>NC_037530.1:14434045-14458715 GCF_001531365.2 Cynara cardunculus var. scolymus
CCGTTTCAACCCAAAACCACTCATCACGACCTTTCGTCAATAAAACGGTTCATTTTAAAATCCCTCCCTATAAATACCTCTTTCCCCCCAAATCAAAAACCTTTACCACTCTCAAATTTACTCCGACGAACCTGCAATTTGTGTTTTCTCAAAGCAAACCTGCTACCATGTCTTCTTCATCTGCTTCCGCCCAGTCTGTGAATGTTTCTAGCGACAACGAAGTGACTCAAGCTCAAGCTCTCACATCCCACGCACTGTCGTTCGTCCAGAACAAATACGAGAAAGTCGTCCTCATCAAAAAGCCGAATAACTACTATTTTGCTCTTTCAACAACAGGTTTTTCCCGATTTTACCTTTCCTCTACTTGAAGTTCTAAGAAACAACCCACTTTTCTTTGCCCTGTCTGCTACTAAACCTACCTCCGAATCTTACATAACTCAATTTCTTTTGAGGTCCTATATCACAACTCTTGATAACACCGGCCTGACAATTGTTGGATACACCTCACACCCCATCAATAAATCCCTGGTTCCATTAGAACTGAATGTGGACTTATTGAGAACTGACCTGCATTTGCCCACTTTGGAGGACCTAAATTTGAATTCCTATGCTGCGACACCCACAGATGAGGAATTGATTCAATTCCTAGAATTTCACTCATATGCAACCCCAATCACCAAGAGAACTCAATTTAGGCGCAAAGGACTGCCCCCGGTTTGGAATACCCTGTTCTCAATTGTCAACTACTGCTTCACAGGGAAGGTGGGCAGTCACGACCAAACCTCGCATGCGATGATCTCAATTGTCTATGGGATTTACTTCAACTTGCCCCTAGATTATGCCCAATTAATTTTCGAGGATATGGTCGGGTTAATCAAGAAGAAATGCGCGAGTCAAAAGGGCGAGAAATCGAAGGTCAAAGCACAAAAAAAGGCCAAGGAGGACATGAACCAATCCAACCTCATCCTGCAACGTTTCCTTGGTCTGGCCTTTGGTGATTTGTTAGAAGTGAAACTCCCCTCTATGGAGCCAAATGCAAGGCTCTACCCTTTCAAGGAGTTTCACCCAACTGAGCATGTGCAAGGGTACAGAAGCCCAAGACCTTTATCAAGAGCCATGCTCCGGTTCCTTAGCCATGACGATAGAAAGGCCTATAGACATGGATTCAGGCGACCAGAACCGGTCCCTGAGACCCCACCATGAATAGGAGTCCCCTTAGTAGAAAAGATTGAAAAAATGAGGGTTGAGGGACGCATGGAGGAGCCTGCAAAGGCTGGTAAGATGAGTGAGGAAATCCCTAGAAACCCAAGTCCCCCAACCAAGAAGGCTAAGAAGACACAGAAGGATGCCAATCCTTCTGTGAAGAAGAAAGGGAAAAAGAGGCATGCAGAAGAAGAAGGCCCACGTGGACCTCTGCCAAAGACCAAGAAGAAGAAAATCAAGAAGGCTCAACAAACAGAGCCTGTGGTCACAGAACAAGTAGCTACAGAGCCTGTGATTGCAGAGGCTACAACACAAGAGAGCCCGACAGAGGCCACTACTCCAAAGCGTAGAAGGTTGCGCAAAGTCATACTTGAAGTTTCCCCAACAGAAGAAATTCAGGATGTTCTGTCCAAGATCCAAAGGGAATTCAAAGAGCCTATCGATATATCCAAGTTGGGGACAGAGGTCGTCTTAGACGACGAAGAAGTAGAGGAAGAATAGCTAGGTGAGGGAGATCAAGATGCCAAAGGCACACAACCAAGCCCACATCCCAGTGCATCCCACGCTTCTAGGGGCCCTGTTCTAGAGGGATCCCCTATTGAACAAGGCACGCACATGCCGATCCTAAACCAGCCTACCCACGCAGAGGACACTCTTTCGTCCTCTGTGGAATGCACAGCCGGGCAACCTCATATAACTCCTCCATCCTCTCAAAAGGATGAAGGTTTTACCACAAGAGTCCATTCGCCCAAGGACTCGACAGAACCAAGAGAGGCATCCGTTGCCTCTCCACACGCGAGTGACCACGAAACACGTGCTTCAGAGGCAAAAGTGAGGCACACAGAGACAGAGGGTCTAGAACGCCCTCTGTCCCCACTAGATCACTCTGCCATGATAGGCTCTGAACCTACAGGGCAATAAATCTACAAAACACCAGTAGGCTCTCCTTAGGGAGATGTTCGAGGATCTGGTGGAAGTCCCCGAGCAGACTACGCAATACCAGTCGCTGAGGGCGCCTTATGCTCCGAGGCTACTAGACCAACATGTGTTGGTGGTCTAGGTTCCTAGGATACGTATGTGACAAAGGGGGAGCTTCAAACCTTTGCCACAGAAGTATTCAAGAAGATAGACGAGTTGAAAAACTTGTTTATCTCTCACATGGTGCCACAAGACTTCTCATCCATCACAGAGGCTCTGAAGGAGTTGACATCAACCACACCAGAACTCAAGTCAACACTTTCAACCCTTCAGAGCTCTGGCCTTCAAAAGGACGATCTTACAGAGGCCTTCCAAGCCATGACGCTCAATCCTTCATCAATCAAGACGTTGAAGATAGAACTAATAAAGATGGCCGCCCAATTTGCTGCTGATCTCGTCTCTGCAGGCTACACGAATTACTCTTCATTCAGAGACGAGATCAAGGAGATGTTCTCTTCTGCAGTCACCTACGGCCTCGACACCAAGACCTCAAGGGCCAACATCAATCATCTGGCAACTCGCAGAGAGCTAGATGCTATGGTGGAAGCCCTACGGGATGTTGTGACCAAAAACATCACCCAACTCCTTACAGAGGCCCGAGCATCAAACACATTAATCAGAGACTGCACGTCACAGCTTGTGAAGAAAGGTGACCTTCTACGAAGCGAGATCTTCAAAAGTGTCTCCAAGCTAAAATAGGCAACAGAGATAGATGTAATGAATGCTTCTGTAGGTGTAGAGAAGGTGATCGAGAAGATATTTAAGGCGGCCACCAAAATCCTACGTCACTTGAAGAAGGCTCCCCTGGATACATGCAAGGCAGAAGCCAAAAAGAACCATGACGATCAAGAAGGTGATGATCGTGATCGTCATGAGGGGGAGAAGAAGGCTAAAAAGAAACCAGAGCCAAAGAAGACTCCTGCCAGAGGCATCAAGATCGTGGACTCTACAGCTGCCTTGTTCTCAAAAGGCAAGGAAAAGGCACCAGAGCCTAAAGGCAAAGGTAAAGGCAAAGTTGTAGAGTCACCACAGAAGGGGTCGTCGTCTAGTACAGAGACTCCACAGCCAATAAACGAAGAAGATTATAGAGATGATCCAGCGCTCCTTGAAGCTTTAAAGGCATCCCTGGCAAAGGCTCAAGCCAAGAAGGGCAGAGACCCCATCCCTCAGAAAGAAGGAGAAGGCCCTTTTTCACAACTCCCACAAGTCCAAGAAATGTCCACGGGTACGTTTGACGCTCTGCAAGGAACCGTCAAACCCATCCTTGCAGAGGGGTCAACCTAGAGGCCAATTCTGGAAGAAGAGGAAGCCAAGGTGCCAGAGTCCGCCACGGTAGTAAGGGTCTATGAAATATTCGAATCAATGAGCAAGATTCTGATGCCAAAAGTCAGAACAGAGCCCGTTACTACTTTGGAAGAGATTCAAGTGTGGAGGTACTCTGTAGTAGACACAAAGCCTCCCTATGATCCAGAGCTTACAGGGATCCCTTCTGCCGCCGCCAAGTTCCAGTTCTCTAAGCTCACAAGGCCTCGTGAGCAAGTCTTCTCAGAGCACATGATCACCTCCCTAGAGACAATTTCTCCAAGGACTATGCTAAAGAAGAATGTGCTCTATGCTCAGTATCTAGTGAGGAGGGAAGATGGCAACCTGTATACATTCACAGACGCTGACCTCCATAACCTCTGTGTGTTTGATGTCATCTACATGCACAAAATTCTCAACATCTACATGGAGAGGAGGTCAAGCTACTCAATATCGCTCAGAAGGCTGCTTGAAGTTATGCGCGCACAAGTAAGATATTACAGCCAGAAGGACTTCCAGCTCACGGTCATGTTAGTCCAAAAGGATCTAAAGATCTCCCCTCCTTACAGCAGGCCTAGTTGGATACTTAGGTATCATCCAAACTCCATTTTTCACAACCCTACTTTTGAGTTTAGGTATTTGGATAAGGATGAAATTCTAAGGTTCTATGATCCAACAGAATCACACAAGTACTCAACAGAGACGCTAGAATTCATATTCAGAAGGGCAGCGGCAGAAGTGGAAGGACATCAAAGGATGAGTGAAGTGTCTCGCATCTTGGAGGCGATCAAAATACAAATCAACTTCAGAGAATGGATCTTCAACGTCTACAGAACAATCAAGTCTGATATGCTATACGTAGTAAACGATTTTCCAGAATCTATCGTTTGATAATCCTTCTGTACCAGTTTTAGGCCTATGTGTCACAATTTTGTAATTCAATTTTGTAATTTCATTATGTAATTATTTTCAGAGGATGAACTTTTATCTCCTCTTGTAATTTCTTTCAATTGACTTATTTCTTGCTTTTAAACTTCCAATTTTACTTTTTCATCCTTAGGGGGAGATTGTTAGCTCTCATTTTTCTTAATGTAAAAGTATGGAAAAAGTAAATACTGCAAGTGTTGACAAAAGAGGTTCCACAACAGAAGACCACAGAGGACCAACTACAGAAGATGTTCTATCGTACAAGTGAAGTGTGACAAAACCTCTGTTGGCTATCACAGAGGTTCTGGAAACTGGTCCTCTGTAATCAAAGCATACAAGTCAAAGATGACAGAACCTCTGTTGTCCATCACAGAGGTTCTGGAAGATGATCCTCTGGAATCAAGTGCTCTCAAGTCACATCCAGCAGAGCCTCTGGGATGGCTCACAAAGGGTCTGCAGCTCTATCTTCTGTGAAGAACTTCTTTACTATTTTACTTAGGTTAGTTAGCTGCTCGTGCTTACCACGTGTCTATGTTTGTAATCTGCTTTATTTGAACGGCCTAGATTAATTTGTACATCTAGGTCTTGTCAAAAAAGCCGTTAGGAACGAGTATAAGTAGCAGCTTAGGCCTTTGTAATTCAATGTGCTTCTATATCGTATTGTAAACATTTTCAATCAATTGAAAATCATTTGAAGCTTCTCTCTCATGTTCTTCATTCATCAACTGTGTTCTTCATTGATTACTACTCTGCTTGTTCTTATTGCTTCCGCTGCACTAATACTGTCAAATAGATCATCCAGAGTAAGTGATTAATATCCAAAAATGAGTTAATCGGTCCTATCAATACGGATAGGCCACCCACACCCTCAATTTCAATTATGCAATTTTTATACACATAGGTAACAGATACTTGACTATTAGCGGTATCAACCACTAATATATTGTCAAGAGGCACATAATTCATATATGCATGCCCAACAAATGATGGTGATATGAAAGAAAACTTCGCACCAGAATCAAATAACATTTTAGAATATATTGAATTAACAAGAAATGTACCTGTTACCACATCTGCCATCACTTTGGTCTCATTTTTTGTCATCTGAAAAGAACAAACTTGCACCCCTCCTTGTCCTCCCCTTGGTACATTCAGGCTTCCCCAAGTACTTGGGGTATTTCATCCCATAGTCAGTTGCAGATCTCTTAGTTTTGGACAATTTGGTCTAATATGGTTGGGTGAATTACACTGGAAACATCTCTTAGGAATTTGACAATCCCTCGATAAATGACCCAATCCACCACATTGATAACATTTTCTTGGGTCAGATTGATAATTACTAGAATGAACCTGTTGACATCGCGGGCAGTGTGATAACCGGATCTTGGTTATCACCCGAGGTAATGAATATGTGATTATTTGTTAAAACGATTATGTGACAATATGATAAATTGTTATATTTGATCATGCTAGCATGTGAAATTATGTGCCTAAATGGGTATGCATCAAATATGTGAGTATTTATATGCATGAATAAATATATAATGCATATATGTATGTTGGAATGCATGCATGAGAAGTATATTTTATATATGCATAAGGATTGGTTCATGCATGAGCATGCATGGGATTATTGTGATATATGTATGTATGCATGAAGTAGTATGCATACATATGGACATGCATAAAGGGGCGGTTTAGCCGCCTTCCTTCTTTTGGAAAGGATATAAATAGGGGGTTAAGCCTCCCTCTCATTTTTTCTTGGCCATTTTTGAAAAAAGAGAGAGAGATTTCAAGGTGAAGTTGTCCGGATTGCATATTTGGTTAAAATTCCTAAACTTATTTCAAAAAGAAATTCAAGGTGAGTGGTTCAAATGTTTTTAGTCTCTTTGAAATACATAACTGATTGTGTTATGAATTTATCACTCAGTTTGCATATAAATCGGTCAAGTGTTGTCCGAATTGAATTTAAACTGGACAATGGTTTGACCGGATTGAACTTAAATCGGACATAGAGTTGTCCGATTTAAGAAAACCGCTTGATGTGTTGACCGATAACCGGACAAAGTTTTGAGTCAACCTGACCAGACATATAAATCGGATAGAATGACTTGTGTTGTCCGGATTGAAAAATCAGACAAAGACTTTTGATGTTATCCGGATTTATAAACCGGTTGTAAGGGACTAAGTGTTGTCCGGATTGGTTAAACCGGCCAAGATTTGACCGGAGATGAAGTCCGGCCAAGTTTGTGTTGACCGAATTTGTGCTTTGAATTTTGTATTATTTGTATAATTATCATTTAAATATTCTTTTTAAAGAATGGGAATTTATATAAAAATAATTTTAAACTGATGATATTCCTTTAGAACATTTATGGCTGCGGTCTGTTCTAATCGGAATTTTTTTATGAAATGTTTTAATGAGGAAATAAGGGTGGCATATCAAGGAGAGGTATACCATGGGATAATGGTGGCATACCATGGGATAACATAAAAAGGGAACTCACTAGACCTTCTAGTCTAACCCTCATTTTTTGATCTTAACTATGTATTGCAGGAGGTGCAGACAGTAAGGGGAAGGAGAAAATATGATATTTTTCTATATACATGTCATTGATATGTAAACTTTTGTTAGATGAACATTAAATAGTATAAGAATTGTATTTTAAATTTTTGGACCATGTATTCTGTAATGGTAAATTCTTGTACTAAGGGACCAATGTGGTGTATAAACATGTATTTCTTATGTATGAAGTATGTGTTACATGCAATGTCTGGTATGGAGTGTTACAAAAAGTGGTATCAGAGCCTGAGTTTAAAGGATTTAGTTATTTAACAGCGTGATACCTAGACTTAAACTATTTCATTGCATGATAAGGGTCCTAGACATAGCTAGCACCATTGGAAATAAATATGATGAATTGAAAGAACAGTATGTAAGGTAAATTTTAATTACATCTGGACAATGTAATTATGAATTTACAGGTACATATCTGAACTTGAATACTTCATTATATTTGGGAATGTGAATACGTGATCATTAACATTGAAAACTGCAGATGTCTAGCCGAACACGGAGATCTGAAAGAATAGCCCATCCTGAGTTTGAGGAAAGTGAAGAATCACCTGCTAATTTCCCAACCAGTACTTTTGGAAATAGTGGTCGGGGAAGACCCAGAGGAAGAGGTAGAGGGAGAAACCAGACACAAGGAAGGGGTCGGGCTGAAACACATTCTGAGCACGAAGAATCCCATTATGGGAATGTTCAAGAGAAATCAGTGCCACACCCAGAATACATAACCAGAGACATGCTGGCAGAGGAAATGGGAAAGTTACAGGAAACCTTAACGTCTATTATGGGAATACCAGCTAGAGTGGAAATGGAAAGAGTGGAAGTACATCCCTCTATTCCAATTACTCATAACAAGGAAGGAGACATCAAAATGTTCCTGACTTGTAAACCGCCAAATTTTTATGGGTAGAGGGATCCAGTAAAAGCAATGTGCTGGATCAAGGACATTGAATCTATGTTCAACACCATCCGGTGTACAGAGATTAATAAAGTCTGATTTGTTGTATCAGTATTGAAGTCAAATGCTCTGTTTTGGTGGGAAGTCGAATCATTGGCCAGAACAGATGTCTTACAAATAATATCTTGGGCAGAAATTGTAAACCGACTTAAAGATCAGTTATGTCCTAAGACGGTTGTATGACAAATGGAAGAAGATTTCCTGAAATTAGAACAGGGAAACAAAACCGTTCGAGAGTATACTGAGAAGTTTATTGAATACTCTTGATTTGCTAAACATTATATTTCATCAGAATCCAGGAAGGTGGAAAGGTATATCTGGGGATTGAAACCTTCGAATCGTGAATTTGGAATTGCTATGAATCCCAATACCTTTTCACTAACTGTGGATGCGACAAAAGTAACAGAACGGAATAAGAATCGGCAATTAGAGGGCAAGGTTGCTGAAAAAAGAAGATGTGAAAGGCCTTCATCAAACTTTCGAGGGTTAAAAGCAGTAAAATATGATAGTAAAACTGAATAGAAGGTCGGTGAGAAAGTCTGTACACCGTGTCGGGAAGTTCATCAAGGTGATTGTAAGATGGACCCAAGGAAGTGTTACAAGTGTGGTGAGGCGGGTCATTTGTCAAGGAATTGCCCATCCAACAGAAGATGTTTCAATTGAAATTCCCCAGATCATATTCGACCAAACTGTCCGTTGTTAAAAACTCCACAATTGACAATGGGGAGTTATATGTCAGGTAATCGGGGAAGATCTATAGTATCCAGAGGAGGGCAAGAAGGGGCACAGGGACGGTCCTTCCAAATGACAAAGAACGAGGTAGAGGTTGCACCGATGTAATAATAGATACCTTCTTTCTGAATTCTATACGTGCTAAGGTGTTATTTGACTCTGGTGCAAACTTTTTGTTTGTGTCACCATTGTTTGCTCAAATTGCAAGTTTGAATTATGTGTTACTTGATGAAGAATTAGTAGTTGATACTGCTAATAGTCAGGAATMTGTTACTAGTGTATTCAATAACTGCRTTATTGTTATTGAGGGGTGTGAGTTACTAATTCGGTTGTTCCTAATGCCGATGAAAGAATTTGATGTAGTAGTAGGTATGGATTGATTAGAAGAGCATTAGGCCAGTATTGTCTGTAATAAGAAAATGATCAGAATCATTTTGCTAGACAGGGGGACAGTTGTTATTTATGGTGATCATCAAAATAATCATACTAGCCTTTTGTCTGTGTTGAGAGCTCGAAAGTGTATTCGGAAGAGGTGTCAGGGATGTTTGGCATATGTGATTGATGCAAAGAAAGAGAAAAGGAAGCAGGAATTGATTCCAGTTGTTAATGAATACCCATAAGTCTTTTCAAAAGATTTGTCTGGTTTATCGCTAGACAGAGTCATCGAATTCAGAATTGATCTTTTACCTGGGGCAGCACCAGTAGCCAAGACGCCATATCGGTTGGCTCCTTCAAAATTGAAAGAACTGGTTACCCAGTTGAAGGATCTACATGATAAAGGATTCATTCAACCCAGCACTTTGCCCTGTGGTGCTCCGATCTTATTTGTTAAGAAGAAAGATGGATCTATGCGGATGTGTATAGATTATCGTGAATTGAACAAGTTGACAATCAAGAATAAGTATCTTTTGCCAAGGATTGATGACTTGTTTGATCAACTGGTGGGGGCGAGTTACTTCTCCAAGATCCACATAAGATCAGGATATCATCAGCCTAAGGTAAGGGAGGAAGACATCGCTACAACAGCTTTTCGAACTAGGTATGGGCATCACGAATTTTTAGTTTGCCGTTCGCTCTAACTAATGTGCTTGCAGCCTTTATGGATTTAATGAATAGGGTATATAAGAAATATCTTGATAAATTCGTTATTGTATTTATTGATGATATTCTTTTATATTTTTAAACCGAAGAGGACCACGCAGAACATCTTTGCCTAATACTGAAACTTTTGAAAAGAGAAAAGTTGTATGCAAAGTTGTCCAAGTGTGAATTCTGGTTAAGGGAAGTTCAGTTCTTGGATCATATCATATCAGAAGTAGGGGTGAAGGTAGTTCTAGTAAAGATAGAAGTAGTTGTAAAGTGGGAGATCTAAAAGATTCCTTCTGAAATCCGAAGCTTTTTGGGATTGGCAGGCTATTATCGTAAATTCATTCAAGATATTTCTAAAATAGCCGTGCCATTGACAAAATTGACTCGGAAGAATGTTAAATTTCAATGGGAGGAAGAACAGCAAAAAGCCTTCCAACTGTTGAAATATCATCTTTGCAGTGCCCCGGTGTTGACCTTACCAGATGGACCAGAAGATTTTGTAGTATACAGCGATGCTTCAAAACTGGGACTGGGATGTGTTCTGATGCAAAGAGGAAAGGTGATTTCTTATGCGTCAAGGAAATTGAAGGATCATGAGAAGCAGTATCCAATTCATGATATGGAATTGGCAGCAGTGGTGTTTGCTTTAAAAATTTGGAGGCATTATCTTCTGGGAACAAAGTGTCAGATTTTTACTGATCATAAAAGTCTACAGCATCTATTCAGCCAGAAAGAACTGAATATGCGACAGTGTCGATGGTTTGAACTTGTTAATGATTATGATTGTGAAATCCTCTATCAGCCAGGGAAAGCCAATGTGGTAACTGACGCTTTGAGTAGAAAAGATAGGATTGAGACTAATAAAATCGTGGCAATAAGAATAAATTTAGTCATTGATACTCATAAAGAAATTCTGAGATGTCAGAAATAAGCTATGAAAGAGAATCTTGTCAAATAAGAAAGATTGGGTAAGATGATTTTGACTTTAGAACCGAATAATGAAAGAATTATGTGCATTCAAAGACGAATTTGGGTACCATGTTTTGGAGATATCCGGAAAGTTATTCTGAATGAAAGCCGTAAGTTTCGTTACTCTATTCATCTAGGTACCAATAGATGTGCAAAGATCTAAAACCTTTTTTTTGATGGCCCGGATTGAAGAAAGATATAGCCAGACATGTGGAATAGTGTATAACGTGTCTACAGATTAAGATCGAGCATTAGAAGCCATATGGAAGTCTTCAATCTTTGGAGATTTCTATATGGAAGTGGGATCACATTATTGTGGATTTTGTCATGAATTACCTCGAACTCCGAAAAGGTATGACGCAATCTGGGTAATTGTTGATCGCTTATCTAAATCTGCGCATTTTCTATCTATAAGAGAGGGCTATTCTTTAGAAAAGCTGGCACAGGTTTATATCAAAGAGATTGTTACCAGGCACAGTGTTCCACTATCTGTTATCTCTGATAGAGATAGTCGCTTCACCTCAAGGTTTTGGGGAAGTTTGTAGAAAGCTCTAGGGTCTAAAATCCGATTAAGCACAACCTATCATTCTCACACTGATGGGCAAAATGAAAGAACCATCCAGACTCTCGAAGACATGTTGAGAAGTTTTATTGTTGACTTCAGGGGATCGTGGGAATATCATTTGTCGTTGATAGAGTTAGCTTATAATAACAGTTATCATTCCAGCATCTAAGCGGCACCATATGAAGTATTGTATAGACGTAAATGTCAAACGCCGTTGTGTTGGACCGAGGTAGGAGAAAGGAGCTAACGGGTCCTAATATTGTTCAAGAAACTTCTGAACAGATTGAACAGATCCATAAAAGAATTAGAACAGCACAAGACCGCTAGAAAAGTTATGCCAATAATCATCGAAAACCGATTGAGTTTTATGTGGGTGATCTTGTAATGTTGAAAGTTTCTCCATGGAAAGGTGTTATTAGATTCGGAAAGAAAGGTAAGCTCACTCCGAGTTATTTTGGGCCATTCAGAATATGTAAACAGATTGGGCCAGTGGCTTATCAGTTGGAGCTACCAAAAGAGCTTAGTATGATCCACAACACTTTTCATGTATCGAACTTGTAGAAATGTTTAGCTAATCCCAGTTTAGCTGTACCGCTTCCAGAGATTAAACTGGATAGTAAGCTGAACTTTGTGGAAACACTAGAACTTGTGATTGACCGAATAATTAGAGTGTTGAGAAAGAAGGAGATTAGTTTGGTTAAAGTACAGTGGCAGTTTATAAGGAATTATGTGGCTCTTCGATTAAAGGAATTCCGAGATAGAATTCTTTTGAGAGGTGGATAATGATATAATCGGATCTTGGTTATCACCCGAGGTAATTAATAAATAATTGTTATTATGTGTTTATGTGACAGTATGATAAATTGGTATATTTGATCATGCTAGTATGTGGAATTATATGCATAAATGTGTATGCAAAAGGTGAGTATGCATATCTAAAAATGTGTTAATATGCCTGGTTATTATATGCATACATAGTGTGTATACATATATATATATATATATATATATGGAACATGCATGTATGTGCAAAGTATGAAAATGCATGGGTATGTATGCATGTGTGCGTACATACAGGAGTAGCCGCCTTTCCTATTAAGGAAAGGGGTATAAATATGGAAGAAGGGTTTCAAATTGAGTTTTCTGCTTCTTTGAAAAAGTGGGGTCTTTTTCGGATTACTTATTAACCAGACGTTTGAAGTGGAAATCAAGAACTTGGATTCAAACATGGTTCTCAAAAGTATTTCAATAGGTGAGTGGTTAAATGTTTTAAAATCTCCTTAAATTGTATAACTGATTTGCGTTATAAACTTATGACCCGGTTTAGATTTAAATCAGACAAATGTTTGTCCAAATTGGGTATAAATCGGACATAGTATCATCCGATTTAGAGGACATCGATCATAGTATTGATCGGATTGATATGTTGAGGGAATTCTATCTTTGAAAACCAGATAAATGTTTTTAGCGGAGAAGTACGAATACAATTAAAGGTTGTTCGGATTTGACTTAAACCGGAGAAAGTGATGTTTGGATTATGCTAAATCGAACACGTGTGTGATAACTGAATCTTGGTTATCGCCTCAAGTAATAAATACGTGATTATTTGTTATATATGATTACGCGACAACATGATAAATTGTTATATTTGATCATGCAAGTATGGGTATTTTATGTATAATCTGGAAAGCATAGATGTGTGAGCATGATTAGTCATATGCATAGATATGTATGCATGAGTTTATATGTATTTATATGCATGAAATGTTATATATACATGCATGGGGGAGGCATGCATAATAAGGGGCTGTTAAACCGCCATTCTTTTTATAGAAAGGGGTATAAATAGGTAGTGAAGGTTTCAAATAAACTTTTTGGCTATTTTGAAAGAAAAACCTGAGCGGGATTTGAAAAAGAGTTTGACCGGATTGCTTATAAACAGATTTCAAGAAGTTGGATTCATCTGAGTTTCAAAAGAAATTACATAAGGTGAGTGATTCTTACTACTTTTTAACTCTTCATAATTGTATAATTGAGTATAGAACTTTACTTTTGATTTTAAAAGTTATTCACTAGAGTGTTGTCCCGACTTAAACTGGATAAGGGTTGGGTGATTTAAGCCCTAAACTGGTCAAGTGTTAAGCAGTTTAGTTTAAACCGGTCAAACATTAAGCTATTTATGAATGTTGAGTATGGTAAACATTTTAAACGGAGAAGTATGAATACGACCATGTGGTGACCAGATTATTTTAAATCGGTCAAGCTTTGGGCGATATGTTGTCCGGATTTGTTATCCGGACAAAAGGTGTTGAAATTTATTTTAAGTGTTAAATCGGATAAGCCTTAGGGCGATGTGTTGTCCGGATTTGGTAAACCGGCCAAGACTTGACCAGAGATGAAGTCCGGCCAAGCCTATGTTGACCGGATTTGTAATATGCCTGGTGCACAATTGATAAAAATTGTTATTATTCATAAAATGGGAATTTTGATAAAGACAATTTTGAACTGATAATAATTCCATTTGACTGCAGTCTATTTGGAATTATTTTTGTGAAATGTTTTGATGAGGAAATAATGGTGGCATATCAAGGAGAGGTGTACCATGGGATAAGGGTGACATATCAAGGAGAGGTGTACCATGGGATAAGGGTGGCATATCAAGGAGAGATGTATATTTGGATATAAGGGTGGCATTTGTAGGAGTGTTGTATGATATAACTCTTTCTATTATATCCCTTAAGACTACCGTGGTCTGGAATGTTTATTTCTTTGTGATTTAAAGATTCAGGATCAAGGTTCTTATTGGAAATCATAGTCTAGATGTTATTGAGGAGAAAATAACAGGTTTGGCCTGAACTTTTTGTAAACCTTGTTTGATTAGAAAAGGTTTAAAATGACATTATATGAACCCTGGTTGGTTCAAAGGTATGTTATTTGAATAATCTGAATACTTGGCTTAAAAAGTGGACATGTACTGGTAATATGTTCCTAATTGTTATATATATGAAAAGATTATTCTTATATAAAGTTTTGGTGATTCCACCCTGCAATAACATAAATAGGGTAACTCACTAGACCTTTCGGTCTAACCCTCGTTTCGTGATTTTTTTAAATATGTGTTGCAGGAAGTATGGACAGTAAGGGAAAGGGGGAAATGTGATATTTTCCTATATGCAAATCTACATGAAGATTTGTTTATAGTTTTGATTGATGAACGTTGATTAATACAAGAAATGTATTTTGAATTTTTGAATCATGTACTCTGATTAGTAAATTTTTGTACTAAGGGACCTGAATGGTATATATAAACATGTATTTCTTCCGTATGAAGTATGTGTTACATGCAATGTGTGGTATGGGGTGTTACAACGTGTTTTTCAATATAGCCTTAAATCGGTTATAGTATTATGCGACTTAAAGAGTTAGTGAGATTTGAAAGATATAAATCGGACAAGGATATTGAACGGAGAAGTAGGAATACGATCAAGTTGCCCGATATGCTTATAATCCGAGTGATGTGTTGTCCGGATTAGTTGTAAATCGGACAAGACTTGATCGAGTTAATACCAAGTTTGTCCGGATTTGTAAATCGGACAAGAGGACTTATGTTGTCCGGACTAGTAAATCGGACAATTGATAGTGATGTCCGGATTAGTACATCGGTCAAGACTTGAACGGAGATGAAGTCCGGCCAAGTCTATATTGACCGGATTTGTGCTTTAATTAATGTATGGATTTAAACAAATAATTATTTTGATATTCTTTTACGATAAAGAATAAGGATTTTGGTAAAGATGGTTTTGAACTGATAATATTCCATTACCACATTTATGACTGCGATCAGCCCTAATTAGAAATATTTTTATAAAGTGATTTGATGAGGAAATAAGGGTGGCATATCAAGGTGAGGTGTAACATGGGATAAGGATGGCATATCAAGGAGAGGTGTACCATGGGATAAGGGTGGCATGTCAAGGAGAGGTGTACCATGGGATAAGGGTGGCATATCAAGGAGAGGTGTACCTTTGGATATAAGGGTGGCATTTGTATGTGTGATGTGTAATATAACTCATACTATTATATCCTTTAAGATTACCATGATCCAAAGTATATATTTCTTTGTGATTTAGAGCTTTAGAATCAAGGTTCTTAATGGAAATCGTAGTTTAGATGTTATTGAAAAGGGATAACAGGTTTTGGTCTGAAATTTTGAATAAACCTTGTTTAATTGAAAAGGTTTAAAGTGGCATTATGAGAAACCCGGTTAGTACAAACCCATTTGGGTTTACATATGTTACTTTAAAGCTGATAGATTGGCTTGGAATTGGAAAGGTATTGGTATTATGTTTCACTTGTTCATATATTTGTTATATATATATATATATATATGAAAAGTTGTTTTAAATTAAATTTTGGTGATTTTCACCCTGCAATAACATAAAAAGGGAACTCACTAGACCTATCGGTCAACCATTATTTTGTGATTTTAAATATGTATTGCAGGAAGTGCAGACGGTAAGGGAAAGGGGAAAATGTGATATTTTCCTATATGCATATCTGGATGAATATTTGTCTATGATGTGTATAGTTTTGTTAGATGATCGTTGATTAGTACAAGAAATGTATTTGAATTTTTGAGCCATGTATTCAGTATGGTAGATTCTTGTACTAAGGGACCTATGTGGTGTATAAACATGTAATTCTATGAAATATGTGTTACATGCAATGTGTGGTATGGGGTGTTATATAATCTATAGATTTTGATGAGGAAATTAGGGCGGCATATGAATGAGAGGTGTACCATAGAATAAGGATGGTATATCAAGGAGAGATGTACCTTCGGACATAAGGGTTGCATATCAAGGAGAGGTGTACCTTAAGATATAAGGATGGCATTTGTATGTGTGATTATTATTATAGCTCTTGCTATTATGTCTCTTAAGATTGCAATGGTTTTGAGTTCTTACTTCTTTGTGATTTAGGGACTCAGGAATGTTGTTCTTATTATAAATGATAGTATTGATATTATTGAGAAGGGGAAAACTTGGCCTATGGCCAATGGTTTTGGATAAACTTTGCTTTTGACATAGTGTATGATTTATGAGGAACAAGAAAGGCTCTGGTTGTTCCTTGAAAGGAACCAAAGGGCTCTGGTTGTTCCTTGAAAGGAACCAAAGGGCTCTGGTTGTTCCTCACCATAAAACCAGAGGGGTTCTGGATGATGGTTTGATCATGATACAAGTCTTTTACAAATCTTTTACTTAAACCAGAGGCTCCGTATCTATTAGATAGGAGCTCTATGCCAAGCCTCTCGTACTAGGGTTGGCTCCTCCCAGTTCTCCCTTTTGAGGAGGGCCGGAAGTACCTTCCTACAAACAGAGTGAATTGTGTTTTAAAAAGTGTTCATAAGATTTCATACTTTTATTTTTAACTTATAAAATTTTCTATACAAAGAAGGACAAACCAGAGGGACTCTGGTTGGTCTTCACGTTTAACCAGAGGGACTCTGGTTGGTCATGGGTTTTGAGCCAGAGGCTCTGGTCATTCTTAAGCTTCTATTTTCATACAAGTCATACATCGAAAACTATTTTATCCATCCTTTGTACATTAACTTTGTATTTATATGAACATTGAACATTAAGAGGGGCTCTGGTTAGTGAAACCAGAAGCTCTGGTTAGAGGAACCAGAGGGGCTCTGGTCCTACTAATCGATGAAAATATTTTTATGTCTAGTCTATATAACCAGAGGATCGATGGACTAAATGAATTATGGATTTATGGACCTTGGTGGGATAATACATGTATTTCTTTGGATGAATTATATGTTATATGCAATGTGAGTTTGGGGTGTTACAACTTGCCTTTCACCCCATCCCATTTATTTATAGCTTTCCATAAAAGGGAAAATAGTGACCCACACCCCCCTTATGCATGCATGTAATCTACATACATAACCATGCATGCAAATAAATTCATGCACACATATACGTATCTCATACATATATATTCATATCATATGCATATACTCACATATTAATCTTATGTAAGCATGTATCAACAAGAACAATTATAACAATTATTCACATAATAAATACCTCGGGTGATAACCAGAACCCGGTTATCACAACTCACGTCAGTGTCATATTTCTATGCGGGTCTTACTAAAAAAGGATTAGGTTATTTCAGATATCATAAACAAAATCATCAGATGAACTGTAATGAGTAGCATGTTTTTTCTGAAATTTAGTAGTCCTCTTTTGTTTCTGTGAATACCTTTTTGATTTATTCTTCTTATAAAAGGCATTCTCATAAAAAGATTCAAAATTTGATTTTGAACTTTCACCTTTAAAAATCTTCATTGGTTCCTGAAGCCTTTCTTTTCCTTTTTTTATAAATTCAACATGGCTTAGAATTTTTGGTGAAAAATCAAAATGATTGATCTCAACATCTTGACAAACATTTGAATTTAAAATATTAGAAAATTCAATCTCCTCCTCAGTTATTTTGATATCATCTAAATCTGTTGCATTTCTTGAAAAATTTGTAACAGATTTTCCCATAAATGCTTTAAACGAAGACGCTTCTAAATCAACTAAAGAATTTTTCGAGAAATTCATTTCAACTAGGTCTATATTATCTTCTTCTTGCAAAACATTATGAGACTCAAGATTTTTAACTTTTCTAAAAGCGACTCACTTTCTTTTTCAAAACAATATCTTTCTTCTTTCAAAAAAAAAATCAAGTTGAAAATTTTGTTTGTGTGTCGCTTACTTTGATCAATCTTCAAGAACAATGGCAATCTTCAAGTAAGAACACTTGAGAGAAAAAGTCAACTTGGTTAATGATAGTATATTTCTCTCAATTATACGTAATACAACAATTAAGCTCTCTTACTCTAAAAGCCCTTACAAGACCTATTTATAAGTCAAACTAAAAACAGAAGAGTCAAAGTCAACACATGACTTACAATGTCAAACTCTTTACAAATACAAATATAGACTTTCAAGATGAGTATAATTAACACTAAAATTCAATCCTAACATTCTCCTCCATTGGATTCAGGCTTCAAAGAATTTGTACTCTTTGAATCCCTTTTGAAACTTTGACGCTTTAAGCTCTTTAAGTCTTCTTAAAATCTTCAAGATAAACTTCTAACATTCTCCTCTTTATGTTCTTTAAAGAATTTTCCCTTGAGAAAATATTTCAATCATTCTCCCCCTCGAATGTAGAACAAAAACAATCTTCTCTTTTTACAATGAAGAACAGTAACAGTAATAGTCTTCAGAAATAATCGTCAAGATATGATCTTCAACGAACTTCTTCAGAATAATATTCTTCCAACTTGAAATCTCTTTCAGTAAACTCTTGTTAAGATGAGATCTTCACATTCAATTTCCCCTCAACATTGTAGCATAAGAATAATCAGCAGCCGTTGCATTCACACTCCTTGAGTCTTTTGTAAAATTCTCGATCTTTAGAATTGATTATTTCATTCATTATATAATACTCCCCCTTATGATGAAATGAGAAGCATTTACATCATATTATGATAACCGGGTTCTGATCATTACCTTAGGTATTTGTTATGTGAATTAACTGTTTATGTGGAAACATACTTACGTGAATTTAATATGTGAGTATGTGTATTTTTATGCATAGGGATATATTCATAATGTGTAGATATATATATATATATATACATATATATGTGTATAAAATATATATGTGGAGTGTGTATGCATGAGGTGTATGCATAAATTTATATGTGTATGTATGTAAGAAATATTATGTGTACATGCATGCATGTGGGTAAGGGCCTGGATGGCCGACCTTTCCTGTTTTAGAAAGGTATAAAAGGGAGAGTTTTACCTTCATTTCATTCCCTTGCCATTTATTTTTGAAATCTAAAGAGTGATTTGAGAAGAGTTGTCCGGTTATTCAAAAGAAGTTTGCAATCTCCTTCAAAAACTGCGAATTCTCATAAGGTGAGTGATTTCTATTTTTTTGTTACATAAAGTTTGATACTGGATTTATTTGAATGTTGATTATTATTGGAAATAAATCATGTATTTGTTTAAGGGTTTTATCCGGACAAAGGGTGATCGGATTAGGTTTAAATCGGACAAAGCTTGTCCGGATATTTCTTAAATCGGACGAGGGTTGGGCGATTAAGCCCTTAACCGATCAAGCGTTAAGCAGTTTTGTTTTAAACCGGTTAAGCTTTAAGCGAGCTATGAATGATAAGAATGGTTAACATTTTGAACTGAGAAGTAGGAATACGATCATATGGTGACCGAATTATTTTTAAATCGGTCGAGTTTTGAGCGATGTATTGTCCGGACTTGTTATCCGGGCAAGAGTGTTGGAATAATTTCAAGTGTTAAATCGGACAAGCCTTGGGCGATGAGTTGTCCGGATTAGTAAATCGGACAAAAAGAACAAGTGTTGTCCGGACTTTATATGCGGATAACTTCTTATTTGGAAATTTTTCATGAGTTTTATATTTTAGACTTTTTATATGGTTAAAAATGTCTATTATTGGGTTTAATTATGGATTATAAAATGGGTATTTTATATATTTTAAATAAAAATATATGTTCCTATCAAGCGTGGTGACGTAAGTCTGTTTTGGTTTGGAACGGGATTTTTGGAAAATGCTTCTACCAAGCATTTACATCATACAACAAAATGAATGAATCTGGAATGTATGTCGTCAATTCATAAAATTGTAAGCATATCTTTTCAAATCCGCTTGTATAATCTTTTTAGATTATGAAACTGGGAAAATAACTGTAACAGCCTATGTAACATCCCATTCTACATATTGCATGTAACATATACTACATACACAAGAATTACATGTTTATACACCACATAGGTCCCTTAGTACAAGAATCTACCATTACAGAATACATTGTCCAAAAATTCAAAATACAGTTCTTGTACTAATCCAGATTTATCTACCAAAAACTATATATCATCAGCAATTCTTCATGTAGATAAACACATAGAAAATTATCATATTTTCCCTTTTCCCTTACCGTCTTCACCTCCTACAACACATATTTAAAAATCACGAAACAAGGGTTAGACCGAAAGATCTAGTGAGTTTCCTTTTTATGTTATTGCAGGGTGATAATCATCAATACTTTTATGTCAAATAATTCTTCATATATATAACAAATATATGAACAAGTAAGAACATAATACCGGTACCTTTCACTTCTCAAGCCAAATTTTCTGTTTCCAAACAATACATCAAATCCAAATAGGTTGGCACTAACCAGGTTATCATATATTTTCCAAAAAAAAAAAAAAACAGGTTATCATATTGCCATTTTTAAACCTATTTAATTAAACAAGGTTTATTCCAAGTCTCAGGCCAAACTTGTTATTTCCTTCTCAATAACATTAAGACTATGATTTCCAATAAGAACCCTGATCCTAACCTTTAAATCACAAATAAATAAAGATCCCAGACCACGGTAATCTTAAAGGATATAATAGTAAAAGTTATATAACACATCACACACATACAAATGTCACCCTTATATCCAAATGTCCACCTCTCCTTGATATGCCACCCTTATCCCATGGTACACCTCTCCTTGATATGTCACCTTTATCCCATGGTACACCTCTCCTTGATATGCCACCCTTATATCCTCATCAAAATATTTCATCAGAAACAATTCCACATAGAATAGACCGCAGTCAATGGAATATTACCAGTTCAAAGACCATTTTTATCAAAATTCTTATTTCTTTTTAAAGGATAAACAAAATGATAGATCAACATTTAATTCGGTCAAATCTTGGCCGGATTACAAATCTGGACAACACCTCTCATGACCTGAACGATTTACCACTTAGCTTCATTCTCAAAACCTTGTCCAGATTACTAATCCGGACAATACTATTCATGCGATGACCGATTTAACAATCCGGGTAACATGTCCGATTTAAAATAAACCGACCATCTCATTGTCGTATTCCTACTTCTCTAATTTAAACATTTAACATAAATCAAAGTTCATAAATCGCTCATTACATAAACCAGCCAACACTTTGATCGGATTAGTCTTAAACCGGAAGAGGCTATGTCCGGTTTACTTTTAAACCGCTTAATCCCTTGCCCAGTTTACATGTAACTCGTTTAACACTCATCCGGTTTACGTTTAAATCGCCTAAGACTTATCCGGCTTATCTTGGTCCGGATAACACATCCGATTTAACACCATCCGATCAAGATTATCAATTGACAAATAACCATTTCAAACTTCAATTTAAACATACAATTTGAAGTGTTTTGAAAAGCATTTAACTACTCACTTTGAAATCTTTTGGGAAACCAGCCACTTGTAATCCGATCAAGACAATCTGGTCACATTCTCTTTACATTAAATGCACACTCTTTTTCCAAAAATGGCAAGAATAATGTAATGGAGGCTAAGACCCTCCTTATATACTTTCCAAAAGAAGTATGGCGGCTAAGCCGCCTTCCTCTCATGCATGTATGTACCTATTCATATCATCAAATAGCTATGGATACACTCATGCACACATGCACATATATAACCCTGTACATACATACATATCCACACATACATATATATTTATGCACGTACTTCGTTATGCATGTAGTTTCACATACTAGCATAATTAATATAACAATTTATCATGTTGTCACATAATCACTTATCAAATAATCACATATTAATTACCTCGGGTGATAACTAGAATCCGGTTATCACAATAACCAAATTCAACTTATGAATTTGTTAACAATCTTATAAAAAGATTGGTCTGTGAATATAACAAATATATTCAGTACAACGAATGTACTTCATAAATGAGACTTTTAAGGTTCATCTCACCAGGAATTCCATTAAAGCATCGATAGCTTAGAAAAAGCATATCTATGAATGTTAAGGCAAAATAACAAATATTTTGCAAAATTTGTGTAGTGAAAAAGAATAAAGTAACATATGCTTCGATTTAGGCTAAAAAAGATAAACTATTTGGACTACAGAAATTTATCAGACTCAATTTATGATCAAAAAGACTTGAAGGGGGACATATATCCTTCTTTTTCAATATCATTTTTCTCCAAATGAGAAACTTATAGATTGTGAGCTGCGTGCCACAAGTGTTATTCAAACACTTATCTTTTAAGAGATAAATGAGTAGCTGGTGGGGTTGTGACAAGAATTGGCCTGGGCTTTGTCTTTTTCAATATTAGTCTCAACAGAATTGAGAAATAATAAATTTCATGGTTTTCCCGGATTATAGAAGTTAGAACAGGATTCTTTTGATCTTTTAATCCTGACACAACTCTCGTCAATTCTTCTAGCTCACAACAACTACCCCTCTCTTTTTCCATTTTAAGCTCTGCACATAAACCTATTTTGTAATTAAGCTCACTCAGATATGGTTGTCCTCATGGGTAGGTCTGTCGGTTCTGACATTCCATTGAGGTATTTCTGTGAAGCACTCAGTTCCTCCTAAACTGTGATAACTGGGTCCTCATCATCACCCAAGGTATTTATTATGTGAATTAATTGTTTATGTGAATACATGCTTACATGGGTTAAATACGTGAGTATGTGTATTTTATACATGGGGTTATATGCATAATATGTAGGTGCATATATATGTGTTTTATATATATGCATGATATGAAATAATATGTGGAAATGTATGTATGCATGAATTTTTATATGCATACATGAAATGATAAGATGTGCATGTATGTGTATATATGCCTATACATGCATGGGTGATTTCGATTATATGCATGCATGTGGGGGGGGGGAGTAGCCGACTTTCCTATTTTGAAAAGTACAAATAGGAGGGTTGGGATCTTTGGCTAGGTTTCTTGCCTCTTTGAAAATTTGAGAGTATTTGAGAAAAAGTATGTCCGATTTACAAGCTTTGGGTCAAGGGGATTGCATTTTTTCTAACTCATAAGGTGAGTGCTCTTCTAAGTTTTGTTATTGGTTTTGATAACACTGCATATTATTCTTAAAGAAGCCTGTGTGATTTGGGTCCTTATCCGGACAAAGAGGTGAACAGATTAAGTGTAAATCGGACATAGTGTTGTCCGGATTGTTTTAAATCGAACACGTGTTGTCCGATTTAGATATAAGTCGAACATAGTATTATGCAATTTAGTGAGATTTTGAATTATGTAAACCGGACAAGGGTATTGAACAGAGAAGTAGGAATATGATCAAAGGCTGTTTGGATTAGATAAAACGATTAATGTGTTGTCCGGTTTATTCATAAACCGGCCAAGGTTTTGGTATGTCTGTTTATGCTTTGATCGAACTTTGTGATAACCAGATCTTGGTTGTCACCTGAGGTAATGAATATGTGATTATTTGTTATATGTGATTACGTGATAGCATGATAAATTGACACATTTGATCATGTTGGTATGTGAAAATGTGCATAATATAGATACATGAATAAGATTATGTGTATTTATGGATGCACATGTTTTGTATGATATATATATATAAATATATATATATGTGTGTGTGTGTGTGTGTGATATGCATGCATGTATGTTCATATGTGCATAAATGTATATATGTATGGTTATTGGATTAAAAGGTGTATGCATGCATGTGAAGAGGTATGTTGGACGACCTTTCCTTTTTGGAAAGGGTATATGTAACGCCCCAACCCACACATTGCATGTAACACATATTTCATACCAAAGAAATTCATATTCATATACATCTGGTCCCTTAGTACAAGTATCTACAATCATGACCAAATACAAGGTCCAAAAATTCAAAATACAATCTTGTACTAATCAACAAAAGCAGTTCTGCAGCCAAATGCATATAAGAAAAACATTAAATCTTTTCCTTTCCTTTACCTTCTATACTTCCTGCAATACACATTTTTAAATCACAAAAACGAGGGTTAGACTAAAGAGTCCAGTGAGTTACCCTAATCATGTAATTGCAGAGTGAAGGATCACCAAAACCTTTATAAAACAACTATTCACATATATCRCAAWTATWTRAATACRCAAGAAGGTAATATCAAATCCTTTTCCACTTTCAAACTAACCATGTAGCCATATAAATTCCATATCTTTGAACCAATCGAGTTCCATTTAATATCAATTCAAACCTTTTCTTATCAAATAAGGTTTAAACAAAGATTCAGGCCAAACCTGACGTTTCCTTCTCAATAACATCCAGACTATGATTTCCAATAAGAACCTTGATCCTAAATCTTTAAATCACAAAGAAATAAAGATTCCAGACCACGATAGTCTTAAGGGATATAATAGAAAGTGTTATATAATATCACACACAGACAATGCCACCCTTATATCAAATGTACACCTCTCCTT
>NC_037530.1:14458728-14461433 GCF_001531365.2 Cynara cardunculus var. scolymus
TTTCCTTCTCAATAACATCCAGACTATGATTTCCAATAAGAACCTTGATCCTAAATCTTTAAATCACAAAGAAATAAATATTCCAGACCACGGTAGTCTTAAGTGATATAATAGAAAGTGTTATAAAATATCACATACAGACAATGCCACCCTTATATCAAATGTACACCTATCCTTGATATGCCACCCTTATATCAAAATGGACACCTCTCCATTTTATGCCACCCTTATATCAAATGGACACCTCTCCTTGATATGCCACCCTTATATCAAATGGACACCTCTCCTTGATATGCCACCCTTATATCAAATGGACACCTCTCCTTGATATGCCACCCTTATCACTTCTTCAAAACATTTATAAAATAATTCCGAATAGACCGCAGTCATTGAAATTGTTATCAGTCCAAAATCATTTATATCAAAACTTCATTTTTATAATAAAATAATAATTTCTTTCAAAAACASAAGACATCATCACAAATCCGGTCAACAAGTCCGGTCAACAAATCCGGTCAACATAACAAGTCCGGTCAACAACCGTTCGGTTTAAAACACTTGGAATACATTCCACTTAGTCCGGACATCTAATCCGGTCAACACATCACATATTCTTTGAACGGTTTACACTTAGAACAAATTCACATTTTGAACGGATAACAAATCCGGACAATAGTCCGTTCAAGACTCGTCCGGTTTAAGACTARACCGCTCACCACATGGTCGTACTCMTACTTCTMAGTTTAAAATCATAAATAATACTATCATTTATAAACCGCTCAACACCCAACCGGTTTACCAACTCCGGACAACAAACCGCTCATGGCTTGTCCGGTTTAAACTAATCCGRTCAATAAGCCGCTCAAGGCTTATCCGGTTTAAAACAATCCGGACAATAAAYCGTSTAAGGCTTGTCCGGTTTAAATGCTTATCCGGTCACTCTTTGTCCGGATAAATACTTAGACAACAAAATCAAGGTTTCTTTTCAAACAAGAACAATACGAAGCATGCAAATAAAACCAGTAAAATCTTTATACAAAAAGATTTAGAACCACTCACCTTATAAAGCTTTTCMAAACCAAAACTTGAAACCAACTWGATTCTCCAAACACTTGAAGTCACCTTCTTGTAATCCAGACAWSTCTTCTTTAAATCACTYAAATTTCTCAAAATAGCCAAAAGAGAGCAAATGAAGAGGTGAAGCCTCTTTTTATACTTTCTTTTTATGGAAAGTCGGTTTCACTAAGACACGTGCATGCATCTAAATCCCACATATACACCTATGCATATAACCACTAACACATACATGCATACATACTCCATGCATGCACACACATAAACACATATGCATATATTATGCACATAATTTTCATACCAGTATGTATCAAATTATCATGCTACCACATAGTCATTTAATCAAATAATCACATATAAATTACCTTGAGTAATAACCAGGATCTGGTTATCACATTATCCACCCCTCAAGAGAATTTTGTCCCGCAATTCCTTTAATAAAAAAGCCACGGGTATTCTAATCTCATCTTTGACTCCAATTCCCATGTCACCTCTAGTCTTTTGTGAAATTTCCATTGTACTTTAACCAGACTTATCTCTTTGTTTCTCAACACCCTAATCTTCCTGTCAATTACAGCTTCTGGTGTTTCCACAAAGTTCAATTTGTTGTCTAATTGAATTTCTGGCAAAGGTACAACTAAATTCGGATCAGCCAAACATTTTCGCAGATTTGATACATGAAAAGTGTTGTGAATTCGATTCAGTTCTTCTGGTAGCTCTAACTGATATGCCACTGGCCCAATTCGCTTATAGATTCTGAATGGCCCAACATATCTCGGACTGAGCTTTCCTTTCTTTCCGAATATGATAATACCTTTCCATGGCGAAACTTTTAACATTACAAAATCACCTACATCAAATTCAATCGGTTTTCGCCGATTTT
Organism: Cynara cardunculus var. scolymus; assembly: GCF_001531365.2. Lineage (NCBI taxonomy): Eukaryota > Viridiplantae > Streptophyta > Magnoliopsida > Asterales > Asteraceae > Cynara > Cynara cardunculus. Next base: position 14,460,686 of record NC_037530.1, read on the forward strand.
CTGCATAACGTTTCTGGCGATCCTGCGCTGTTTTGATTCTCTCACAGATCTGCTCGATCTTTTCAGAAGTTTCTTGTACAATTTCAGGACCCGTTAGCTGTTTTTCACCCACTTCATTCCAGCACAACGGCGTTTGACATTTACGTCCGTACAATACTTCATATGGTGCCGCTTGAATACTGGAATGATAACTGTTGTTATATGCAAACTCTATTAATGGTAAGTGGTCTTCTTATGATCCTCCGAAGTCAATAATACAACTTCTCAGCATATCTTCTAGACTTTGAATAGTCCTTTCACTTTGTCCATCAGTCTGTGGATGATAAGCTGTACTTAATCGAATTTCGGACCCCAGAGCTTTCTGTAATCCTCCCCAAAATTTTGAAGTAAACCGACTATTTCTATCAGAGATAATAGACAAGGGAACATCGTGTCTAGTAACAATCTCTTTAATGTAAATCTACGCTAGCTTTTCTAACGAATATTTTTCTCTTATCGGTAGAAAATGTGCAGATTTAGATAAACGATCCACAATTACCCAAATCGCGTCATATCCTTTTGGCGTTCGTGGTAATTTCATAACGAAATCCATAGTAATGTGATCCCACTTCCATACATGTATCTCTAAAGATTGAAGGCTTCCATAAGGTCTCTGGTGTTCAATCTTGACCTGTAAACATGTTAGACACTGTTCCACATATCTTGCTATATCTCTTTTCAATCCTGGCCACCAATAAAAAGGTTTTAA
>NC_037530.1:14462978-14465482 GCF_001531365.2 Cynara cardunculus var. scolymus
TGGTGGTAACCCAGATAAGTCTTCCGGAAAAACTTCAGGATATTCACAAACTATTGGGATCAATTCTTCCTTTCTTTTCTCTTTCTTTAAATCAATCACGTATGCCAAATATCCATGACACTTCTTTCGAATATTCTTTCGGGCTTTCATTACTGACAGAATACTAATGCGATGATCCCGACGGTCACCATAAATAATAACTATTCTCTGGTCTGGCAAAATAATTCTGATCATCTTCTGATTACAATCAATGCTAGCTTGATATTTTGCCAACCAGTCCATACCCACTACTACATCAAATTCCTTCATCAGCATGGGAAATAACCGAATCGGAAACTCACAAACCTCAATACCAATAATGCAGTTATTGAACATACTAGTAACAGTTTCTTGACTATTAGCAGTATCAACTACTAATTTATCATCAAGAAGCACAGAATTCAGACATGCAATTTGAGCAAACAATGGTGATACAAACGAAAAGTTTGCACCAGAGTCAAATAACACTTTAGCACGTATTGAATTCAGGAGAAAAGTACTTGTTACTACATCCGGATACTTCCGCTTCATTCTTGGTCATCTACAAGGATCATCCCCGCGCCCCTCCTTGTCCTCCTTGGTTTCCAGTAGGTCTTCCTCGAGTATTCGATGCATTGCCTCCCATTGTCAGCTACGGATTTCTTAACAAAGGGCAATTCAGTCGAATATGATCCGGAGAGTTACAGTTAAAACACCTTTTGTTGGTTGGACAATTTCTGGACAGATGACCCGCTTCACCACATTTATAACATTTTCTTTGATCCATCTTACCCTCACCTTGATTAACTTTCTCATTGATCTTCTATTCATATCTATTATTATATCTTACAGTCTTGGATCCTCGAAAAGATGAAGGTCCTTCCTATTTCCTTTTCTCAACAATCTTCCTTTCTGACTGTCTATTCTTGTTTCTTTCAGTCATTTCTGCTGCTTCTACTGGTAGTGGAAAGGTATTGGGGTTCATTGCAATAACAAATTCCCTGATTGAGGGCTTCAGACCCCAAATAAACCTTTCTATCTTCCTTGATTCAGTTGAAACATAATGATCAGCAAAACGAGAGTATTCAATAAATTTTTCAGTATACTCCCGTACTGTCCTATTTCCTTGTTCCAGCTTCAAGAAATCTTCTTCCATTTGTCTCACAGCCGTTTTAGGACAAAATTGATTCTTGAATCGATCCACGAATTCTATCCATGACATATTCTGTAACACATCCGTTCTGGTAGACGATTCCACTTCCCACCAGAATAAAGCATTTGACTTCAATACTGAAACAGCAAATCGTACTTTATCTGTTTCCGGGAATCGGATAGTGTTAAACACAGATTCCATCTCCTTGATCCAGTACATTGCTTTTATCGGATCTCTTTCTCCAGAGAAGGTTGGTGGTTTACACGCTAAGAAGGTCTTAATATCTCCTTCCTTATTCTGAGTGATTGGAGCAGATGGATAAACCTCTACTCTTTCTGTTTCAACTCTAGCAGGTATCCTCATAATGGATATCAGAGTTTCTCGTAATTTCCCCATTTCCTCTACTAACACATCTCTGGTTATATATTCTAGGTGTGATGTCGTTCCTCCCTGAACATTCCCAGAGTGGGATTCTTCCTGCTCAGAATGTATTTCAGCCCGACTCCTTCCCTGAGACTGACTTCTTCCTCTTCCTTGACCTCTTGGTCTTCCTCGACCTCTATTTCCATTCGTACTAGTTGGAAGATTTACCAAAGATTCTTCCCTTTCTTCGGATTCTGTGCGAACTATTCTTTCAGATCTTCTAGTTTGGTTAGACATCTGTAGAATTTAATATTAATATTCACGTATTCACATTCCTAAATATAATAAAGTATTCAAGTTCAGATATGTACCTTTAATTTATAGTTACACTGGCCAGATGTAATTAAAATTTACCTTACACACTGTTCTTTCAATTTATCATATTTATTTCCAATGGTGCTAACTATGTCCGGGACCCTTAACATGCAATAAAATAGTTTAAGTCTAGGTATCATGTTGTTAAAATACCTAAATCCCTTAAACTCAGGCTCTGATACCATTCTGTAACGCCCCAACCCACACATTGCATGTAACACATATTTCATACCAAAGAAATACATATTCATATACATCTGGTCCCTTAGTACAAGTATCTACAATCATGACCAAATACAAGGTCCAAAAATTAAAAAAACAATCTTGTACTAATCAACAAAAGCAGTTCTGCAGCCGAATGCATATAAGAAAAGCATTAAATCTTTTCCTTTCCTTTACCTTGTATACTTCCTGCAATACACATTTTTAAATCACAAAAACGAGGGTTAGACTAAAGAGTCTAGTGAGTTACCCTAATCATGTAATTGCAGGGTGAAGGATCACCAAAACCTTTATAAAACAACTATTCACATATATCGCAATTATATGAATACGCAAGAAGGTAATATCAAATCCTTTTCCACTTTCAAACTAA
>NC_037530.1:14466451-14482260 GCF_001531365.2 Cynara cardunculus var. scolymus
TAAGGCTTGTCCGGTTTAAATGCTTATCCGGTCACTCTTTGTCCGGATAAATACTTAGACAACAAAATCAAGGTTTCTTTTCAAACAAGAACAATACGAAGCATGCAAATAAAACCAGTAAAATCTTTATACAAAAAGATTTAGAACCACTCACCTTATAAAGCTTTTCMAAACCAAAACTTGAAACCAACTWGATTCTCCAAACACTTGAAGTCACCTTCTTGTAATCCAGACAWSTCTTCTTTAAATCACTYAAATTTCTCAAAATAGCCAAAAGAGAGCAAATGAAGAGGTGAAGCCTCTTTTTATACTTTCTTTTTATGGAAAGTCGGTTTCACTAAGACACGTGCATGCATCTAAATCCCACATATACACCTATGCATATAACCACTAACACATACATGCACACACATAAACACATATGCATATATTCTGTACATAATTTTCATACTAGTATGTATCAAATTATCATACTACCACATAGTCATTTAATCAAATAATCACATATAAATTACCTTGAGTAATAACCAGGATCTGGTTATCACAGTATAAAAGGAGGATTTGACCCCCATTTCATTTTCTTGGCTATTCTCATAATTTGAGCGATTTAGAAGGGAAAGACTTGCTCGGATTTTCTTATTTTGCATTACAAGAAGGCTGTTTTCAAAAGGCTTGTTACGGTGAGTGGTTTATACTGTTTTAAACTCTCCATGGTTGTATAACTGATTGTAGGAACTTTGTTTTAAATAAAAAGTTTAACTTTGAAGTGTTATCTGGATTAGACTTAAACAGGCCAAGACTCAGGCGGTTTAGTCTTAAACCAGACAAAGGTTGGGCGATTTAAGCCCTAACCCGGTTAAGGCTTAAAAGATTTATAAATAAACCGTTTGATCGAGTGTTGTCCAGATTGGACTTAAACCGGTCAAGGCATAAGCGGTTTAGCCTTAAAGCGGTCAAGTGTTAAGCGATTTAAAAAAAATTTGAGTTTATAACTTGATCGGAGAAGTATGAATACGACCATGTGTTGTCCGGATTTGTTATCCGGACAAAAGTGTTAAATCGGACAGGCCTTGGGCGATGTGTAGTCCAGATGTGGTAAATCGGCCAAGACTTGATCGGAGGTGAAGTCCGGCCAAGTGTATGTTGACCGAATTTGTATCATGACTTGTGCATGGTTCATATATAATTTTATATATATATATATATAAAATGGGAATTTTGATAAAGATGATTTTGAACTGATAATTCCAATGACTGCGGTCTAAAAGGAATTGTGTTGCGAAATGTTTTTGACGAGGAAATAAGGGTGGCATATCAAGGAGAGTTGTATCATGGGATAAGGGTGGCATATCAAGGAGAGGTGTACCATGGGATAAGGGTGGCATATCAAAGAGAGGTGTACATTTGGATATAAGGGTGGCAATTGTATGTGTGTGTTATATAATATAACTCTTACTATTATATCCTTTAAAATTACCATGGTCTGGAATCTTTATTTATTAGTGATTTAAAGATTTAGGATCAGGGTTTTTATTGGAAATCATAGTCTGGAGGTTATAGAGGAGGAAATAACAGGTCCGGCCTGAAACTTTAGATAAACCTTGTTTAAATAAAAAGGTTTGAAAAGTGGCATGATATAGAATCTAGTTGATTCAATCCTATAAAAGTTTGAAGTTTGTTATCTGATTAGCTGAATGTTTGGCTTGAAAAGTAGAAAGTTACTGGTAATATGTCCTTATTTGTTCATATATTTGTTATATATATATATATATATATATATATGAAAAGTTATTTTGTACAAAGTTTTGGTGATTTTCACCCTGCAAAGACATAAATAGGGTAACTCACTAGACCTTTCGGTCTAACCCTCGTTTTGTGATTTTAAATATGTATTGTAGGAGGTACGGACGGTAAAGGAAAAGGGAAAATATGATATTTTCCTATATGCATATCTGCATGAAGAGTTGTCTACGATGTATAGTTTTGATTGATAAATGATGATTAGTACAAGAAATGTATTTTGAATTTTTGGGACATGAATTCTGTATGGTAAATTCTTGTACTAAGGGACCTGAGTAGTATATAAACATGTATTTCTTTCATATGAAGTATGTGTTACTGCAATGTGTGGTACGGGGTGTTACAAAAAGTGGTATCAGAGTTTGAGTTTAAGGGATTTAGGTATTTAACAACATGATACCTAGACTTAAACTATTTTATTACATGTTAAGGGTCCCAGACATAGTTAGCACCATTGGAAATAAATATAATGAGTTGAAACAACAGTGTGCAAGGTAAATTTTAATTACATCTTGCCAGTGTAATTATGAATTTACAGGTACACATCTAAACTTGAATACTTCATTATATTTGGGAATGTGAATACGTGATTATTAACACTAAAATCTGCAAATGTCTAGACAAACCAAAAGATCTGAAAGAGTGGCTCGTCTAGAATCTGAGGAAAGGGAAGAATCACCCGTTAATCTTCCGACTAGCACGTCCGGAAATAGAGGTCAGGGAAGATCAAGGGGACGAGGCAGAGGAAGAAGTCAGTCTCAGGGAAGGGGTCGGACCGAAGTTCATTTTGAACATGAAGAATCCCATTCTGGTAATGTTCACGAAAGATCGATGCCACACCCGGAATATGTGACTAGTGATATGTTGGCAGAAGAAATGGAAAAGTTGCGGGAAACAGTGACTTCTATTATGGGAATTCCAGCCAAAGTAGAAACAGAAAGAATAGAAGTTCATCCCTTGGTACTGGTTACTCATAACAAGGAGGGAGATATCAAAATGTTCTTGGCATGCAAGCCACCAACATTTTTTGGAGAAAGGGATCTGGTGAAAGCCATGTGCTGGATCAAAGAAATGGAATCTGTGTTTAACACCATTCGGTGTCCGAAAACAGATAAAGTTCAATTTGTTGTTTCAGTCCTGAAATCAAATGCTTTGTTCTGGTGGGAAGTTGAGTCATCGGCCAGAACAGATGTTTTACAAACATTGTCTTGGACAGAATTTGTAGACCGATTCAAGAACTCGTTTTGTCTTAAGACGGCAGTTAGACAAATGGAAGAAGATTTCTTAAAGCTGGAACAGGGAAATGGAATAGTTCGGGAGTATACTGAGAGATTTATTGAATACTCTCGATTTACTGAACACTATGTTTCAACAGAAACTAGGAAGATAGAAAGGTACATTTGGGGTTTAAAACCCTCAATCAGAGAGTTTGTTATTGCTATGAACCCCAATACCTTTTCATTAACGGTAGATGCGGCTGAAGTGACAGAACGAAATAAGAATCGGCAGCCAGAAGGAAAAGTTGTAGAGAAAAGAAAGTGGGAGGGGCCTTCATCTTTTCGAGGACCGAAAACTGTACGATATGATAATAGATCTGAGGAGAAGATAAGTGAGAAAGTTTGCTCACAATGCCGACAGGTTCATCAGGGTAAATGCAAGATGAACCCAAGAAAATGTTATAAGTGTGGTGAAGCAGATCATATGTCTAGAAGTTGCCCGACTAATCGAAGGTGTTTTAACTGCAATTCTCTGAATCATATTCGACCAAATTGTCCCTTGTTAAGAACTTCGCAGTTAACAATGGGAAGTAACGCGTCGGGTACTCGGGGAAGGCATGCAGTGAACAGAGGAGGGCAAGGAGGGGCACAAGGGCGGTCCTTCCAGATGACCAAGAACGAGGCAGAAGCGTCACCGGATGTAGTAACAAGTACTTTCCTTCTGAATTCAATACGTACAAAGGTGTTATTTGACTCTGGAGCAAACTTTTCGTTTGTATCACCAATGTTTGCTCAAACTGCATGTCTGAATTCTGTGATACTTGATTATGAATTAGTAGTTGATACTGCTAATAGTCAGGAACTGTTACTACTGTGTTCAATAACTATATTATTGTTACTGAGGGTTATGAACTCCCGATTCGGTTATTTTCCATGCCGATAAAGGAATTTGATATAGTGGTGGGTATGGACTGGTTGGCAAGGTATCAGGCTAGTATTGTTTGTAATCAGAAAATGATCAGAATTACTCTGTCAGACCAAGGAACAGTTGTTATTTATGGTGATCGTCAGAATCACCATACCAGTATTTTGACAATAATGAAAGCTCATAAAAGCATTCGGAAAAGGTGTCAGGGATATTTAGCTTACGTAATTGATATAAAGAAAGAAAAGAGAAAAGAGGAATCGATTTCGATTGTTAGTGAATATCCAGAATTCTTTCCAGAAGACTTATCAGGATTACCACCTGATAGAGTCATTGGATTCCAAATTGATCTTGTACCAGGAGCTGCATTAGTAGCAAAGGCGCCATACCGGTTAGCTCCATCTGAATTAAAGGAATTGGTTGCACAATTGAAAGATTTAACTGACAAGGGATTTATTAGACCCAACACTTCACCTTGGGGTGCTCCGGTCTTATTTGTCAAGAAGAAAGATGGGTCTATGCGAATGTGTATAGACTATCGTGAGCTAAATAAATTGACAATCAAAAATAAATATCCTTTACCAAGGATTGATGACTTTTTCGATCAATTGGTGGGAGCAAGTTATTTATCAAAGATTGATTAAAGATCAGGGTATTATCAGCTCAAAGTCAGGGAAGAAGATGTTGCCACAACATCATTCAGAACTAGGTACGGGCATCACGAATTCTTAGTTATGCCATTCAGCTTAACCAATCCGCCCGCAACTTTTATGGATTTGATGAATAGAATATGTAAGGAATATCTTGATAAATTCGTTATTATATTTATCGATGATATGCTTATCTACTCAAAGACTGAAAAAGAACATGCAGAACATCTTCGTCTGATATTAGAATTATTGAAGAGAGAAAAGTTGTACGCAAAGTTATCTAAATGTGAGTTCTGGTTAAGAGAAATCCAATTCCTGGGTCACGTCATCTCAGAAACAGGGGTAAAAGTAGATCCAGCGAAAATAGAAGCAGTTGCAAGATGGGAAGCTCCGAAAAATCGTTCTGAAGTCCGAAGCTTTTTGGGATTGGTTGGCTATTACGTAAGTTCATTCAGGATTTTTCTAAGATAGTTGTGCCATTGACCAAATTGACTCGGAAGTTCGTTAAATTCCAGTGGGAAGGAGCACAGCAAGAAGCTTTTCAACTAGTAAAAGATCATCTTTGCAGCGCACCGGTATTAACTCTACCAGATGGATCTGAAGACTTTGTGGCTTATAGCGATGCTTCAAAGTTAGGGTTAGGATGTGTTCTGATGCAAAGAGGAAAAGTGATTGCTTATGCATCAAGACAGTTGAAAGATCATGAGAAGCAGTATCCAACTCATGACATGGAATTAGCTGCAGTGGTGTTTGCTCTGAAAATATGGAGACATTATCATCTGTGAACAAAGTGTCAGATTTATACTGATCATAAAAGTTTGCAACATTTGTTCAGCCAGAAAGAATTAAATATGCGATAGCATCAGGGGATTGAACTGGTTAATGATTATGATTGTGAAATCCTATACCATTCGGGAAAAGCAAATGTGGTAGCTAACGCCTTAAGCATAAAATAAAGAAATGGAACCATGAAAATAGTAGCAATGAGAATGAATTTGGTTCCTGACATTCGTAAGGAAATTCAGAAATTTCAGCAAGAAGCTATGAAAGAAGAATTTGTTAAGACAGAAAGGTTGGGTAAGATGATTTTAACCCTGGAACCGAATGATGAAGGACTAATGTGCTTTCAGGGAAGAATCTGGGTACCTGTTTTGGAAATATCCGGAACATTATATTAAATGAAAGCCATAAGTCCCGAAACTCTATTCATCTAGGCACCAATAAGATGTATAGAGATTTGAAACCTTTTTATTGGTGGCTCGGATTGAAGAGAGATATAGCTAGATATGTGGAACAGTGTCTGACATGTTTACAGGTTAAGATTGAATATCAGAAGCCGTATGGAAGTCTTCAATCTTTAGAGATACCTGTATGGAAATGGGATCACATTACAATGGACATCGTCATGAAGTTGCCTCGAACTCTAAAGGGGTATGACACGATATGGGTAATTGCTTTAGTCTGTCTAAATCTGCACATTTTCTGCCAATAAGAGAAAAAAGTACTCTTTAGAAAAGCTGGCATAGATTTATATTAAAGAAACTGTAACCAAACACGGTGTTCCATTGTCTATTATCTCTTATAGAGATAGTCGGTTTACCTCAAAATTCTGGGAAGTATTGTAGAAAGTCTTGGGTTCTGAAATTCGACTAAGTATAGCTTATCATCCACAGACTGACGGGCAGAGTGAAAGAACTATTCAGACTCTCGAAGACATGCTGAGAAGTTGTATTATTGACTTCGGGGGATCATGGGACGATAACTTGCCATTAATAGAGTTTGCATATAACAATAGTTACCATTCCAGCATTCAAGCGGCACCATATGAAGTGTTGTATGGATGTAAATGCCGAACGCCGTTATGTTGGAATGAGGTAGGTGAAAAACAGCTGACGGGTCCTGAAATTGTCCAAAAAACTTCTGAGAAGATCGAACAGATCCGCAAAAGAATCAGAATAGCACAAGATCGCCAGAAAAGTTATGCTGATAATCGTTGAAAGCCGATTGAATTTGATGTAGATGATTATGTGATGTTGAAAGTTTCGCCATGAAAAGGTGTCGTTATATTTGGAAAGAAACGTAAACTTAGTCGAAGGTATGTAGGGCCGTTCAGAATATATAAGCAAATTAGGCCAGTAGCATATCAGTTAGAGCTGCCAGAAAAACTGAGTCTGATTCACAACACTTTCTATTTATCAAATCTGCGAAAATGTTTAGCTGATCCGAGTTTAGATGTACCGTTGTCAGAAGTTAAATTAGACAGTAAGTTAAACTTCATGGAAACACCAGAAGCTGTAATTGACTGAAAGATCAGGGTATTGAGAAACAAAGAGATAAGTCTGGTTAAGGTTCAGTGGAAGTTTCACAAAGGACCCGAAGCGAACATGGGAATTAGAGTCAAAGATGAGATTATAGTACCCTTGGCTATTTGATTAAAGGAATCCCGGGAAGGAATTCTTTTGAGGGGTGGATGATGTGATAACCAGATCTTGGTTGTCACCTGAGGTAATGAATATGTGATTATTTGTTATATGTGATTACGTGACAGCATGATAAATTGACACATTTTATCATGTTGGTATGTGAAAATGTGCATAATATAGATACATGAATAAGATTATGTGTATTTATGGATACACATGTTTTGTATGATATATATATATATATATATGTGTGTGTGTGTGTGTGATATGCATGCATGTATGTGCATATGTGCATAAATGTATATATGTATGGTTATTGGATTAAAAGGTGTATGCATGCATGTGAAGAGGTATGTTGGCCGACCTTTCCATTTTGGGAGGGTATAAAAGGAGGATTTGACCCCCATTTCATTTTCTTGGCTATTCTCACAATTTGAGAGATTTAGAAGGGAAAGACTTGCCCGAATTTTCTTATTTTGCATTACAAGAAGGCTGTTTTCACAGGGCTTGTTAAGGTGAGTGGTTTATACTGTTTTAAACTCTCCATGGTTATATAACTGATTGTAGGAACTTTGTTTTTAATTAAAAGTTTAACTTTGAAGTGTTATTCGGATTAGACTTAAACCGGCCAAGAGTCAGGCGGTTTAGTCTAAAACTGGAGAAAGGTTGGGCGATTTAAGCCCTAACCCGGTTAAGGCTTAAGCGATTTATAAATAAACCGTTTGATCGAGTGGTGTCCGGATTGGATTTAATCCGGTCAAGGCATAAGCGGTTTAGCCTTAAAGCGGTCAAGTGTTAAGCGATTTATAAAAAATTGAGTTTATAACTTGATCGGAGAAGTATGAATACGACCATGTGTAGTCCGGATTTGTTATCCGGACAAAAGTGTTGGAATTTCTCTCAAGTGTTAAATCGGAAAGGCCTTGGGCGATGTGTTGTCTAGATGTGATAAATCGGCCAAGACTTGACCGGAGGTGAAGTCCGGTCAAGTGTATGTTGACCGGATTTGTATTTTGACTTGTGCATGGTTCATATATAATTATTTATATATATAATGGGAATTTTGGTAAAGATGATTTTGAACTAATAATTCCATTGACTGCGGTCTAAAAGGAATTGTGTTGTGAAATGTTTTTGATGAGGAAATAAGGGTGGCATATCAAGGAGAGGTGTACCATGGGATAAGGGTGGCATATGAAGGAGAGGTGTACATTTGGATATAAGGGTGGCAATTGTATGTGTGTGTTATATAATTAACTCTTACTATTATATCCTTTAAAATTACCATGGTCTGGAATCTTTATTTCTTTGTGATTTAAAGATTTAGGATCAGGGTTTTTATTGGAAATCATAGTCTGGAGGTTATGGTGGAGGAAATAACAGGTCCGGCCTGAAACTTTAGATAAACCTTGTTTAAATAAGGTTTGAAAAGTGGCATGATATAGAATCTGGTTGATTCAATCCTATAAAAGTTTGAAGTATGTTATCTGATTAGCTGAATGTTTGGCTTTGAAAAGTAGAAAGGTACTAGTAATATGTCCTTATTTGTTCATATATTTGTTATATATATATGAAAAGTTATTTTGTACAAAGTTTTGGTGATTTTCACCCTDCAAWGACATAAATAGGGTAACTCACTAGACCTTTCGGTCTAACCCTCTTTTTGTGATTTTAAATATGTATTGTAGGAGGTACGGACGGTAAAGGAAAAGGGAAAATATGATATTTTCCTATGTGCATATCTGCATGAAGATTTGTCTATGATGTATAGTTTTGATTGATGAATGATGATTAGTACAAGAAATGTATTTTGAATTTTTGGGACATGTATTATGTATGGTAAATTCTTGTACTAAGGGACCTGAGTAGTATATAAACATGTATTTCTTTAATATGAATTATGTGTTACACGCAATGTGTGGTACGGGGTGTTACAGACTTGTTGTCTGGATTGATAAATCGGACAAGTACAGTGTTGTCTGGATTGGTAAATCGGACAAGGGGACATGTTGTCCAGATTAGTAAATCGGACAAGGGATAGTTTTGTCTGGATAGCTTGTCCGGACAGCCTGTCCGGACGACCATTTTTGGTATAAAGTTATCAAGTGTTTGGAATCTTTAGAATTTTCACAATTTAATAATTATTATTGGGTTTAAATATATTATTGTGAAAAGAGGTCTTTTATATCGTTTTAAGATAAAAAAATATGTTTCTACCATGCGTGGTGATGTACGTATGTTTTGGTATGAAACTATATTTTTGAAAATTGTTCTTACCAAGCGTGGTGACGTAAGTCTGTTTTGGTATAGAAATGGATTTTTGGGAAATGTTTCTACCAAGCATGGTGACGTATGTCTGTTTTGGAATGAAACTTATTTTAAGAGGTAGTTACCCCAGACATGGTGACATTTGTCTGTTCTGGCTTGGAACTGGGTGATGGGTACTTTCAGACATGGTGACTTATGTCTGTTCTGATAAGTAGCCATGTTTTGATCTAGGAATAAGGGTGTCATATCAAGGAGAGGTGTACCTTGGAATAAGGGAGGTATTGTCATACGTGGATATTATTATAACTCTTATTATTATTACCAATTAGATTTAATAACTTTGAATCATCATTTCTTTGTGACTTGATGAATTAGAGATATTATTCCTGTTAGAAATAATAATTTATATGTTATTGAGAAGAGGAAAATGGTTTGTCATAAGAGGCATTTATTATCTAAAACTTTTATATTAATATTGTAATACATACAGAGGAATTCTGGTCTTTTTAACCAGAGTGGCTCTAGTCCGTTGAGTCAGAGGGGCCTTGGCCATAGTGTTAGAATTCCATGTTTGGAATATTAAATCTTTGAGTAGGTGCACTTGCATCAAGGACTGATATCAATAAATTGATCTTATATTTCATTATATTGAGAACTGCATTATTTGGCTAGAATGCAATGTTCCTGAGTAAAGTTATCTTATCATACTTTGGTGTTATTCACCTTGCATATGCAAAGATGGGATTTATTCACTAGACACTTCTGGTCTAACCCTCATTTTCTGTTTTAAAATAATGCAATGTAGGAACTGCGGGGTCTAGGGATAGTAAGGGGAAAAGGAAAATGTGATTATTTTCCTAACTTGATATCTGCTTTTGAAGATCTGCATGAGATTGCTTATTTTGGAAGATACATGTTGTTATACATGTGATAGTATAGGATTTTATCTTGAAATTTTTCATATGTAGATTCTGTACATATAAGAATCCTTGTACTAGTGGGACCATTGTGGTATAATCTGTACTTTTATGTAATGAAATATGTGTTATATGCAAATATGATGTTTGCGGGTGTCACATAACAGTGTAAGATCATATGATCACAAATGATTGATCGCAATATTATTGCAAATAAGCTCAAATGATCAGATAAAAATTGATCAAGAAAAAATATAGCGATTAAGCACAATCATCAAGGAGTGATGTTCAAAACAGATTATTCAGAATATGTGGGAGAAATGAATGAAGATCTATAAGTACAAGTTTATAGATTCATGTAATCAATGAATAATGAATTCTGTATCAATCAAAGTAAAAAAATATCAAGAAAACAACTTTGATTACAAAGGAGTGTATTATCAACGAATATGATTTTTCATTTAAGAGACGTGATAATAACAGTTTGAAAAAATAGCTAAAACATGTATTGGAATTATGTAGACGAGAAAATATGCAGGTAAAATCTCAAGAAATACTTGCTTAGAAAAGATACTTGTTTTAGAAATCAATTCAGATTCAAAAACTTTTATCAAAAACTTTTCAACAAACTCCCTCTAGAAAATAAATTTAACTAATATTTCTTTTCAACACAAAAACCAAAAATGAAAAAACATTTTGACTCGGGTCCTGAACTAAGTTGTTCATAAGCCATTTACATTTCAACTTGGGTCCTGAACCGTTTTGTTCAGAAACCACATCAGACAGATTACACACTCCCCCTGCATCAGTGTATCATAGTAATGATTTTCTTATCAGCACAACTTATGACACACCTGCAAAACAGATCAAGTTGATTTTGGTACCCAAACAAACTTGGGTCCTACTTGGTTAGTATTAGGTTGGAGAATATTGTAACTGCCAAACCATCTATTCCTATTAGATGTATTCTTTTTAGCACTTTTAATAGGTTGATCAGATAAACAATAAGATCCATACCAGTTGTTGTCACACCTGTTAAAACATTTCCAGCTGTTCTGATAGTTGTTGTCCTCGTACCATATGTTGTACCCATTCATATTGACAAAATCATTGGTTCTGCATGTTGAGCACATGATTCTTTTCTTGCTAAGATTGATCAAATCATTAGTGGATCTCAAAATGCAAGGAAGAACAGAGTTAGTAACAACAAATTTATGAGACAAAGTAGAATCAGCTTTATTGACCCAAACATTTTTAGCTTTTGAAAGATAATTGGGTGATCCAATGACATACCCTTGATAATACTGATTTGAAGAACGAGACTTATTCTTAGAAAAAGTTGATTTAGGGTTGCTTGAATAATTGTTAGATTCAATGCTGTAACAGTCATAAAAGCTAGTTTAACACTGAGATTGAGAACTAGTTGAGCTTTTAGCACTTGAAAAGTCTTTTACTTTCTTGAGTAGATGGTCTCTCTCTTCAGCAACTAAATTGTATTTCTTTTTAAGTTCAGTTCTCATGTTCAACTCAGTAACAAGTTCTGTCTCTAGATCATAAAATTTCTTGGGAAATTCCAGAAACTTACCTTCTAATTCCTTCTTCAACTTTTCAAACACTTTCCTTTATTTCTCAAACTTCTTTCTTTCTTCATCTGAACTTCCCTTTTCATTTTCAAAAGCAATATCAAGCCACTTCTTCTTTTCTGTAAGTTCTTTGGCAATTGCAGCTTTTTTCTTGGCACTATTTTTCTTTTCAAGAGCAAACACTCTCTTCTCTTCATCTAATGCTTTCTTCTTCTGAATAATATTGTCAGACAATTCCAAATTCTTGCTTAAACATTCTTCTTTAAACTCTTTCTTCTCTTTATTAAACTTGGCACGTTCCAAGATGATGAGTTATTCAAAATCAGAAATTTGTTTTAAAAGCATTTTGGCATTTAGCTCCAAAGAATTAATCTTGTTTTTAAAAGATTTTCGTTCAATATCAAATCTTTTCTCAGCTTCCATCATCTTTTCCTTCTYTTTTTCCTAAACTTTCCGTTCAACAATCAAAACCTTGTCAGCTTTATGAAGTTTCTCTGTGAGCTCTTCAATCTCTTTATTCTTCTTTTCTGGAGAGTTCCTCTCAACATTCAGTTCATTTTCAACTTTTTGGAGTTTATTAAACAAATCTTTATTTGCTTTGCTCCAAATTTTCAATTCTTCATCTGACTATATTCTTGCAGAATCCAAAAGTTTTCACAAGATTTTTAATCCTATACATGAAATCATTTTCAATACGTTCCCTAGTTCCTTTTTGCTCCCGTTGTAAATCTTTAATAAATTCCTCGTTAGCATGATTTTCAGAAAACATTTTTGCATTTTTGTCTTTATAATTCTACAAACTTTTCTCCAATTCACAAACCTTTCATCAATCAATTCCCTCTTCTCAGCCTTATATAGTTTCTCAGTTAGTTCCTCAATCTGTTTGTTCAGTTTTAAACTACTTTCCTGTGAATCAGAAGCATTTTTAATGAATCCATCCAGTTGTTCTTTTAGAAACTTCTTCTCTTCCTCCTTTCTTTCATTGTAATCTGATAAATGTATAGCCCAAGATATGTTATTCTAATTTTCTAGACTCAGTTTTTCATACTTCTCTTTTAGTTCCCTATATTCTTTCTCATAAAATGCTGCCGTTTAAAAATTCGAAGATTGATTAAAATAGAATCTATCCAGTATTTGAAATCGATTAAAGAAAACACTTTCTAAAAATATCTCAAAAAATATTTCACTCAAATCAAAAATCAGTAGTCGCATAAATTCTAAGAAAATCAAAATTAAAACAGTTCAAGAACTGCTCAAATCACGGGTGACTTGGTCAAATTCAGACAAAAGTTGATATAAAATCCAGACAAAAAATGGTCAAAATGATGGAATATGGAATCCGAACAAAAGGGTGTCGGCATATAGTGATCAGAAATTGGCTAAGACAGTAGCCGGGAATGACTTGWACTTGGTCGAGAAAAATGAATCCAAACAGCCTTGTGTACGAGGAAGGAGATCAAAATGGCTGTCTTTGGACGAGTGGTCAAATCTGGACAGGGTTATGGCCAAGTCTGGCTAAGATGCAAGGAATATGGCTAAGTTTTTAACCGAGGAAGCACAAATCCGGACAAAGCATTTTCCGAGGAAGAATAAATCGGATGCCTTGTTGTCCGAGGAAAGGTAGAGTCCAGATGTAAGTGTATCCGGGAATGCATTGAAATCGGCCAAGCCTATGACCGAGAAGTGGAGAAATCCGGAAAAACCTGCTTCCGAGAAAGACTTGAACTCGGACAGACTTGTATGTTAGAAGGGTGACCTGATGGCTTGAAAACGGTAAAGTCTTTGGCCGAGAATTGCAATCTCCGGGAGACTTGTTGTCCGAGAAAGCTTGAAATCGGATGGCCTTGTGTGTGAGGAAGCTAAGTATCCGGATAGTGATGCAAGGAAACTTAGTCTTGGTCGAGGATGACTAGAACTCGGCTGAAAGGGTGACCGAGAAAGAACAAAATCCGGCTGATGAGGTATCCGAGAATGACTAAAAATTTGTTGAGTCTTGATCTTTTGTTATGGGAGTGTCCATGTATGGCTAAAAATGGCTAAGTCTTGGACTTTGGTAAAGCAGAATCAGATTACAACTCATTACAAACACAAATTTTCAACATTTTTCCACCTAAATTAGATCAAAAACCAGAATTTTTATGAATTTTTAACAAGAACACAAAATTTAAAAAAATCACAAATCTCATCAAATCTTTTAAACGAATGATCAAATCATAGAATCTTGTGAATAACAATGATTCAAAATTCAAAAACACACACAACGATCATATTTTTAACATCCAAACATAAAAAAATGAAAGACTTGAGGAAAAATATGAAAAACATGAAGAACACTTCAAGAACACTTATGAAGATGAACAACAGAATGTGATTTTCAAGAAAATTATTGAACTTTTTGATCATATCTTCAAACGAATTTCACTGCATCAAGCTCTGATACCAATTGTGTGTCCCTTACTTTGATCAATCTTCAAGAACAATAAGAACAATGACAATCTTCAAGTAAGAACACTTGAGAGAAAAAGTGAACTTGGTCAATGATAGTATATTTTTCTCAATTATACGTAATACAACAATTAAGATCTCTTACTCTAAAATCCCTTACAAGACCTATTTATAGGTCAAACTAAAAACACAAGAGTCAAAGTCAACACATGACTTACAAAGTCAAACTTTTTACAAATACAAATATAGACTTCCAAGACGAATACAATTAACACTAAAATTCAATCCTAACATTGTTTTTCCAAAACCAAAAGTTGGATTGTAAGGTTTTTGTTAAACTCATTTTGAAGAAAGTTGTTAGGACTGAATTTTAGTATTAAATTGTATTCGAGTTGAAGGATAAAATTGTCTATAATTGTAAAATAGACATCGTGTTTCACTTTCCTTGTAAGGTTTGACTTTGACTAGTAAGTTGAAGTTTGACCCTATATATAGTATAGTTTTAGTGTATTTTTAGTTAGACCTAAATTGTAATATTCATTTTACGTATATTGGAGTTTGACCAAGTTGACTATTTCTCTCTCATCTCCTATCAAAGTTCTTAAAGAATATCCAGATCTACCATTAATTGTTGAAGGTTTATGAAGATTGATCTTATAGAGGACTAACAAAAGTTCAGCAATTGAGTAACTATGAATGTTATCATTAAAAAGTAGTCTCTCTTGTATGATAACTATCATTTAGTTGCTCATAATTGAAAGGTAATTGCATTTTATCAGTTCTTTTGTGATTCAAATCTTCTTGCTCTTCAACTTAATCAGTTGACTTCATAAACTGAATTTTATAATCTAGACTGAGGTCTAGAAACTCAAAATCATAGAAAGTATGAGTAAAATAATGTGCCCTTTTCATATATTTAGGATTTTCATATCCTAAACCTTCCCTTGGATTAAAGAATCTAAATTCATTAGGTTTGTTCAGAAAAATCGTTTGATTAGTTTGACCTCTTTTATAAAGTTGTGTTAGGATTAAAACAGTCCTCAGTTTATGAAAGTGTTATAAAGTCAAGTACTTTATATTGTATTGTAATATTCATGTAATCGGGCTTAAGGGCATTTGGATTTAATTTGTAAATGTCACCTATAAATAGGTGAAATGGGCTAAAATTAGCAATGTTGATCATTTTGTAACTCTTTATATGAGAGTCGACTGATTGAGTGTTTGTTGTTTACTTCTTTCATGAATAAGAGAAATGGCCGACTCATCAAGTTCCTGGATCATCTTTTTCATCTCTCAATGTGTTCTATCAATTTATCTTGAATCGTTGTATGATTTGGGACTTGGAATTGGTATCAGAGTAGAATCGATTAAGTTCTATCGATATGATCATTCAATCTGCAGTAAATTCAAATATGTTTTTAACAATAGTGTTAGCTCCATTATTCCTATCTTGTAAAAGTATAGAAAAAGTAYATTRTAAGTCTTGACAGAAGGTTATCTCCACAGAAGACAACAGAGGACTAGCAACAGAAGCCGTTTGATCTAACAAGTGAAAAGTGGCAGAACCTCTGATGTGTCTCA
>NC_037530.1:14486135-14487593 GCF_001531365.2 Cynara cardunculus var. scolymus
AAACAGGCTAATGTTAAAGGACCCAATTGGAAGTGGGTACCCAAATTAAACGTTGTCTAAATGCAGAAGAAGTAGCATGTGTCTACTTGGGTCATTGACTCAGGATGCTCGAGATATATTAGAAGCCAAAAAGGAAGTTTGTCTTATGTCCTCTGTGAAGAATGAAGAAGCTTGGCTCTGGCATACCAGAATTCTAAGTGTTGTATGTCTTATTTTTAATAATCTCTTTTTGTATAAAGTTTACTTCTTGGTTAACCTTCACTTGTTTTCTTAGTTAGCAGGTTTACCTCGCAGAGATATGCAAGGTTTGAGGGGGAGTATATGCTTAAAAGGAATAAAACCTATTGAAGAAGCAAAATGTTTTTCATCACAGAAGTTTTTTCACAGATCCTCTGTGATAACTCTCAGAGGCTCTTTGAACAGGTCCTCTGTCGATACTTACCTTCTTCTTAGGATTTTAAATGTTTTTTAGGGGAGTCATGGAAGCTGGCTTAAAGGGGTAGTTTTTAAATTGAAAATCAAAACCTCAGAAGGTGCCAAATTTTTTTGAAGTATCTTGATCTCAGAGGTCAACTCATCAGAACCTCTGACGCTTCTATCAGAGGCTCTGTGGGTCTGAACTGAGTAAGTGCTCATCTCTCTGAGAATTTTCAAACCGTTTAGGTATACAAAGGTGTAACATGTTAGAAGGCCCCGCACATATCACAGAGGCTCTGTTACCCTTAGGTCTCTAACAAAACTCTCTTCTATAGTTTTGTATTATTGATATGGTGCGTATGGTTCTGTGGATAAGGGTTAAAGTTAACCATGTGCGTGTCAGAAACGGGGGCGCACGTCATCAATCGTGCGTCTTCCCAACACCACGTGACATATTTTGATTCGTCTCTGCCATAAGCCACTCATCACGATATATCACCAAATAAATGGTTCACTTTCAAAATTCTTCACTATAAATACTCTTCCCCCCATCATAAACCCCTTCACTTCTCTAAATACTCCAACGAATCTTCCTGCAAAATCTCAAGCTTTCCAACAACCTGCAACTATGTCTTCAAGCTCTCCGCCTCCGCTCAATCCGAAAACAACCCAAGCAATGATGAAGTGAACCAATCTCAAGCATTGACCTCTCATGCCATATCTTTCTTATAGAATCGATATGAGAAAGTGATGCTGGTAAAGAAACCTAACAACTACTACTTCGCTCCATCCCCAAATGGCTTCCCGGAATACACTTATCCACTATTGGAAATCCTTCGCAACCACCCCATCTATTACGCACTCACTGCAACAAAACCTACCTCTAAAACCTATCTCACCCAATTTCTACTCAGTTCTTACATCTGTACCATGAAAGATGCTGGATTAAGCATAATAGGCTATGCGTCACACCCAATAGTCAAATCCCTCGTACCAATGGAGATGAACGTCGAGACCCTACGTGTTGCCCTGCACCTACCT
>NC_037530.1:14488063-14496008 GCF_001531365.2 Cynara cardunculus var. scolymus
GGCTTGGTCTTTGGAGACATGATTGCAGAGAAGCTTCCCTCTACAGAGCCGAATGCTCTTTTGTACCCAATGAAGGAGTTTCATCCAACAGAGCATGAGCTAGGTTACAGAAGCCCGAGGCCATTATCGAAAGCTATGCTCAAGTACCTTAGTAAAAAAGATAGGAAGGCTTATAGACGTGGATACAGGAGGCCAGAGCCGGTCCCTGAAACCCCTCCACGAATAGGTATCCCCATAAGTGAGAGAGTGCACAAAATGAGAGTTGAGGGAAGATTGGAGGAGCCTGCAGAGGCAAGGGAGCTGAGTGAGGAAGGACCGAGAGTAGTTAATAGTCCCCCACGAAGGCCAAAGAAGTCTAAGAAGACTCATAAGGATGTCGATCCTTCTAAGAAAAAGAAAGGGAAAAAAAGACCCGTAGAAGAAGAGGGTCCAAACAGTCCTCTGCCAAAACCCAAAAAGAAATAATCAAAGAAGGCCCAACCCACAGAGGTTGAGGTCACAGAGGCCAAAATTCAAGAAGGCCCGACAGAGGCTGTACCTAAGCGCAGAAGGTTGCACATGGTTGTTCGAGAAGAGCCCCCACTGAGCAACTCCAAGATATAATCTTCAATCTCCAACAGAGGTGGTAAATTTGGGGACAGAAGTCGTATTAGACGACGAAGAGGAAGAAGTGGAGTTAGAAGAGGGTGAAAAAGATGCCGAAGGCACACATCCAATCCCCCCCTCCCTGTGCAACCCACATGTGTAGGGACCCTGTTCTAGAGGGAACCCTTATTGAAGAAAGCATGCACACGCTGATCCCTGAACCAACCAACCTCGTAGAGGACATTCTTTCGTCCTCTATCGAATGCACAAACAGGGAACCCTATTCTACTCCATCATCCTCTCAAAAGGATGGTAGTTTTATCATAAGAGTCCATTCGCCCAAGGACTCGACACAAGCAAGAGAGGCATCCGTTGCCCCTCCACACGTGAGTGAACCACCCAGTCATGCTTCAGAGGCATGCGAGAGAATCACCGAGGCTATGGGCCTAGAACGCCCAAAGTCTCCACTCGATCCCTCTACCAAATTAGGCTCTGAACCTATTAGGCACGAAATTGACAGAACACCGGTAGGCTCTCCAATTGGGGATGTCCGATGATCTGGTGGAAGTCCCCGAGATGACAATGCCAAATCGGTCACTGAGGGCGCCTTACACTCCAAGGCTACTAAGTCACCATGTGTTGGTGATCTAGGTTCCTCGAGTGCCTATGTGACGAAGGAGGAGTTGCAAACCTTCGCCACAGCGGTATTCCAGAGGTTGGATGAGTTGAAAAGCTTGTTCTCCTCCTCTCCGGTGACAGAGGCTCTTACACCTCTAACAAAGGCTCTGAAGGAGTTGACTTCTACAACTTCTGAACTCAAGGCGACTTTATCAACCCTTCAGATCTCTGTCCTCAACAAGGCTGATCTCACAGAAGCCTTCAATGTGCTGTCTCTCAATCCTTCTTCTATCAACACTCTCAAGACAGAACTGACAGAGGTAGCCGTCCAACACGCTGCAGACATGATTTTCGCCGGCTACACGAACTACCCCGCCTTCAAGGATGAAATCAAAGAGATGTTCTCCTCTGCAATCACTGTTGGCGTCGACTCCTCATCTTCCAGGGCTAACATTAACCATTTAGCCACTCGCAGAGAGATAGACGCAATGGTTGAGGCCCTCGGAGAGACCGTGCAGAAACACCACGACCATCTTCTCAAAGAAGCCAGAGCTACTAACGAATCCATTAGAGACTGCACGAAGCAACTCATCAAAGAAGGTCAATCATTCCGAAATGAAATCTATCGTTGCATCTCTAAAATGAAATGGGCCACAGAGATTGATATCAACACTGCCACTATGAATGCTGAAATGGTAATAGAAAAGGTGGAGAAGGCGGCCTCCAGAGTACTCAGACGCTTGAAGAAGGCTCCCCTCACCTCGTGCAAGACAGAGGCTACTCAAAACCATGATGATCAGGGAGGCAATGACCCTGATCGTCATGAAGGGGAGAAGAAGACAGAGCCAAAGCAATCGACCTCTGCCAAACCACTGAAAATAGTGGATTCTGCTGCAGCCCTATTCTCCAATGAAAAATCTCCAGAGCCTACGGGGAAAGGCAAGGGTAAAGAGGAAGAGGCGTCGCCAAAAAAAGGGTCTAGCTCTGACACACTGGAGGAGATTAATGAAGATGAATATGACGACCCTGATCTGGTTCAAGCCCTCAAGGCATCTTTGGCAGAGGCTCGGATGAAGAAAGGCAGAGCTCCCATCCCTAAAGTCGGAGAAGGCTCTTCCAAACTTGCCAAAATACCTGAAGAGACGTCCATGGGTACGTTCGACGCTCTGTTAGGAACAGTCAAGCCAATCCTACCAGAGAGGTCTACCCAGAGGCCTATACTTAAAGAAGACACCAGAACGCCAGAGTCTGCCAGAGTGGGGAGGATCTCTGAAATTATTGATTCGATGAACAAGATTCCTACGCAGAAGATGCGTACAGAGCACGTAACCACTGTCGAAGAGATTCTGCGGTGGCGTTACTCATCCACGTACACAGAGCCCCCATACGATCCAGAGCTAACTGGAATGCCCTCTACCGAAGCAAAATTTCACTTCACTAAACTCACCAAGCCACCAGAGCAGGTCTTCTCAGAGCATGTTATTCGCTCACTAGAAACCATTTCTCCATGCACCATGCTGAAGAAGACTGTGCTATACACTCAATATACGGTAAAGAGGGATGATGGCAACCTATACACTTTTACAGATGCTGACCTCCATAATCTGTGCGTGTTTGATCTAATTTTCTTGCACAAGATCCTGAACAAGTACATGGAGAGGAGGTCAAGCTACTCGATTTTTCTCAAAAGGCTGATAGAGGTGATGCGTGACCAAGTTAAATTCTACAGCCAGAAAGACTTCGATATTGCTATGAGGTTGGCCCAGCCAGAGCTGAAGATTTCTCCTCCAAAGAACATACCCATTTGGCTGCATAGGTTCCATCCCAACACTATTATTCACAATCCCATCTTTGGGTTTGTTTTCTTTGATAAGAATGAGATCCTAATATTCTTCGATCCGAAAGAGGCGCAAAAATATTCAACAGAGTCCCTCGAATGGGTGTTCAACTTGGTGGTGGCAGAGGTGCAGAAAGGGCGAATAAGGGCGGATAAAGTAACGGACCTTCTGAAAATCATCAAAATACAAATCTCATTCAGGGAATGGATCTTCAAGGTCTACAAGACTGTCAAGACTGATTTGCAATATGCTGTAGACGATTATCCAGACTCTGCTGTTGAGTAAACTCTTGTAATAGTATAGGCCTGCACAATTTTTACTTCTTTCAATAATGTAAATTTTTGCAGAGGATAAGATTATTCTCCTCTTGTATTTTTTTTCCTTTAGTCAAATCTTGCACCCAACTGTCCACAATTACTTTTTATACTTAGGAGGAGATTGTTAGCTCCATTATTCCTATCTTGTAAAAGTATAGAAAAAGTATATTGTAAGTCTTGACAGAAGGTTATCTCCACAGAAGACAACATAGGACTAGCAACAGAAGTCGTTTGATCTAACAAGTGAAAAGTGGCAGAACCTCTGATGTGTCTCACAGAGGTTCTGGAAAATGGTCCTCTGTCAAAAAGAACACGCAAGTCATTTACAGCAGAGCCTCTGAGATGGCTCACAGAGGGTCTGCTGATTTGGTCTTCTGTGAAGTTTCTGTTCTATCAGTTTTCAAAGGTTGTTAGCCKCATGTGCTTTTCACGTGACTAGGGAATAATCGACTTTATTTGGACGACTCAGATGAACACACGCGTCAAAATCTTGTCACTAAGGTCGTTAGGAACTAGTATAAATAGTCGATAGGACCTTTGTAATCGGTGGTGCTTCCTGTATTGTAATTGTCAAAATTTTCAATTGAATCATTTGAAAACCTTTGGAGCAATCTTCCTGCATTCATCTTCTTTGTTGAAACTGTGTGTTCTTGGTGTGTTTAGAATTTCTAATCACTTACTCTGTTTTGCTCTTATTATTATTTCCGTTGCACTTCAATTGTTTTAGAGCTTATTTAGAGTATTAGATCATTACCAAAGTTGAATTCAGATCCAACAAATAGAACAATACTCATGAACACAATCTTCACGTTCGACTGTTTGCTTAAAAGAACATAATTCACCATTAATTTCAAAGTTTTGATCAAATTCCTTTCAAAGGAATTGCAGTTTTTGTGGATTCAAACCTATTACGATCATCAATTTTGATGTTTTACATGAAAATTTTGGATTTTTGTTGATTTGTTAGTCGAACTGCAATTTGATACTATTATATTCATCTTCATCGCTCGATGAATGTTCTTGATGAGCGATAAGGGGTTATCAGAAGCTATTTTGTGCGATATATGTTTGTTCATCGGCCATATTATGATATTTGTAACTTGGTGTTAATGACTATGTTGAGTGATATCTTTGGGCTTGGATGAATTTTTGGATAAGTGTCAAGAGATAACCTTAGTAATCGCACAAAAGCACAGCCCGATAACCCCTTCTCACTGTCAAGTCTTGAGCCTTAATATTTCAATCTGCTCAACATGCTGAGCGATTAGGGTCCTGTTGGACCGATCTAGGGAACCGCCCACGTAATATTGTCCGCTTTGGGTTTGACCAACCTCTAACGGCTTTAAAACGTGTCACTGGTAGGAGTAAGACTCCCACTTCCTTATAAGGAAGCCAAATCCCCCTAGCCTCATCGATGTGGGATGCTCCTGCATTGCTACAGGAGCGTTGGGTTTAAGAATCACATATTTGACCGGCTCGAGGGAACGATGATTTTTTCGGACCCAACATCCCCCCCCCCACATTGGTGCGGCCCTAGCTCTGATACCAATTGTTGGACCGATCTAGGGAACCGCCCACGTGATATTGTCTGCCTTGGGTTTGACCAACCCCTCACGGCTTTAAAACACGTCACTGGTAGGAGTAAGACTCCCACTTCCTTATAAGGAAGCCGAATCCCCCTAGCATCACCGATGTGGGATGCTCTTGCATTGCTACAGGAGCGTTGGGTTTAAGAATCACGGATTTGACCGGCTCGAGGGAACGATGAGTTTTTCGGATCTAACAGGTCCTCATTGCCCAACATACTAGATGATGAAGAGTTTCTTGGTGGGTGATGACCTTACACTTACAGTTTCCTTGATAAGTTGTTACTTATCTTTGAACCATAATGTTACCCGATAACCCACTCATCTACCAAAATTTTCAAGCGATGACCCTTACATATTGGGCGATGAAAGGAAGTTTAAAGTGTATCCGCCCATTAGTTGGACGATAACATTGTTCACCGCCAATGGGATGAGCGATAACCTTGTTTATCAGCCAAGCTGCGGGAGATATGCCAAGGTTCATGCCCTCTCTGCGTAAGGCACGGGAAATAAGATGACCCAATCTGTGTTCATCACCCATCCAGAGTACTTGTTCGCCTGGAGATATCAGAAGTGAGAATGTTCACATGAGTAACGATAAATCATGTGAAAAACATGATTGCGTGCCAGTGGAAGGTTTTCTGCGTTCAGTCAATCTACGGAGAGTGAATTGATTCTCATATGTTCTTAATCGTGTGCTTAATGGATTTCTTTGCCCAGATCACCTTGTGCTTAATGATTAAGGTGGTATTTTTTTCAGTTTTGCTCTTAAGAGTATCAAACAGCAAGTTTGTCAACATTGACATTTCAAGAGATGCTTATTTTATAAAACTTTGGGGGCAGATTGTTAGGACTAAAATAGTCCTAAGTTTATGAAAGTTTTATAAAGTCAGTTACTTTGTATTTTATTGTAATATTCATGTAATTGGGCTTAAGGGCATTGGGCTTTAACTTGTAAATGTCACGTATAAATAGGTGACACGGGCTAAGATTAGCAATGTTGATCATTTTGTAATTCTTCACATGAGTCGACTAATTGAGAGTGTTTGTTGTTTACTGCTTTCATGAATAAAAGAAACAACTGGTTCATCAAGTTCTTAGATCATCTTCTTCATCTCTCGATATTTTCTATCAATTTATCTTAAATTGATGTATGATTTGGGACTCACAAGTTTCAAGATATTTCAAGATATTTAAGTTTCTCAGTCAAACCCATATTTGGTAAAGTAAGTGAACTACATTTAACTACATGATCATGATTTCAAAGTCTAACAGACTTAATTTTTCTGACATTTCATAAAGTAGTTTTCTTAATTCATATTCTTCCTCAACAAGTTTTTTTTCAGCTAGCAGATTATGTGCCCAAGAAAATATTTCAGCATTTTCATTATGAAATTTAAAATAGTCATCTTGTTCCTTCTCCAATTTCTTTTCAAGTGTGGACACAAGATCCTTTTCATTTTTAAGCTTTTGCTGAAAATCTTCCAATTTGAGCATCGTTCTTTGCATTTTCTCGATATAAGAAGATTGATATACCTCAGAACTTGACTCTGATTTGGTATCCCCATCTTCAGACGTGTAAACATCCTCCTAATCCATCAAACAAATATGGGCATCTGCATCATCTTCTTCCTCTTCATCTATAAGATTAAGGCAATGATCTTCTTTTTCCATTAGAGATTTTCTTGCATCTATCTCTTTGGACAGAAGAAACTTGATCTTGTAATAATCAGTTTTTTTGTAACTGACATTCTGCAATCAACAACAAAATGACCCTTTTTACCACATTTATAACACTTGGTATTATCATGTTCAACAGCCTTTCCAACTTTCTTCTTTCCTTCATACTTGTTATCATACTTCTTCTCTTCATAATTCTTCTTTTCACCAAACATATCCTTGAAATCATACTTTGAACCAGAAGAAAATCTCTAACTGTTGGAAAATGACTTCTTGTGAAATTTCTTTTCAAATGCCTTTGTCAGCATAACCGTAGCTTCCTTCAACTCTTTCATTTCAGCATCAGACTCACTATCAAAAATGTGATAACTAGATCTTGGTTGTCACATGAGGTAATGAATTTGTGATTATTTGTTATATATGATTATGTGTTAGCATGATAAATTGATACATTTGATCATGCTAGTATGTGAAAATGTACATAATGTGGATGCACATGTTTGTATATATATATGTATATGTATGATATGCATGCATGTATGTGCATGTGTATGTATGAGATTATGTGTATATGTGGGAGCATATGTATACATGATATATACACACACATGCATGATTATGAGGATGCATTGGGGGGTGTGTGTGCGTGTGTGTGATCGACTTTCCTTGAAAGGTATAAAAGGAGGGTTTGACCCCTCATTTCATCTCTTGGCTATTTTAAAAAAAAAAATTAACCGATTTAAGAGAAAAGAGATTTGACCGGATTCTTTTTGGAGCAAAGTGAATTCAAACTCATTTCAAAATAATTTCAAGGTGAGTGATTCTTACTACTTTTGAAGTTCTTCATAGTTGTATAAATTAATTGAACTTTACTTTTGATTGAAAAGTTATCTGTTGAAGTGTTGTCCGGATTAAGTTTTAAATCGGACAAGTGCCAAGCGATTTAGCCATAAACCGGGAAAGGATTAGGCGATTTAAACCCTAAACCGGTTAAGGCTTAAGCGATTTATAAATAAACCGCTTGGTGAGTATTGTCCGGATTAGACTTAAACCGGTCAAGAGTTAAGCGGTTTAGTCTTAAAACCGGACAAGTGTTGAGCGATTTATAATCATTGGGTTTATATTTTGAACGGAAAAGTATGAATACAACCATGTGTTGTCCGGATTTGTTATCCGGACAAAAGTGTTGGAATTGATTCTAAATGTTAAATCGGACAGGCCTTGGGCGATATGTTGTCCGGATTTGGTAAACCGGCCAAGACTTGACCGGAGATGAAGTCCGGCCAAGTTTATGTTGACCGGATTTGTATTTATGCCTTGT
>NC_037530.1:14496093-14504917 GCF_001531365.2 Cynara cardunculus var. scolymus
CATATCAAGGAGAGGTGTACATTTGGATATAAGGGTGGCATTCGTGTGTGTTATGTAGTATAAACTCCTACTATATTTCCTTTAAGATTACCGTGGTCTGGAATCTTTCTTTCTTTGTGACCTAAAGATTTAGGATCAGGGTTCTTATTGGAAAGCATAGTCTGGATGTTATTGAGGAGAAGATACCAGGTTTGGCCTGAAACTTTAAATTAACCTTATTTGATTTGAAAGGTTTAAAAGTGGCATCATGATAATCTGGTTAGTACAAACCTGTTTTTGGATTTGATGTATTATTTGTAGGTAGAGAATTTGACTTGAAAAGTGAAAGGTATTGGTACTATGCCCATACTTGTTCACATATTTGCTATATTTATGAAAAGTTGTTTTACTTAAAAGTTTTGGTGATTATCACCCTGCAATGACTTAAATAGGGTAACTCACTAGACCTTTGGGTCTAACTCTCATTTTGTGATTTTAATATGTATTGCAGGAAGTGCTGAAGGTAAGAGAAAAGGGAAAATGTGATAATTTCCCTGTATGTTTACCTGCATAAATATTGGATGAATCAATGCATAGTTTTTGTAACATCTCGCTTGAGCAAACCCCAAATTACTAATTTTATAAAATCTCCAATAAAATATAATTTATTGATTATCGGGACCAAAATTGATCCTAATTATTCTAAAAGTTTTGTCAAAGCAATCGGGGCCAAGGATGGAAAATCTGAAATGACTAAGTCTGGAAGAAGACCAGAGGCGATGAATTGGTCCAGAGGCAGGCGATGGACCTGAAGCTGCTGAAATGACTAAGTCTGGAAGATGTCCAGAGGTGATGAATTGGTCCAGAGGCAAGCGATGGACCAGAGGCTGCTGAAATGACTAAGTCTGGAAGAAGACCAGAGGCGATGAAGGTCCAGAGGCGATAAAGGTCCAGAGGCGATGAAGGTCCAGAGGCGATGAAGGTCCAGAGGCGATGAAGGACCAGAGGCCATGAAGGACCAGGGCCGTGAATGACCAGAAGGACCAGAGGCCATGAAGGACCAGAGGCCATGAAGGACCAGAGGCCTTGAAGGACCAGAGGCCTTGAAGGATCAAAGGTCATGAAGGACCAGAGGCCATGAAGAACCAGAGGCCATGAAGGGCCAGAGGCCATGAAGGGCCAGAGCCCATGAAGGACCAGAGGCCATGAAGGACCAGAGGCCATGAAAGACAAACCCTTTAAAACACACAGATCTGGGCATAACATTAATTAACCTCAAAATATGGGATATTAATTTTCTAGAAAAACTTCGAAATATCCGTTCTATTTTAGTGATAAAACCACCCGAAACATAATTCCAAACCGGATATAACGGAGTTTTTACTTACAACTCGAATTATGTAGCAAAAGAATACGGGACAAGACTATATATACGCTACACATACTACAACTATGAGATACGGTAATAAGCTACTATTTACCCAAAAGCAAGATCGAAATCTTCAAGTTCCCCGATAAATCTTCGAGTCAGACAATGGGTTCTTTCTTTTTATCCGTCTTCTTTCCTGAGAGAGGTTTTCACTTAAATGGTAAGCCAACGCTTAGTGAGTTAAATAGTTAAATATTACATATCAATATCGCACAGGTTTGTAAACATACATAATAAACTCTTATCAATAAAAGAGTTCAAGACATCATCCAAATGCAAACCGAGACTTACAAGAAACCGAGTGAACAATTACGTACCGGATGCTAAGATCATAGGATTCCATATTCAAATCACCATTGTATACCATACCATTGATGCTCAATACAACAAGGAGACAGGATCAACAACCAAATATATTCAGCAACGTTAGAATACCAATAAATATCAACAACCTAGAGATCAAATCGTTTAACATAACGAGGACAGTGCATCACCCCGTCCTTCACCTCCCGAGCTCATGCCAAAGTCCGAGTCAGAATCATTGATTACGGGAAACCTCGCACTACCCTCTTTCCTCTACCAAAAACATTCATATGAAAATATATATGTTTAAATCAATATGTAACAATTAACTATATAACTCACCGAGCAACCGTATATACCGAAAAGCTCCAAAATGAGCTCACAAAAAAAGTCCAAGCTACCACACTTAGATTGCTTACAAAGCATCAAAATATGTCCTAATTACCCCCTGGAGTAAATGCACAAAATCTCATAAGCAACCAATATAAGCAACTCATGATATACACATATCCTATTTAAACATCTTACCTAAATTTCTATGTATAGCTGCTGCATTCAGAACTGTTTTGCCCATTTTAAACTCGGATTCATGCCTTGATCATAAAATAAGAAATAAACTAGACTCAATTATCTAACTAAGTAAATTGACCTCACCTAATTTGGATGTTTCTACGATTTTATACAGATTTTCAATTCTGTACACTTTCAATGCATTCTTAAGTCGAAATTCTCATTTTCAAACATTTTTCTCAAACCATTTCGATTCCAAATTATTCCAACTTCTGGATCTCAACTTAACATAACATATTTGACATAAACAACCAAAATCCAACCTTTATTTTATCATTTATATTATCTCCCAAATCATTGACTTGATCAAGTCAAAGTTCATATGATGAACTTGCTTAAATCCTGATAATCTCTTGAATCTAATGATCATTTCAAGCCATAAACACTAAAAAGCACTCATTTTATACACTTAAGATCAAACCCATATGAAACTCTAACTCTATCTCAACATGCAATCCATAAAACAAGAATGTCAACCAAGAACCAGTGCAAATAATGGATTATACCTTACTTGATGAGCAAATCCTTCAAAGATCTTGTAGTTCTTCTTTGAGTTGAATCGAGCCTATGTGTGTGAAAATCGCACCTCTAGTGTGTGTGTGAGTTCTGGACTTAGATGACATGAAAAATGGGCCAAAAATCCAATTTATAATGCTAAAACTCGAGTTGGGCCGGGTTGGCCCGACTAGGTACCCATTTTGACCATCAACACTTATATTATTCATAACTTTTCGCTCGGACCTCCGTTTTCTATGAGGTTTTCGCCTACACGTTCATAAAGAGATAATCTATAGCATCCAACAAAAATATTCTAGAAAAGATCTCCCAAAAAATCCATTTTACGTATCTATTTGACGTGATATTTTCCAAATCCTCTAATATATATTTTTAAGAAATATAATTCTAAAACTTCAGATCCAAACTCGCACTAAATCATAAGTTCTTTTTAACCCAATAATTAAATATACTAAGCAAATAATTTGGGCATATTAGAAATTGGATGTTACAAATACCTCCTCATTTTGAGGATTTCGTCCCCGAAATCACTGTTGTGGAAATAAAGAAGGGTATTTCGCCTTCATCTCATCTTTACGCTCCCACGTCCAATTTGATCCCCGATGGTGTTTCCACTTGATCAATACCAAATCTACTTCCTTATTACGTAGTTTCACTTTTCTCTCGTTCAGAATTGATTCTTGTTCTTCAATATATCTTAATTTCTTATCTACTTTGACTTCGGCTAAGGGCACCGTCTCTTCATGTTTACCCAAGCATTTACGTAAGTATCTGACATGAAACACATCGTGTATCCCCATAAGTTCCTCCGGTAACTCTAGTCGATAAGCCTGTTTTCCGATACGCTCCAATACTTTGAACGGGCCAATAAATCATGRACTTAACTTACCTTGTTTTCGGAATCGAAGCATGCCTCGCCAAGGATAAACTTTCACCATTACCATATCACCCACCGAGAACTCGATTGGCCTTTTGCGACGATATGCATAAGACTTTTGACGATCTTGGGCAGCTCTCATTCTTTCGCGAATAATCTGAATTTTGTCATGAGTGATCTGAATGAGTTCGGGACCAACTAAAACTTTCTCTCTCGTCTCTTGCCAACACAAGGGTGTACGACACTTACGTCCGTATAAAGCCTCATAGGGAGCCATTCCAATTGTCGAGCGGTAACTATTGTTG
Organism: Cynara cardunculus var. scolymus; assembly: GCF_001531365.2. Taxonomy (NCBI): domain Eukaryota; kingdom Viridiplantae; phylum Streptophyta; class Magnoliopsida; order Asterales; family Asteraceae; genus Cynara; species Cynara cardunculus. The sequence goes on from NC_037530.1 coordinate 14,500,073, forward strand.
TAAGAGAACTCAACCAAGGGTAGGTGAGTATCCCAGCTACCACCAAATTCTAAGACACATGCGCGTAGCATATCCTCGAGAGTCTGAATGGTTCATTCTGATTGACCATCAGTCTAGGGATGATAGGTCATACTAAACGCATGACGTGTTCCCAACTCTCGTTGAAATCTAGTCCAAAAATTAGAAGTGAATCGAGAGTCGCGATCARAGATAATCTTCACTGGTACACCATGTCGTGAGACAACTTCATCAATGTACAACCGCGCCCATCGATCCATAGAGTAAGACTCTCGGACAGGTAAGAACAATGCWGATTTGGTCAATCGATCAACTATAACCCAAATAYTRTCGTTTWGWCGTTGGGTCTTCGGTAGTTTAGTAACCAGATCCATCGTTAATTCCTTCCATTTCCAAATCGGTACCTCAAGAGGCTGTAAACTACCATACGGTTTCTCGTGTTCAGCCTTTACTTGTAAACATGTGGTACATTTCTCAACATAACGTCCAATATCAGTCTTCATTACAGGCCACCAGTAATCTAAACGAAGATCTTGGTACATTTTGGTACTCCCTGGGTGTATTGATAATCGCGAGTTATGTGCTTCTGCTAAAACAACATCTCACATCCCGCCAAGTTTGCGGACCCAGATTTGGGTCTTAGAGACCTTCAAGCCACGTCCATCTTCAGAGAGAGAATCAATCTATCCTACCATTCGTTCTACTTTGACATTCTCAGGCTTCAAAGCCTCAATCTGCCATTTCTGAATACCATCAAATAGATTATATTTAATCGACGTGTGAGTGATAGAGTAGCATAGAAGTCCAGAACGCGTCTTCCTACTCAGAGCATCTGCCACTACATTGGCTTTACCCGGATGATATAGTATCTCACAGTCGTAATCTTTGATGAGTTCCATAGCACGTTGTTGACGCATGTTCAAGGTCTGTTGATCAAATAAATACTTTAAGCTCTTGTGGTCAGTATAAAGTTGACACTTCGTACCATAGAGATAGTGTCGCCAAAGCCTCAAAGCAAATACCACCGCTGCTAATTCAAGGTCATGAGTAGGGTAGTTCTTCTCATAATCTTTCAATTGGCGAGWAGCATATGCAATCACCTTGCCTCRCTGYATCAAGACACATCCAAGACCAAGTCGAGATACGTCACTATATACTATAAAGTCTTCGTTATCCTCAGGTAGAGCAAGTATAGGCGCGTGTGTAAGATATTCCTTTAAAGTTTGAAATGCTCGATCTTGGGCCTCATTCCATTCAAATTTAGCATCTTTACGAGTCAAAGAGGTTAATGGTACTGCGATCTTAGAGAAGTCCTTGATAAATCGTCGATAGTGTCCTGCCAGACCCAGAAAACTCCGAACTTCCGAAGCATTCTTTGGTTGCTCCCATTCTTGAATTGCTTCGATCTTGGCTGGGTCTATAGAAATACCGTCTCCGGATACGGTATGCCCCAAGAATTGTACTTGGCGAAACCAGAATTCACATTTCGAGAATTTTGCATAGAGTCGTTCTTTTCTCAACAATTCTAGCATTTGACGTAAGTGTGAAGCGTGTTCGTTTTCGGAATTTGAGGAAACCAAAATATCATAGATGAATACGATCACAAACTTGTCGAGCATAAGATAGCATACTCAATGCATTAAGTCTATAAATGCGGCAGGTGCGTTTATAACTCCGCATGGCATTACGAGGAATTCGTAATGCCCATAACGAGTCCGAAAAGCAGTCTTGGGTACATCGTCCTCCCGTACCTTGAATTGGTGATAGCCAGACCATAAATTGATTTTAGAAAAATATTTCGCTCCTTGCAATTGATCAAAAAGATCGTCAATTCGCGGTAATGGATATTTGTTCTTTATAGTTATCATGTTAAGCTCACGGTAATCTATACACATCCAGAAAGTTCCGTCTTTCTTCTTAATGAACATAACTGGAGCACCCCAAGGAGATGTGCTTGGTCGGATAAAACCTTCGTCCAATAATTTCTGCAGTTGTTTCATCATTTCTTTTATTTTCACAGGTGCGAGACAATACGGTGTCTTTGCTATCGAAGCTGCACCTGGTATCAAGTATATACGAAATTCTACTTGATGATCAGGTGGCAATCCAGGCAGATCATCCAGAAATACATCCGGATATTCATAAACAATCGGAACGTCCTTCACCGTCTTCTTTAATTCCTTCGCTGCATCCATAACATAGGCTAGAAAAATTGAGCAACCCTTATTTAGATAACGACGAGCTTTTAGCATAGAGATTACCTTTATATCGATCATACGCCGCTCCCCGTAAATGTATAGGTAATTCCCCTCGCTAATTGGTATCCGAATCATTCGTTGTGAACATATGATGTTCAATTGATTCTTTGCCAACCAATCCATACCAATAACAACATCAAATCCAAGTATATCCGTTGGAATGAGATCAATAAGAAATTCATAGTCATCTAAAAGCAATGTACACTCTCTAAATACCTTATCAGCAACTAATGGTACTCCGCTCGCAGTGTCAATAGTGAAAGGTTTTTCAAGCATAGTAGGCACGGATTCAATATGGCGAACATAATCATTTGATACAAAAGAATTTGTTGCACCAGAATCAAACAAAATACGAGCAGGCCAAGAATTAACAAGAAATATACCTGTAACAATGTCGGGATTGTTCATGGCTTCCTTCGCGGTAATTTGAAATGCCCTGGCCTGAGGTTTCGGAACCTCCACCTTTTTGGTCGAAGCCCCCGTTTTATGTATCGGTCGTTGTCTTGGTTGTTGTACCGACCCCTTACTTTCCTCCAGTCTTTTCTTTGTAGATTCTCCCATACGATGACCTAACATGCCTTTTCTCTTTGAGGGCACTGAGTTCATATGTGCCCAGCTTCACCACAACAGAAGCATCGTACATAAGTTTAATCACCACTACATCATCCCTGGTGATTCTTGCCACATCGGTTGCAGTTTCGTGGCGTATTTGACTGCATTGTATAAGCCTGTGAGGTAGTATGTGGTGTATTATGCGATTGAGCTCGTCTCGACTTGAAGAAATCGAGATGATTTAGATGTCAGGGTCGAGAAGGTTCTCTCAACTCTCGATCGTTTCTCCGGTACATCAGARCCATCAGGGAGACTCAGGTCATGCTCCCGTTTCCTTGCATACTCAACTGCTTTGGTAATTGATGGTACGTCGCGATTGGTGACGAAATCACGAATATTTCGTCGAAGACCATTGACGAAATGATTAATCTTGTCCTTTTCACTTGGTATGAACCATTGGGCAAACTAAAGCTTCCGATTGAACTCTGTTTCATATTCAATCACCAACATGAATCCTTGTTTGAGCTCTAGGAATTCCTTCTCAAGCTTTTGTTTCAAATCATCCGGACAATATTGTTCGAAGGACAGCACTTGAAACTCTTCCCATTTCGTTCTATCCCGAGTATTAGGATCCATTGATCGATATGTGGCGTTCCACCAAGTGAGTGCACGATCGGTAAATGTCGYTGTAGCATAACGTACTTTATCCTCCTCCTCCACGTAAACAATCCTAAATACTTTTTCAGTGTTTTCGGCCATTGCATTGCAAGTACTAGGTCCGTCTGCCCCGAGAACTCTGTAGCCCCACTGCTTCTAAATGTTTTAAATGAAGGCCGATCCGACTTTCATTTACCAGCTTCGGTCCTTGGACAACCGGATTCTGAGCATTATCTGGATTTTGTGCTTCAAATAACTTTCTTTCAAACTCTATTATTTGTTCTCGTAGAGCAGCCCGTGTTTGATCATTCATTATTTTCAATAACCTCTCAGTACGAGGTGATAGTTGGGCTTCATCGTCATTGTCATCATTTCCTTGGACATTCCCTTCTAGATTGAGGTTGTCACACCAAAATTATAATACATATATATAGGGGTCAAATAATATTCTATCCCTTGTACCCCAACGAATCCTAAGTCTCTCCTATTGGTCTATATCCCATATAATCATAACCTAGTCACTATACATCGTCAATACCTAAGTTTGAGTCTGAATATCATTAATGATATCCAATTCACTCAAACCACAGCTTTGATACCATATCTGAAACATCTCGCTTGAGCAAACCCCATGTAATAGTTTGGTTTATTATTTTGGTTTTATATATATAAATATATATATATATATATCATATATGTAAGTATATGGTGTGTGTGTAGGTTTATTTAAAAAAATATATATATTATAAAGAAGTAGAGGGGTCGGCTATTAGCCGCCTCTCAAATCCTTGTTCATATGTATGTATATAAAGTTTTTGGGGGAAAGAAACACACACAAAACACATATTACATTTCTCAAAAACTCTCTGAAGAAGTTGAATTGCAGCAAGGAGAAGAAATCTACAAAAGCTTTGATATTCAATTCTAAAAAGTGAGTGTATATAAGAGCTTTGAATATGAATTGCTTTCATACAGATTGATAAAGCATTTGGAACTGGTTATRTTGAATTGTATAGCATTTTATGAAAGTTCTTGATTAAAACTGTATAAGTGTTGTCCGGATTGTTATCCGGATAACTAAACCGGCCAAGAGGTGACCGGTGTATCATCTAAACCGGCCAAGTGGTGTCCGGATTGTAATCCGGACAATTAAACCGCTTGTGCCTTGATCGGATAATGTCTAAACYGGGYAAGTGGTGATCGGTTAATGTGTAAACCGTWTAAAGAATCAAGTGATGTATTGACCGGATTGCTAAACCGGTCAAGAGTTGTACGGTGTGTTGACCGGATTATATTAAACCGCTCAAAGGTTAAAATGTGTATTGTCCAGTTTAATCTAAACCGGATGACAATGATAATG
>NC_037530.1:14505317-14506858 GCF_001531365.2 Cynara cardunculus var. scolymus
GCAGTGTAACCGTGAGTATGAAAGAGATATGAGAATGAGATGGCGGTATAATCCGCAAGAAACATAAATATATTTATGTTTCAGAACAGGTTTGATTCTAAACCGATTATTTGGAATGTATATTGTTGAATGAGATTATACACTCACTAGACCTTTTGGTCTAACGCTCAGATGTTGGATTAACCTGTTTTGCAGGACAGCGTGCTCTGAAAGATAAAGGCAAGGGAAAAGTCTAATTGTTGATATTAGCTTGTTATGCATATGTATTAAAGATACATATTGATAGTTCTTGTTTTGTAATAATACTATTTTTAGTATTATAAGAATGATGATGTGAATTATATGTATTTGGAATATGAGGGTTGTTACACCCCAAATTACTAACTTTATAAAATCTTCAATAAAATATAATTTATTGATTATTGGGACCAAAATTGATCCTAATTATTCTAAGAGTTTTGTCAAAGCAATCGGGGCCAAGGATGGAAAATCTGAAAATGCTGCTGAAACGACTAAGTCTAGAAGAAGACCAGAGGCAATGAATTGGTCCAGAGGCTGCAGAAATGTCTAAGTCTGGAAGAAGACCAGAGGCAATGAATTGGTCCAGAGGCAGGTGATGGACCAGAGGCTGCTGAAATGACTTAAGTCTGGAAGAAGACCAGACGCGATGAAGGTCCAGAGGCGATGAAGGTCCAGAGGTGATGAAGGTCCAGAGGCGATGAAGGTCTAGAGGCCATGAAGGACCAGAGGCCATGAAGGACCAAAGGCCATGAAGGACCAGAGGCCATGAAGGACCAGAGGCCTTGAAGGACCAGAGGCCATGAAGGACCAGAGGCCATGAAGGACCAGAGGCCTTGAAGGACCAGAGGCCATGAAGGACCAGAGGCCATGAAGGACCAGAGGCCATGAAGGACCAGAGGCCATGAAGGCACATAGACCAGGGCATAACATTAATTAACCTCAAAATATGGGATATTAATTTTCTATAAAAACTTTGAAATATCTGTTCTATTTAAGTGATAAAACCACCCGAAACATAATTCTAAACCAGATATAACGGAGTTGTTACTTACAACCCGAATTATGTAGCAAAAGAATACGGGACAAGACTATATATAAGCTACACATACTACAATTATGAGATACGGTAATAAGCTACTATTTACCCAAAAGCAAGATCGAAATCTTCAAGTTTCCCGAGACTTACAATCTTCACTTAAATGGTAAGCCAATGCTTAGTGAGTTAAATAGTTAAATATTACATATCAATATCGACACATGTTTATAAACATACATAATAAACTCTTATCAATAAAAGAGTTCAAGACATCATCCAGATGCAAACCGAGACTTACAAGAAACCGAGTGAACAATTACGTACCGGATGATAAGATCATAGGATTCCATATTCAAATCACCATTGTATACCATACCATTGATGCTCAATACAACAAGGAGACAGGATCAACAACCAAATATATTCAGCAACTTTAGAATACCAATAAATATCAAGAACCAAGAGATCGAATCGGTAAACATAA
>NC_037530.1:14506958-14509321 GCF_001531365.2 Cynara cardunculus var. scolymus
GAATGGATTCCTTAGGTGAAAAGTTCACCCTGAGCTGTGACTTAGATTTCTGATGCGATTCAGATTTCCTAGTCCCTGAAAAAGAAGAAGCTTTACAAGTTGAAGGAATAGATTTAGATCTATTTATCTTGTTAGACTTCTTGGGAAGGGATGTTGTGATAGTGGATTTACCTTTGTTTTTGCACCCAGAACTCAAAGGAGTTCCTTCTAGATGACTCTCAGTAAAGGAAGAGGACTGAGAAGAAGAAGTGTTAGGAATAAAAGAGACAAAAGTACCAAATTTAAGCATGGACTTATCTTTAACACATTCTTCCTGATCATAGGAGAATCGTAGACCAGTCATTTTCTTGGCAGGGATCTGAGCGTTAATGATCTCAGAGGCCTTGAGGGAAGCTTTACACCATCCTTTAATGGTAGCTTTCTCAGCCTTGAGTTCAGCGATTGCTCGTTCACGCTCAGCGACAGCTTTCTCACGTTCAACAGTGATAGCCTGGTTTACAATAACCTGATCTTTAAGATTTTCTTCAACAAAGGTCAGTTCTTTGATCTTAGAATGACAAATCTTTAATTGCTCATGAAGATCAACGTTAAGCATTTCAGCTTTAGATTTGTCATTGAGGGCATTGTAAAGGTCAACCATCAACGTATCTAGTGCAGAAAGACTAGAAGAAGGTTCATTCAGGGTACATACCTGAGTAACAGAAGATGGCTCAGAAGAGGTAGATGCTTTAGAAGAACCTTCATCAGCATCAATGGTCTTCAAGCAGACATAAGCTTTATCTTCCTCGTCAGAAGATGATTCATCAAATGATTCAGCCTAGTCATGCTCTTCAGCAATAAGGCCTTTAGCCTTTCGCTGGTTGTTCTTCATCTTCTTGTATTTCTCCTTCAGTTTTAAGTATTTATCATCTTTGGTCCTGAAGGAGAAAGAGGCTTTAGAAGATGGCATCACAGTCTTCTTCGATCTGCATTCACCTGCAAAGTGTCCGGGCCGGTGACAGTTGTAGCAGACAGCTGAAGCCTTGTCTATTTTTTCAGACTTTGGCTTCTCCCTGAGGGATAGCTGAGGAGATCTGCAGAAATTGCTTTTACTAGCGAACCTCCTAAATGACTTAGTCAGGAGTGCCAGGGACTCATCAAAATTTGTTAAATCAGATTCAGGAATGTCGTCAGAAGAATCTATCTCCGTGATGACCATGGGAGGTAAAGAAGAGACAAAAGGAATAGAAGTTTCAACTAAAGAAGTTTCAAAGATCAAAGCTAAAGAAGAGCTTTTCATTTCCCTGGAATCTCTTACAAGATTTATTTTCAGTTGACGAGATTGCTCATGGTTAAGCAGAATCCCGTATAAGGTAGAAAGAGAAAGAGTGGACATGTTATTTGACATCTTGAGACACATGGAAAAAGTATCTCAAGACTCAGGAAGGCATTCTAGAAACTTAGTCAAGGTTTCAGAATTAGAATATTCCCTGTCGACAGCCCTAAGATCAATAAGAAGGGAATTAAATCTTTGATGTACTTCAGAAAGTGTCTCGGACTTTTCACAAAGAAAGCTTTCATACTGTCTTACTAGATTGATCTTTTTAGTCTCCTGAACCTGAGTGGTTCCTTCCTATTGGACACAAAGAGTATCCCATACGGATTTAGAAGTTTTGAGTTTCATCACGGAGTGATATATCTCATCAGGAAGAGACATAGCTATTATAGACCGAGCAAGCGTGTCTATAGCTATTTTCTTCTTGTCCTTATCGCTCCACTGATGTGGAAGCTTTGGAATTGGCCGTTCAGGAATTGCGGCAGTCGTAGCTGTTGCTGGAACAGCCGGAACAATAGCAAATGGAATATATGGTCCATTTTCTATGTAATGTGGAATTTCAGGATCCACACCTTCCAGAAAGAGGGACATCTGGGTCTTCTAGAGACTAAAGTTGTCACGGACAAACCAGGGTGGTTTAGCAAGAGAGCCATTATCTTTTGTGTGTGTGTGTTTGTGATTTGTAAAGCCATTTATAAGCAGTAAGTTATCTAAGAAGAGATAAATTAATACAGAAAATTAGCCAAACACAAGGAAAGAAAGAAAACACTGCTCTGATACCACTTGTTAGTCCCGTAAGGGTCTACAAGAATAGAAACAGTTTGTAGAATGGGGGGGGATGAATACAAACACAGTATTTTCAAATTTAAAATATATATTGATAGAGAAGATCAATACAGATTTTACAAAATTGTTTGCGGAAAGATAAGATAATGAAAACCTATCTGAACAATCTTTGGTTACACACAGATCTTTAGCAAATACAAGAAAAGAGATTGCTAAAAGGAAAATCGTTTACTTAAGCTAGAAGTTGCTTGAAGTAAGAATA
>NC_037530.1:14509711-14514086 GCF_001531365.2 Cynara cardunculus var. scolymus
TGAAGGTTCTTTGGTGTGAGTGTTGTCTTCTTGAAGTATTGTTGTCTCTGATGAATTTATAATGCAAGTTCTTCAGCGATGACTGAACATACTTAGTGATGATCGCTGGAACTGAAAATACAGAAACACAAATACAACGTGAAAGGGAAAATGGATTATCATCAAATCACTGAGAGAGAGGATCAGCACAGGTTTTAAAAAGTTCAAGAATTTATTTAACAGTTTTTGGAATGTCCAAGGACTTATTTGTTCCAAAAATTTGTCCAAGGACTTATTTGTTCCAAAAATTTGTCCAATGACTTAATCATTCCAAACAATAAAGTCCATTGAGTTTTTTAGACTTTTCCCTTCAATAAACACACCAAAGTAGACAAGAAAGCCCATCCATTTTTTGTGATCCTGTTCACTTTGCCTCTTGACACCCCCGGCAAATTGATGGACTGAAATCGACGCCTGCAAATGGATAAGTACGACGGTGGTTCTCGGGAGGAGGTCATCTAGCTCGGTGGTTCTGGTTTGGAGAGGTACGATGGTATGGACGAACTAGAGAGGTTTTTTTTTAAGTGAGTTTTGATCGGGAAATCTGGAGAAGGTCTCAGATCTGTTTGGTTTTTTCAAGGTGGATATAAAAAATAAGCAAGGAGATCGGAAGAGTTCACAAATTTGGTGGGTTTTTTTTCAAGGGGAACATCAAAAGAATCAAGGAGATCGGGCTGTTGGGATCAATTAGGTTTTTTCAAGGAGTTTGTGTTTTTCCAAGGTTCAACGACGAACTAAAGAAGGTCATAGACTCCTTGAAAAACACAAACTCCTTGAAAAAACCTAATAGATTTGATTTTTAATTTTAAGATTTGATTTTGGGTTTTGATGATGGATTTGTATAACATTTGATTTTAGAGATCTTTCAAAATTCATAAGTATGTATGTATCAGTTATTTATATTTCAAAGGCATAAATTCTGTTTTTCAATCATTCTTGAGTTTGATTTTAGGTTTTGCATCAATCTTTTTTTATGATTTAAGGTTTGATGTTCGTAAATTTGTGTCTAAATCTATTTGAATATGGGTTCATACAACAAATTAGGTAAGGATGAAAATAATGAGTAAATTGACCGATGTGCCCCTCATGTGAGGGGCACATGAACAAGCTTATCGACAACTTATTAATGGTGTTAAGTGGAGGGACCATGGATGTTATGAAAATGAAAGGTTAGAAATCACCAGTGTAGATAGTTTGTTTTAGGGATTAAATCCAAAATTTGAATAAACCACAAGGACCACCGGTGTAATTCATCCTACAATTTTTTATTAATTTAAAGATATCAAAAAATATGATTACTTTAATTATCTATTTATTTTATATTTATTTATAAATTATGTTTAAAATATAATTACTGTAAATATATTAATAAATAAAACTGATTAAATATGAAAGTTTTAAAAAGTTCTATAAAGTTAAATCTGATTAAATACAAAAGCCTCTAAAAAAGCAGCTAATAACTTTTTCCAAAATTTCGCAAGTGTGTAACTAGAGAAAGGAAAGATATGGGTTACGATGTGGCATGGTTATAGGAACCCTAGAACGTGTCTCATTTTGAATTATGAAAATCTATGGACAACAAGGAGGAAGTAGTTCTCAATGCACTCAATTATTCTCATACATTGTAACACTCCAAGATCACATTTGCATATAAATATATATTTTCATATATCAAGAAATATGATTTACACATTCGGTCCCAATATCTAACAAAGATATATTACAAAGTAGCTAATAACTTTTTCCACAAAATCTCTATATAAAACTTGTAATAGAACAAGTTCTCAAATACAAAAGGTAACATGATATCCTTAGTATTCCATGTTGACAATTATAATTCTTTACAATTTCTCTTTCCCTTATCATCTGGTTGAGTCCGACCTGTAATGCACATTTTTCCAAAACATCAAAATGAGGGTTAGACCTTGAGGTCTAGTAAAAAATCCCCTTGATGCTATTACATGGTGAATAATCAGCAAATCACATTAATGAACTCATATTTATACCAAAAAAAAATAAAAAAAAAATACTTTAATAGAATAAACCTCTTTTATTGCATCAAAATAGTCAAATAACTTAATAAACACATTCTGAGTAAACTCATCGCAACATATAGATGCATATGTATTTTTCTCGCATTACATGGGTGAGACAACCCCATCTCCTCGCAACACACTGGTGTGAGGACCTTATCTCATCGCATCACATGTGTGTGATAAACCCAACTTGCTGCATCATACATGTGCGATATGTCAACTTGTGATGCGACAAACATACTCATCTCATCACAAGGATGCGATAACCATATTTCATCGCATCATTTAGATGCGGTAACGTTAAATCATCACATCACACAGATGCGACAATTCCAAGTCATCGCATCATAAAGATGCGATAACAAAGAACATTTTGATCAAAACCCCAGTTTTTATATCTCAATGATTATGCCACCCTTATCCTGGTATACACTTCTCCTTGATATGCCACCGTTATCCTACTATACACATCTGCTTGATATGCCACCCTTATAACTAAAATATGTCTCTCCTTGATATGCCACCCTTATAACTAAAATATGTCTCTCCTTGATATGTCACCCTTATTTCAAGCACATGATATAACATATCAAAATCCTACAATTATGCTAATTATAGCATCCAAAAACAGTTTTTTAAACATTCCCACATAAAGAACCATACGGTTCTAAAACCAATTATCAAATAAGGAACGTTTGTAAATAAACTCACCTTATAATTCATTAGATGAATATAAGATAATGAATAGCAATAATTCTCCAAGCAATTTAACCACAAAATCAAATCTACAAGTTTTCCTTCTATGGTTTCTGTTTTTCTCGACTCCAACTCATACACAAAAACTTCTTTTCTTTTTACTTTAAAAAAATACCATCCCAATGAGATAATAGTATTATCTCATAAATTAGGCGGTGGAAGAGTTTAAAATTATTTTAAACATAAAAACACTACAAACCCCTCAACATTCCACCTTAATTCAAAAACAACCCTGAATTTTATAACCGAATACCCGGTTATCATATACATGATATATACAAATTATGTGTGTTTTTCAATAATTGAGTCTTGTTGTTGTCGTTACTTGGGGACAAGTAACAATTTAAGTTTGGGTTGTGATTTGTGTTGCAATTTACATCGCTACAACATCATTTTCTCACGATTTTTTTTGTTTTTTTGCTTTCAAAGCCCATTACTTGAGTCTTTTATTTATTATCCGGTACTTTTTGGATTTACATAGTTAAGTGAGACTAATGGGTTATTTAATGATTTATGGGTCGTTTGATGGTGTTTTAGAGCCTATCTACCAGTGGGTCGTTTAATGGTGTTATTTAATGGGTTATTCTTTTACTTGTTTTAATCTTCCTGTTCCTTTTAATTGCTTTCATTTAATGCTTATATTCTTTCACTATGCAAACAAACCAAACAATGATAGGCGATAGTGTTTTAATGTTTATTTTCCCTTTGGATCAATAATCAGTTTATTACCGTATCACTTGTAATAGACGATAGTGTTTAGAGGTGTATATTTGCATCACTACTCATTTATCATTATTTCTCAAGTTCTTTTTCGTACAATCCAAACCACAACAGAGTGACATAGGATCGTGTGAGAATAACAAGTATGGTGAGAATGGTGAGGACAATTATGAGTCTTTGGATGAGCTGACTTTTTTTATCTCTCTCTCTCTCTCTCTATATATATATATATATATATTATTTACTTTAAAGAGAAGGAAATGAAAAATGATCAAAATATCTCCATTTAACTAGAGTTAGCGAAAACACACGACTGTTAATTGGGAAGGATGATAGCAAGTAGATTTTGAAAATGCCAAAAAAAATTGAAATAGATAAAGTTTAAAGACAATTTTTGTTGAAATATACAAAATTTAGGGATCAAAACTGAAATACACTCACAAAAAATAAATAATGCATTTTTTTTAGGGAAAAGTCTAAAAAAACCCAAGAGCTTTAATGTTTGGAATGATTAAGTCATTTGATAATTTTTTGAAACAAATAAATCCTTGGACATTCCAAAACATGTTAAATAACTTCTTGGACTTTCTAAAACCTGTTAAATATATTCTTATGACCTATACAATTGGTTAATGTGATAAAATAATGAAAAAAGTCTGAAAAAACCCAATAAACATTTATATTTTGAACGATTAAGTTTCTAAACATTTTTTGAACCAAAAAATATTTAGATCTATAAAAATAACTAAATATAACAAAAAAGCACTTACATTTACAAAAGATTTTTGATAAAATTTATTTTAATTAGAATTAAAATATATTAT
>NC_037530.1:14514916-14526196 GCF_001531365.2 Cynara cardunculus var. scolymus
ATATATATATATATATATATAAATGATCCAAATGTAGCTTTAGAAATTACAACTTAATTAAGTGGATTAGGTGAAATATTATTTTAAACACAACATAATTAAAGTTAATGTTTAGCATAAGATATTAATTCAAAGGTGTTTAGAGGGTTAATGTTTTAAGCATACAAATTTAAAAAGATGAAATGTGTTAGACACATAAATTCTGGAAACATAATTCATTCAGTAAGAGAAGTATTGAACTTGCAAAATACTTTTTTTATTTTAAATATAAACATTTTCAAAAAAAATTATATTTAAAATTCAAATAATGTATTTTTTTTTTCTACTTGATCTTTTACGCATCAAAAATACTTAAGATGCGTATTTACATTTTCATTTGGGTAATATTCATTAAAATTTCTATCACAGCTTTCATGACTTAATTGAGTTAGATACTTGGTCTACTATAGATATATATATATATATATCTTTCTCTCTCCATATATATTATAAATATATATATATATATACATATATATATATAGAGAGAGAGAGAGAAAAAGAGAGAGAGAGAGAGAGAGAGAGATATGAGAGGACAGGGAGAGGGGGCCGTGTAGGAGGAGGAATCGATATTTTTCCAAACACTCGCTGACAAAGGAGCTTCAGAAGAGAGAAAAAGAAAGCATTATCTTTGCTTCACCACCCAGAAAGAAAAAACTAAGAGATTTCAAACCACGCACCCCTCCCTACCCCATAACACGATAGAGAGAGAGAGAGTATGAGAGAGATCAAATCTCTCTAGATCTCTTACACACATGTATACATATACATATATATATATATATATCATATGTATATGTATATGTAGTGGCCAAAGTTAGGGTGAATCTTAATTTATTGAAACTTCAACCCCATATGTTCCTTCTTTCTCTCTACCTGTGTTTTCTCACAGAAAACCACTCTTGTAGCCAAAGCCCTTATTTTTGCCATTTTTCTTGGACCTATATTAATTTCATTCTAAGGCCACATCTTTTGATCTTATATATATATATATACACACACACATGTATATATATATATATATATATATATATATATGTCACCCACTTTGATGCTTGAAATCTCTCTAACCCAGAAATCTCATATACATAGATGAAGATTCACCTTCTTTATATATGGTTTTATCAAGATTTGGATTTTTGGAGAGGTCAATATGTTTTTAAGAATATAAAGGTAGATACATTATTTTAACTTCATTTCATGTGCTTAGAACATGTGGATGTATACATGATGTGTGCGAGCATATGCCTGGCTCCCTGTATGCCATTTGCAGAGCCTATTGACATATCGATGGCCTCCATGGATGGCGTATGAGGAGCCAAGCATATTCCCCATCTTGTACATTCTATGTTCTACATGTAATACGCACCTATGAAGCTTAGTTAACCCATCATATAGTGAGGATTTAATTTTCCTGCAATTTGAGTTTTGTGTGTATCAGGTTGAAGAGCCAAATTACAAAGCAGCATCAATCTTTGGTCTACGGAAAATGTACCTCAGGTAAAATTAATTTCTTTATCATGTTAATTGGTCACCTTTGCCATTTTTTAGTTTTCACTCTTCATTATGATGTAAATTGAAACATTTTTTTCCTACTTTTATTTCATAGAGTATGATATCTTTTTGTTTTAAAGAATGTGATATATATATATATATATATATGTGTGTGTGTGTGTGTGTGTGTGTGTGGAGGGGGGATAGCTTCAAATAAGAAGTGTTAAATAATGGAAAGTAGAGAAGCGATCCTAGCCATTGGATCAAATAATCAAACTTTTTTTAAAGGAAGGGTAATATGATAACTAGAAAAAAGTGGGAGCGATAATCATGATATCGATCCCATTAACATATTGATCACTTCATCGTCATTGTCGACGATAACAACGGAAGTCTAGTCCACGATATACAATCTCGATCCTGCTAACGATTCTATCATCGATTTCTCTCGACTCTTTTTCGATCATATATCGCAATTATAAGTTATCAAAATTATCAAACTAATTTCTTAATTTTTTTTCTTGATAAAATCTTGTATTCTTTCAATATGAATCTGAATCCAGAAAGCATTTTGAGTTAGATGTTGATTTTGATCCTGAACTATAATATTATATGTGAATCCAAAACTATAATATTATATGTATATCAATTAAATAATTCATATATGAATGACTTAAAATAGTTCATATGTGAATCAGTTAAATATATCATATATGAATCACACGAGTTCACATATGCATACAGTTCATATGTGAATCACACGGGTTCACATATGCAATTGTTTGCCGCATATTTGTAAAAGTTACGAAACTATCATTTTATCTTCCTCATAGTTGTTACCATACATCCGAATTATCCGATGCTATACACGTATTTAGAAAATTTCTTGCCATACTTCTAGAGTTCGATTAATTTGTTAAATATGAAAATTTCAGAATCCCATCCCGGTCATGTTGTATATAGCTTGATCTCGTTTGGGATACTTGTTATGTTTTGGGAACTAGGGTGTATGATAAAATGAACTCGTTTTATTATGTTTTAAAGTACCAAATTGGTTGTATATAGCGATCATTACAAATACAGATTTTAGTAAATTAAACGAATGATTTGTGTTCAAAGACATCCGTTGCCAAATTAATTGTAATATACACACAGATGTAAATACAATAGTTATTATTTTCCATGTTTGTAATTGTGATTTTATATAGGTACATTTATGTCTACATATATATATATATATATATATATATGTGTATGTGTAATTAAGTAATTAATTAATTGCATATTTATTTATACTTATATATACTTAAATGTAGGTTGATTCGATATCTTGTCGATTTTGATTCATAAGAGTTTTATGGAAATTAGAAGACAAGAACAATGTAAATGTAGGTATTGATTAACATATAGAAAATACGAGTTTAAATACAGTACGATGTTTTGATATAAATAGGGTATGATTACTTCTATTTCATGTTAAGGTTTACAATTTATTTTCATACATTTCTTCAGAGAATTTGTAAAACTTGTTTGGTTTAAACTCAAAGCCTATATATACTTAGGTGACTCGTGAGTCTGCAAAATTAAGCTTTAAGGTTACGGTTATTGATGACATATAAATTTAGGTCGGTCTAAGCATGTTACAATCATATTGTATTAAAACATCATTACTTTTTATTATAAAGCATGACCTAAACCTTATAGTAAACTACGTATTGATACGTAGCGTTATGTCCCATTTGGAATAATTAGATTTCAAATCATTGATTTTCATAAGTTTGTTAAGTATGGTTTTACTAGATTTAAACGGACTCTAATAAGATACAATGAAACAATGTAGACCTATAAGACAATATATTCTTCATCAGAAAAATATATTTGCTTCATTGGTAAATAAATATGGTGGTATATGAAAGACAATAAAAGATTAGGGATGTTATGTGGCATATATAGGGAAAATGATGTAAGAGGATTCAAGAAAGATTAACACTACAACAAAATTGGTTTTATAGGACACATTTCAATCTCTAAGTGTTCCAGTAGACCGTTTTATAGGACTTAATTTACAGGACAAAAATATAAAACGTCCTATTTAAAGGCGTTGTAATAAGTTTACATGACGCTTTTGGGCATCTTAACAAGTTTTTGAGGACATTTTTAATACAAAGTGTCGCGTTATCAACTTTATAGGATACTTTTGAGATAATTGTCTTATAAACTCATTTTTTTTATAGGACACTTGTTTTTATAGGACAATTTTTCAAATAGTGTCTTATAAAGTTGATAATGAGACGCTTTATATTAAAAGTGTCCTAAAAAACTTATTAACACATCAAAAAACGTCATATACACTTAATACAACACCTTTAGATATGATACTTTATTTTTTTTGGTCATATACACTAAGTCCTATAAAGAGGTCTATTAGGACGCTTAGAAATTGAGAGCGTCCTATAAACCTGATTTTGTTGTAGTATGGGTATAGCAGTTAGGGGTGAGCAGCAGAACTGGTTACCCGGTTATGGAACCGGAACCGCCTTGGAACTGCCGGTTCCGGAACCGGAACCGATATGAGTGGTTCCGGTTCCGGAACCGCCTTTCCGGTTCCGGTTCCTAAAATACGGAACCGATTGAGAATGGTTCCGGTTCCGATTCTCAATTTTTCGGAACCGTTACCCTCCGGGTACCCATATTTTTCAAGTAAAAAATAATTATTATTTTTTAATACCAAATTTATATTAGGTTTACATCTTGAAAGCACGTCGTCATTTTCATTCTTCATCTAAATTCTCCATATAAAATGATTCGTATTTTTTCAAATTGTGTATTCACTTGGATTCATAGTATGTAATTGTTAAACTTTGAACATTTATCATTATAATATGTAATCGTTAAACTTTGAATATTTTCTATTAGTCTATTATAGTTTGTAATCGTTAAACAATATTTGTAACAATTATTTTGTATAATTTGTATTCTTGCTTATTTATTTAGTGTTTTGGCAATGTTTTATTTTTTATTTCTAAACAATAAAATTTTAATATTTTAGGAAGCGGGTACCCGGAACCAGAACCGGTTCCCGGTGGTTCTGGTTCCGGTTCCAAAAATTTAAGAACCGCTCTAACCGGTTCCGGTTCCGGTTCCAATATCTCAAGAACCGCCGGTTCCGGTTCCGGTTCCTGTCAAAAAGGACGGGTACCCCTATGCTCACCCCTAATAGCAGTTATATATAGGTGAGTTCATGTACATACATTTTATTAAACTGAAATACATGTCTTTTAGAATAAAGTTTACATGATTTGATATATTTATGGCATATAAGGTTTTTATTAGCCAAGTTTGCTTGAAAAAGGTGCTCATAGTAATGTTCATGATACAAAGATCTCATAATACAAGTGCTTAATTGTTAAGTTGGGATTGTACAATTGATCTTAAAAAGAAAGCAAGTGTTCACTATTTTTTTATAGTAAAGAGTGATGTTATATTTGGAATTCATCGATGTATAGTAAATATTATGATTCTTGTGAACAAAATCAAAGTCTAGTATATAATTACACAATTTTTCATGAACTAATTACCAAAGTAAGTATAATATACCATTTTGCATGAACATATATATATATATATATATATATATATATATATATATCTCGAAGTGTGAATTGGACAAATTAATGGGTGAATACATGCATCCAACTATCATAAGACAATCAGTACGATTTTAAAGGATACATCAAATATGTTAAGAACGTCTATTCATAGTCATATCCTAAAAAGGGTTTATCCAATCAAGGTGTTATGGTCTTATATTGCTTAAAAAGATGGTCATTAGCATTAAGTTGTTTCAACCATTTATGCTTAGAAAGCGACCACCTGCTTTGCAGATAGCACAGAGTCATCGCATTGAATCTCCGTAGTCATAAGGGGATTATTATTCCTCCTTGGGTTTGAACCTAGGATCTCCTGTTACTTTTAACCTTTGGAACCAAGTTCAAACCAATCAGACACCACCCTTGTGGTTTATATTACGTACTTTTTAAAGCTTCATATTTAGAACTTAATAAAAAGAATCGATAAGCATATTCTGGATAATAATTGATGTCTATTTATATTGACATAATACCACATAAATTTTAAGTTTTATACTAAAAATGAATAATTACATTAGTTTTTAATTTCTCACTTACAAATATCTACAACAAAAACGTTCAAATGAGATTTGAATATCTTTTTTGACCGGTCAACTCTTGGTGCAAATTTGGAATAATTATTAGTAGGCCTATCTATGTATATTAATGATATATGTATGCATTATGTATATGTGTACATTTATATAGATGATATAATGTATAATTAGCCTGATATACATGAAATTTTGATAAACGATGATCGATTAATGTAATTTCTTGGTAATAAAACACATACACACATATATATATATATATATATATACATACATATATGTATCTATGTATATATATATATACATATATGTATGTATATATACATATATATATATATATATACATGTATATACATACATAGAGGAGCGATCAAATGAAAACCGCCCTCATTTGTGTAAACTATGTAAACCAATTTCATCCATCAATTTTCTTGATCAATGGTCAAGATTAGTTTAGGTTATATTAGGAAATTAAAATATATAAATAAATAAAAATTTATTTTATAATCCCTATAAGGGCAAAATGGTAACTTTGGTAGTTGTTTTATTAATGGCTACTATATCATGTTATATCATTAAAATAGATTCAAAATATAAATAAAACATATCATAATCAATTCTACATAATGAATCATTTTAAATAGAAATTAAAAAAAAATTGTATTACATTACATGAACGAAATGGTTTCACTGTTATATTAATACATTAATCAACGTAATTCTGATTAGATTTTGTCATTTTCATGTTATTGGTAGATGGATCCGTTTCATTTTGATAATGAAATTGTTTCATTGTTCACTAATTACACAAAATTTTCTTAGAAATCATGAAATGGTTTCACTTTCTTCAATCACTCATTTCATCCGCCAGCATGGTTTGATGAGTCATTTGTCATTTCACGTTATTGATAATGAAATTGTTTCACTTTTGGCTAATTACACAGGCTTTTCTTATCGTTTTTGAAATGATTTCACTTTCTTCACGCACCCATATCATCATGCACTCAACACCCATTTCATCATTCACCCATTTCCTCATGCACAAATTTCATAATCATTTTCACTTACTACATGCACCAATTTCACCATGTATGAAAACCGGTTTCATGAATTTTTTTATTCTATAACTGATTTCATGGATTTATTAATCTAACAACTTACGATTTTCATGAATCTTGATAATAATAAACCGAGACACAATATAAGAAAATCCAATTTTTAATACTATAACTAATTAAATATTTAAATGTTACAATTTATAAAATTTCTTTTATTATGTTACCTTAATTAAAATTTATTAATAACTTTCATATTTAATAGAAAACAATTCAAATGACCAATATACCCTTAATGATTAAATTTAATTAGAAAAAATAGAATTTTTCTATTGGTTGAAATTAATTTACACTGTTTCTAAGAATTGCACTATTTTTCATTTGAACATGCCTCTACATACATATATGTATATACATACATATATATATATACATACATATATGTATATACATACATATATATATATATATATATATATATATATATATATATATATATATACTCATTTTGGTGGTTGTCTTGTATGAAGTAGATGACAGCTGGTAATATGAATCATGGAAAAGATTGGGGGATTTGCTTAATTTATACAGAGATTAGGGTTTTCTTTTGTACATAATTACTTTTTTTCTATATACACTTGGGATCACATACGAAATTCAATTTTATGTAGAATAGTAGGAAGAGACCACGACCTTGGGATGGACTCCATTTCAGATCTAACGTCCGAAACACATATGGTGGCAGTTTGGTAATTTAGGCGAATTTGGATGGTGAAGCTTTAGGCGGACACGTTAACATTTGAATGCTTAACCTTAACATGTGTTAACGTATGTCAACATTTATGAACATAAGTTAACATATCTCATAACCTTGACATGTGCTAAATTTAAATTTTGACATATATTAACATGCAATGTTAACATGGAAAACAATAAACATTAACGTAGTATCTTAATATGAAAATACGTTAAACTTTAACAAATGTTAATAAACATTATTATGCAAAATATAGAATGTTAACATACCTTAATACAAGTTAACATACATTACCCATGAATATTAACATACCTTAATGTTAACCTATATTAACAAGATCGAACCAACAACGAGATGCAGTCGGTCGAATGACCGATCTGCCCTCCCTTGGCGTTAGCAACGTTCAGCACGCTCAGATTGATCTTTGCACCCTCAAGATCAACGACCCCATATGCTTCTTTCTTCCTATGAAATTTTGGATTTCCTATCAGAACCTATACATACACTATAACAAAATTAGGTTTATAGGATGTCACCAATCTTTAAGCGTCCCAATATACCACTTTATAGGACTTCATTTATAGGACCAAAATATAAAGCGTCTTATCTAAAAGCGTTGTAATAAGTTTATATAACGTTTTTGGGCGTCTTAACAAGTTTTTTATGACATTTTTAATGTAAACCGTCGCATTAGCAACTTTATAGGACATTTTAGAGAAAGTGTCCTATAAACTCAGTTTTTTATACGACACTTGTTTTTATATGACAGTTTTTCAAAAAATGTCCCATAAAATTGTTAATGGGACTAAGTGTCCTAAAAACTTATTGGGACGTCAAAAAAGGTCATATAAACTTATTACAACGTTTTTAGATGGCACACTTTATTTTTTGGTCCTACAAATTAAGTCCTATAAAGATGTATATTAGGACGCTTAGAAATTGGGAGCGTCTTATAAACCTAATTTTGTTGTAGTGATATGGTTGGATTCTGGTAATTAATCAAAATTTCGTAGGAAGTATGAAGTGTTTTGTTAGTAGATGCTCATCAAAGTTAATATGTTAACATACACTAAAAAATATATAGTTTATAGGAAACCTAAAATGTTTAAATGTTCTAATAAAGTGCTTTATACGACTTATTTTTACAGGAGCAAGAAATAACACGTCGTAGCTACTATGTTCACAGAAGCAATAACTATAAATGCGTAAAAGCAATTAAGCAATATTCAAGTACCTAAAAGAGCCAGTTATATTGGAGTCATTGTGTTGGAGTTAAGTCGGATAGCTTCAAATTTGTTATGGCTCGGGCCTTTTATGACAGCTATTGGGACACAGACTCCTTTCTTTTAAATTTTACGAGAAAGAGAATTAATATTTAATGCTAAGATATGTTAACTGTTTTAAATTATCTTAACATATATTAACATTTCCATGCTAACATTTTTATAGCCTTCGTACAAAATTTTGATTTTCTATGCTTTCACTAAAATAAAATTGGTTTTATAAGACGCCTAATATGTTTAAACGTCTTAATAAAATACTTTATAGGACTAAACCAAAAAGAGTCATATCTAAAAATGTTACAATAAGTTTATAAGACATTTTTAGGTGTTTTAACAAGTTTTTTAGAACGATTTTAAGATGTTAACTATTTTATACAACATTATTTGAAAAAATATATTGTAAACAAAAGTGTTCTATAATAAAAATGAGTTTACATAACACTTCTCAAAAGTATCATATAAAATACTTAATGAAATTTTAATGAAACTGTTTCATATATGGTTGTGCAATTGTTTCATATAATACTTAATGAAATTTTAATGAAACTGTTTCATATATTTTTCTCTAAAATTAAAATAATGAAGATGATAATATCCATGATTAACACCCTCCACAATAAAAGTGATTAATCAATCTCTCATAATTACAAAATAAAAAAAAATTAACAAAATGAAAAATTATGATTGGTTGAATGAGGTTTGTACGGTTTGTACAAATAACGTGATTTGCAAAGTAAACCTACTCTATTCACATATACATATATACATGTACATTTATATACATATGCATAGGGGAGCGATCAAATGCAAACCACTCAATTTTTACAAACCGTGCAAACCTCATTCAACCAATCCTAATTTTTCATTTTGTTCATTTTATTGTAATTATGAGAGGTTGATTAATCATTTTTATTGTGAAGGGTGTTAATCATAAACACTTTATTTTTAAAATGTCCTAAAAAAAACTTATTAAAACACTTAGAATTATCGTATAAACTTATTATAACGTTTTTAAATAAAGCACTTCAGAGTTTAATATTATACACTTAAATTTTATAAAGTATTTTATAAATATTATATATATCTTATAAAATCAATTTTATGCTAACACACAATTCTCTCTCTATATATTAATATTTATCATAATGCATCCTAAGACGCACCTCTCTCTCTCTCTCTCTCTCTCTATATATATATATAAATATATGTAAATATCATATTTTTGATTCACAAGGATGTGATAGAGCAACGTTGACGTGGGGAGAGGGAGAGGACCGGAAGGTACTTAATCATGATGAGGTTAATACTCTCTCTCAACTCAATTATTAAAAATAAACACTATAACAAGATCAGGTTTATAGGACACTCTTAAATTATAAACGTCTTAATGGACATCTTTATAGGACTTGGTTTATAGGACCAAAAAATAAAGTGTCCTATCTAAAGGTGTTGTAATAAGTTTATATGACGTTTTTTGACGTCGTAATACGTATTTTAGGACACTTTTAATATAAAACGTCCTATTATCAATTTTATAAGACACTATTTGAAAAATTGTCCTATAAAAAGAAATGTCCTATAAAAAATTGAGTTTATAAGACAATTTCTCAAAAGTGTCATATAAAATTGCTAATACGACGCTTAATATTAAAATGCCCTAAAAAATTTGTTAAGACGCCCAAAAGCGTTATATAAACTTATTACAACGCTTTTAGATATGACATTTTATATTTTGGTCCTATAAATTAAGTTCTATAAAGCCGTGTATTGAAACACTTAAGAGATTGGAGACGTCTTACAAACCCAATTTTGTTGTAGTGAAAACCCAAAAACACTAAAAATAACAGGTCGATTAATGCTAAAAAAATAAATTTCAGCATACATTTAAAAGAAAAACTAAAAATATAATAATAGTAATATTAAAAAATATATTGAACTATTAATAAAATATATATATATATATATATATATATATATACTTATAAAAACTTGATATATATTAATATTTCATTCATAGAGGCCATCTTTTTTCACCTTCAAATGTACAGACCTCTATTTTGTAGAGTGTTGAATTAAAGATGAAAGTATTTTTAATGTTGAAATGAAGATGAACTATATATGTTCATGAAGCTGAAAAAGGATCAATACATAAATTAAAAGGGAATCTTTTGAAAACACACACATACATATATAGAGAACGTTTCGAATGCAACTTATCACATTTATATGATCAATGTAACACAATTAATTGAGATATTTATCAAAATGATGAGAATTCATTTATTTTAATTAAAATATTTATGTAAGATGACTATAGTTCATTAATTATGATGATGCATAATAACTCAAATATAAAGGGTTATATATATATAGGGGCCTAATCAAATGAGAACTAATTAATTTGTGGTAACTGTGAGAAACAATATTAACCACAAATCAATAGATAAATTAGGAAATTTATAATTTTGG
>NC_037530.1:14526771-14536329 GCF_001531365.2 Cynara cardunculus var. scolymus
AATAGATAAATTAGGAAATTTATAATTTTGGTAATTTTTAATTAAAATTTTAATGCAATGACATTTTAGGTATTTTCTATCCTCTCTCCTCTCTTCTCTCTACGTCCCCGTCTTCCGGCCACCATCCTCCGACCTCCGTCTTCCGGTGATACCACAGTATGATACTCAAGCACATATAAGATGCATTGTGATACCACTGTGTTACATATCCGATCGACCACACAAATGACCACAGTGTGATATCTAATAACATATAAGATGCATTGTAATACCACTGTGGTATCACCGGAGGACGGTGGCCGGAGGCCGGGGGACGGAGTCCTGGAGACGGAGAGAGAATAGAAAATACCTAAAATGTCTTTGTATTAAAATTTTAATTAAAAATTACCAAAATTAAAAATTTCCTAATTTATCTATTGATTTGTAGTTAAGATTTGACCTTACGATTACCACAAAATAATTAGTTTTTATTTGATTAGGCCCATATATATATATATATATATATATATAGAGAGAGAAAAAAGTGTGAAAAATAAATTAAAGGGGGATTTAATGGAAGAATCTCCAAACCACAAATATAGTAAGAAAAAGATGGTTTTTAATTTTATTTCCAAATGGAAGGCAGGAAAAGGAATGGAAGAAGGGGGACAAGGGGCCCCGGGTAGGAGGAGCTACTACTATATCTATAACTACATATTTATTTCTTAAAGTACATATCATTTATATCATATTTCTTTTAACTCTTAGGACTGTTTGGCGGTCGTTTAATGGTTTGGTGCAAAATGGTTAAGAGATCAGAATGGTTAAGAGGGTCATAATGGTTAAGTGTTGAATGAAATAACGTTGTTTGGTAATTGTTCTCTAAATGACAGTAAATTACCATTTTAACCCTCTGAATGATTTAGTACTGAATGAAATAGACCTGTTTGGCAGATATCTGAATAAAACAATTATTTTACAAATATAACTACATATTTCATATTAATCCAAACAAACGTAACATTATTAGTTCAAAACAAGATTTCATATTAGTCCAACCAAACATAATTTTTCAAATTCAGGAATAAACAAAAATATAACAATCAAATTCCAACATAATAGTTTTTGAACAATTCTTAATTTGACGGATTTAACATTAACTGATTTGCAATCTGGTAACGTAAATTAGCCATATATTGATTGTTTTGAGTCCCAAAAAGCATTCCATCCATGTCATCTTCATCGCCTCCCTCGATTTCTTCTTGTCCCTCGGCAATAAACATGGGGTCGTTTTCGTAGTCCATGAATAACTGATCGTGGATATTGCATCTTCGTATAAAATTATGAACTGCAAAACAGGCAATCACAACGTTCCTTTGTATGCGAAACGGTTAGGGAGCCATTTGCTTTAAAATTGGAAATCTTGCCTTCAAGACACCATAAGCACGCTCGATAACGTTTCTGAGTTGCACATGAGCATGGTTGAACCTTTCTTCTTTGGTCAAGGTACGTTGTCGTCGAAAATCAGCAAGCTAATACCTCGTATTGCGATATGGAGTCATAAAACCACGAGTATTGGCATAAGCAGCATCACAGAGATAATATTTATCTACAATCGAAATTTGTGTTAATATAAAATGTATAAGAAATGGTAAACATTTAAAGTTGAGTGAAAATTTTACATACCTCGTGGAGGAAATGGAAAGTCAGAGGTTGGACTAAAAGCAACTTCTCTCAACACTCTAGCATCATGTGCTATACCCTCCCATCCAGCCCAAACAAACGTGAAAAGCATATTAAAGTCACAAATACCTAAAATATTTTGATAACATTCACCTCTTCCTCTACCTCTATAACGAGCTTGTTGATCAACAGGCACGACTGCATGTACGAGAGTTCCATCTAATGCACCCATTGCCCCCTTTATTGAGAAATACAAATTAATTATAAATATAACAGGCTTGTTGCTTTTACATAATATAATAGAAAACTTACCGAAAATATTTGTCTGAGGTTTCTTTGACGTTCTGATGTGTTTTGTGTTGCCTCAGAGGATGTCGGTCGTATAACTTCTTTTGCAAATTTCATCATTGCTCGTAGCACTTCACGAAAGTTTCTATGAATAGTCTCCATAAAGTGTTGAAATCTCCGTTTAACCATTCTAAAGCGTTCATTATGGCCAATAATTGTCAAAAATATATCTTCTCCTCGACGGTGACATTCCTACTATCCTGCAACCAATTTTTTTCTTTAAAATGGTTGCATAATAGTATATACGCGTCCCGAGAAAGCCGCATCAATTCAATGCATTGTGTATTTGATCCGGCTAACAATTCTAGTGTATATGCATGTCCAGTTAAGGCAGAAGTGTTATCTCTTATTCGTTCTATTCTTGAAGAAAGTTTGTATTTCCAATACCAATAGATGATCATAACTAGCAAAGGTTCTTCTTCAAAATCCATGTATTACCTTGAAACACATATTAAGCACATGAGAAACACATGTATTAAAGAGGAAAACCATAAATAAACACAAATCCATTCCATAACACATTTTACCATAAATAAATCCATTCCAAAACACATGTTCGAATCCAAAAATAAACACAAATCCAAAAGACATGTTCGAATCAATAGCATGAAGTTTAATTAAAACACATATCCTCCCAAAAACATAGTCTAATCAATCCCACCAACTAAAGTAGTCCGTAGTTGCGTCCCATAAGTCTAATCCAATTCTCACACTTCGTTGGTTCTAAACGCATCCACATTTTCCTATAGTCAGCATTTTCGGCTAAAACAAAGAGTGCTATATCATGCAACGGTGTATCCCATCCAAGTTCCTCTAACTTCTTCAAGCAATCATCAATGTCATCTTTTGCTCCTCCATGCTTCTCTAGCATAACATTCATAACTTTCAAAATAGTTTCTTCAACTTTCGTTTTTTTTTGAAATACCTATTTCTTTAGCTGTCCGCTTTTTGCTTTGTACTGGAGGACGATAAGAACACTCTTGAGTTGAGGGTGGCCCCCCGGTTTCTTGAGTTGAGGGTGGTGCACCGGTTTCTTGTGTGTCAGGTATATCTTCATTCAAGTTGGGATCAGAGTTATAAGGATCATGAATTGTAGATGTTGTTCCATAACTCTCAAGCCCAACACTAGCAACTCCATCAAATAGTTGCACACAGAGTTCAGGGTAAAGCAGTCAGGTACTTCTCAATGGTTCCATGTATTTACTTTGCTGTTTAAAAAAAATTTATATCCATATAAAAATATAACTATGTAAAGAATAAGAAATAAATTGACTGAAATTTCTATCTTCCATTCTTCATCGGATAGATTGAAGGTGTTGGTTGATGGATCGTAGACATTGCCCRTTTTGTTTTTCAATTTAGACCATGCTGCGTATTTTCCCTTTAGGTAATCGTAGTGATTTTTCATTTGTCGTTGGTCGATGCTAATGTTATGTTTCCTTTTCAATTCTTCTCCAACATTCTTCCACGACTGTGACTTAAGACTACTACCTTCTCGTCCATTTTTAATTGTCTCGTGTATACAAGCTTCAAGAAATGTTTGGACCAACCCTTCCTTTTTCCATGTAATCCTACGTTTCTTTTGGTGCCAAGATTCACCAACCAATTCCATACCTAATCCAAACAATTTTATAACAATTACCATAACCATAACAATTACCATAACCATTACCATTATAATCACCATTACCATAACAAGTCAATAATTCAATTTATTAACTTTATCAAGTCAAGTCAATAAATGAACAAGTCATACAATGTAGTGAAAATATGTCCAAAGCATACATTTGAAGCTCAAAGTAGTGAAGAAATGTCCAAAACAGTGTGTAGATCCAAGAAAGTCAAGAATTCAATTTATTACTCCAAGAAGTACAAATTTGGAAAGAAATGTCCAAAACAGTAGGCTTGTGGAATTTCAACATACAGTGCATAACCCCATGAAATTTCAGTGCACATACAGTAGGCTTGTGAAAAGATAAAGCATAACCCCATGAAATTTCAACATACAGTGGATAACCCCATGATATTTCTGTTGGTTTCCTGGAAAATCAATAACCATGTCTAGATAATAATCTGTTGTTTCCACATAGAATGCATAACCTGGCTTGATAATAATCTGTTGTTTTCTTTTCCTTGGGGTATACCTGAAGCAGTAGGGGCGGAATAATACCTGAAGCTTGCGAGAAAAAGGATGGAGGCGACCGGAGACGGCGACGTGAGGCAGCAATGAGAGGCGGCGACGACAGACGGCGCTGGAAGAAGCCGACGTGAGACCTGCTGGAAGAAGAAGACCGACGATCGTAGGGTGGGGGGAGGGGCTGTGAGCGATGTGTGAGGAACGTTGAGAGAGAGGACAAAGTTGGAAAAAGATAAATCTTAATGGTTTAGAGAAGCCCTAGATGCAAAATGGTTAAGAGGGGTAATGTAACCATTAAGAGCCATTTTTTTTGCCAAACAACCTTGACCTCTTACCGATTAAGAGGTTGGCTCTTAATGTAACCATTAAGAGCCAAACAAACAACCCCTTAATCATATTAACTAATATAGATAGTTAATTTCAGATAAAAAGGCAAAAAAGAAGAATATTTTGACAAATTAATTGACTTTTAAATCATTATTGATGATTTATGTTAACTAAATTAACTTAAGTTTTGATCTAAGTAATATAATTATAAATAAATAAGTTTAAAATGTTTCATTGGCCATTTGGTGTAATTTAGATTTATATAAGAGTGAAAGGATTTTTGTTAAGTTATAATATGAGATGGGAGATGCAGAGAACGCAAATTTATAAGCTAACTTGAAGTCTACATCGTGGGGCAATAGGGTCATGCTCTTTTGCAGGGTCTAGGGGCAAGTGTTGCTTCATATGGTATGAATCCAGTGTTGACTAGATCTGAAGTTGTTGGCTTTAACTTTAATGTTTGTCTCTAGTTTCTAGCCTTCACTATACCAACGCCTTAACGTGTTACCTAGTCATTGAGATACTTGTAACACCCTCATTTTTTTTTTCTTTGTGAGAATGTCACGTGATCTGAAACAATTCTTAAATACATACTCCAAAAGACGGCTAACATAAAACCGTTTGAACTGTTTACAGCGGAGGTCCTTGAACCGTTCAAAAATTTACTTAAGTTCTAACCCACCTCATATCGGGTTAAGTTACAAAGATCAACACAACGTCAAAAGACTAAACATAAGATGATAAGTAGCGACTCTCTAAGCGTGTCCTTTGCTCTTATCCAATCTCCAACTACCTGGCCCTGAGATGCATACTATAGTCAGCTTATAAAGCTCAGTGAGTTCATGGTTTGCGTGAATAAAGATCATTTCACATCATACATATCAACTTGTAAACTTTGTACCAAAAGTATGCATTTTCAGAAAAACATGCAGCACTGAAATAACAGAGATCTCATAACTTGTCTGTCGGGTGTGAGTCATTTAGTCACAAACACGCCCTGGGTTCATACTTCAATCTTAATTGATCACCCACTTGTCCGGGTAGTGTTTTATACTGGTCGTGACTTGCTGGTCAAATGCTCACCCGCTAAAACTGATCATAAAACTTTCATATGATATAACATGCTAGAGTTATTTGAAAACTGCTTAAACACATAGCATGCAACTGATAAAAAAAATGACATACATGTAAAATATATCATGTATGTAAAGTGAAACATCATGTATATGTACCCGTTATCATATAAATCATATAATGCTCGAAAATAAATTTATACATAGGTATGCATCCCATTGTAASTCTCATGAAGACTCACCTATTAACGTAGATTGCTTAACTAAYGTCACTGTCTGGCAACCTACAATTTATAATAGTAAATAGCATATAAATGATTAATTTCTCCTAAAGGTTAACATAAAGGTCAACTTACGGTCAACTATGTTGGTTAGGGTCAACCTTGGTCAACTATGCTTAAGAACGTTCTTCACGTCAACAAAATTATAGGAACGTGAGTTCAGACACAAGGTGTATCATCTAGCTATATACCTTAAACGACTAAGTCTGGAAGAAGACCAGAGCCTCTGTGGACGGCCAGAGCCTCTGGTTGCATTGACAGAGCCTCTGGACTCTTAAGTCCTTTAGGCTAGAGCCTCTGTGGTTGTATTGACAGAGCCCCTTTGCTTGTGCACCATAAGAAAATAATACATCATCAAGGCCAGAGCCCCTCTGGTGGTCTCTCTTCCAGAGCTTCTGGTCTCACGACTAGAGCCTCTAGTTGAATCATACTTAGCAATTATATTTCACATCAAGGACAGAGCCCCTCTGGTCTCTCTTCCAGAGCCTCTGGTCTTCATGACCAGAGCCTCTGGTTCTTAGCCACTTAGAAATTATTTCAACATAGGACCAGAGCCCCTCTGGTCTCTCTTCCAGAGCTTCTGGTCCCAAATCATACTTGGAAAAATAATTCAAGGGCCAGAGCCCCTCTGGTCTCTCTTCCAGAGCCTCTGGTCTCGCGACCAGAGCCTCTGGTTCTTAACTAGACTTAGAACATATTTTCGAACCTAAGACCAGAGCCTCTGTGACTTAACAAAAAAATTATTTCAACATTAAGGGCCAGAGCCCCTCTGTGGTTTCTTCCAGAGCTTCTGTCTAGCACTAGATACAGAGCTCTCATGTAGAGCTTCTGTATGACGTGACTTGATACAAAGCTCTCATGCAGAGCTTCTGGCTAACACAACTTGATACAAAGCTCTCATGTAGAGCTTTTGTATAATATAACTTGATACAGAGCTCTCATGCAGAGCTTCTGTATAACATTCTTTAAAAATGGTTTTTAAACAGAATGCGATACAGTGTGTTTACCAAATGAAATCTAAATTTTGAAATCGAATCCTAAAATACGAAGTTTGGACGTGGGCCTTCATAGAGTTCTACACAGGGTCAAAGGTACATCTAAACATTGTAACAACATAAATTTTGGTTGAGCATTTACCTCTAAATGACGGGAAAACAGGGGGTTTTTGCCTAGTCTTGAACTCCGGTTTTTCTCTCTCAAGCTCGACGATTTCCTTCTTCTTTTAAAAGAATGGCGACCCTAAACCAGTGCCCATAATTTATACTCAAACGATTTGGTCTATTAGTTGACCAAATCGGCCGAATCCCGAGTTTTAGGCTGTGAAACTGTTTCTCCACAGCCTGCAACCGGCAGGTCACAGTTTCCCCTTTTGGACTAGGCACCGCCTGTTCCTCTTCTGCCTCACCCAACGTTGACATCAGGCCCTTCTACAGTGCAGGTCTGTTGCACATTTACAAAACAGGTCCTTCTGGTTTGGACCTGCTTACATCCGACCCAACCCTTTAACTATCGCGAAATTACACTTTCACCCATGGCTTGACTTTTCCTTCACTTTTGGTCCGATTTTAAACCTATTTTAATTTCTATTTTTATTTGACATATATATATATATATATATACATATAAATAAAATAGAAATAATAATAAAGGTAAATTATCTATTCCTCGAAATTTTGGGTTTTACAATACTCATTGGTGCTTATAAGTGTAACACTCCACTTCACATTTGAATATATAACCCACATATTTCATATAAAATGGAAATCAAATATTTCCACACTGGTCCAAAATATATACAAAATGCTTACACCCAAAAGTAGCTACAAATTTTTTCTATATGAATCTAATACAAGACTTGTAAACATAACAAGATTTCAAGTATGAGTAATAACATCTTCCAAAAATCCACATATGTAAAGCAATCATGACATCTTCACATTTTCCCCTTTCCTTATCTTCCAATTGTGCCCGACCTGTAATACACATTTTAAACTCGAAATGAGGGTTAGACCATGAAGTCTAGTGAGAAGTCCTTTTTTGATTGCTATTACAGGGTGAAAATCACCAAAACACTTTTATAAATCTCATATTTGTATGAATAATAGTTAAACAGTGTTTTATCAAAACAAACATTTTTGTCGCATCATATAGATGAGACAACCTCTTTTTTATCACATCATTCCCATGAAATACCAAAGTCATTGAATTTAAACATAAAGATACCAACTTGTCGCATCTCATTGATGAGAAACAACTGTATCGCATCATATCAACTTTCGCATCATATAGATGCGATATAATTTTTCCTCGCATGACCTTGATACGATTACATACTTTGTCGCATCTCAATGATGCGATAACTCCACTTTGTCCCATCATAGGAATGCGATAACTCCATCTCCTCGCATCACAAGGATGCGATAAAATAATGTTCTCGCATCTCATTGATGCGATAACCTTATTCCTTGCATTATACTCATGCGATACAGTTATCTCATTTCGTCATAATGATGCAATAACCACACTCATCGCATCATGAAGATGCGATAATAGTTCCCATGTGATCAAAGTCTCATTTTTAACAAACAAAAGGTTTTGCTGTCTCTCCTGATTATGCCACACTTATCCGAAAATATGTCTCTTCTGATTATACCACCCTTATCCCAAAATACATCTCTCCTGATTATTCTACTCTTATTCCAAAATACATTTCTGCTAATTATACCACGCTTATTCCAACCAGTTGATAATTACATACCAAAACACAAAATTATACTAAAATTAGTATATAACATCTTCAAACTCATGTATGAAACCATACGGTTCTTCACCAAAAACATGTCAAATGATATTTATAAAAATAAAACTCACTTTGTAATAACACAATAGATGAAGATAATAAACTCAGTAGAAACGACAGTTAAGAACAAATAGTTGGATTCTTCTTCCTCCCTTCGGTTTATGCTTCGGTTTTCTTAAACCAGAGTAAAATACACACACCTTCTTTTTCTCTTTTTAGTTACTCCCAAGACAAAAGAAAATATCATGGAACATATAAACACATATATGCACTTTTAAAATATGAGGCAGTGATGGGTTTTAAATATTTTAAGCATATTTTTAAAATAACCCCTCAACTTTTTACCATTGGTCAAAATCAATTCCTGTTAATCATCTTTCTCAGTGATTTGATGATAATCCCTTTTCTCTTTCACGTTGTATTTGTGTTTCTGTATTTTCAGTTCCAGCGATCATCACTGATTATGTTCAGTGATCGCTGAAGAACTTGCATTGTAAATTCATCAGAGACAGCAATACTTCAAGAAGACAACACTCACACCAAAGAACCTTCAGCATACGTCAAAGACTGAAACTGAAGATTAGAGACTGACGAGTAGGTGATCTGAAGCGGTATTCAGTGATTACAAGCCTGTCTATACATGTGTGAAGACTGCTCTAGCTTCAGCGAATGATGATGAAACCTCCAGGTCATTCCAGCATTCAGCGATTGCTTAGCACGATTGTTGTTGTCTTGTCCTTATGCACACAAATGACAAACCCATATCCTTACAAAAGTTAGTACGGTATGGAGCCGATTAGTCGACTCTTTGTCCACCAACTTTAGGCAAGGAGGTCTGCTCAGAAATAGTGCATTTGTACTATTCACTGTAGCAAAGGACAAGCCTTCCTCTTAAGGTTTGACACGCACTCTAAACCTACCATATTGCAT
>NC_037530.1:14540400-14547082 GCF_001531365.2 Cynara cardunculus var. scolymus
TCTTCTGCCTCTCCCAACGTTGACAGCAGGCTCCCCCCTTCCCCTTACCCTTCTAAGTAGAGCCTTCAGCCATTGGTCAAAAATAAGAAAAAGGAATTTAACTTTAATGTATATTCCCTTTTTACCGTCATTTTATTATTCGTTTAAGTCCCTAAAATTCTTGAAATCTTTTGGGTTTTACAACTCTTCCCTCCTTCATAAAATTCCGTCCTCGAAATTAACACTTGCTAAACAATTGGGGATACCTAGATTTCATTTCCTCTTCGGGCTCCCACGTCATTTCAGTGCCCTTATGGAACTTCTACTTTACTAACACCAGCGGTATGCTTTTGTTTCGTAGTCTTTTTGTCTTTCTATCTAAAATATCAACTGGCTCTTCTACATAAGCGAGTTTATCATTAACCTCGATGTTTTCCAAATCCACGACAACTGATTCGTCAGCCACGCATTTCCTCAAGTTTGACACATGAAAGGTATCGTGAATACCACCTAACTCCTTTGGTAACTTCAGCCGATAAGCAACTGCTCCTACTCTTGTAATTATCTCAAATGGTCCGATATACCTTGGACTTAGCTTATCTTTCTTCCCAAATCTCACGACCCCTTTCCATGGCRATATTTTCAACAAAACCTTATCACCTACTTGGAATTCCAAAGGTCGACGTCTTCTATCCGCATAACTCTTTTGTCTATCTTGCGCAACCTTTAACCTCTCCCTTATCTGTACTATTTTATCATATGTCTATTGGACTAACTTGGGTCCAGCTAGTTGTCTTTCTCCAATGTCTGCCCAACAAATTGGAGTTCTACACTTACGGCCATACAACGCTTCAAATGGTGCCGCCTTGATGCTTGAATGGTAACTATTGTTATAAGCGATTCTATCAATGGGAGGTGGTTGTCCCAACTACCTCCAAAGTCAATCACACAAGCTCTCAACATATCTTCTAGCGTTTGTATCGTCCTCTCACTCTGGCCATCAGTTTGAGGATGATATGCAGTACTCATGTTCAACCGCGTTCCCATTTCTTGTTGAAAACTTGACCAAAACCTCGAAGTAAACCTAACATCTCTATCTGAGACAATGGATATCGGCACACCATGCCTCGACACGATCTCGTTGACATAAAGTTGGGCTAATCTTTCCAATGTATACTTGTCGCTAATCGGTAAGAAGTGAGCAGATTTCGTTAGTCGGTCTACGATTACCCATATGGCGTCGTGCCCCTTTACCGTCCTTGGAAGTTTGGTGACGAAATCCATCGTGATCATATCCCACTTCCATACTGGGATCTCCATTTGTTGCAACATTTCAGACGGTCTTTGGTGCTCGGTCTTCACTTTCAAGCACGTCAAACATTTCCCCACGTAGCTAGCTACTACCCTTTTCATGCCAGGCCACCAGTAGCTTTCTTTGATGTTCTTGTACATCTTATTACTACCTGGATGCATAGTGTATTTCGACTTATGTGCTTCATCCATCACTACATTTCTTAGATCTCCCAAACTAGGAATCCAAACCCGATTCCCATGTCTATATATTCCATTTGGTCCAGCTGTCAAAGTCTTAATTTGTCCAATCATTCTCTCCTTTTTGATATTCGTTTGAGTAAAGCTTCCTTTTGAACATCCCGTATTCGGTCTAGAAGCTCCACTTTAACACTCATCCACATGGGTCGAATTCTGATTGGTCCGTTTCTCTCATTCCTACTAAGTGCATCGGCAACTACATTTGCCTTACCTAGATGATAGTGAATCTCACAATCATAATCCTTAAGTAGTTCCATCCATCTTCTTTGTCTCATATTTAACTCCTTTTGATCAAACAAGTACTTAAGGCTCTTATGATCAGTATAGATCATGCACTTCGTACCGTACAAATARTGTCTCCAGATTTTTAGCGCGAAGACAACAGCTGCTAATTCCATGTTGTGAGTTGGGTATTTCCTCTCGTGTTCTTTTAACTGACGAGACGCATATGCAATGACCTTGCCTCGCTGCATTAGTACACAACCTAAACCTATCTTTGATGCATCGCTATAAACGACAAAATCTTCTACTCCTTCCGGTAGTGCTAAAACCGGTGCAGTGCTTAGTCTCTCCTTAAGTATCTGAAATGCTTCTTCTTGTTTCGTCCTCCAATCAAACCTAACCGACTTCTTTGTCGGTGTTGTCAAAGGCATTGCTATTTTGGAGAAATCTTGGATAAACCTTCGGTAATACCCTGCTAGGCCTAGAAAACTTCAAATCTCCGATATTGACCTTGGTGATTCCCAGTTCATCACTGCATCAATCTTAGCCGGATCCACCTTGATCCCTTCCGTGTTGACTACGTGACCGAGAAATTGTACCTCATGCAACCAAAACTTGCATTTTGAGAACTTGGCGTACAATTGCTCCTTTGCTAGTAATTCAAGAATCAACCTTAAATGTTGTTCATGCTCCTTCTCACTTATCGAATAAATCAAAATGTCGTCTATAAAGACTATGACAAATTGGTCCAAGTACGGTCCACAAACTCGATTCATCAAGTCCATGAATGCCGCAGGTGCGTTTGTTAATCCAAACGGCATTAGCACAAATTCGTAGTGTCCGTAACGAGTCCTAAAAGCGGTCTTCGACACGTCCTCTTCTCGAACCTTCAACTGATGGTAACCCGACCTCTAATCGATTTTCGAGAAACAGCTGGCTCCTTGCAACTGATCGAAAAGGTCGTCGATCCTCGGCAGTGGATATCTGTTCTTTATCGTGATTTTGTTCAATTCCCGATAATCGATGCACATCCTCATCGTGCCGTCTTTCTTCTTGACGAATAAAATCGGTGCTCCCCATGGCGACGAGCTTGGTTTGATAAACCCTTTTTCTAAGAGTTCTTGCAATTGCTTCATCAGCTCTTGCATTTCTGTTGGGGCTAAACGATAAGGCGCCCTTGCGATTGGTACCGCACCTGGTACCAAATCGATTCGGGACTCTACCTGACGTTCCGGTGGTATTCCCGGTAATTCATCCGGAAATACTTCTGGGTAATCCCTCACCACTGGAACATCATGTATTGCCTTCTTTTCGAGCTTGGCATCGATGGTGTATGCCAAGTAAGCCACACATCCCTTCTGCAGACACTTATTCGCCTTAACTGCATTGATTAACCCTACGCCACACTTCTTTCGATCACCGTAAACATGAATTGTTTCTCCTTCTGGAGTTTGAATCTTAATCATATTTTTATTGCATACTATTTGTGCATGATTGTTGGACAGTGAATCCATCCCCAAGACCACGTCAAAACCCCCTAAGCATATCGGCATAAGCCTAATGGGGAAATCCTTCCCATCTATAACAATTGTGCATTTATCAAATACTTCGTCTACCTTACACTGACTACCGTTGGCTGTTTCTACAGTGTAGGTTTTGTCTAGCCTACAGGCACTCCTATTCAGATAGTGGCAGAAGATGGTAGACACAAAACTACCGTTTGCACCCGAATCAAATAATACATGTGCATACACATTGTTGATAGGGAACATACCGGATACGACGTCGGGTGTTTCCTTGGCCTCCTCCAAAGTCATGTTGTAAGCTCGGCCGTGTCCCTTAGGTAGCTCCTTCCTATTCTCCGATCTCTTCTCAAATCCGTTATTCACTGTCTTTACGTGGGGTGTCGCACCGTTTCGACGTTTTGGACAGTCAGGTCGTATATGTCCCGTCGCTCCACATTCGTAAAAAGTCTTTCCTTCTGGGCACTCTCGCGCGGTATGCCCCGGTTTGTCGCATTTGTAGCACGTCAGGCTCCCTGCTCTGCACTCTCCCCTATGTCTCTTGTTGCATTTGTTACATTGAGGAATAATGAATCCCTCGCTTCATGATTTTGCCAGAGTCGGAGTCCATTTTGGTTTCTTGTCGGACTTGTTCGATCCTTCCCATTTTCTCTTTGCATCCCTTCTATCATAATTCTCCCTAGCGTTGTTCTCTTCTGCTACCTTCGCCATTTCTACTGCTTGGACAAACGTGGTCGGCTTGGTCATGTCTACGTACCATTTGATTTTGATTCTTAGGCCGTCCTTGAAACAACCTATCTTCCTCTCCTTGGTAGCCACCTGGTAACTGGCGAACCTCGCCTTCTCAAGAAAATCGTTAACATATTCTTGAACCGACAACGAACCTTGCTTTAATCTCAGAAATTCTGATTCTAGTTTGTTCACCTCCGATTGCGTGCAGTACTTATCCATCATCATCTTCTTCATTTGCTCCCAAGTCATGGCAGCAATGTCTTCATCACCTCTGATTGCACACTCAGTCTCCTACCAATGCAATGCATAGTCCACAAAGGTCGTGGCCGCATATGTCACTTTTTGATCTTCTGTGCATCTACAAATTTTGAAGCTACTCTGCATCTTGGTTACCCAGTTCATCAGGCCAACTGGGCCCTCTTTTCCCTTAAATTCCTTCGGCCCGGTGCCTTTGAATGTTTTAAAACTGCATCCCTTCTCCTTCCTTGTCAATTCAGTTTTCTCGTTGGTGGACGACTCCGCCTTCTCTTGAACAGATACTTCCACCTTTCCAGTGGCTTGAGTGTCCTCGTGTCGAACACTTTTCTCCTCTCCATCTTCGTTGTCCTTAAATCTGTCACCCAACATTTCTTTAAGCATATTTGGCAATGTATCCCGGAGGACTTGTGCCATCTGCTTAGCTCTCATTACCTTTGTGAGGGGATTTTTCCCTCCCTGGCTTCCTTGACTCCTACCGATAGCTAGATTAGCTTGCGCGGATGGAG
The DNA here is from genome assembly GCF_001531365.2 of Cynara cardunculus var. scolymus. Lineage (NCBI taxonomy): Eukaryota > Viridiplantae > Streptophyta > Magnoliopsida > Asterales > Asteraceae > Cynara > Cynara cardunculus. Next base: position 14,545,172 of record NC_037530.1, read on the forward strand.
TCGTACTAGAACTACGGTTCGGACACTTCCGCGACCTCGACTTTGGGCTCGTGTCCGACCTCGAACTGTTGGTGGGGCTATGCCATTAATACCTCCCCCATTGAGGGCGTTCCTTGTTGATCCACGAGAAACCATACTGACATAATAGGGTATTATCGTTTTATTAAGGGTCTAAGGTCAACACAGCCCATTACATATATATATATATATAACATATATGTATAATATAATCACCACATGTAAGCGAAATACATAATAAAGAATCCACGTCGAAATTTCACAATGCTCAACAAGATATATATATTTTGTGTCAAATAACAACCATGGGGAGAGAGACATTACATAATCCCATTTACTTATAAAAGATGGGATACTGCATAATTCTAATCATATCTCTAAATCATGTGAATGCTCAAAAATCTATTGAAGCACTGGACTAGATGAAAAATTCGATCAGCTATCTAGTCAATCACAAATAATTCACATATCCAAAAGATTTTTCTCTCTTCCCTCTTTCAAAAGGATTCCATGTCTAAAACTGATCCGCGGGGTAATAAGGGAGATAAGGGTCCCTTAACCACTCCTCAAAAGATGTGGATGACCTGGAGTGCCACAACACACTAGCCTTTGGGCCGTTTTTGATGTATTGGACCCAGTCGGAGAAATACCCCCTCACTACACCGGCATAGTCTATGGTCATCCTCTTATAGAAGTGAACCCTGTCTCTGAATTTAGCGCATACTGGAAGAGCATCAATTCTTTGCTCCTGTCTGGACGAGCAACAATTCTTCGCTCCTGTTCAAGTACAACTTTGTCCCAAATCAGTGCATGATGTTGTTCCGACAAATTTGCATTCTCTTCAATTAGCTCGTTCAGGGCTCCTCCTTGTTTGACATGTGCCTGCTGAAGATTGTTCAGCCATTCATTCAGTCTAGTGTTTCCATCTAAAGTTTGGTTTAACCTCTCTCTTAGCCTTGTGTTCTCGCCTCTCAAGGTCTCTATAGTCTCCATCATGTACTCATGTGTAGGGGTGCGGGGCGTGTAGTCCACTGAAGGCTCGGGTGTGGTCCCTCTCCTGATGGGCTCTCGTRACGACACTTCACCAGTGTGGGCCAGACTATCGCTTCTGGACCGGGTGCGGGAAACATGTCTGGCGTTGGGGCGGTGACTATCAACAGATCCTCTACTCGGTCCTAGTCCGTAAGGTGTTCTACGTGTTCCGTATCTGCGCCCGCCTTCGCGTCTGATAGACCTTGTGTGAATGGTGTGAACCATGTCTCCTACAAGTCATAAAAGGAACACTATGTCGAATAATAACGTGGGATCGAACTTAATCGCATGATAAGCAACACTATTACACAATAAACATGTGCTTCTAACAATCCTCTTGGTTTAAGCTTAGGCTAAGCAAATCTTAACCTAATTTCCTTAAACTAAAGCTTCTAACAATCCTCTCAATTTAAGCTTAGGCTAAGTAAATCTTAATCTAATTACCTTAAACTAAAGCTTCTAACAATCCTCTCAGTTTAAGCTTAGGCAAAGTAAATCTTAACCTAATTACCTTAAACTAAGGCTTTGATACCAACTTGTAACACCCTCATTTTTTTTTGAGAATGTCACGTAACCTGAATCCATTTCCTGAATACATAATCCAAAAGACGGCTAAAATATCACCGTTCGAATCGTTTACAGCGGAAGTCTTTGAATCACCCAAAATTAACTTGAGTTCTAACCCGCTTTATACCAGGTTAAGTTACAATAGATTTGTACAATGCTACTAGACAAAAACTAAAGATAAGATAATAACTAGTAACTTTCTACGCGAGTCCCTTGCCCTTATCCAACTTCGAACTTCCTGGCCCTGAGATGCATACTATAGTCAGCTTATAAAGCTCAGTGAGTTCATGATTT
>NC_037530.1:14552692-14554844 GCF_001531365.2 Cynara cardunculus var. scolymus
TGATCAGCGAATTGGGAATGTTGAACACTGAAGATTAACCTTCAGTCATTAAAACATCACTCAGTAAGTGAAATGATTCAGTGCTCTATACTTAACACTGAACTCTTGAGTAAATATATCTACTCTCTTAAGGTATGATTACTCTTCTCTTTTCCAAAACTTAAAACTTTCACTGAATATTCTTTTTTTCAGTGATAAAATGTTTTAAAAGGTGGTCTCAATGATTCTCTACACTCACCACATCTTAAAGTATATCTTTATACTTTATCTTAAAAATCTAAAACGATCACTGATTCTTTTCTTCAGTGATCAAAAGTTTTTTAAATGACAGTTTCAGTGATTCTCTTCACTGAAACATGATGTCTTAAAACTATCACTGAATATTTTCTCGTTTTCAGTGCTAAATTGTTTTAAAAGAAGTCTCTCAGTACTTTTTTAAACTGAATGACTCTTCATATTCTTAAAAACAATTTTTGTTTTTAAAAGAAAATAATAAATGCACGTCTTTATGACGACATTCTCTGTTTTCCATAAGCGACGCTTTGAGACGCGCAAAATGACTTGTCATTATGCTACCTCATTAAATGCCATCCAATCTTGGATGAAATCGTGGCACATTATTCATCATGACCACTTTTTGAATCGTCGTCTTTTTCTCTCTCTCATATTTCTTCTCTCTCTAGTCTTACCTATAAATATGAGATCTCTTCTTCACTTTTCTCTTTACGCTTTCAAAAATCATTAGACGAACCTCTGCTAATATTTTTCCAAAGCAAGAACACTCTTCAAACCCTTCCTTTTCGACCTTTCCTCTTAAATCACAAAGGTTAGAATCCTTCTTTTCTTTTTTCTTCGTTATAAGAAATATGTTTAATTTTATTAAGAACTTTGTTCTCTTAATACATTAAACTAAAGGTTGTTAATCATTTCCTTCTTGATTAACAAATCTGTTTCTTTATACACATTCTACTTGAAAAACCCTAATTTTTCTTGGTTTTTTCAAAAGAAGTTTTTTCTTGTTTAAAAACTTTTTTCTATACTCTTTAACCATATATTCTTGGTACATTTCTAACATTACATCATCCTGTTTATGTTATTTCTTTAACAATAAAGATGGCTGCCAAGAACGTCAACTTCAACATTGACGAGATATCTATCAAGGCCAACAGCCACATTGCCTTGCTAGAGATACCCTCAACCAGAGCCTTCTACCTAGAGGCGGCGGACTTCCTCAAACAGTCGTCGCTTGGATACGCTCTCAACCATGAGCCTCTCATGGTTAAGGAAATTCTCCAGCAGTTCTGGTACACTGCTGAAGTCGTCGAGGTCCAAGACGAAGCTGGACGAACAATGGAGCAAATCTACTTCACCTTCAACCGTATGGAAGTGAATTTTGGAGTTTCTACACTCCGCTCAGCTCTCCGTCTTTCAAGGGGTCCCTTTGACAGCGAACCCTTCTCCGTCGACATCATCTCCTTCCTCGATGCCATTGGCTACCAGTGGCCAATGAAGGACTCGAGCGCTCCTATCAAATCCCTCTCGAAAATTGAGAAAAACAGGATGTCAGCTGTCTGGCAATACCTGTTTTCTCACTTCATCCAGTGCATAGGTGGAAAAACTAGAGGTCAGGACCAGGCCTCCAGGATTGCCTTAATCATAGGCGTTTCTGTGATTCAGCGTCGCAATATAAATTATGTTGCGGTCATTTTCGATGACCTGGTGCTAAAGCTGAACAAGTGCCAGCAAGAAAAGGTGGTGCCTTACACCAGGTTTCTTTCAATGGTATTGACTAAAATCTTTAAAATTCTTTATCCCAAAGAAGGAAACCTTCTAGCATTTCGGCTTGGATCCAGGATTCTGGATCATAAGTTGAGGGACAGTGATGTGCCTCTCTCTTTTATTGCCATCACTACCTCTTCCTCTCAGGTGACAAGGACAAGGGAACCCCCCCCCCCCGAGTCTAGCCAAGTCACCAAAACCTCTTCTAAACGACCCTCTTAACCAACTCTTGGTTCTCCTCAGAGAGCCAAGAAAGCCAAAAATGGGACAGCCACGTCACTAGCTAGGGCCTCTCAAAAGGCTTCAGTTATTGAAACAAGCCTTACCCCCAAGGCGTCTTCTGTTATCCCTCCCAGCTCTTCAGTGATTTCTC
>NC_037530.1:14555514-14556934 GCF_001531365.2 Cynara cardunculus var. scolymus
AGAGGGAGAAAGAGAGAAAGATGATGGAGGAGAAGAAGACATTGATGATGACTATGACATGGCATCAGATATCGAACTTCTCCTTCCAGCCGTTGATACCGTTCTCTCCAGGGTCAACGAAGTTCACCAAGAGATGCCCCACCAAGGCGATCTTGATACGAACTTCCTTGCCCTCCAGGCGGACGTTCAAGAAGTTCAGAGTCAGCTCTAGACTCTCCAAGAAGCTGTTCACGCCAACAACGACGCCATTGCTATTATTCACAGCAGGGCTGACGATGCTCAGGCGATCGCTGATCAGCAGATTGGTCTTCTTCAGCAAATCCTGGATGCTGTCCGTCAACCAGCTCCAGTGAGTGCACCCTCCATCTCTGCCGATGATCGCGCCCAGCTCCATGAGACGTGTGAGGCAACGACAACTCTAGCCAATGCTTTGCAAAGGCTGGAGGAATCCATGGTTCTCCAGCGACAGCGCTTGGACGAACTATCTGACCAATTCTCTCGGGTCTTAGCCAGAGAGGGGGAGATGAGGTCCAACGTTGGTGGATCATTTGATGCTGCTCCTACAGCTTCTCAGGCTGTTGGTCCAGTATCAGCTTCAGTTGTAGTTGTAGCGGCCGAGGCTCTCGAAGCTGAAGCAGTTGCTGCTCCTGTAATCACGTCCACCGAAGCTGCTCTAGCTGAGGTTGACGAAGCCATCCTTAGGGATGATGTCCATATCGTCACTGCTGCTAGTGATGAGAGTGATGTTGATGAGGATGAAGACGATGATGAACCTGTCATTCTAGATACCGGAGATGATCTAGATGGTGACGACGACAATGATGATGAAGATGACTTTACCATCAAGTTCCAGAAACCATCAACCATCACCAAAAGTGTTGCCCTCAGGGAATCTCCATCCCAGGGGGAGCAAAGGCAAGACGAATCGACTCCATCAGGGAACCAGGACCCCAAGTCGAAAGGCAAGGCGGTCGCTGAAGAAGGCAACTTGAAGGTACTTTTCTTAGGCCCTCAGCAAACCTTATTTGAAGACTCTACCTCTCAGATAGTGATCACATTAGAATCTCAAATTCATATCCCTTCAAAAACCTGCGGTCGACTGGAGTGGGTATCTGATCAACCCAGCTCTTTTGCTCCAACAGACCAGCAGATGTCTCAACTTAAGGAGTCGCTCGACCAGACTAGAGTAAAAATTCCTCTTCGTGCCTCTAGTGGTGGTGAGTTTGACTTCCTATCTGAAGCTGAAAGACTCGAGGCATTAAGGGCTGAAGAAGAGCTAGAGCTTCAAAAGAAGCAGACCGAAGACAGCTTAAAGCTGGCCAAGTCACTAGCTGCTAAAGTCCTTCCCAAGAAAAACTCCACGAAAACGGTGAATGCTGTCCAAGCCCAAGCTAAACTTCTTTCATTGGCAGAAGCTGAA
>NC_037530.1:14558746-14577184 GCF_001531365.2 Cynara cardunculus var. scolymus
TTGTGTTTGTATTCATCCCCCTATTCTACAAATTGTTTCTATTCTTGTAGACCCTTACGGGACCAAAAATCAACTCCCAACTTAAATAACCATTAAACCGATTATCATATTATCCTTCCCTCAAAATAATTTCTTCCTGGAATTTAGTTAATCTTACAACTAGGGATATTTACTTCTCATTTCATAATCTAGTTCCCAAGTAGTTTCCTGCGCATTATGAAATCGTCACTAGACTTTCATTTGATTGATTTCTTTATTTCTTAATACCCTAGTCTTCCGGTCGGTGACGACTTCTGGAGTTTCCTCAAAGTTCAATCTGTTATCAATCTGAATCTTAGGTAATGGTATGGCCATATTCAAATCAGCCAAACACTTCCGCAAATTAGAGACATGGAAAGTGTTGTGAATAGCGTTGAGTTCTTTTGGAAACTCTAATTGATACGCTACTGTACCAATCCTTTACAGATTTTGAATGGCCCAATATACCTCGGACTCAGTTTACCTCTCTTTTTGAAACATATAATACCCTTCCACGGAGAAACTTTCAGCATTACATACTCTCCCACCAAAATTCAATTGGCTTTCGGCGTTTGTCGACATAGATCTTTTGTCGGTCTTGAGTTGTCTTTATCTTTTCCATCGTTATCTAAACATTCTCCGGACCAACCAACTGTTTCTCTCCCACCTCATTCCAACACAATAGCGTTCTACACTTTGTACCATACAAAACTTCATAATGATGCGACAACCACACTCATTGCATCATGAAGATGCGATAACAGTTCGCATGTAATCAAAGTCTTATTTTTAACATACAGAAGGTTTTGTCATCCTTATCACAATATACGTCTCTCCTGATTATGCCACCCTTATCCCAAAATAGGTCTCTCCTGATTATGCCACCCTTATCCCAAAATACGTCTCTCCTGATTATGCCACCCTTATCCCAAAATACACCTCTCCTGATTATGCCACATTTATCACAAAATACACCTTTACTGATTATGCCACCCTTATTACAACCATTTGATAATTACACATCAGAACACAAAATTATGCTAAAAATAACATATAACATCTTCAAACTATGTATGAAACCATACGGTTTTTTCACCAAAAACATATCAAATGATGTTTAAAAAAAAACTCACCTTGTAATAACACAGTATATGAAGATAATAAACTCAGTAGCAATGACATTTAAGAGCAAGTAGTCAGATTCTTCTTCCTCCCTTCGGTTTCTGCTTCTGTTTTCTTGAACTAGAGTAAAATACACGCACCTTCTTTTTCTCTTTTTAAATACTCCCAAGACAAAAGAAAATATCATGACACATATAAACACATATATGCACTTTTAAAATATGAGACGGTGATGGGTTTTAAATATTTTAAGCATATTTTCTAAATAACCTCTCAACTTTCTGTCATTAGTCAAAGTCAACCCCAAACTTTAATGACCTTTAACTTGGTTATCACAGTAAGTGGGGCACTAACTGATGTTGGAAGCTACCCAATAACCACCGCTGAATGTTGGTTGTAACAATTTGTCCTAACATTAATAGAAAATTGGATTTGTGACTTCTTTAAAGTTTCAAGTTGTGGGTTGCTAATAACTTTCATCATGGTTTTAAGTTGAAATCGAAGTTATTGGGCTAGCGTGCTGCTTTATGCTATGTTCTCAAGTTTTCTTTTACCAAGGAAAGAAAGAAGAAAGGAAGGAAAGTAGTAAGGAAAGAAAAAATCTTGTATTCTCGAGTTTTTTTTACGAAGGAAAGGAAGAAAAAAGGAAGGTAAGTAGCAAGGAAATAAAAAATCTTGTGTTCTCGAGTTTTTTTTTTTTTTTTACGAAGGAAAGGAAGAAAAAACGAAGGAAAGTAGTAAGGAAAGAAAATATCTTGTGTTCTCGAGTTTTTTTAAGGATGGAAAGGAAAGAAAAAGGAGGGAAGCTAATGTTAATTTTCCTCCCAAACCTGGGAGGAAACTGAATGAAAGAATTTATGAAAATTAAAAATATTTAAAAAATTACACATATACCCATCAATTACTAACTACTATAAAATAAATAAGGATATATTTGCAAAAGTGACATTTTTCTTTTCTTTTCTCTCCCACTCAAGAACTTGAATTTTTCTTTCTTTCCTTCCTTTTCCTTCACTCTTAAGAACACGAGTAATTTTTTTTTCTCTTCTTTCCCTTTTTTTTCTTTTCCTTCCTTTCAAAATTCGAGAACAAGACGTTAGGCTTGGGGCATTACATTGGTCACCTTATACCTTTAAAAGATGTTTTCACTCTTGATAATTATGTAAGAATAACCGTGTTATTGCTCTTGTTTGGCCTTGAAAGTAGAACATGCTTTTAGATTATCCCAACACAAACTCCGTGAATATTAGGGGTTGTTTTGGATCATGGGAATTGAAAGGAATTGGAATGTCCAATCGTTTGACCAAATTCCAAATAAAGTGTTTGGTTCATGGAGTAAGACTATGGAATCCTTTCAATTCCAGTCGATTTCTTCACGCACAGATTTTACAATTCCATGACAATATGCTAGGATTTCAATTCCTTTCCTACATATTCATTCTCTAATCCAATTCCATGCAACCAAACACAATCACAAGGCATGGTCAAATTCCATCAGATTCCATTCCATTCCCTCAAAGTCAAATTCATTTGATGAATTCCAATTCCATCGAATTCCATTCTATGAACCAAACGCCCCCTTACTTTTAGAACTTTTACACAATTGATACATTTTTTTGTTTGAATTTTTCATGAAAAAATAGAGTATAATAACATTTTCATTTATTTAAAGAAAACTTTAAAAAAAAAGAAAACTTTAAAAAAACCTAACTTATAAACCATCTTAAAGCAAGGAAGCAAACAAAAGGGAGACTAAAATCGAAATATATAACTTAAAATACACAAATAAAGTACAAAAAAGTCGTCGCATTAGCTCAGCTAGGCATGGGTTTGTTTCTCATTTTGTTCACCGGTTTGAGTATTTTTATAATGGTGGTTTTCCCGACTGCTAACTTCAGGGCCTTATGGATTAATCGATGTGCAAACAAAAAGTCTTTCTGGGTCTTGTTAGATATAGTCATCTTGTCTCGGTATCCATTAAGTGAGCCTACGGGGTCAGCTCACGAGATATACGCATATATATATATATATATATATATATATAAACATTTGTAAGTTAAACAGCGTAATGAATTTGAACCTTTTTGTGTAAGAATGATTGAACACAAGTATGAAATGCATTAAATGTTTCATGACAAAAATCAAATAACAAGCGTCCTTTTTGAATGCTACGAATTAATATTCCTAGGGACGTAACCAACATCCACTTTTTCAGGTTTTCACTTATAACATGAACATAGTAAATTTGCAGGGTATATATTCAGACCTTGGTTGTATGAAAATATGTATGTATCTTGGCTATTGTTAATCGCATGAACTACCAAAGTGCATGACTGCTTAAACAGAGATGGACCTTGAAATTTTTTCAAGTGGTGTCACCATTAACTATAAGAAATCAATGTATGGATATTTTTCACAAAATCAACATTTGTTTGGTGGTTAATTCATCATTTTTCATATGTAAGATCTTGTGTTCAAGTCTTTTATTGCAAATGCCTTTTTGGAAACATAATAAATATGAGATTAAAAGCAAAAAATTAAGAAAATGACACTAACAGAACTTGAACTCAGGTCTGTGTATAACAACCTAGATTTTGTTATTGATTAATCTTGGTATATTTATTTACATGACAGTTGGATGCTTTATCTACTTGTACCCTTGTTTTAAGTAGTTGTATTTTGGACTAATAATGTAAGTCCAAGTTTTATGTAAATGGTCAATTATGTAGAAAATAAATTGGTCATAGGACTAGAAATGTTAAGAAAAATCCATGTAAAGACTAATATTGAATTAGGCAATTGACGAGGGGTAATATTTGATAAATGAGAATTCTTATACTAACTATTTAAACCCTTAAATTTCAGAAAAATAACTCATTTTTCCCCTTGCATTTCTCTCAATAGACTTAGGTTCCCTCTCTTTACATAAACCCTAGATTTAGTTTAACCTTCACATGCATCTTCTAAATTGGTGATATTTTGAAGAGAATATAAAGAAGCAATGTATGAATCTATAAATTTCAAGATTTTTGGTCTAATTTGTTGATTTGCAATAAAGTTGGGAAGGTTTATGTTAGGGTTCATAAGGTTTTGATTAGTAAGCTAAACCTTTGTTAAATGATGTTATTTGTATATCATTGTTGGTTAAAGAAGTTATAAATTAAGTTTTAATCATTAATTTGCAATATGGTAAAGCTAGATAATTGATTCTTGATGGTTTTAGTGTTTAATTTATATAAAAGGGGCTGTTTTGAGTTGTGCATAGGAATCTTAGTACTGCTAGTTGTTTAAAAATTCATATAAAATCACTCATTCATCCGATTGAGGTGTGCCATATATTGTTGGAAAGGTATATGTGTCTACTACAGCTTTGTAGTTTATGTCCAGACTTGATTTTACCTCCATAATGCTCAAAACAGTGAGTTTATGTAGCTGGTCCTGTGCAAAAAGGGGATTTGCATAATGTTTTTAGAAAATTCATATAAAATAGGTTTTTGCTCCAAACGGAATGCATCCAAATCGACTGGAACCCTAAGTAATCGACCTACAACTTTTGTTTAGACATTAACACCTGAATGCATCTCTAAATATGAGAAAAATGATAAAAGTCAAGTTGGTTCAAAGCTGTCTGGTGCAGGGGATTTAGTAGCTTTATTTTTGCTTGTACTTTGTGCTTTGAGGATTGTAACATCCGTAGATCTTGTATCAATTAGTCACAATCATGTGTAACTTATTCAGGAGCAATCTTAGAATAGAAAGAGGCATTAACAAGGGGATAGGAGCTACGTGCTTACTTCTTCGATTGCCGTCTAATTAAGGTACGGATACCCGATTCATGTGACTTTCTTTAATCACTAATTCATTATAGAGGCAATATTGTATCTCATTACCATCTCAGCATCTATCACTTGTATATAATTATAGTTTCATATTTTGTGAGATTACCCTTTTTACATTGAATTGATATGTTTTTTGGTGATTTGAGCACTTTGTGCTTTAAGGCACGACATCGAGGGCAATGATGTCGTGACGCCTCCATGGCGGCTATAAATTGTCATGGCGTCCTCACTATTATACCCCCAATGTCAATAAGTGGGTCTGGCCTGGTACCGGTTAATTTGAGGGCGAATAGATCGATCCTACGAACCGTTATTGGGAGCCGTATTCGGGAACCATTTTCGGGAGCAGATTATCGGAAGGGAATTGAGTGTATTGCCCTACACTCATTTTCCATTGTTCGAGTGGTCCGTACAACCCTYGAACCCAATTGATTTTCTTATTTATTTCTCAATTCTTGACTTGATGATATTATTTTAAATTATTTCAGTATGGACATTTCATGTCAATTAGTAATTGATCACTTCATGTTCTGGTTTTCAGATTCCTTATAATTATTATCTTTTATTAACTCGCTTTATACTTGCAATCTTGTTACTTTAATTATCCGTTCACTGAGCATTTGGCTCAGCCGAGGTTTCTTTTGTCCTCGGCAGGTACATGATCGTAGGTGAGATTTCACGGGACTGAGAGCGATGAAATATGACTATTTTGAAGACGACCTTGGATAGTATAGTAGTTTTTGTTTATGTATATATTGTAACTGTATCCATGTTGTCTTAACTTTTAGTCTACCACCTTCTTTTGATGGATGTTCATAGTAGCTCTGGTTATCTTATATATATATATATATATATATATATATATATATATATATTAGCTATTTATCTTGTTATGTTTTCCTCTGTAACACACCATCCTCCGGCCATGCGGGACAAGGGTGTTACACTATGGTGGAAGAAAAACCTTGTAGACCAACTCTAGCAAGGGAAACTTGTGTCCTCATTGTAGTTTCAAAACATATACGGTGACACACAATAAATTGATATTGTGCACGACCTCATAACTTTTTACATTACGAACAGGAACGAAGCAGTAGCCCGTGCCATTGTATGCACTACACTAGTTCCGGCCTTGTGCTTAAATATATTTTTGACAAATGGTTGGATCATCCCGTGTAGGCCGGGTTTACAAAAAATGAAACCCATAGAGGAAAAATTAAATTTAGGTTAGAAAAACTTTTGTAAAATCAACCCTAAGCCGGATCCAAGTACGCATTTAGTTAATTCTAAATAAACCATAGGGTGTTCAGATAATTTACGTTTCAGATTTGCATGGTGCAGACGAAGTACCTTAGAAATCAATACCTATTTCTTCTACGTAGATCCACACACGAACACTCTGTTTTTTTTCTACCAGGTGCTATCTAATATGTGTTTCTTAACATAACAGAAATATAATGTTTATTTTTTGTTTTTATTTGATAGCTAAAACCTTAAAGATTGATTCATCAAAAGTTTAGGTTCATCACCTTATTTATAGGTTCATTGAATTATAGATAAATATAACTCAAATTAATAAGGTTTTGTAATTATCCGTAAATATATTTATTTAAATACAAATATCTATATTTACATAAAACCTCATAGTTATCATAATTACATTTTTAATACATATTTTTAATTATTCTACAAGAATAATCATTTTAATAATCCACATAATTTAATTCGGGTTTTTGATAAATAGAAGCGTACGTATTCTTTGTTTGTGATCCTTATAGGATTACATACTCATTGGCAATATCTCTGTGTGACGTGTGTCGTAGGCATTCTCTCACTTGCACATGATATACAGTAATACAAACGGTGGTGAACGTCTAGCAACACATCACCAACCCACGGCTATATAAATGTGTTTTTCCTTGTGCAATCTGATTCATCCAATTAATTATATGATGGAATGATTTGTTATACTTTTGTTTCACGATTTTTTTTTGAACTTAAAGCATAAATCTATCTTATTCTTTATAGTTCAAAATTATGTTTCTCGATTCCAACATATTTGATTTAACTAAGTGTTATTAATTCTACTAATCTGCATGTATATATCAAATCACATAAGAGGGCAAAAAATATCTCTATCATTAAGAGGAGAAAATCTCATATTTCATGTACACGACTTATACATAATTCGTGTTATACCCATTGTAGCCTTTATGATTACCCGGTTAAGGGTAAAGTTAGACTATATTAAAGTGTAACACTCTTTATGCATTATGTGTAACACCCGAGATTTTCTTATATTCCATTTCTTTGTAATTGGGTTACTTTAAGGAATTTAGTAACCTAAAGTTGAAGTTTGAGGTTAGAAACTATTTTGATATGTTGGGTTCTTTTTATGGTTGTTCTATATAATTAAAAGGAGCTTACTTGGTTGATCAGCATCTCATGCGACCCGAGTTGCACGCCACGTCACGTGGTCGACTATTTGGGCACAGTGAGCTATTAAAATCGAGATTTCAGCCATTTTTCTCACCATCACTTTTCCTTTAGATCATGATTTGGTTAAACTTATACCATTTGGGCCAAATGTGTGTGAGATTTTAAGGGATTCTACATGTTTTTGTAAAACAAGTGTGAGAAATGAGTAGTAGTGTATAAGAGTTATGCTAAATGCTTTATAGTATAGACTAAAACAAAATAAAATGGTTAAAATCTCGGGTGTTACACATAATTTGTTCCACAGTAGAGATTATTACAAAAATCCAACAAAAACCTCCGTTGTGGATGCTCTTAACCTACTAACCGCCAACTAAAAAGAAAAAAAAAAGATCAATTTTCTTAGAAATTGTAAAAGACATAAATAACCCTGAACATATTTAATTCGTATGGAACGAAAGACATGTTGGAAACAAGATGGAAGACTAGGATTAGTCGGTAAAGTTTGTACCAATTGGTTGGTTAACAAAGGAGGATTAAAAATCCCCTTGTGGCCACGGAGGTTCAAATGCGGTGACTTTGGGTTATCTGCAAAGCAGGTGGTCGCCCTAGGATTAGTCGGCTCGCACAGCGGGTTGGATATCCAGGTTAATTAAAAAAAAAAAAAAAGTGGGTCTGTATATGATAGACCCCTTCCCCTTCCCCTTCCCCTTCCCCTTCACCCTTCCCAAGCTCCCTTAAACGTATAAATACACACACAACATTATTGTGTCAAGTAGAGTGGAGTGTACATGGTTAAACACATAAAAATTAGGTTTAACTGTGTTCTCATTCGCTTCAATGCTTTCACATGCCCTAGGATACGTTCATGGTGCAGAGGTCGTCCATGCCTTTGAACCTGTCATGGACGTTTGAGGTATAGAAACTCTAGTAACGTAGTTGTGCCAACATGCACGTTTGAGCTCCATCATGGATACTTAACTGAAAATGCGCTACGGAAATAAGAGCTGCATTTAGATTCAGCTATCACCTTGAAACAAGCAAATGATCACGCTATTTCAATCATTTTCTCTATGATATTGGATCATAACACTACTAACTGTGAAGTTTCTATTGTCATTTTATAGCTTTTGCCCATTTTAGCTCCACTCTCTTTTTTAGTGAAATTCAGCATAATGATGCAGACTGTTCCATGTTATTCCTTCTGGCAGAAATTCTGGTTTTAAGGTCTGTTGGCAATTCCACATGCATAATTGCCTTTTTCCATGACTCATAGAAACCCGAAGGCATAGACATGGCCTATGAAATGAAAACGTAAGAGTTCATATAGAAATTATTAAAACAAAGTCTTTACATTGATGGGTTATGACCTTCAGTGATCTTGGACAGCACGGAGACCTACTCCAAGTGTAAATTTACTAGGAGATGTGCCTTCACTTACAAGGTCAACCCATGGGGGACTATATTTTTGGTTGAATACTAAAATTACACCCTTTGATTCCATGGTATGAGACTGAATTCTAGATATCATGGAAAACCAATCAGATCTGCCAGTGAATTTTCATGGATATAGACATCAACAGGGTAACTGTGATGCGTGTCTTTGGTTTACAATTGTTCACAATTCTCTTCCCTCTTTTGGTTAATTTTTGTTGGGGAAGTGGAAGAAGAAAACTCATTAAGATGACACATACACACCAACATGAGGAAAAAACCACTCATAGAGCACTGTGTAATTCACCATGGACTGTGACATATACACCTACCAGCAGGATACATTGTATATGTAAAAATTTGAATGACTGAACTGTTTTAACATAGTGGGTTGGGTTCCAAAAGGCCCATGAGATCATGTAATAAGTTCCTCATGTAATAAGTTCCTCATACTGTTAAAAGGACATAATAAGCTTCTCAGAAATAACTGTTATCTAGAAGTCCAAAGATACTGGAGTAATTTGTAGTTCATGGAGCAGTTTGATCATGATGGTTTCTGAATTGATGCAGGTGGTTCCAAATTAAGTATAGAATGGACTTGTCCTGCTGATACAATTTCTTCTCTGGGTGACCGAAAGTCTGACCTTGACGCTAATCAACTTGACCACGAAACCTCTTTTAGTTCCTTCTCTAAAGAGTTCAAGAACAAGGTTCATGGCGGTCAAATTGTGTTGAAGGTATGCCAGACAAGAAAGTTTTTATGGGCATCATACACTCCACAAGACCTCTATGGTTTGCAGGTGCGCCTTAATCTACATTAGCTAATACCTCTGCTCTCATTTGTGAGCTAAATCAAAATACCCCCTTGAACTGTAGTTTCATCCCGAGAGTATAGCCACCTGTCATGGGAGTCAGATATTCAAAAATTTCAGAGAAATTACAGAAGATTTTTGGGGTGGGAAGGACACTTTCTTCATTAGTGAGGGGAAGGTACAGTATAATGGTGAACTACAAATAAAAACGAACCAGTTGCTCACTTTCCTCATTCATACTCAAGTTGCTTCTGGGGGGTCCTCAAGAATTTCAAGCTTTGAGTTACTTTGTACAACATGGTATTAGTCAATTGTCATATTAAATACCGACAGTTTCTATATTCCAATATAGACATGGAATCATTCATGAGATTAAAAAGGCTCCCTCTTCTCAGAATTCTGTTATACCATCTTTATTCCATGGCTTGATTCCATGTCTGCTTCCTGTGGCTGTTTTGATTAATGGATTATTTCAATCAACTCAGAATTTTGTCTAGATACTAGAAAACTGAGTTTGTAAATTGCTAAATATTGGCTTAATTGGTACTTTAGTTGACTCATGGTTGATCTAGCGGCTCGAATATATACTTCTTACAGCTGAATTGTGTTATTACCACTGAGCAGTAAACTTTACCTTAGCTTGACGCATGCAGGTGAGAAATGGAAGCTGGCAGTTCAGAAACAACCCCGAAGCAATTATTTGCCTATTCTTGATACAAACCATTTCAACATGTACAAGATGGTAAACTCGTCAAATTTGACCAATGGTGTCAAGTTTTTGAAGTTAAAATGGAGGAAACTTGAGCATTTATCTTGTCAAGTTGGCGGGGTAAACAACATATTTCTCGAAATGTTTGGAGATGAGAAGGTTGGAAACACCTTTTGGCTAGATACCTCCTCAACGTAAAAGGTCTATCTCTTGCTTTAAACTATGGTTCTAGTCTGTAAGTTGAACAACTATGACAAGAATCTGCATGCAGATATATTACATGCTTGCATGGCCATTGCTTAGCTCCACCAATCTGTTTCTTTAAGGTGATTGTTTTACTTGGGCATATCTTTGGCATCAGACCTTGGCAACTCATTGCATAGTATTGAGGCTACAACCACAATCTTATTCCATCCATTTATGCAATTTGATATTTTAAAATCTCTATTCACAACAGCATAATTCATCACAATCCTGTGGCAATAAAATAATGCAGATATAAAGGTATATATATTGCATTATCACTGAGCTTATTTTAGGATTTTAGCGTACACAATGCTCCCAGAGCATCTTTTTGGTTAATCTTAAGGAACTAGTCCTATCCAATAATATTTACTGTGTATGTGCTTATTGTCATATGACAGTTAAGAGACAGTTAAGATATATGTATATATATATATATATATATGTGTGTGTGTGTGTGTGTGTGTGTGAAAACGTGTCATTTGTAAGGTTGCTGCAATTCTAGATAATATGTTTCTATATGAATGTGTGTTCCATATTTCATTAATTTATACCTAACAAACTGGTATCAGAGCAAGGATCTATGGCATCAAACAACAGTGGATTGCAACCCCAACTACCCAAGTTTAGTGGTAAAAACTACTATCACTGGAGTATTGAAATGAAGGTATTATACAAGTCGCGAGATCTCTGGAGCATTGTTGAAAACGGGATTAATGAACCAGTGGATCAAGCAAACTTGACTCCGCAACAAGCTACCGAGTTGAGAGAATCCAAGAAAAAAGACAGGAAAGCTCTTTTCTTTATCTATCATGCAGTAGATGAAGTAATTTTCGAGAGAATCTCCTAGCCTCAAACTTCTAAAGAAGCATGGGATATGTTACATAGAACTTATCGAGGAGAAGACAAAGTTAAAATTGTAAGATTGCAGACTTTAAGGTGCGAATTTGACAGCCTGAGAATATGAAAGATTCTGAGACAATTGAGGACTATTATAATCGTGTTATTCTACTTCAAAATCAAACGAGACGGACATGTAAACTTTGGATCCTTAACTTATATGTGTAAGCACGAGATGGTACGAGGAATGCCACCCATCAGCAAAATCTATCAAGTATGTGAAGGATTTAGAGACAATCACGAGAAGGCGTCCCATCGAGACAAGACTTGGAGAGCATCAACACCCTTGGAACTTGTACACTTGGATGTATGTGGTCCTATGAGAACTCCTTCTATACATGGTAGCCGATATGTACTCACATTCATTGACGATTTTACTCGTAAAATCCGGGTATATTTTCTCAAGGCTAAATCTGAAGTCTTCGAATCACTCAAAGTATTTAAAGCCTATGTTGAGAAACAAAGTGATCACATGATCAAGGCTTTAAGGTCCGATTGTGGTGGTGAATACACGGCTAACTATTTTCAAGAAAATGGAATTCACCATCAACATACTACAAGTTATTGCCCTCAGCAAAATGGGGTTGCTTGGAGGAAAAATAGAACAATTGTGGAAATAGCCAGGAGCATGCTCCAAAGCAAATGGGTGGATGATTTCTTTTGGGCAGAGGCAGTAGCATGTGCTGCATATTTATTAAATAGAGAATCAACTAAAAGTCTTTCTGGCA
Organism: Cynara cardunculus var. scolymus; assembly: GCF_001531365.2. NCBI lineage: Eukaryota > Viridiplantae > Streptophyta > Magnoliopsida > Asterales > Asteraceae > Cynara > Cynara cardunculus. Next base: position 14,570,988 of record NC_037530.1, read on the forward strand.
TTACACCTCAAGAGGCTTGGAGCAGATACAAACCAGGAGTGTCTCATCTTAGGATTTTTGGCTCCATAGCCTACGCACATATCCGAGATCAAAGAAGAAACAAACTAAACGACAAGTTTGAGAAAGCAATTTTCGTTGGATATAGTGAGAGTTCAAAAGCTTATAAGCTTTACAATCCAATTACACAGAAAGTGATTATCAGTAGGGACGTAAAATTCGACGAGGAACGAGAATGGAACGAAGCACTGGGACAAATTAGCAACGATAATGCAATCGCTCCTAAAGAAAGCAATGCTGAAAAAGAAAATGAACAAGAAAATATTAATTCTCCCATAGCATCACAAGGTGGAAGTCCAACTACACCGGTCACTAAAGGATCTTCCTTATCAACATCTACATCATCTCCCTCAACAGATACACCTCCAAGGAAATTCAGAAGTATGAGAAATCTTATGGATACCACACAAATACTAGACTTTGATGACATAGTTGACTTTGCCTTATACGCAAACGTTGATCCAATATGCTTTGAGGAAGCGTATAAGCATAACATATGGAGGACTGCTATGGAGGAAGAAATGAAATCAATAATAAAAAAATGGAACTTGGGTTCTTGTTGAACTCCCTAAAGATCATAAATAAATCCATCGGTGTGAAGTGGGTTTACCAAAACAAATTCAATGAGAAGGGGGAGATTGACAAATATAAAGCAAGACTTATGGTAAAGGGGTACAAACAACTGTATGGAATTGATTATAAGGAAGTATTTGCTCCAGTCATTCATTTCGAGAGAATACAGTTGGTATTTGCATTATCTGCGCAAAATGGTTGGAGGGTATTTCAAATGGATGTTAAGTCGGCTTTCTTAAATGGCTTCGTGGATGACGAAGTTTATAGCGATCAACCAGCAGGTTACATAAAGAAGGGAGATGAACATAAGGTTTGTCGTTAAAGAAAGCCTTATATGGTTTGAAGCAGGCTCCTCGAGCCTGGTATAGTAGGATCGACAACTACTTCCTACAGGACGGGTTTAAGAAATGCACTCAAGAGCACACTCTTTACACTAAAGAGCAAAAATGCAACTTTCTAATATGTATTTATGTGGATGACCTTGTGTTTTCTGAAAATTCAGATAGAATGATCGAAGGCTTTAAGACCTCTAAAGGGAATTCGAAATGACAGATATGGGTCTCCTACATTACTTCTTAGGAGTTGAAGACGAACAGGGAACACCATATTTATATCTTAACAAAATGTATGCTAAAAAGTTGCTTGATAGATTTAACATGATGGACTCCTCCCTAACATCAACCCCTATGGAGTTACGGTTGAAACTATCTAAAAACTCATCTGAAACATTTATAGATTCAAGCTTATATAGAAGGTTAGTTGGAAGTTTAATGTATCTTACAACAACCAGATCAGATATCATGTTTGCTGTAAGTATGATTAGTGGCTTCCTGGAAGAAATGTTACTGGGAGGCAGGTAAAAGGATATAGCGGTTTCTAAAAGGATCTATTGATCATGGCATTATTTATAAGAAGGTTTGTGATCCAAGTTTGAAGGGATACATAGACAGTGATTTCGAGGGAAGTAATGACGATAGCAAAAGCACGTCAGGTTATATGTTTAGCCTTGTTCAGGCGCTGTTTCATGGCAATCAAAAAACAAAGCACTGTGCCTCTCTCTTCTGCAGAAGCATAACATATGGCTCTGTCTTTTGCTGGTTGTCAAGAAATTTGGTTAAGGGGAGTATTCGGTCTTAGATTTATATTTTTGTTTATAATAAAGTAGAGAGATTAAATGTATAAATACCTTCGAGGTATGTATTTATAGCTTCCTAGGTCTAGAGTAGATAGGGGTGTACAAAAAACCGTCAACTTGCGAAACCCGCCCAACCCAACCTGCCTAACCGTCAAACCGCTAACCCGCCAATTAGGAGGGTTGAAACTAGGCCAAACTCGCCGCTAATATATAATTTTTATTTATATATATGTTTATTATGTGTATATAGATATATTAATAATGTATAATTTTTTATATAATTTTATTGATATTATGTTTGCATTTCATTTTGACTAAACGTGTATGTTACCAAAAAGGAATTTACGATCAAAGAATAATGACAAATAATTTAATTAATAAGAGAAAATTATCGAAAACTTTTTTGCAACAACAACAAATTAATATGTCGGAAAATATAATTGATATTGATATAAATTCGTCGTCATTTTGTGTTGTACTTTAGTAGAAAGAAAATGTTTAGTTATAGCATTTCGCTACAACAACATTAGATCTTATAGGATGCTTAGAATGTCTAACCATCCCAATATAATACTTTATAGAACGAAACAAGAAAAATTTTATATCTAAAATAGTTGCAATATGTTTATAGGATGATTTTGGGCGTCTTAACAAATTTTATGACGCTTTTAAAATAAAATCTTGTGTTGGTTGTTTTATATGACACGACTTGAAAAAGTGTCATATGAATAAAGATGTCATATAAATGGATGAGTTTAAGGGACACTTCTCAAAATATTTCTATAAAATAACTAATATGACATTTTATTTAAAGATCATTCTAAAACACTTGTTGAAACGCCCAAAAACGTCTTATAAACTTAAGGAGAAGTACAAGAAGGTGAAGAACAACCAGCGAAAGGCTAAAGGTCTTATTGCTGAAGAGTATGACTGGGTTGAATCATCCGATGAATCATCTTCGGATGAGAAGGATAAAGCCTACGGCTGCTTGATGGCCATAGATGCAGATGAAGGATCTTCTGAAGCATCTACATCCTCTGRGCCATCTTCTTCTTCTACTCATGTATGTTTCCTGAATGAACCCTCTTCTTCTTCTTCTTCTTCTTCTTCTTCTTCTTCTTCTTCTAGTCTTTCTGCAATAGATACGCTGACGGTTGACCTTTACAATGCCCTTAATGGCAAATCGAAAGCTGAAATGCTTAACATTGATCTTCAAGAGCAATTGAAGATTTGTCATTCTAAGATCAAAGAACTGACTGCTGTCGAGGAAAATCTTAAAGATTAGGTCATTGTAAACCAAGCCATCACTGTTGAACGCGAGAAGGCTATCGCTGAGCGTGAGCGAGCTATCGCTGAACTCAAGGCTGAGAAAGCTACCATTTAAGGGTGGTGCAAAGCTTCCATCAAGGCCTCTGAGATCATTAACGCTCAGATCCCAGCCAAGACAAAGACTGGTCTAGGATTCTCCTCCTATGATCAGGAAGAATGTGTTAAAGACAGGACCATGCTCAAATTTGGTACCTTCGTCTCTTCTATTCCCAACACTTCTTCCTCTCAGTCCTCCTCTTTTACTAAGAGTCATCTTGAAGAAACTCCTTCGAGTTCTGGTTGCAAAGATAAAGGTAAATCTATTGTCACAACATCCCTTCCCAAGAAGTCTAACAAGTCTAATAGATCTAGGTCTATTCCTTCAACTTGTAAAGCTTCTTCTTCTTCAGGGACTAGGAAATCTGAATCCCATCAGAAATCCAAGTCACAGCTCAAGGTGAACTTTTCACCTAAGGAATCCAATTCCTCAAAGGTTCCTCCTAGAACCAATGAGAAGGGAATTCTTGGAGTTGGTCCCACTTCTAGTCTGATACTTCCTGGCCCTAAAGCTACTCCTAACTTTAGGAAGTGTAAACACTGCGGTGAGAAAACACATATTGCCAGCAAGTGTCCTTCTGCCGCCAAAGCTGGTTCACCAGCTAAGGGCAAGAAAGTAACTAAGGTTGAGAAATCAACTAAGGTGAAATCATCCACAAAGGCTTCTCTAGAAACCAAGGTGAAGAAAACCGTTGATGCCTCTTCTTCAGGCTCATCGAAGACAACTCTTGCTGAAAAATCCTCAGTTTCAGACGTTGTAATTCCTACCACTGAAGCCTCTTTATCAGGCTCAGTGAAGAATTCCACTGAAACTACGTTAGTAGTGTCAGAGGCTGTTCCTCTTTCCACTCAAACCTCTTCAGGTTCGGTGATGCCATCCACTAATGCTGGTTCTTCAACATCAGACGATGAAGCCTCTAACAAAGCTGGACCCCAATAGCTGGGTACCAATAACATTCTTATTTTATTTCCTTGTACAGGATGTCAAAGGAATATGGTATCTGGACAGTGTATGTTCAAGACATATGACTGGAGATATATCTCTTCTTACTCACTTCAAGGAAGAAAGAGGACCTTCCGTAACCTTCGGTCGAAATGAAAAAGGATATACCAAAGGTTTTGGTATATTAACCAATGGTGCAACAACTTTCAAACGCGTTGCATATGTTGAAGGACTGAAGCACAATCTTCTTAGCATCAGCCAACTGTGTGATAAAGATTATACAGTTAAATTCTCAAAGAATTCTTGTCATGTTCTTGACAAAGATGATAAGGTTGCTCTAACCGGTTCTCGTCTAGAGAATGTTTATATCATCAACATGAATTCTTCTCTCACCGAGAATAGCTGCTTCTTCTCAAATGCCTCATCAAATATTAACTGATTATGGCACAAACGGCTGTCTCATCTCAACTTCAAGACACTCAGTAAACTGTCAAGAAATGACCTTGTTACTGGTCTTCCTCAACACTCGTTTGCAAAGGAATATCTTTGCTCAACTTGTGAAAAAGGAAAACACACATGAGCTAGCTTCAAGTCGAAGCAAATCTCTTCAGTGACTGAGCCTCTTCAACTATTGCATATGGATCTCTTTGGTCCAGTCAACGTGCAATCACTAGCTGGAAAGAACTTCATACTTGTCATTGTTGATGAGTATGCTAGGTACACTTGGGTATTCTTTCTCAGATCCAAGGATGAAGCATCTGAAGAAATTATTTCGTTCATCAAAAAGATAGAAGTACTAAACAATGTTAAAGTACGATCTATCAGAAGTGACCATGGTACTGAATTCAAAAACAGTACTATGGATAACTTTCTTGAGGATAACGAAATCTCTCACAACTTCTCTTCTGTGAGAACTCCTCAGCAGAATGGAGTCGCTGAAAGACGAAATCGAACAATCATTGAGGCTACTCGATCAATGCTTAGCGAATCCCATCTCCCTACTCAATTATGGGTTGAAGCTGTCAACACCGCTTGTTTCACTCAAAACCGATCGCTGATCGTGAAAAGATTCAAAAAGACAGCCTATGAACTTTTCCATGGATGAAAGCCTTCCATAAGCTTTCTTCATATATTTGGTTGTACTTGTTACCTTCTCAACAACCGCGACCAACTTGGAAAGGTCGATCCCAAAGCTAATGAAGGAATCTTTCTTGGATATTCTTCTGTATCCAAAGCCTTCAGAGTATTCAACAAACGAAGAAAAACGATAGATGAATCTATTCATGTCACTTTTGACGAATCTCAGTCAGCTAATTCAAAACCCATCTCAAATGATGAGGATGAATTAGAAAACTGGATGATCTCTCACTATGGACAACCTGAAGCTTCTTACAGTGCTCCTCTTAACACTGAATCTCCCGAAGCTGAAGATGATCCACTCATCATTCCAGTTACAACTAGTCACTCCACCGCATCTTCTTCAGAGATTATTGTAGTGTCCATTAGATGTGTTCCTCTTTCTATTTCAAACACTGATCTATCAGTAAATGAAATGCCTTTAGTTTCTGAACCTGTTTCAGTTGCTGAATCTGAGGCTCCTTTAGCAATAGTTCCTATTCAGATGAAGCTCCTCTACCGGCTCAGCGATAGACTAAAAGCCATCCAATTCATCAAATTCTTGGTGATCCAGATGTAGGTATCAAGGCACGTCAAGGTCTAGGTAATATCTGTCTCTTTGTCAACTTTCTTTCTTTAGTTGAACCCAAGAAAATCAATGATGCTTCTGACCCTAGTTGGGTTCTTGTTATGCAAGAAGAGCTCATTGAGTTTGATAGGAACAAAGTCTGGTACCTTGTCCCACGTCCATCTGACAAAACTGTGATAGGCACCAAATGGGTCTATTGCAAAAAGTTGGATGAAGATGGCATGGTAACCCGCAATAAGGCTCGACTTGTTGCTCAGGGTTATAGACAAGAAGAAGGAATCGACTATGACGAAACCTTCGCACCAGTGGCTAGACTCGAAGCAATTCAACTTTTTCTAGCCTTTGCTGCCCATAGAGACTTCAAGGTCTTTCAGATGGATGTAAAGAGCACTTTCCTTAATGGAAAAGTTCATGAGGAA
>NC_037530.1:14578554-14586478 GCF_001531365.2 Cynara cardunculus var. scolymus
CTTAGACACTGTATGACTCTTCGTTTTCTTAAAAACTACTTGTTTTTAAAAGAAAATAGTTAATGAACCGTCTTTATGACGACATTCTCTATTTACTATGCGTGACGCTTTGAGACGCACAAAAGGTTCTGTCATTACGCTACCTCATTTAATGCCATCCAATCATGGATGAGAACGTGGTATCTTTTTCATCATGACCACTTTCCCGAACCGTCGTCTTTTCTCTCTCTCATATTATTTCTCTCTCCTGCTACCTATAAATATGAGACTTCTTCTCCACTTTTCTCTTTACGCTTTCAAATTTCTTAGACGAACCTCTGCTAAAATTTCTCCAAAGCAAAAACTCTCTCTAAATCTTCAAACCCTTTTTCGACCTTTCCTCTCAATCTTCAAAGGTCAGAATCTTCTTTTTTGCTTAGTAACAAGAAATATGTTTAATATGATTAAGAACTTTGTTCTCTTAATACATTAAACTGTAAAGATTTATTAATCATCTATTTCATGGTTATAATCTTGTTTCTTTATATACATTCTACTTGAAAAGCCCTAATCTTTTAAGGATTTTTCAAAAGAAGTTTTTCCTAGTTCAAAAACTTTTTCTATAATCTTACCATAAACTCTTGGTTTATTTCTAACAAACCTGTTTGTTTTTCTTCTTATTAATACAAACAGATGGCTGCCAAGAACGTCAACTTCTTCTTTGATGAGATCTCTATCAAGGCTAACAACCATATTGCCTTGTTGAAGATACCTTCCTCCAAAGCACATTACCAAGATGCGGCTGACTTTCTCAAACAATCGTCCTTGGGCAATGCTCTCAACCATGAGCCCATCATGGTGAAGGAATTTCTTCAGCAGTTTTGGCTCACTGCTAAGGTTGTTGAAGCCAAAGACAAGGCTGGACGCCAGATGGAGCAGATCCATTTCACTTTCAATCGCATGGAAGTGAACTTTGGTGTTTCTACACTCCGTTCGGCTCTTCGTCTTCCTAAGGGTCCCTCCGACAGCGAACCTTCTACCGGTGAGATCATCGAGTTTCTTGATGCCATTGGCTACCAGTGGCCAATGAAGAAGGACTCCAATGCCCCTCTGAAGTCCTTGACAAAGATTGAGAAGAACAGGATGTCAGCTGTTTGGCAATACCTATTTTCTCATTTCATCCAGTGCATGGGTGGAAAACTGAAGGTCAGGACTAGGCCTTTAGGATTGCCTTCATCATAGGCGTATCTGCGATTCAGCGTCACAATATAAATTATGTTGCGGTCATTTTCGATGACTTGATGCTCAAGCTGAACAAGCGCCAGCGAGAAAAAGTGCCGCCTTACACCAGGTTTCTTTCGATGGTGTTTACCAAGATCTTTAAAGATCTTTACCCCAAAGAAGGAAACCTTCCGGTTTTCAAGCTTGGATCCAGGATTCTGGATCATAAGCTGAGGGACGGTGATGTGGCACTATCTTCCATCGTGTCCATCACTACCTCTTCTCCTCAGGTGGCCATGACAAGGGAAAACCCCCCTGCGTCTAGCCAAGCCACTAAAACCCCTTCAAAACGACCCTTTCAACCAACTCTTGGTACTCCTCAGAGAGCCAAGAAGTCCAAAAAGGGGGACAGCCACGTCACTAGCTGGGGCCTCTTAAAAGGCTTCAGTTATTGAAACTAGCCTTATCCCCGAGGCGTCTTCTGCTCACCCTTCCAGCTCTTCAGTGATTTCTCCCATCACTGTCGTATTAGTGGTACCTTCACCAACCACTTCAGTGACCCAAATCACTGAAAGTGTGAATATCAGCGCCGCCACCGCTGAACACCCACGTCTCTTCTTAACCATTTTCTCTTCTCCTCCTTCCTTGGTCTTTACACATGTCGATGATGTATCAACGACTGTCCTTCCTGATACTGAGACACGCACCACTGCACCTGAGGTTGCTCCTCTCGATGCTCCTCTGCATACCGATGTCCATCCTCCCGAGGACATCTTTGCTCACACCAGTGACAATCCTTTTGATGTCACTGATGGCCCCTCAGGTATTCCATCTTCCTACCCTTTCTTTTCTTCTAACCTTGAGCCTTCTGCTCACACTTCTTCTTTTTCAGGTCCTTCTTCGATGCATCAGTCTAATGCTCAGGAAGTGGAAGAGGAAGAAAGAGAGAAAGATGATGGAGGAGATGAAGATGTCGATGATGCCTATGATATGGCATCAGACATCAAACTTCTCCTTCTAGCCGTTGATACCGTCCTCTGCAGGATCAACGAAGTCCACCAAGAGATGCCCCGCCAAGGTGATCTTGATGCGAACTTCCTTGTCATCCAAGCGGACGCTCAAGAAGTTCAGAGTCATCTCCAGACTCTCCATGAAGTTGTTCAAGCCAACACCGATGCCATTGTTGTTCTTCACAGCAGGGCTGACGATGCTCAGGCTATTGCTGATCAGTAGACTGGCCTTCTTCAACAGATCCTGGATGTTATTCGTCAATCAGCTCCAGTGATCCCTGCTTCCTTCTTTGCCTGTAATCGCGCCCAGCTCCATGAGACGCATAAGGCAACGACAACTCTACCCAGTGCTTTGCAAAGGCTAGAGGATATAATGGTTCTCCAGCGTCAGCACTTGGACGAACTCCCTAGCCAATTCTCTAAAGTCTTAGCCAGAGAGGGGAGATGAGGTCCAACGCTGATGAATCATCTGATGCTGTATTTACTCATTCTCAGGCTGTTGGTCCAGTATCAGCTACAACTGCAGTTGAAGCTGAGGCTCCTAGAGTTGAAGCAGTTGTTGCTCCTGTAATCCCGACCACCAAAGCTGCTCCAGCTGAGGATGTCGATGCCATCCCTAGGGATGATGCCCATACCATCACTGCTGCTGGTGATGATGATGATGATGATGAAAATGAAGATGATGATGATGATGAAGACGATGATGAACCTACCATTCCAGACACCGGAAATGATCTAGATGGCGACGACGACGATGATGATGATGATGACTTTACCATCAAGTTCCAGAAGCCATCAACCGTCACCAAAGGTGTTACTCTCAGGGATTTCGCATCCCAAGGAGAGTAAAGGCAAGGTGAATCGACTCCATCAGGGAACCAGGACCCCAAGTCGAAAGGCAAGGCGGTCGCTGAAGAAGGAAATTTAAAGGTATTGTTCAATATCCCTCAACAACCTTTGTTTGAAGACTCTACCTCTCAGGTAGTGATTACTTCAAATTATCAACTTCATATTCCATCAGCAACCTACAGTCGACTGAAGCGGGTACCTGATCAACCCATTTCTTGTGCTTCTATCGACCAGCAGATGTCTCAGCTGAAGGAGTCACTCAACCAGACTAGAGTAAAAATCCCTCTTCGTACCTCTAGTGGTGGTGAGTTTGACTTCTTATCTGAAGCTAAAAGACTCGAGGCATTAAGAGTTGAAAAAGAGCTAGAGCATCAAAAGAAGCAAACTGAAGACAACTTGAAGCTGGCCAAGTTACTAGCTGAAAAAGTCCTTCCCAAGAAAAAGTCTAAGAATTGAACGCTGTCCAAGCCCAGGCTAAACTTCTTTCGATTGCAGAAGTTGAGCATGAGAAGAATCTGAAGCTGGTGGAAAAGGAAAAGCGATGGAGTGAAGCCAAGCTAAAAAAGAGAATCAGTCCCTGCCCGATTATCAGCGTCAGCATCAGAGGACGTTCTAAAGACGGTGGAACGCTAGTCTCAATGCTCATCACCAGGGACAATCTTGATGTCGTTACCGAGTATCCTTTCTACCTAGTCCGTTATAGATTCAGCGAATGGATGGAGATCAGACAAGCCATTCAGCAATCCAAGTCGAGACACAAGACACTTATCAAGGACACTATCAGCGAGCTTATCAAAAGGATGTCCAGGTACATCAAGGTCCCTAACAGGCTAACTATGAAGAAGGGTGGGAAGAAGAAACTCAAGCTCTCTGATCCTAATGATGAACCATTCCTAAGGAACGAACATGAAACAAGGTTTTCCTTAGATGAAGTTCTGAAGGGTCATAAGAGTACAGACATTTCTGTGCTGAATCTTGACTTTCCAGATAAGGGTCCCTATACACCCAACTCTGTGCATTTTAACCTGAGTTAGAAGTTATATTCCTTGACTATGAAGGTGAAGTCAGATTTTAGAGAATGTCAGAGTTACATATATGTCCAATGGATCATTTGGTTTATCTTTTGCTCTGGATAGATGATAGCATGCCTGGAAAAGTCGTAGATCTGAAGATACGAAGGGAATTCCTATGTCGAAGAAAACTTGGTGAAAATGTACCTGGGTACATAGATCTAAGAGCTCTAGAATAGTTTATCTTTGTAACAACAATCCACTTTTCCTTGTAACTTCATGTACTATGTCTACTTTCAGTGATTGTACATATAGTCTATAAGTTCTAAACATGTACTGTAATACTTGTAATATTTCCTATGATTAATAAAATGAGTATTCCATGTACTTCACTGAAAAAAATCCCTGAAAAAAGTAATAGGGACACAAGTCTATGAGTTCCGATGTTACTTTTCACATTCGCTGACAATCTATAAGTCAGTGAATAAGCTTTCAGTTTCAGTTTCCATACTTGCAATTTTCTTAGATATAACTTATGAAAATTTTTAAGCTAAGACTGGCTAACTAAAAAAGATCACAAAATAGTAAAAAAGGACATGTACCTTATATGTAACTTTTCCTTACTATTATTTGATAAGATAACCTTCTTTATGTTATCTTGTTATCATCAAATAGGGGGAGATTGTTGATCCTCTCTCTTAGTGATTTGATGATAATCCCTTTTTACTTATACGTTGTATTTATGTTTCTGTCTTTTCAATTCCAGCAATCTTCACTAAGTGTGTTCAGTGATCGCTGAAGAACTTGCATTGTAATTCTATCAGAGACAGCAATACTTCAAGAAGACAACACTCACACCAAAGAACCTTCAACAAATGTCAAAGATTGAAACTGAAGATTAGAGACTGACGAGTACGTGATCTGAAGCGGTATTCAGTGATTWCAAGTCTGTCTACATATGTGTGAAGACTACTCAAGCTTCAGCGAATGATGATGAGACCTTCGAGTCATTCCAGCATTCAACGATCAAAGGAAGCTTTCTTAGCACGATTGTCTTTTGTCCTTATACACACAAAGGACAAAACCCATACCCTTATGAAAGTTGGTACGGTATGGAGCCGACTAGTCGACTCTATTGTCCACCAACTTTAGGTAAGGATGTCTGCTCATGAATAGTGCTTTTTATACTATTCACTGTAGCAAAGGACAAATCTTCCTCTTAAGGCTTGACATGCACTCTAACCCTACCATATTGCATTAAATTACCATTTAATGCACTGGGTATAAATAGAAGTGTTTCTTCTCCATGCAGAGTGCACGCAACTCAATCTCTAACCCTAATTCTTACTTCAAGCATTTTCTAGCTTAAGTAAAGGATCTTCTCTACAGCAATTCTTTTCTTGTATTTGCTAAGACTTAGTGTGTATCTAAAGATTGTTTAGATAGGTTTTTCTCTACCTTATCTTTCCGCAAACAATCTTAAAATCTGTATTGATCTTTTTTATCAATATATATTTTAAATTTAAAAATATTGTGTTTGTATTCATCCTCCTTTCTACAATCTGTTTCTCTTCTTGTAGACCCCCTTGGGACCAACAACCCTTCTAGTGCACCTTAATTTGTTTTGCAGAACGGTCATCAGTGGTATACCGACTCAGGCTGTTCAAAGCACATGACCGGAAGAAAAGAGATACTGTCAAATTTTGTGGAAAAGTATGGAGGGACGATACGATTTGGAAATGATCAGTTCTCACCGATCATGGGCTATGGAGACATCATGAAAGGAAATCTTACTATCAAGAAGGTGTCTTACGTAGAAGGTCTCGGGCACAACCTCTTCTGCATTGGTCAATTCTACGACAAGAACCTTGAGGTTCACTTTAAGGCCAATCGTTGCAGTGTCCGAACAGCATAGAGAGTTGAACTATTAGCGCATTCCTTAATGGAGTGTTGAAGGAAGAAGTATATATATCGCAACCTGAAGGATTCGTAAATGCCTCAAAACCTGACCATGTTTACATCTCGGATAAAGCTCTCTACGGTCTAAAGCAAGCTCCACGTTCATGGTATGACATTCTATCTGATTTTTTCATCAATGCCGGTTTTTACAAAGGAAAAATTGACATAACTTTATTTATCAAAAAGGAAGGTAAGGACATAATCTTGATACAACTATATGTTAACGACATAATTTTTGGTTCAACTAACCAAAAATATTGTAAGAACTTTTCAGACCTCATGGTGTCACACTTTGAAATGAGCATGATGGGAGAATTGAATTTTTTCCTTGGACTTCAAATAAAACAATTTCCAATGGCATTTCTTATAAATCAATATAAGTATATTCAAGAAATGCTAAGGAAATTTAATATGAATAATTATGCTTAAATGAAAACTCCGATAACACCGTGCTCTAAGCTCGACTCTGATCCTAACGAAAAAGATGTCGATTCGACAATCTATTGATGGATGATAGGCTCTGTAATGTATTTAACTGCTAGTAGATCAGACACTATGTTTTAAATCAATATAAGTATATTCAGGAACACTAAGGCAAATTTATGATGCTTTGGAGAAAAAGTTGAAAAAGAAGCTAAGTGATGAAAGGATGATTGAATGGATACAGTTTCATATTCACGATCAATTGAACATGAGGAATTTAGTCATTCTCAAATTTATTCTTGCATTAAAAGACTTTGGCTACAAGAAGATTTGAACCAAAAGTGGATAATTCAAAGTTGTCTAAAGTTGGGATTCAAGATATATCTTGTCCAAGTATTCAACTCTAGAAGGAGAATCTAGACATTTGAACAAGAAAAGTCAGAGATAGAGAAATATTCTATATACAAGTCTGGATAGTGGATCCAGAGTCTGGAACTAGAAGAAACACTAAGGAACAAAGTTCTCAAAGTTCGGCTATAGTGAGATCAGAGTTCAAAAGATAACTCTGGATACATTTACCCATAGTTCGGTACCTGTTCAATTCACTCAGAGATCATCTATCTTTTGAATATTGAATACTTGAACACTCTATGATACTGGAACATGTGTCAATTTGTAATTAGACTATTTTGTAAAGCCACATATCTTTAGTCCTTCTATTCTAGTATATATAGAGTTAGTTGAGTTTGTTAGAGTATCTTTGTATGTACATTTGCACTTGTACTTTGGTGTAATACTTTCCCTCTCTAGATTCTTTTTCATGTACTCAAATTTGAAGATCAATGGCATGCCGACTTTATTTATCTATTTCTACATTGTTCTTATTTGTTTTTGAATCTTTGTTACTATAATTAGTAAGATCAATATACGAGAAACTACAATTTTACCTCTACATGTTACCTAAGTCTGAAATTATAATTCTTATATATATATATATATATGTTGATCCTCTCTCTCAGTGATTTGATGATAATCCATTTTCTCTTTTCACATTGTATTTGTGTTTCTGTATTTTCAGTTCCAGCGATCTTCACTGAGTATGTTCAGTGATCGCTGAAGAACTTGCATTGTAAATCTATTAGAGACAACAATACTTCAAGAAGACAACACTCACACCAAAGAACCTTCAACAAACATCGAAGACTGAAACTTAAGATTAGAGACCGGCGAATACGTGATCTGAAGCGGTACTCAGTGATTACAAGTCTGTCTATATATGTGTGAAGACTGCTCTAGCTTCAGCGAATGATGATGAGACCTTCATGTCATTCCAGCATTCAGCGATCAAAGGAAGCTTGCTTAGCACGATTGTTGTTGTCTTGTCCTTATGCACACAAAGGACAAACCCATACCCTTACAAAAGTTAGTATGGTACGAAGCCAATTAGTCGACTCTTTGTCCACCAACTTTAGG
>NC_037530.1:14587648-14590340 GCF_001531365.2 Cynara cardunculus var. scolymus
TCTTTCTCTTTCTACCTTATACGGGATTCTGCTTAACCATCAGCAATCTCGTCAGCTGAAAAGAAATCTTGTAAAAGATTCCAGGGAAATGAAAAGCTCTCCTTTATCTTTGATCTCTGAAGCTTCTCCAGTTGAAACTTCTACTCCTTTTGTTTCTCTACCTCTCGTGGTCATCACGGAGATAGATTCTTCTGAGGACATTCCAGAATCTGATTTAACAGATTTTGATGAGTCCCTRGCACTCCTGACTAAGTCATTCAGGAGGTTCGCCAGCAAGAGCAATTTCCGCAGATCTCCTCAGTTATCCTTAAGGGAGAAGCCAAAGTCTGAAAGAATAGACAAGGCTTCAGCTGTCTGCTACAACTGTCACTGGCCCGGACATTTTGCAGGTGAATGCAGATCGAAGAAGACTGCGATTCCATCTTCTAAAGCTTCCTCCTCCTCCTTTAGAACCAAAGATGAAAAATACTTAAAACTGAAGGAGAAATACTAGAAGATGAAGAACAACCAGCGAAAGGCTAAAGGCCTTATTCCTGAAGAGCATGACTGGGCTGAATCATCTGATGAATCATCCTCAAACGAAGAAGATAAAGCTTATGTCTGCTTGATGGTCATTGATGCTGATGAAGGTTCTTCTAAAGCATCTACCTCTTATGAGTCATCTTTTTTTACTCAAGTATGTATCCTGAATGAACCTTCTTCTAGTCTTTCTGCACTAGATACGCTGACGGTTGACCTTTACGATGCCCTTAATGGCAAATCGAAAGCTGAAATGCTTAACATTGATCTTCAAGAGCAATTGAAGATTTGCCATTCTAAGATCAAAGAACTGACCTCTGTCGAGGAAAATCTTAAAGATTAGGTCATTGTAAACCAAGCCATCACTGTTGAACGTGTGAAAGCTGTTGCTGAGTGTGAGCGAGCAATCGCTAAACTCAAGGCTGAGAAAGCTACCATTGAAGGGTGGTGTAAAGCTTCCCTTAAGACCTCTGAGATCATTAACGCTCAGATCCCGGCCAAGAATACGACTGGTCTAGGATTCTCCTATGATCAGGAAAAATGTGTTAAAGACAGGTCCATGCTTAAATTTGGTACTTTTGTCTCCTCTATTCCCAACACTTCTTCCTCTCAGTCCTCTTCCTTTACTGAGAGTCATCTTGCAGGAACTCCTTTGAGTTCTGGATGCAAAGACAAAGGTAAATCCACTGTCACGGCATCCCTTCCTAAGAAGTCTAACAAGTCTAATAGATCTAAATCTATTCTTTCAACTTGTAAAACTTTTTCTTTTTCTTCTTCAGGGACTAGAAAATCTGAATCGCATCAGAAATCTAAGTCACAGCTCAGGGTGAACTTTTAACCTAAGGTATCCATTCCCTCAAAGGTTCCTCCAAGAACCAATGAGAAGGGAATCCTTGGAGCTGGCCCCACTTCTAGTCTGATACTTCCTGGCCCTAAAGCTACTTTTAGTTTTAGGAAGTGTAAATACTGTGGTGAAAGAACACATGTTGCCAGTAAGTGTCCCTTTGCCGCCAAAGTTGGTTCACCAGTTTTGAGCAAGAAAGTAACCAAAGTTGAGAAATCAGCAAAAGTGAAATCATCCACAAAAACTGCCCCTGCAGTCAAGGTGAAGAAAACCATTGATGCCTCTTCTTTAGGCTTAGTGAAGACAACTCCTACTGAAGTATCTTCAACATCAGACGTTGTAATCTCCACCACTGAAGTCTCTTCGTCAGACTCAGTGAAGACTTCCACTGAAACTACCTTGGTAGTATCAAGGGTTGTTCCTCTTTCCATTCAAACCTCTTTAGGTTTAATGATGCCATCTTCTAATAATGATTCTTCAGTATCAGATGATGAAGCCTCTAATAAAGTTGGACCCAATTAGCTGAGTACCAATAGCATTTCTTATTTTGTTTCCTTGTTTAGGATGTCAAAGGCATATGATATATGGACAGTGGATGTTCAAGACATATGACTGGAGATATATCTCTTCTGTCTCACTTCAAGGAAGAAAGTGGACCTTCTGTAACCTTCGGTGGAAATGGAAAAGGATATACTAAAGGTTTTGGTATATTATCCAATGGTACAACAACTTTCAAACGCGTTGCATACGTTGAAGGACTGAAGCACAATCTTCTTAGCATCAGCCAACTGTGTGATAAAGATTATACCGTTAAATTCCTCAAGAATGCTTGTCATGTTCTCGAGAAAGATGATAAGGTTGCACAAACCGGTTCTCGTCTAGAGAATGTTTATATCATCAAAATGAATTCTCCTCTCACCGAGAATAGTTACTTCCTTTCTAAGGCCTCATCAGATATTAGCTGGTTATGGCACAAACGACTATCTCATCTCAATTTCAAGACACTCAGTGCGCTGTCAGGAAATGATCTTGTCACCGGTCTTCCTCAACACTCGTTTGCAAAGGAATCTCTTTGCTCARCCTGTGAAAAAGGAAAACATACAAGAGCTAGTTTCAAGTCGAAACAAATCTCTTCAGTGACCGCACCTTTTCAGCTATTATACATGGATCTCTTTGGTCCAGTCAACGTGCAATCCTTAGCTGGAAAGAAGTTCACGCTTGTCATTGTTGATGAGTATGCCAGGTATACTTGGGTATTCTTTCTAAGATCCAAGGACGAAACACCTGAAAAAATCATTTCGTTCATCAAAAAGATAGAAGTACTAAACA
>NC_037530.1:14592348-14595263 GCF_001531365.2 Cynara cardunculus var. scolymus
GACTACGATCTTCAGTTTTTCAAGTTTCCTATTTATTGTGATAGCACCAGTGCCATTGCAATTGCAAACAACCCTGTTCTTCACTCTAAGACCAAACATATTGAGATCCGATATCATTTTATCAGAGAWCATGTTATGAATGGTGATATTGAACTTCACTTCATTCCAACTGAGTATCAACTCGCTAACATTTTCACCAAGCCCTCTTGATGAGACAAGATTTAATTTCTTGATCAGCGAATTGAGAATGTTGAACAYTGAAGATTAACCTTCAGTCATTAAACATCACTCAGTAAGTGAAATGATTCAGTGCTCTATACTTAACATTGAACTCTTGAGTAAATATATCTACTCTCTTAAGGTATGATTACTATTCTCTTTTCAACTTAAAACCTTCACTGAATATTTTCTTTTTTCAGTGATAAAATGTTTTAAAAGGTGTACTCAGTGATTCTCAACACTCACCACATCTTAAAGTATATATTTATACTTTATCTTAAAAAATCTAAAACGATCAACTAACTCTTTTCTTCAGTGATCAAAAAGTTTTTTAAATGCCAATTTCAGTGATTCTCTTCACTAAAACATGATGTCTTAAAACCATCACTGAATACTTTCTCATTTTCAGTATTAAATTGTTTTAAAAGAAGTCTCTCAGTACTTTTTTAACTGAATGACTCTTCATATTCTTAAAAACAATTTTTGTTTTTAAAAGAAAGTAGTTAATGCATCATCTTTATGACGACATTCTCTGTTTACTATGAGTGACGCTTTGAGACGCGCAAAATGACCTGTCATTACGCTACCTCATTAAATGTCATCCAATCGTGGATGAGAACGTGGCATGTTTTTCATCATGACCATTTTCCCCAACCGTCGTCTTTTCTCTCTCTCATATTTCTTCTCTCTCTACTCTTACCTATAAATATGAGATTTCCTCTTCACTTTTCTCTTTACGCTTTCAAAAATCATTAGACGAACCTCTGCTAATATTTTTCCAAAGCAAAAACTCTCTTCAAACCTTCCTTATTCGACCTTTCCTCTTCACTTTCACAAAGGTCAGAATCTTCTTTTCTTCTTCTTCGTTATGAGAAATCTGTTTAATCTTATTAAGAACTTTGTTCTCTTAATACATTAAACTATAAAGATTATTAATCATTTCCTTCTTGATTAACAAATCTATTTCTTTATACACATTCTACTTGAAAAATCCTATTTTTTTATGGTTTTTTTCAAAAGAAGTTTTTCCTTGTTTAAAAACTTTTTATAATCTTGGTACATTCCTAACCCTCTATAATTTCCTGTTTATGTCATTTCTTGAACAAAATACAGATGGCTGCCAAGAACGTCAACTTCAACATTGATGAGATCTCTATCAAGGCCAACAACCACATTTCCTTGCTAGAGATATCCTCCACCAGAGTCTTCTACCAAGAGGCGGCAAACTTCCTCAAATAGTCGTCACTTGGATACGCTTTCAACCATGAACCTCTCATGGTTAAGGAACTTCTCCAGCAGTTCTGGTACACTGCTGAGGTGGTCGTGGTTCAAGACAAAGATGGACGCACTATGGAGCAAATCCACTTCACCTTCAACCGTATGGAAGTGAATTTTGGGGTCTCTACACTCCGCTCAGCTCTTCGTCTTCCAAGAGGTCCCTTCGACAGCGAACCCTCCACCACCGAGATCATTTCCTTCCTCGATGCCATTGGCTACCAGTGGCCAATGAAGAAGGACTCCGATGCTCCTCTCAAATCCCTCACGAAGATTGAGAAAAACAGGATGTCAGTTGTCTGGCAATACCTGTTTTCTCACTTCATCCAGTGCATAGGTGGAAAAACTGGCAGTCAGGACCAGGCCTCCAGGATTGCCTTGATCATAGGCGTTTCAGTGATTCAGCGTCGCAATATAAATTATGATGCGATCATTTTTGATGACCTGGTGCTGAAGCTGAACAAGCGCCAGCAAGAAAAGGTGGTGCCTTACACCAGGTTTCTTTCGATGGTATTCACTAAAATTTTTAAAAGTCTTTACCCCAAAAAAGGAAACCTTCCAGCATTTAGGCTTGGATCCAGGATTCTGGATCATAAGCTGAGGGACAGTGATGTGCCATTCTCTTCCATTGCCATCACTACCTCTTTCTCTCAGGTGACAAGGACAAGGGCAAACCCTCCCCCCCCCCTGCGTCTAGCCAAGTCACCAAAACCCCTTCAAAACGACCCTCTCAACCAACTCTTGGTTCTCCTTAGAGAGCCAAGAAAGCCAAAAAGGGAACAGCCACGTCACTAGTTGGGGCCTCTCAATAGGCTTCAGTTATTGAAACAAGCCTTAACTCCGAGGCGTCTTCTGTTATCCCTCCCAGCTCTTTAGTGATTTCTCCCATCACTGTCGTATCAGTGGCACCTTCCCAAATCACTTCAGTGACCCAAATCACTGAAAGTGTAGATATCAGCACCGCCACCGCTGAACACCCATGTCTTTTCTCAACCATTTTCTATTCTCCTCCCTCCTTGGCCTTTACACATGTCGATGATGTATCAGGGACTGTCCTTCTTGATACTGAGACACGCACCACAGGATCTGAGGTTGCTCATCTCGATGCTCCTCAGCATACGGATGTCCATCCTCTCGAGGACATCTTTGCACCCACCAGTGAAACTCCTTTCAATGTCACTGAAGGCCCCTCAGGTATTCCATCTTCCTACCCCTTCATTTCTTCTAACCTTGAGCCTTTAGCTCACACTTCTTCTTCTGTAGGTCCTTCTTTGATGCATCAGCATGATGCTCAAGAAGTGGAAGAGGGAGAAAGAGAGAAAGATGATGGAGGATGTGACAGCACTCAAATTCGAAATCCCAGGTTAGCTATTATTAAGATTATATTAGTATTATTGAAATTATTTTATAGATTAGGAGTT
>NC_037530.1:14595363-14596492 GCF_001531365.2 Cynara cardunculus var. scolymus
AGAGGCTTGCAAGGTTCAAGGGGGAGTATGTGCTTTTAAAATGATAAAACCTCTTGAAGAAGAAAAATGTTTTTAATCGCAGAAGTCTTTCACAGAACCTCTGTGACTGCTTACAGAGGCTCTTTGAACGGATCTTCTGTAGACACTTCTTCTTAGGATTTTATTTGGTTTTTATTCTAGGGGGAGCCAAGGAAGCTGGCTCAGAGGGGGAGTTCTTCAAATGAAAATCAAACCACAGAAGGTGCCAAAAATTTTGAAGTATCTTGTTCTCAGAGGTCAACTCATCAGAACCTCTGGCGCTTCTAACAGAGGCTTTGTGAGTTTGAGCTGAGCAAGTACTCATCTCTCTGTGGATTTTCAAACCGTTTAGGTATTAAAAAGGTGTAACACATTATAAGAAGGCCCGGCACATATCACAAAGGCTCTGTTACCCTTAGGCCTCTAACAGAACTCTATTAATAGTTCTTGTCTATTGATATGATGCGCGTGGTTATGTGGATAAGGGTTAGAACCTACACGCGCTTTTCAGAAAAGGGGGCGCACATCATCAATCGCGCGTCTTCCCAACACAGCGTGTCATACCTTTTTGAGTCGTTTCAACTCAAAACCACTCATCACGATCTTTCGTCAATAAAACGGTTCATTTTAAATCTCTCCTTATAAATACCCCTTTCCCCCCAAATCAAAAACCTTTACCACTCTCAAATACTCCGGCGAACCTGCAACTAGAAATTTATCAAGCAAAAACCTGCAAAATGTCTTCCTCATCCGCATCTGCACAATCCGTCAATGCTTCGAGCGACAACGAAGTTACCCAGGCTCAAGCATTGACTTCCCATGCACTGTCCTTCGTCCAAAATAGATACGAGAAGGTCGTGCTCGTCAAAAAGCCAAATAACTACTTATTAGTCCCATCTGAAACAGGTTTTCCTGAATTTACCTATCCTTTACTTGAAATACTTCGAAATCATCCTCTTTTCTTTGCCCTATTTGCTACCAAACCAACCCCCGAATCATACATAACCCAATTTTTCCTAAGTTCTTACATAACAACTCTTGATAATTCTGGACTGACCATCGTTGGTTACGTCTCACACCCCATTAATAAATCCTTGGTTCCTTTGGAACT
>NC_037530.1:14600552-14602150 GCF_001531365.2 Cynara cardunculus var. scolymus
CTTTATTTGAACGGCTTAGATGAATTTGTACGTCTAGGTCATGTCAGAAAAGCCGTTAGGAACGAGTATAAATAGTAGCTTAGGCCTTTGTAATTCAAAGTGCTTCTATATTGTATCGTTAACATTTTCAATCAATTGAAAATCATTTGAAACTACTCTCTCATTGTTCATCATTCTTCAACTGTGTTCTTCATTGATTGTTTACTCTGTTTGTTCTTATTGTTTCCGCTGCACTGTTAATGTTTAAAGATCATCCAGAGTATTTGATTAATATCCAAAAAGCGTGCAGCCATGGAGTTGCTATTTCTGGGTTGCGACTAGGTCGGGTCGGGCCTACATCCGACCCATAAAATCAATGGAACCGACTCGTCAAAAATTAATATAGAAATCTGCTAGGGAATAGGTTCGAACCCGTTACCTCTACTTGGTAGCGGCACGTCTTGACCAACCCGGTTACCAAGTTACTTAATGCTAATTACGCTTGGAACTTTTATGTATTTGGTAATTAACTGATTGCCTTAATAAATTTCTATTATAACGCTAAAGTCTAGAAAATTAGATCTAACATCTATAACTTTCTTAAATCCAGAAAGTTTCCTTGAAAATTTTAAATGTGCAAATTTAACTTTATTTTATTATTTCATTTTATGAAATTACCAAAACACCTCTAAAATTAAAGAGTATATATTTCAAGCAATACGTAATCATTTTGTCATACCAAAACACCTCTAAAATTAAAGCGTAGCACTTGAGTTATATATATATATATATATATATATAGACATACACACACACACACACATATATATATATATATATATATATTTTTTTTGAACACTTTATTTATAAGAGATGATTTTATGGAGTCATAAAATGATTAATCGACGGCGTTACTCGGGTTATAAATTTATTAGGACGCTTTAACTCGAAATACGTAATTATATAGCAGATGTTGAAAAGTTTTCTAATAGACAAATGTAAAAAGAATATAACAGATGTTGAAAACCTAATGAAGATTTTTTATAGGATTTGCCACACTAACACTAATACTTTATAATATTATTATAAAAAATGGCTACCAAATTACGATTTTTTATAGGATTTGCCACACAAAAATAGCCAGCAAACAGTCCTTCAAAACAAGTGAAAGGTCAAGAGAAGATTGATGTTTATAGATGATCCAACACAGAGTATTGGCCAGAAACCCAACAGAGATTTTATCATTAATGAAAGGAACCATAGAGAAGTAGAAAACAGCAAAAGCAACAGTAATCAAAGCAAAGTATAGACACTTYCAGTTTGTTTTGAAATAATATACCTTAACATCTTCTTTGTTCTAATTATCGATAAGGTTCATCCATTGATCCGGACGAACTCTCTCAGACTTAGACTTTATTTGCTCTTGAAGTGATAGAGATGGATCATAGTAATCCAATCATCGGATCCCGGTGGAAGATCGAATTTTTATTCTTGAGTGGTATCAAATTCCTTAATATTCTCGTCGTTATTATTACTCATTTTATTTAGTTTTACAACTTTATTCCTAAACAAATCTCTCTCTCTCTCAATATATATATATATATATATATATATATATA
>NC_037530.1:14602610-14635987 GCF_001531365.2 Cynara cardunculus var. scolymus
GATAACAATTCTTGTTTCTTTGTATATGATTTTATTGAAATTCAACAAATAATAATATTTTATAAGAATAAAATATCAATTATGACAAGTAGAAAATTAATCCGATTGTGTGTTAGGAAAATGGAAAAAACTAGAGTGGGCAAAAACAGGTTATGCCACCTACACGTATTATTTTTTAAAATCTCGAATTTAATAAAAAAATAACCTATTTTAATTTGATTTTTATTTTAAGTAACGTATTTCTAAAATTTCCATTTTAGTATCTAAGATGTAAAATTTAACATTTAAATAGTCGGGTAATTGGTTAAAACATTACCTAATTATCATGATGATGTGACAAGTAATGTGATATCCAAATTAGCACTATTTGCTATTCAACCCAATTTTATCTCATCACTCGCCACATCAGCAAGGTAATCGGTTAATGCTTAATCGCTTATCCAGGTACTTAAATATTTAAAATTTTACATATTAAATATTAAAAATGGAAGTTGTAAAAATAAGTTACCTAAATTGAATCAAGTTTAAAGATTACAATATTATTAAAATACTTATTTTAGCTTTTAGAAAAAAGTAGGAAAAGAAACGAATGTAAATAAAAACAGTATAAATACTTAAAAACTAGTTGTGTACCCGCGCAATGCGGCGGGATACAAAATTTAATGAAAACCAAGAATATAAAATTAATGCAATTATTATTTACATCCATTTAAATAATTTTGATAATTACAAAAATACAAGACAATATTTATAGCTTATCACTTTTCAAAAATTACATTCTTTATGACCACTCGTTTACCAACGAGCACATTCTTTATGACCACTCGTTTACTAACTGCTAGTAACGACTAATCTGCAATGAACTGCAGCCGCCAATCTGAACAGCATTTACGACTTCACTTCTGCCACTGCTTGAGGTTGAAGACACGTTTACATATGAAGAACCTAAGAACATGATTTTACCCACAATCAGAATATGTTATGAAACAACATCATTTTTGTTTGGGAGAGTTTTCATAAATGGAAGGAGCAACTCTTCTAATTGGAAGGGGAAAGTTCACAATATAATTGGCTTTCTACATAAAGCTCTCTCCTAAAAGCTTATTGAATAAACCACATCTTATATCATTAAGTCACTATCAAACAGTCATATTCAAGTTAATAAGAAAAAAAGATAACTTATTTTAAATCAATTAACATAATGTCATATGATATACCACAGAATTCTGCTGAAGAAGGTAGTCCTGAGGCTTTAAAATCATTAAAGCACCAACATCAAAGTTCAAGCTTGCTGTTGGAAATATGTTGGGCAAGGAAGACAACCTGACAGACTGAAACCGACTGTGTGATATGCAGCAACATAAGTGATACCAACATTTACATAAATAGAAATCATTTGACCATTAGTCACTTATCTAAAAGATCTGAAAGTAATGAAAAAAAAAAGGAATTTTTGTCCACCAAATAAATGCCATCAGGTTTTTGTAACCAGTATTAAAACACTAAAGAAAATCCCATAAAACTATTGACAAAATAGAAATTTCAGATATAAACAATGTACTCGTTCTAAAAAAAACTCCAACGATTGGCTCATCGAGTAGTTCAATGGAAGTGTTCAAACAATGTACTCGTTCTCAAACTCAATTGGACAGAAACCTCAAAGTCCTATATTTTTTGTAGGTTTTTTTTCTTCAGCAACKTTTACCCTTTCATCATGATATGTTATAATGAAAACCARAATCACAGAGATGGAGTTAGTGAGGGACAGTTTAGTCATGTTTTTCCCTTAAACAAGGACCCCCAAAATAAAGGTTTTTAATTCAAAAGAAAACAATCACTATTGGATACATCTGGCTCTTCCTTTGTAGCCAGAGTATATAGCTAGCATATTGAATTTTTCTGACTTCAGAGAACAGATAAATCTTAAGCATTAGTCGATATGAAATTTGTACCATTCTACCTACACCTGGTGATCCAACAAATATGATTTTGTCAACCAAGGACACCAATGCTTATTCTGTCTCAGAAAGCCTGGCAAAATTCCACGTTTGAAATACCTAAGAAATGCAAATTAATAGCATAATCAAAAAGGCTTACCCAGTTATTACTTCAACAGGATTTTCAGGAGCTCCAACAGCTGCAAGGGCTGGTTGAATAATCCACACATAGAAACATCTAGACCAGCTTGGATGTTCAGGGACCTGCAAAATCAATCAAATAATTTCACTTCAAGTGGAAGTCAATCAGTGGAGAACTAACCTTGATTAGAGCCCTAATCTTTATTAAATTCTAGAGTTATAACACATAAAACTTCGTTCTATTCAAAATTTGAAGAGTATAACACATAGAAAAGTTTGAAAAGTATAATCTATACCAAGGACGCCTTTTCTAGGTGAAGATGGAGATAGGGTATGGCAAAAAATTGCACGAACCAACCATGGATATACTTGAAATAACCCAGCCACAAAAAACAACAAAACTAAACCAAGAACCCAATGCATCAATAGAAACCCTATGAAGAACGTTATCTATCCACAACATCAAAACCAAATATATCCCCAATAACAAAGACGCAAAACCCGTCGGTGATATCTGCAATAGTGGAGCCGGTCGCGGCTGCCTCGTGACGACGTAGACACCTTATCGGAGAACTGAATCGGAATAGGAGGATACCGGAGTAAGTTGAGAATCATAGCAGACAACTAATATAAAACCCTAGATTGTTTTTCATATAACTCAAACAGCCCTGTTCAGCTTCTTATCATTCCAAAACCGAATTCAAGAACGATAGGTGACATTCTCATCACTTAAAACCGAATTCACCAAAAACCATAAATCAAAACAAACCAAAAACTAACAACATTAAATAAGTTCAAAAAAGTCTCATAAGTACAACCATTTCAGCCAACAAAGATAAAATTTTACCCGAATTAAAACCTAAATTTAAAAGCAAACCAAAAATTGCGTGTTCTAACCTTATAAAGCAGATGAAAGTGCAATCACTTTACCTGGTGAAGTGAGCTCACACATGATTGTCGAGATGAATGGGTTTTATCCTCGAATGAATTACCCACAAACGAAGAACAAATATGGGAGAGGAGAAGGATTATAAACCTTTTGAAGGGTTTCAAAGAGAAGAGTTCGAGTTATGCCACCACCACCACTCCCTTATGCCGCCACCGACCCACAAACGAAGGAAGAAATTAGGGTTTTAGAAGAAGAAATTAGGGTTTAAGTACGAAGAAAGAAACAATTTGAAGTCCATTCAAAAAAGAAGCAAGCTTGAATCGACGTCTGGGGAAGGGAAGAATCGACGTCAATGAGTACATGGGACTTTGAACCGTCACATTGGAACTGTGAATTGCCAGGGATAGAAATTGAGAGGTTGTGCTATGAAGTTGTAAATAGRGTTTTTAATGTTGTACTTCAAGCTTATGTAGTATAAATAAGGGTATTTTGGTCCAATAATATTTTAAGACTTCTTTTAAGTTTGTTTAATAAAATAGTATAGATATAGATTATATATCTATAGATAAATTAAAATATGTTGTAAAATAAATAAAAATATATTTATAAAATTAATATCTTTTGTCTCTTGTTCAAAAACATAAAACTATGTTTTTTTAGTCCCTTCGCACTTAAAATCACAATTAAAGAATATATTCATGTTAAAGGCGTCAATTTATCGAAGACACTCGAACGGAATATACAAAGCCGAAGAACAAAATCTAACCAGAATCTCCGTTTTCAATAAACTATTGAAGATGCTTACAAATGTGTCTGGTGTAAAGGTCGTTCTAGTTTATGCTAATAAAGAAAGGTTCAAAGAATTATATAGTTCCTTTTTTCCAATTAATGGGATATGAGCTGAAGGAACTTTAAAGTCTGGGACGGTAGAATTGATTCAAGTTCTAAAGTCTATGATGCAAAAAAAATTATAACTTGGTGTAAAAGTTGCAAGTAAGAACATGATCAATTTTACATTTCAAAGTACCAAGTTTGACATCAATTTTAAAAAGTATCACTTTAACCACAAGAACAAAAACTAAACACATCAAGGATGAACAATAATCAAAATTAACAAAAACCCAGTTCAAATTATCAATTATATGCAAATTAGTAGGAAAAAA
Source organism: Cynara cardunculus var. scolymus (assembly GCF_001531365.2). NCBI lineage: Eukaryota > Viridiplantae > Streptophyta > Magnoliopsida > Asterales > Asteraceae > Cynara > Cynara cardunculus. The sequence goes on from NC_037530.1 coordinate 14,606,741, forward strand.
AGATATTGAAAACCAAACCCAGTAACCAAATCTCAAGTAAAAGACCAAAGTTGAACACATAATCTCATTAAGCTATTTCGATCTAAAGGGTACTTGATGCTAATATGAATTATAGGATTAACTAAGGTCATAGATCTAAAAGAGAGATCTCAAAAAATGACAGATTTATTCACTCTACCAAAACCAAGCCATATCTGGTATGTTATCCCAAAGAAAACAATAAATATTATCCAAATAAAATATAAAAGTGGCTTTGCGAGCAAGCATGTTTTATGAAGGCGAGGCCGGCCTTAAAATTTGTGCTTCTCTATTAGTCCTTGTGGTGAGGAAAATGGGTTCCTTTCTAATCCTTCGAAGCAGTTGAGTTTCTTTCGCAATAAACTTAAAACTTTTGAAGTTGTTGTACCTTGCATAAAAATGTTGCAGAAAAGCATCACATTGATTATCAACTTACTGGACTAGGTAACTCAGAGTCCCAGGAAGGTGAACCTATGAGTGGCTATGAAAGCAAAGAAAATTGCTTGAGAAGTTAAAATGTCAATCTAAAAGTTCACAGAAAATTGCTTGAGAATTTCAAATCAAGTTTTGGTTAAATACATATACCTTATCATAAACATAAACCCATAAATCAAAACTTGGATCAAGACTGAACCACAGGGACGAACAAACAGGAACGAACCACAGGTCATTGTTTGGGTGATTTTTATTCATTCCCAAAATTTCTATTCCTAATCATCGTTTCAATATATGTTCACAAGTTACTATTTATATTTAGATGAACAAATAGGGACGAAACACTTTCCTTGAACTTGATCAAAACAGAAATCAAGAAGGAGATGGACATACCTTGGAGATTGAGAGCATGTGGATCAATTTGGGTCGAGATTGAGTTGGAGATCGAATGTCTTGCAAGATCGGTTTAGAGGACTGTATCTGGAGGCGAGGATCAAGTGGAGAGGCTGGAGGCTAACTATTGAGCGTTTAACAGGATTCAAGTTATTAGGTTATCACTTTTTTGTTAAGAGAACGGTAAGAGATTTTCAGCTCTTATTTTTTTAAAAATCAAACGGTCTGAAAACAAAAACGTCTGACCGATTCAGACTTAAGAGGTATTAAGGGGTTTTCAAAAAACAAACAAGCCCTTAGAGAATTATGTAACCAAGAAAGTCATTAACCAATTAAGTGTTTATCTTCAAATAATAATTAACTTTATGAATGCAATTATATTTATGAATGGCTACTTCTATGTATTTGTTGTATAAATTATGTTTGTTTTCATTCCTAATTAAATTTTCCTTATTTTGCTTAAAGAGGTTTGATTTATAATTTTAGAATCGTTCCCTTTCATTCATATATATTTATTCTTCTCTTATCTTGATATTTGATCTCAAACATCAACATTCCCAACGCCTCACGACATAATCATATCCTCTTTCTCATTTTCTTCTTAAATCAATGTCGCCCTCATGGCCGTTAACGAAATAATCAAATTCCACCACGACCCACCATGTACCATCCCATTTTAACAATCTCGAACATTAGATTGTTGATACCGATTGTTCTCGAGATTGAGAAGGTTCAATAAACTTCATGTGTGTTGGGTTGTTTAAGATTTGTGCGAGAGATTTTCTTGTGATATTGTCTAACTATTAGACACATTTAGCTGTTATTTTTCATTCTTTGTATTCTTGGTGTAGTTAGTTGTACTTTCTTTATTTTTGTAGGGTTGCATGTGTAATTATTATCCCTTACTATGGATAATCTCTCCTCCTCATTTGATATGGAGAGTAATTCTCTCATGGTATCATACGCCTAAATAGATCCCATCTCTTTCTCTTCCTCTCCCTCTCCCCTGTCAAATTCTCTTCCTCTCCCTGCTGTTGTTTCTTCATCCCCATCCATCGCGTCCTCCTCCTATACCGATAACCTCCTCCCCATGAACACTGTCTTGCATCTCATCACTAATCGGCTATCCTTCTCCAATTACCTACTGTGGAAGAATTAACTTCTTCCGCTTCTCTCCTATAAAAATATTTTGTCCCACGTCGATGGCACCTCCCCTACGCCGGCGACCGAGATCATCACAGATGGCAAATCTATGCTGAATCAGGCGTACGCGGCCTGGCTATCCGCCGATCAGCGCACAATTATTCTTCTTCAGGCCTCCCTTACTGAAGAAGCTTTATCTGAAATTGTTGGTCTTAACACTGCTCGCCAAATCTGGGTTGCCTTAGAGGTTGCCTACAAGAACTCTTCGGTTGAGAGGATTCAGAACTTGCGAGACCAACTTCGTCAACTATCGAAAGGTTTGTCTACTGTTTCTGATTTTGGGCGCAAATTCAAGTCTCTTTGTGAGCAATTAGCAGCCATTGGACACCCTGTGGAGGAATCTGACAAAGTCCACTGGTTTTTATATGGTCTTGGTGCATCATTTGAGACCTTTTCCACCGCAATTCGGGCATCCCGAACTCCTCTTAATTTTCGTGATCTCCTAGCCCAAGCCGAAGGGCATGATCTATTTATGCGGTCTATTCATGGTTCCACAAATCCATTTGTGGCATTCACTGCGCACTCAAGTGACTCTAATTCCAACCAGGGTCGTAATGATCGAACTGCCTGTCGTGGTCGGGGGTGTAAGCGTCGTCCACCGCACTGCCAACTATGCCGCACAAATGGCCATCACACTAATGTGTGTCCACAACTGGCTACTTATGCCTCCCATGCTCCCGGTTCTGATGCCGATCTTGCTAAAGCCTTTCACGCGTAATGTCATGTGACATCCTCCGGTCAAGATTGGTATGTTGATTCGGGTGCTACGGATCATATGTCTTCTTCCACTTTGTTTGTTGCTCAACCAGCACCTTACTCGGGCTCTCCAAGGTCACTTTTGGAAATGGTATGGTTCTTCCCATTTCTCATATCGGTCACTTCCTTTTAAATAGTAATATCCGGCCTCAGGATGTGTTGGTCGTTCCCGAGATTACTAAAACCTTCTATCTGTTAGCAAATTGACCACAGATAACAATCTGGATGTTTTGTTTTCCCAACCTTATTTTTACATTCAAGATCAAACGACGAAGCGGGTTCTAGCTCAAGGACGATGTGACCGTGGCCTATATGTTTTGTCTACCAGCCCGCACGATTTTTTTGCCTCCACCAGATCCTCGTTGAAAGCTTCTTTTGAACTTTGGCATTCTCGTTTAGGACATATGTCCTTTGATACTATTTTATTTTTAAATAAGAAGGGCCATTTGTCAGTTACCTCTCTTTTACCTAAACCTATTGTGTGCATCTTTTGTCAGATGGCAAAGGCACATCTGTTACCTTTTGCGCAAAATGGAAAATGAGTTGTTAATGTTTTAGACTTGATTCATTGCGACTTGTGGGGTTCATCACCCGAATGTTCGGTTGATGGTTATCGTTACTATGCTACATTTGTAGATGATTATTCTCGATTTATGTGGTTTTACCCTCTCAAAACCAAGTCGGGTTTTCATACAGTATTGGATGTGTTTCTAACTTTTGTACAAACATAATTTTCTAGCAAAGTAAAGGTTTTTCAAAGTGATGGTGGCATCGAATTTCTGAATCACAATGTCCGGAAATTACTTGATACTAATGGTACGTTCCACCGCGTCTTATGCCCGTACACCCCGCAACAAAATAGTCAGGTGGAACGCAAACACAGACATATTGTCGAAACTGGTCTCCCCTTGCTATTTAATAGGCACGTCCTCCGGCATATTGGGTTCACGTGTTCGATTCTGTCATCTATATCATAAATCGCTTACCTTCATCGGTGTTGCAAAACAAATCCCCGTTTGAGATAATCTTCAAAAGATCCCCGACCTGCGATCCCTTTCGTCCTTTCGGTTGCCGAGTCTACCCATACTTACGGGATTATACGGATCACAAACTCTCTCCAAGAAGCCTTCCCTGTGTTTTTCTCGGCTATTACTCTCGATATAAAGGCTTCCAATGTCTTAAGCCGACAACGTTGCACATCTTTATTACTAGGCATGCTAAGTTTGATGAGCAGTTCTTTCCGTTCACAGGTGACACTTTGCAAACCTCGACGACCATGCTGACCTTAACAAGATTCCTGGACGATCTTTTTGGTGCTCCTATTGCGCAGCCTAACTCATCACTGTTAGCCTCTGATCCAGTTCGCCCACTCCTATGCTCGTTTGTGGTTTTTGTGATGAAGCACACAGCCCACCGGTCGCTACTGTGCTCAACCACTCCACTCCTGCTGCTGAACCTGCACCTGCGGCAGTCCACACGGGTGATGACACCCATTCCCAAACCATAGACCCTCCTCTGGTTCACGCACCTGCTGATCCTATTCCGCTGGTGGATCCTGAACCTGCCATGCCTTCTGCTTCACCTCTGGATACACCCTCTAGTGCCTCGGCTCCTATTTACCAACCTTCGACCCAAACTGCGGGTCATTCGATGATGACGCGGGCCAAGGCGGGCATTTTTAAACCTAAACATCAGACTGACTTAGCCCATACTACCACTCATAGGCTTTGTTCTGCTCTTCACGCTTCCACCGACCCAAATAGATTTAAAACTGCTCCCCGTCACCCACACTGGATGGACGCCATGCTAAAAGAATTGATGCCCTCCATCGCAATAACACTTGGACATTAGTCCCTCATCCCACTAATCATAACGTGGTCGGTTGGAAATGGCTATTTCGGACTAAATATCTTGCTGATGGCTCGATTGAACGCCACAAAACCCGACTTGTTGCTCAAGGTTTCAGCCAAATTCTGGGCTTGGATTATTCCCAAACCTTTAGTCCGGTTGTTAAGGCGTCCACGGTCCGCATCGTGTTGTCCCTAGTGTTGCCAACCGATGGAATCTTCACCAACTTGATGTTAATAATGCCTTCCTTAATGGCAATTTGAGTGAACTAGTATACATGGAGCAGCCACCGGGCTTTCAGGACGTTAATCTTCCTGATCATGTGTGCCACCTAAAAAAAGCCTTCTACGGCCTCAAACAAGCCCCACAAGCTTGGTTCCATCGGCTAAGCACCTTTCTTGTTGATAGTGGGTTTGTGTGCAGTCGGGCTGACACATCTCTTTTTGTATTCAAACATGATTCCCGTATCTTGTATTTGCTTGTCTATGTCGATGACTTAATTCTTACAGGCAATCAAGATCAGGTCATCCAATCCTTCATCACCAAATTGCACAACGAGTTTGTCATCAAAGATCTTGGCCGTCTTAATTTCTTTCTTGGGCTCGAAGTAACCTATACTGACAGCGGCTTGTTGCTTAGTCAATACAAGTACGCTCACGATATTCTAAAATGGGCGAATATGCTTAATGCCAAACCGGTTACCACCCCCTTGCCACCAATGCCACCTTTGTCACTAGTGGTAATCCTTACGCTAATCCTACTCACTATCGATCGCTTGTGGGTGTGCTCCAGTATTTAACCATTACACGCCCTGATATTTCATATGCGGTAAATCAGGTTAGTCAGTTTCTCCAAGCTCCGACTCTCTCCCATTTTCAGAGTGTCAAACAGATTCTTCGATACATTAAGGGCACTATGTCCTTTGGTCTCACTTTTTCTCGCTAGAAATCCACCACTATTCTTAGTTACTCTGATGCAAACTAAGCTCGATGTCTTGAGACGCGACATTCTACATATGGCTACTCCATATTTTTAGGCGGCAACCTTGTTTCATGAAGTGCAAAGAAGCAACCTACCATCTCTCGCTCTAGTTGTGCTCTAGTTGTGAATCTGAATACCGAGCCATGGCGAACACTGCAGCAGAAATTATATGGATCACCCACTGGTTATGTGAACTTTATGCCCTTCCTTCGGTGCGTCCGACACTTTTATGTGACAATAAAAGTGCGTTATTTCTCACTCAAAATCCAGTCTCTCACAAACGAGCCAAGCATATTGAGCTGGATTATCATTTTATTCGGGAACTCGTCTCTTCCGGGTGACTCCACACCAAATTTGTTCCTTCCAAGCTTCAGGTGGCTAACATTTTTACCAAAAGTCTTTCCCATCATCAATTTGAATTCTTTCGAGATTTGCTATCCATCGGACCACCACCATTTCTCTTGAGGGGGGATATTAGACACATTTAGCCCTTATTTTTCATTCTTTGTATTCTTGGTGTAGTTAGTTGTACTTTCTTTATTCTTTTAGGGTTGCATGTGTAATTATTCTCCCTATTTATGGATAATCTCTCATCCTTATTTGGTATGGAGAATAACCTGCACAGTGGTCTCGCCCATATGTACTTGTTTTATTGTGCATATATGGCACTATATCCAACGATATGCTCCACCGCCGTGCGGAATCATTTGAAAATTTCCAAGACAATAGATCCTCCTGTGCTATATACTTGGAACTACAATTTCACGTACAAAGCAAGAGGATTTTTCTACCATGTTGGCCTATTTCCAAGCATTCAAGATGTTGGGGGATCAATAAACCAATGTTGGTTCTCCAATTTTAGAGTCGTCTAGTTTTGCAGCTAATCACAGGTTATCCGCAACATATGATGGCTTTGTAACCATCATCCAACAAACAGATCTCCTCCCTCCATTTTATTGTGATAGAAGCATACTATCTCTTAAAGAACTAAGAAGAATGAAGCAAGCCGATACGAATATGACGAGCCACATGGATTTCGTTACAAATGAAAAAGAAAGGCAACCATCTCTACTTTCACATTCACATGTATGGGGCTCCTCAAACCATGGATCCTATTATGATCAAGGCGGAGGCCCGACCCTGCCCATGATAGTCATAGTTGTGGCCATGGGCAACAGGTATATAGGGGCATCACTTTTGTTATTAAGCTTGGTAGGTTCAGTTGGAGGACCAACAGAAAATATGACTGGTTGTTGCGTCTCTCATCTCTCATAAATTAGTTAGGGGTCCTAAATTGGCTGATTGTTGTGTACTTGGATCTATGGTCTTTAACAATTCACGAATCAATGTTCAATAATCTCTCAATCGCCTCTCATAGTCTCATTACTCTCCGTCTCTGTCAATCGAGTACTGGTTGATGCCTTAACCTAAATCGGCACTAGTAGCAAACGTGTTGCCCCGAATTGTCGACAGTTACTGTTGTGTCGACTACGCCGTTGCTGGTTGCTATTGGCTTGTTGCTGCCCTTCATCAATCAACACCAAACTTGCAAGTTCCAAATCAAGCGACCTTAATCGATCACTTCCTTATCAGGTGATTTCTTTATAACTTCTAAAGTATACTTTGTTGAATAATATATGTTTGTTTCGATTGTTTAGATATGTTTCCTAGATAACAAGCATCCGGTGCTCAAAATAGAAAAAGGAAAAAAAAAACACAAATATAAATTTGTTCAATCTATGCAAAGATCTATGAATAAATTTCTTGTCATGCTGTCAAATGTTTCTGAAAATCCAGTTGAAAATCTTTTTGTTAATAATCCAAATGATATCGTTAGTGATGATAATGAAAACACTGATATTGTTTGTGATGATTATAACTTCGATCATGCTTGTGATAATGAAAACATTGGAAATGATTGTGATTATAAAATCCTCTTGTTGATGATATTGGTGTGAATATATTTGATCCAAGAGTTTGGGATGGGTTAAATTCATAAATGAAAGACTTACCTGTTGAAAAAGGGCCTATTATGGAAACTAACATCATATTTTCAAAAGATAAAGTAGGTAGATATTTCTCTTCTGAATAATATGTTTGTAAACTAAGAAATGTTGATTGTTATTACAAAAAATGGTTGATTTATTCTAAAGAGCTAGCTAAAGTCTTTTCTTTTTATTGTAAGTTTTTCAAAGAAAGTTAATCAAAAAATCAATTAGCAAGTGAAGGTTTAATTTTTTGAAACAACTTGGTCTAAGATTAAACATTCTTGAAAATAGTCCAAAACATGTGACTAGTTTCAGAATTTGGTCTGAGTTGCGACTGAGGTTGAATAAAAATCAAACACTTGATAGAGAGTTTCAAGAATTAATAAAAAAAAGATACCGATCATTGGAAATTAGTTTTGGTTAGAATAACTGTTGTTGTGAAATGACTAGCAAGTATAATTTGGCTCTAGGTGGAACAAATGAAAAACTTTTTGAAGAGTCCAATAGGAACTTTTTAGGCATAATTCAAATGATTGTCAAGTTTGATCCTGTTATGAAACAACATTTTTACCTTATCAAAGACAAAAGAAAATCATTATCATTATCTTAGCCACAAAATTCAAAATGAATTGATTGAAATGTTCGCTTCTGATGTAAGGAGTGAAATAATTAAAAAGATCAAAGAGTCAAAGTATTTTATTGTTATTCTTGATTGTACCATGGATGTAAGTCATAAAGAACAAATGACTTTGATTATAAGAAGTATTAATGTGTGAAGTTCTCATATACAAGTCTAAGAATTCTTTTTAGAGTTTTTGATTGTAAAAGATCGATACATCCGGTTTAGGACTTTTTAATGTATTACAAGATGTTCTGAAATCACTTGATCTAGATATTAATTGTGTGTGGGAACAAGGGTATGACGTTGGGTCTAATATGAAAGGGAAACAACAAGATGTACAAAAAGGATTACTTTAAATAAATTCTAATGCCTTTTATATGCCATGTGGTTGTCATAGTCCTAATTTAGTTTTATGTGATATGGCTAAAACCTTTTTTCATACTTGTCAGACAGTATACAATGTGTTCTCTAATTCTACAAAGAGATAGACTATTTTATTATAATATATTGATGATTTGACTTTGAAATCTTTATCTTCTACTAGTTGGGAAAGTCATATTGAAAGTGTTAAAACTATTAGAACTTAAGTTGGCCAATTTAAAGACGTTTTAATACTATTAGCTCAAGTAAGTGAGGATGGATAAATTTGTAGGGATGCCGAATCTTTGGTAAATGATGAGCTTTCAAACATTGAATTGATTGTATGTTTCGTTATTTGGCATGAAGTTTTATACAAAATTAATTCAGTTAGTAAGAAATTACAGTCCAATGATATGCTTCTTGATATTGCATTGCAAAATCTAGAGTAGGATCTTGAGGGATTAGTTGTCTATTTTGAAAAAAGTAAGGAAAATGGGTTTACAAATGGTATTAATGAAGCTAAAAGAATCGCGAATAATATTGAAGTTAACCCCAAATTTGTTGGAAAAGTTCTTTTAGAGAAAAAACAATATGATGAAATTCCAAATACCGAGAGAGAACAACAAACTGCTCAAGAGACATTTGGAACTGATTACTTTCTTGTTTTAGTTGATATGTCACTTTCTCAAATATGAACTAGATTTGAACAAATGGAAGAATTGGGATATATTTTTGGCTTCTTGTTTGATGGACAAAAGTTAGTTTCTTTACATGATGATGAATTGAAAAATGTTGTTTGAATCTTGAACTTGTTTTAACAAATGGTGATGCTCTGATATCGGTGGGCAATATTTGTTATGAAGTAATAAGTTTTGCATGGAATGTTACCAGAAGAGGCATCTCGAGAGAGAAAATCCTTCGCCATTCATACAAACTATGGAGTTTGCAAAGAAAATGGACATGTTTCCACATGTCTTGCTTGCTTATAGAATTTTGCTGATCGTACATGTCACTGTAGCATCTGCAGAAAGAAGCTTTTTGAAGTTAAAGTTGTTGAAGTCATATCAGCGGTCTACCATGAGTCAATAAATATTGAACGCGTTAGCAATTTTGGGTATTGAGTGTAAAACCCAAAAATTTCGAGAAATAAATAGTTTTTATTTTTATTATTATTCTTTTCATTTTTGGATTATAATATATATATATATATATATATATTAAATAAATAAAAAAAATTTGAAAATCGGACTAACAATGAAGAAAAAACTCAAAATAAGGATGAAAAGTGTAAATTTGGTCAAATCATTGTAGCCAAGGGGTCAAATATAATTTCCTGATAGTTGAAAGGTTGTGTCAGATGTTAACAAATCCAAACCAGAAAGACCTGTTTTGTAAATATGTCAGATTTTGAAATTTGAGAGGGGATAGAATGATGTCAAGCTTTGAGGCCTCTTATTGACTCGCTTAGTCAACCAATAAGCCAAAACAAATTACATAGTTACATAGCCAACATCCTCTACATTTTTGGTTCAAGAAAACCGAAATTTCGTCGGGTTTGGAAAGAGAATTCAGAGGTCGAAGTTCGTAGTCCAAAAGATCCCTTTTTCGGTTATTAGAGGTAAAATGTTCAACTAAAATTCATGTTCTTTATATGGTTAGCTTCGTTTTTAAGTCCTCTATGGAACCCTAGTAGCCTTATGTTCCAGATTTTGTGTTTTATGGTTCGATTTTGAGGTTTAAAGTTTCGTTCAATTTAGTTTAAAACTAAAACTTTAAGTAAGAAAATGGAACTCATTTCTTGACGAAAAATTATGTTCTTGATGTCAATATGATGTAAAAATATTACCAAGGTTTTGGTACAAAAAGAATAAAGAAAAAAGATCAAAAAATGGGTCAATTTTGAGTTCAAAAACCCACAAAAAGCGTGCAGCCATGGAGCTGCTATTTTTGGGTTGCGACCATGTCGGGTCGGGCCTACATCCGACCCATAAAATCAATGGAGCCGACTCGTCAAAAATTAAAATAGAAATCTGCTAGGGAATAGGTTCAAACCCGTTACCTCTACCTGGTAGGGGTGTGTCTTGACCAACCCAGTTACCAAGTTACTTTATGCTAATTAGGCTTAGAAATTTTATATATTTGGTAACTAACTGATTGCCTTAATAAATTTCTATTATAACCCCTAGAGTCTAGAAAATTAGATCTAACATCTATAGCTTTCTTAAATTCAGAAAGTTTTCTTGAAAATTTTAGATGTGCAAATTGAACTTTATTTTATTATTTCATTTTATGAAATTACCAAAGCGTCTCTAAAAGTAAAGAGTATATATTTCGAGCAATACGTAATCATTTTGTCATATAAAAATACCGTTAAGGTTGGATTTACTACTTTAACTATGTAATTATTTGGGAATAATTAGAATGAATCGTTTAAATAATTAGATGATTTTTGTTAATGAGATTAAAGTGTAGCACTTGAGTTTTATATATATATATATATATATATATATATAGAGAGAGAGAGAGAGAGAGAGGAGTGATCATATGAAAACCGCCCTCATTTGTGTAAACCGTGCAAACCACCTTCATCTGTCGATTTCATTGTTTAATCTTATAAAAAAATTTCATGAAATTGTTTAATCTTGTGAAATTATTTCATATAATATTTTTTTTTGATGAAGTTGTTTCATATATGGTTGTGAAATTGTTTCATATAGTTAATGAAACTGTTTCATGTATTTCTCTAACATTAATGAACTGTTTCATGTATTTCTCTAAAATTAAAATTATGAAAATGATAATATCTATGATTAACACCCCCCACAATAAAAATGATTAATCAACCTCTCATAATTACAAAAAAATGAACAAAATGAAAAATTATGATTGGTTGAATGCGGTTTGCACGGTTTGTACAAATTGAGTGGTTTGCATTTGATCGCTCCCCTATATATATATATATATATATATATATACATATACATATATATATATATACATATATAGAGGCGGGATCAGATGAAAACTGTCTAATTCTTAAAAACCGTGTAAACTAATTTCGACCAACAGAAAAAAAAAATTTCTTAATTAAATTTAATCATTAAGGGTAGATTTGTCATTCACATTGTTTTCTATTAAATATAAAAGTTATTAATAAATCTTAATTAAAGTAACATAATAAAGGAAAATTTATAAATGGTAATATTTAAATTAGAATTTTAAAAATCGAATATTGTTATTTGGTTTTCTCGGTTTATTAGTGGTAATAATATGAAAATCGAAAATTATTATATTCATTAATCCACGAAATCAGTAACAGATCCAAACAAAGATTCATGAACCAGTAAAAATATAATCAGTTGTGAAACAGATTCATGTTAGATTTGTTCATGAAAACGTTCATTGAAGAGCTTGTTTTATGAAACGTATGCAGATTAGTTTGTGAAAACGTTCATTGAGGAGCTTGTTTTATGAAACTTTTGGGGATGAACTGGTTGCGTAATATAATATTCTTGCATAATTTTGTTTTCTTATCAACAATATTTGATGAAATTGTTTCATTTTGTTTTTTTTTTTTTTTGATGATTTTGTTTACTTAATGGTTAACAAAGCATGTAATGGTAAATGCATTGACTCTATGAAACGTATTCGTATTGGAAGAAATTGACTGATGAAATGGGTGCCATGAAGAAAGTGAAATCATTTCATAATTGATAAGAAAATGTTGTGTAATTAGCGAACAGTGAAGCAATTCCATTATTACGACAGAGAAACCATTTCAAAATTGTTAAGAACATGTTGTTTAATTAGCAAAAAGTGAAACCATTTCATAATTAGATTGAAACGGATCCATCTACCGGAAACTTGAAAATGACAAATGTCTCATCTAGCATTACGTTGATTTGTGTATTGATAAAACTGTGAAACAATTTCGTTCATAAAATGTAGTAGTAATTTTTTTTTAAATATTATTCAAAAGGTTTCATTATGTTAAATTGATTATAATGTGTTTTATTTTTATTGTTGATCTATTTTAATAATGAATGTTTTTTTTTATAATATTTGAACATAAAATTAATATATTATTTTACACATGATTTTGTTTCATTAATATTATGATATACATGATATGGTTGTCATTAATATTATCACTACCGAAGTTACCATTTTGTCATTTTTGGGATTATAAAATAATTTTTTATTTTTTTTTAATTTCCTAATATAAACTAAACTAATTTTGACCATTGATCAAGAAAATGAATGGATGAGATTGGTTTACATGGTTTACACAAATGAGGGTGGTTTTCATTTGATCGTTCCTCTACATATATATGTATACATTTATATATTTTGAGCACTTTATTTATAAGAGATGATTTTATGGTGTCATAAAATGATTAATTGACGACGTTACTCGGGATAAATTTATTAGGATGCTTTAACTCCAAATACGTACTTATAAACATATCTATTATGTAATAGATAACTTAATAATCACGTTTATGATGTTGTTTTAAAATTTATCGCTATATGAGACACCTTATGTCGGAACTGGCGGTTCCTATAATTTTAATAGACGTGAGGAACGTTCTTAAGTATAGTTGATCGTAGTCGACATAGTTGACCGTAGGTTCACTTTTATGTTGGCTTTTGGAGAAGTTAATCATTAATGCACTATTCGATATTATAAATTGTAGGTTACCAGCCAGCGACTTTGGTTAAGCAACTTACGTTGTCAGGTATCATCATGAGATTTCACTGGGATACATACCTAAGTACAAATTTATTTTAGCATGATATGAATCATTGATAATGTGTACGTATGCATGATATTTTAGTTACATACATGTTATAATATATTTTACATGCATGTTATTTTGTGAATTGTTACATGCTATGTGTTTAATTCATTTTCGAAGAACTCTAACATGATATTTCATATTAAAGTTTTATGATAAAAGGGTGGGCATTTGACCATTAAGTCATTTGACTAGCATAAAACACGACCAAATAAGTGGGTGATGAATTAAGACTGACATATCAACCCATGGCGTGTTTGTGACAAAATGACCTATACCCGACTAAACATTATATGAGATCTCTTCTTTTCAGTATTTCAAATATATGTTTGTAAAAGCTGTGACTTTTATTATAAATCACGCATATATGCCTGAGCTTTATAAGCTTACTGTAGTATGCATCTCAGGGCCAAGTAATTCGAGATTGGATAAGGGCAAAGGACACGCCTAGAGAGTTGCCTATTATCATTTTATATTTAGTCTTTTGTCTAGACATTTATGTGTCGATTATTTGTAACTTAACCTGGTATGGTACGGGTTAGAACTTAAGTTAATTTTTGGTTGATTCAAAGATTTTTGTTGTAAACGATTTTAATTTAGCCGTCGTTTTGGAGTATTTATTTAGGAATTCGATTTTGATTACGCAACATTTCTCATGGTAAAAGAATGAGGGAGTTACAAATTGGTATCAGAGCCTTAGTTTAAGGTAATTAGGTTAAGATTTCTTTAGCCTAAGCTTAAACTGAGAGGATTGTTAGACGTACGTATTTATTGTGTATTAGTACTACTTATCATGATATTAATTTTGATCCTACATTACTGCATGAAATAGTGTTCCTTTTATGACTTGTAGGAGATATGGTTCACACCATTCACACTAGGGCTATCAAACACATATGCGGAACACGTAGGATACCTTACGGGCAAGGAACGAACAGAGGATCTATTGACAGTCACTGCTCTAATTCCACTCACGTTTTGGAAACCCAGGCCAGAAGTGATAGTCTGTCCTACACTAGTAAGGCATCATCACGAGGGCCCATCAGGTGAAGGACCACACCCGAATCTTCAAAAGACTATACGCCCCGCACCCCCACACATGAAGACATGATGAAGACTATAGAGACCTTGAGGGGAGAGAACACCAAGCTAAGAGAGAGGTTGGCCCAAAATTTAGATGGGAACACTAGACTGAGGGGATGGTTGAACAATCTTTAGCAAGCACATGTCAAACAAGGAGGAGTCCTAGACTAGCTAGCCGCGGAGAATGCGAATTTGTCGGAGCAACATCATGCACTAATTTGGGATAAAGTGTACTTGAACAGGAATGAAGAACTGTTGCTCGCCCCGTAGGCACTAGATTCAGATAAAGAGCTCGCTTCTATAGAAAAGTGACCATAGATTATGCTAGTGTAGTGAGGGGCTATTTCTCCGACTGGGTCCGATGCATCAAAAATGGCCCAAATGCTAGTGTATTATGACATCTCTGGCCTTCCACATGTTTTGAGGAGTGGTTGAGCGACCCTTATCTCCCTTACTACCCTGTAGATCTGGTTTAGAGGTAGTATTCATTTGAAAGAGAAAGAGAGAGAGAGAGAGAGAGAGAGAGAGAGATCTTTTAGGTATGTGATTTTGTTGTACGTGTCTAGATAGTTGATCGAGTTTTCATCTGGACCAGTGCTTCAATAGATATTTTTGAGCATTCACATGATTTAGAGATGTGTTTAGGATTATGAAGTATCCCATCTTTTGTAAGTAAATGAGATTGTATAATGTCTCTCTCTATGATTGTTTATTGACACATGCTATATATACCTTACTGAGTAGTATGGAAATTTTGTTGTGGATTCCATACTATGTACTTCGCTTGTATGTGGTGGTTATGTTATAGCAAATTAGTGTGTTATGATTGACTTTAGAACTGTGTTAAAATGATAATACCCTATTATGTCAGTATAGTTTCTCGTGGATCAACAAAGACGCCCTCAATGGGGAAGGTGCTAATGGCATGGCTATACCAGCAGTCCGAGGTAGGACCCGAGCCCAAAGTTGAGGTCGAGGCAGTGTCTAAACCATAAGTTCTAGCACAACTCTATCTGCGTAAGCAAATTTAGCTATCGGGAAGGGTCAAGGAGTCAAGGGAAGGGGAAATCCCCTCACGAAGGAGATGATAGTTGAGAAGATGGCACAAGTCCTTTGCGATACATTGTTGAATATGCTTAAGACAATGTTGGGTGACAAATTTAAAGATAATGAAGATGGAGAGGAGGAAAGCGTTCGACATGAGAACACCATGATCAACACTCAAGCCACTAAAAATGTGGAGGCATCCGTTAAAGAAAAGGTGGAGTCACCCACCAAAGAGAAAACTGAATTGACAATCAAGAAGAAGGATGCAGTTTTAAAACATTCAAGGGCACCGGGCCGAAAAAATTTAAGGGAATAGAGGGCCCAGTTGGCCTGATGAATTGGGTAACCAAGATGCAGAGTAGCTTCAAAATTTGTAGGTGCTCAGAAGATCAAAAAATGACCTATGCTGCTACAACCTTTGTGAACTATGCATTGCATTGGTGGGAGTCTATGTGTGCAATCAGAGTGATGATGACATTGCTGCCATGACTTGGAAGCAAATGAATAAGATAATGATGTAAGTACTACACACAATCGAAGGTGAACAAGATGGAATTGAAATTTCTAAGATTAGAGCAAGGTTCGTTGTCGGTTCAAGAATATGTTAAGGATTTTCTTGAGATAACGAGATTCTCCAGTTACCAGGTGGCTACCAAGGAGAGAAAGATAGATCAATTCAAAGACGGTCTAAGACTTGAAATCAAATGGTACATGGACATGACCAAATCGACCACGTTTGTCCAAGCAGTGGAGATGGCGAAGGTGGCTGAGGTGAACAACGCTAGGGAGAATTATGATAAAAGAGACGTAAAGATAAGACCGGAAGGATCAAACAAGTCCAACAAGAAATCAAAATAGACTCTAACTCTGGAAAAATCATGAAGCGAAGAATTCACTATTCCTCCATGTAACAAATGCATCAAGAGACATAGAGGAGAGTGCAAAGCGAGGAGTCTGACATGATACAAATGTGATAAACCTAGGCATACTGTGCCGGAGTGCCCAGAAGGAAAAATTTGTTATGAATGTGGGGCTACGAAACATTTATGACCTGATTGTCCCAAACATCAAAAAGGTGTGACACCCCATGCAAAGATAGTGAATGGTGGATTTGGGAAGGGATCAGAAAAGAGGAAGGAGCTACCTAAGGGGCATGGTCGAGCTTACAACATGACCTTGGAGGAGGCCAAAGAAACATCCGACATCGTATCTAGTATGTTCCCTATCAACAATGTGTATGCACATGTATTATTTTATTCAGGTGCAAGTGGTAGTTTTGTATCTACCACCTTCTGCCACCATCTGAATAGGAGTGCATGTAGGCTAGACAAAAGCTACACTGTAGAAACAGTCGAGGGTAGTCAACGTAAGGTAGATGAAGTATTTGATGGATGCACGATCATTGTAGATGCTAAGGATTTTCTTGTTAGGCTTATGCCAATGTGTTTAGGGGGTTTTGACGTTGTCTTAGGGATGGATTAGTTGTCCGACAATCATGCGCGAATAACATGCAATAAATATGATCAAGATTCAGACTCCGGATGGAGAAACAATTCATGTTTACGGTGATCGAAAGAAATGTTGCACATGATTAATCACTGCAATTAAGGCGAGTAGGTATCTATAGAAGGGTGTGTGGCAGGATGTTCCAGTGTTGAGGGATAAGACATAAGTATTTCCTGATGAATTTCCAGGAGTACCACTGGAACGTCAAGTAGAGTTCCGAATCAACTTGGTACCAGATACAACACAAATCGTGAGGGCGCCTTATCGTTTAGCCCCAATAGAAATGCAATAGTTGATAAAGCAATTACAAGAACTCTATAAAGGGTTTATTAGGCCAAGATCATCGCCATGGGGAGCGCCGATATTATTCGTCAAAAAGAAATACGACACAATGAGGATATGCATCGATTATCGGGAGTTAAACAAAATCATGATAAAGAACAAATATCCATTGCCAAGGATTGATGACCTCTTTGATCAGTTGCAAGGATCCAACTAGTTCTTGAAAATTGATTTAAGATCGGGTTCACCAGTTGAAGGTTCGAGAAGAGGACGTGTCTAAGACCGCTTTTGGTACTCGTTATGGACATTACAAATTCATAGTAATGTCGTTTGGGTTAACAAACGCGTATGCAGCATTCACGAACTTAATGAATCGAGTTTGTGGACCATATTTGGACCAGTTTTTCATAATCTTTATAGCTGACATTTTTATCTATTTGAAAAGCAAGAAGGAGCATGAGCAACACTTAAGAATGATTTTTGAATTACTAGCAAAGGAACAATTGTATGCCAAGTTCTCGAAATGTGAGTTTTGGTTTCATGAGGTAATATTCCTTGGTCACGTAGTCAATGTGGAAGAGATCAAGGTGAATCCAGCTACAAGGTAGTTATGAATTGGGAATCACTTAAGTCAGTGTCGGAGATCTGAACTTTTCTGGGCCAAGCGGGGTATTACTAGAGATTCATATAGGGTTTCTCCAAGATAGCAATGCTTTTGACAACACTGACAAAGAAGTCAGTTAAGTTTGATTGGGGAACGAAACAAAAGGAAGAATTTCAGATACTCAAGGAGAAACTAAGCACTACACCTGTTTTATCACTACCGGAAGGAACAAAAGATCATGTCGTTTATAGTGATGCATCAAAAATGGGTTTGGTTTTTGTACTAATGCAGCAAGGCAAGGTCATTAAATATACGTCACGTTAGTTGAAAGAACACAAAAATAAATACCCAACTCACGACATGGAATTAGCAGCGGTAGTCTTCGTGCTAAAAAATCTGGATACACTATTTGTACAGTACAAAGTGCATGATTTATACAGATCATAAGCGCCTTAAGTACTTTTTTGACCAAAAAGAGCTAAATATGAGACAAAGGAAATGGATGGAACTACTTAAGGATCCTGATTGTGAGATCCAATACCATCAATGTAAGGCAAATGTAGTTTCTTATGCACTTAGTAGGAAGGAGAGGACCGAACCAATCAAGGTTCGAGCCATGTGGATGAGTGTTAAAATGGAGCTGATAAATCAAATACGGGATGTCCAAAAGGAAGCTTTACTCGAAGCAAATATTAAAAAGGAGAGAATGGTTGGACAAATTAAGACTTTGACAACCAAACCAGATGGAATATATAGACATGGGAATCGAGTTTGGATTCCTAGTTTGAGAGACCTAGGAAACATAGTGATGGATGAAGCACATAAGTCCTAGTACACTATGCATCTAGGTAGTAATAAGATGTATAAGAATATGAAAGAAAGCTATTGGTGGCCCGATTTGAAAAGGATAGTAGCTAACTATGTGGGGAAATGTTTGACGTGCTTGAAAGCAAAGACAAAGCATCAAAAGTCGTCTGGAATGTGCAACAAATGGAGATCCTAGTATGAAAGTGGGATATAATAATGATGGATTTCATCACCAAACTTCCAAGGACGGTAAAGGGACACGATGCCATATGGGTAACTGTGGACCGACTAACGAAGTCTGCTCACTTTTTACCGATCAGCGACAAGCATACATTAGAAAGATTAGCCCAACTTTACGTCAATGAAATTGTGTTGAGACATGGTGTGTCGATATCCATTGTCTCAGATAGAGATGTGAGGTATTATCGAGATTTTGGTCAAACTTTCAATAAGAAATGGGGAACACGGTTGAACATGAGTATTGCATATCATCCTCAAACTGATGGCCAGAGTGAGAGGATGATATAAACGTTAGATGATATGTTGAGAGCTTGAGTGATTAACTTTGGAGGTAGTTGGGGCAAAGACCTCCCATTGATAGAGTTTGTTTATAACAATAGTTACCGTTCGAGCATCAAGGAGGCACCATTCGAAGCGTTGTATGGCCGCAAGTGTAGAACTTCAATTTGTTAGGCAGATATTGGAGAAAGACAACTAGCTAGACCCGAGTTATTCCAACAGACGTCTGATAAAATAGTACAATCAGGAAGAGGTTAAAGGTTGCGTAAGATAGACAAAAGAGTTATGCGGATAGAAGGCATCGATCTTTGGAAATTTAGGTAGGTGATAAAGTCTTGTTGAAAATATCGCCATGGAAAGGGGTTGTAAGATTTTGGAAGAAAGGTAAGCTAAATCCAAGGTATATCGGACCATTTGAGATAACTGTAAGACTAGGAGTAGTTGCTTATCGATTAAAACTACCAAAGGAGTTAGGCGGTATTCATGACACCTTTCGTGTGTCGAACTTGAGAAAGTGCTTAGTTGACGAGTTAGCCGTTGTGGGTTTAGAAGACGTCGAGGTTAACGACAAACTCGCTTATGTAGAAGATCCAGTCGAGATATTGGATAAAATAATGAAAAGAATAAGAAACAAAAGTATACCACTATTTTAATTAAGTGGAAATTCCATAAAGGCGCAAAATGACGTGGAAACCAGAAGAAGAGATGAAAGCTAAATATCTTCAACTGTTCAGCGGATATTAATTCCGAGACAAAATTTCTTGAAGTAAGGAAGAGTTGCAAAACACATAAAATTTTCAAGGAATAAATAATTTTTATTTTTATTATTATTCTTTTCATTTTTGAATTATAATATATATATATATATATATAAAATAAATAAAATGAATTTTGAAAATCGGACTAACAGTGATGAAAAACTCAAAATAAGGGTGAAAAGTGTAAATTTGACCAAAACATTGAATCCAGGGGGCTGAATGTAACTTCTTGAACATTTTATTTATAAGAGATGATTTCATGGAGTCATAAATTACTCAGGTTATAAATTTAGTAGGACGTTTTAACTCGAAATACGTAATTATTAACATATTTATTATGTAATAGATAACTTAATAATCACGTTTATTTTACCATGATATGAATCTACGTTGTTAGATGAATCTTCATGAGATTTCACTGGGATGCATACATAAGTACAAATTTATTTTACCATGATATGAATCGTTGATAATGTGTACGTATGCATGATATTTCAATTACATACATGTTACGATATATTTTACATTTATGTTATTTTGTGAACGGTTGCATGCTATGTGTTTAATTCGTTTTCGAATAACTCTAGCGTGCTATTTCATATTAAATTTTTATGATAAAAGGGTAGGCATTTAACCAGTAAGTCATGACCAACATAAAACATGACCCAGATAAGTGGGGTGATCAATTAAGACTGACATATTAACCCAGAGCGTGTTTGTGACTAAATGACCCATGCCCGACCAAACATTATATTGAAATCTCTTCTTTTCAGTGTTTTAAAAAAATGTAAAAGTTGTGACTTTTATTACAAAGCATGCATATATTTATATATATATATATATGTGTGTGTGTGTGTGTGTGTGTGTGTGTCAAGATATGATTTTATTCACGTAAACCATGAACTCACTGAGCTTTACAAGCTGACAATAGTATGCATCTCAAAGCCAAGTAGTTCGAGGTTGGATCCGCAAAGGACATGCTTAGAGAGTTGCCTATTATCATTTTATATTTAGTCTTTTTATCTAGAAATTTATATGTCGGTTATTTGTAACTTAACCTGATATAAGACCGGTTAGAACTTAAGTTAATTTTTTGTTGATTCAAAGACTTCTGATGTAAACGGTTTTAGTTTAGCCGTCATTTTGGAGTATTTATTTAGGAATTTGTTTCAAATTACGTAATGTTTCTCATGGTAAAAAAATGTGGGTGTTACATTGAGAGTAAGTTTTTAGCAAATATTGACTAAGATAAAGTGATTGATACTTTTGTTTCAAAAAGCTCACGAAGGCATCGTTTTAGGTGATGTATTTTATGTTTTGTTATACGAGGTTTTGGTTTATGTCTCCCCCTTGTATCATTTTTTGTTATATTTAATGAAAATCAGCGCAGGGATGAGCCGACTAGCTTAAGTAGGTTTCAAACACCTTCAAATAGTTTATTTTGTTTTTCATATGCGTATATAAGGGCCATTTTTTTGGCCTTTTGCGATGTGCATCCAAAAACTAAGAACCGTCGCTGCCAAGGCGTCAGGTTCGGTTGTGGGGATCATAGTGGACATAGCAGAGAGTGCTTATAGCACGGTGGACACGACCCATGGTAGTTATTACAACAACAATATTAGTTGTATTGCGCCACTTTGCCTATATTCCACATCGGATTGGGATCTTCAACCCACTGCAGCCTCCATGCTCTAGGAAATAAGTGCAGGCATACTTGGTGTTCGACCTCAACAAGCATATCAAATTTTAATGACCCCATCGTATGCACCAACCAAGATGAATGCAGCCTCAACACCGTCACTCCAATCCCCCCCCGCGATGATCAGTAGTATATGGATTCGGGTGTCACCTACCATATGAAATCTAACTAGGGTAAACTCTCTAACCTTTTTAATTCTCGCACTCGTCATATTATAGTAGGTAACAACACTTCCTTTCTTATAAGTATAACCACGTATGGTAATTCTACATTATCTTCTCCTTATCATCTCTCTTTGAATGATGTACTTCTTATTCCCAGCATCTTAAAAAATCTTATTTTGATTCGTCAACTTACAAAGAATAATAATGTGTCTATCGATTTTGACTCATTTGGTTTTTCTACGAAGGACCTACGAACATAACCTATAGTGCGATGCAATAGTTTCAGTGACCTTTATCCAATTCCATGCTCTTTCATGTTGAGTCGTTCCATTCACTCAACCTTCATCACCGTGATAACATCTCTTTTGCATGCATGTCTTCATCTCGGACCTAACACTCTTCACACTTTACATAGTTGTAATCTTATTTTTGGTTCTAGTGACCATTTTCATGTGTTTGTGTTTTTTCAATTCGGCAAACAAAATAAATTACACTTCTTTTATTCTATTGCGCCATTTGGTATAATCCATAGTGACATGTCGACTTCATCGATTTTAAGCACAAGTGCTCACAAATACTATCTCTTATTCATAGATGATTATACGAATTTCTTGTGGATTTTTCCAATGGCTGGCAAATATTAAGTCTTATTCTTATTTCTGCAATTTCCACAATATATACAAACCCAATCTGGAAAAGAAATAAAAAAATTCAATGCGATAATGGTCGTGAATATAACAACATTGTTTTTCATAATATGTGCAACCAAAATGACATTCATATTATTTTTCTGTGTCCTTGTACATCCTCTCAAAATGGTAAGGAGGAACGAAAATTAGCACTCTTAATATTATGTGTCCAGCTATGCTTCTACATGCTCATCTCTTGTCTTTTTGGCATTTTGCTATCCACATGGCTACCTACTTACACAATATCTTACCATCCAAAGTTATTAGTTTTTCATATCCCATTTCTCTTCTTTATAACAAAATCCAATCTTACTCTTATCTTCACTTCTTTTGTTGCCTTTGATTCTTTCACTTTCTAAACCTTAGATACGCTTTGTCCTCACTTGGCTTCTTATGTCTTTTATAATACCCGTCTAATCATCATGGTTACCTACGTTATGACCTTCTAAAAAACCTCTTCATTATCTCACTCCATGTTATCTTCGATGGATATCAATTTCCTTACTAGACACATAAACTTTCTACCACAACCCTTACAAACACCCATGACATTCCATCATTTACATCTTCACCCCACCACCTTCTACATCGAACACTAACTCAAATCAGCCCCCGTTAATTTTGCAACATTCTACAACGTTGACCAAACATTAATTTTCCCCACCATGTATCCCAATGACCCTTTTTGAGGTTCTAACCCCCTTTTTTCTTCTAGCCACTCGGGTGTTAGCTCACAGTCGCATTCCTTTCTCCACCTTGGGTTAACATCCCAACTCATGCTCATTTTTTATGTCACGCAATGCTCACAATTCTTAAACCAAGTCCTAAATATGCATGCATCACCACTTCTCTTTTGATATCTCCTCGTCCTAAATCTCATGTCAACGCCTTATGCGATCCTAATTGGCACAAAGCTATGGTTGATGAGTTTGATGCATTAATTAAATATGACACATGGAAGCTTGTCTCTAGGACTTTAGACATGGATGTTATTTGATGTATGTGGATTTTCACTCATAAATATCAGTTTAATGGTGCACTTAAAAGGCACAAAGCCCACTTCATTTACAATGACAGGTCTAAACAAGTGGGCATCGATTGTATGGAAATGTTTAGCTCTGTGGTTAAACAGACAACAATCTGAATGGTTTTAAGCATTATCATGTCCAAGTAACGGAAAATACATCAACTTGATGTGAACAATGTTTTTCTTCATGAAAAGACAGTTTACATTCACCAACCTCCAGGGTTTCGTAATGATTCTTTGCCAAATCATGTGTGTCGGCAAAAACGTTCATTATATAGGTCGAAACAAGCACCAAAGGCATGGTATCATTGGTTTGTGAATTTCATTGAATTTATTGGGTTTTCACAATGCAAATCGGATAATAGCTTGTTTGTGAATCAAAAGAGAGCTGACATTGCTTACCTATTGATTTATGTCAACGATATTATCCTTTTCGCTTCCACAAATTCTTTACATCGAGATATTATTACCAAGTTTAGTCGTGAATTTGCAATGAAAGATTTGGGCAACCTTCTTTATGTCTTGGGCATTTCCATGTCAAAAACCTCATCCAATTGGCATTGCGATTACGGGTTGGATGTCTAATTTGTCTTATTTTTGTCTCAAGAAAAGTATGCTTAAGAAATTTTGATTTGTGCAAATATGGCTTCATGGAATTCCACGAAAACTCCTGTTGAAAGGCTAAGCTAAGTTCCTCATTAGGGTCCTTGGTGTTTGTATCCAACGTTATATCGAAGCTTAGCCGGTGCATTCCAATACCTCAATTTCACACGTTTGTATATCGTATATTGTGCAACAAGTTTGTTTATTTATGCATGATCTATGATCTAATGAAGGAACACATGAATGCTCAAGCTCGCATTCTTTGGTATATCAAAGACACTTCATATTTTTTTTATTGCAATTATCTTCTTTAGATATTCGACTCTTGTACCATACACCAATGAAAATTAGGGTGGATGTCCCAATACTAGGCGATCTACATCCAATTATCGTGTTTTTTAGGGGAGAATCTTGTTTCTTGGTCCTCTAAACGACAAACTACTCTTTTGTATAATCACATCAAGGTCGATCCTGACATTATGAAGGTCATGTGCAAAAAAATTAAACTTCCCTATAATTTTTTTCAGTTATATCATTTATTAGTTATAAATAGGATTCAAATAAAAATCAAATTCACATTCACATTATTAAATTAATGTTTTTAAATCTTCTATGATTAACTTGTTAAGAATAAAAAGTTAATTATTAACAAAATATAAAATAAACACATTACCACTACAACATATAATATATAACACAAATAGTTTAACCTTAGTAGTTAACATAAGTGGTTCTTCATTTTTAAGTAATAAATGGAGGGACCATTTATTAAACGTTTACTCGTGTAAATGCTTACTGGTAAAATTTAACACTATCATTTACTAAGTAAGATTTTAGTCCATCAAAACAATATCATATGAAACAATTTACCCGGTAAGCGCTAACCATAGTAGTAGTCGTCATACTCACTTACTGGGTAAAACTTTGTCTTTGCTCTTATCGGGTGGGATTCTTGATTCTTATCATATTCATCCAAAAAATTATATAACTTAATAGGTATTTATCTTAATAAGCGTTTGATAAATGACAGCAGATAATTATTACATATATTTCTCCAGAAAGAAGACAAAGAAGTAAAAAAAATAAGATATATATATATATATATATATATTTACCGGAGACGAAAGAAACCCAATAAAGAATGGGTGTTTTGATTTTTGAGGGATAAATTAGAGAAGGAATCTTCAAATAAATAATTAAGAATTAAAATAATTATTAAAAAGTTCATAAACAGTTTATTTTTAAAAAAATGGTTAAGTAGTTAAAAGAATCAAAAGGAAGTCGTGAAAGGAATCAAACCCAATGTATTTTATCTAAAATGGGGACATATATTGTAACTCAACTACCCGCAACTTGCTTAAGTAATTCGATATTTTTTATGTTATATTACAAATAGAAAATATTTAAAAATATCAGGACACCTTGTGTGACGATTCCACCAACACACCCGTAAGGCCACCTGGTTTACGTTCTAGTTCTGAAGTCGAATATCGGGGAGTGGCTAACGCGGTTTTGGAAGCATGTGGGTTGCCGAATTTACTACTTGAGCTTTGGTGTCCTCTATCGAAAACTACTATTATGTACTGTGAAAATGTGAATGCAATTTATTTATCAGGATATCCGGTTCAACGTCAAAGAACCTGACATACATTTTGTTCGTGAGAAGGTGGCTCGTGGCCAAGTTTGATTGCTTCATGTTCCTTCCTAATATCAATATGTCGATATCTTCACGAAAGGCCTATCAAAAGTTTTATTTGACGATTGTTGATCCAATCTTCACGTTCGAACGTCTCTCATTTCGATTGCGAGGGAGTAATAGAGGGACTCGGTAGTAACATTTGTAGATAATGCCACTTGTCAATATACCGACTAGATAGGATCAATGAGAACAAACTTATGGGTTGTTTGTTTGGCTATGAATGATGCCATTCAGACTTTATATCTGAAGCGGTGAGACATAAAGTATGTTCAGTAAAAATTTAACTTTATTTTAATGATTCCAACAACCTCTAGATCACTGAACTTCCAAGGCCTATCCATACGATTCAGAGGCCCATGTTTTCCTGCATCACCCTTTGGTTGCCTTTGCCGTCTCACTTATGTGACTTGTAATTGGATCGCTCTGCTTCCTACCATGTGACTCGTATTGACACTTGTAATAAAAAATGTGAATGGCTATTTGGATTTGAATGAATGTACATGAAGTAATGGTATGTTGAAATTTTGGGTTATAATTACGAAAATAATTTAACCCTAACATGGCTTAACGAAAAAGGTAATCAACCCCTAAATCATATAAAAGGTTAAAATGGTAATTTTATGCTATTTAAACTATAAATTTATAACACCTACCAGACAGTCCTATTTTATTCTACATTAAATCATATAAAGTCTCTTAATTATTCTGTATCACATCATTCATCATTTGCCAAACAACCTTTAAGCCGAGTAGATAGGATCAATTAGGTAGATTCTTCCAGAGAACTTTGTGTAACTTGTATTTATATTTGGTACAAAAAAGGGCTCATGGCGTATAACCTTTAATAACGAAATGATCGATTTTGGGAAAATGTTGTTTTTATGGTAAATACGTTCCATTTGGGAAAACTGTGATTTAAATAGTAAGACGGTCCCGAACCTATACTTTGGGACCGTTTACCAAACACTTACCCGGTAAGTGCTTACCGGTAAAATTCAACACTATTATTTACTTACCGAGTAAGATTTTAGTCCACCAAAACGACATCGTATGCAACAATTTACCCGGTAAGCGCTTACCGTGGTAAGAGTCGTCGCCCTCACTAACCAGGTAAGACTCTTGGTCCATGTCTCGCTCATACCGGGTAAGATTCTTGGTTTTTACCATATTCATCCACTGAGGTAATGTTACTTGGTAAGCACTTGCCCGGGTAAACATTTGGTATACGGCCCCTTTGTGTAAGGTTCAGTTTGTAAATTGTTGGTGTTATATCTTAAAATGCATTTATAGATAATCAAGTGTTGTATTTGGGAAGGAACTTATATGTTAATCCACGTGTTATAAATTTTTTATATTACTTGTTCTTTTTAGATTTTGGAATGTTACACAACTGTTGTCTGGGTTATGATTTCTGAATTTCCATATTTAGCGTCATATATTATATATAGAACCTCCAAATGTATTTTTGGACGTTGGACACGTTTAAATACACTTAATTTTGAAATTTAGACATTGACATGCGTAAAAACGTGAGACGATTCTTTGTAATATTTAATCAACTATTCCTTCATTTTGTCGACTTATGACACATGATGTGAACATATGTATCAGAAAAATAATATGATGCGATTCAAATGTTGCAAATCGAAGCAACACGACTCTTTAGATTTTTGAACAGGTTTTGCATTTCTCGCTTGGCCATACCCCACATATTTATTGCAGCTTGTTTGAAGGTAATACGACTTATCTATTTATATTTTGATAGAAACGTATCTGAATACACATTGTGATGCGTTCACCACAACGATGAAAGATAGTTCTTCTTAGATAACCGTATTTGTCGCACATGTATGGCGAAATTCTTGATCGAAAATAGCCAATTGGTTGTGTCTTTATTGTTTTTCAAACCCATTCTCGCCACATTGTTGAATGATTTTTCTCCACGTCGTCTTAATATGAGTTTCCTTGAGTCATAAAGCAGATAGACATTTTTGGCATTGTGCTTTGTTGTGGCAATTCCACCCAGAAGGTAATGGGTTACTCCTACAGCACGTCCTTGTACAATGCTTAACGCTCTCAGGTGAGTAGCAGGAGCAACTTTTAACTTATTATGAGCCCAAACGACGGATTCAATAAGTTCTTGCCAATAACCACGTCCACTGAATAAAAACATTAAACTAAAAGCTCATACAAAATGAGCACCTAGGAAAATAAAGGCGTTTCTCACCAACTATGATGAGATTGAAATTTTCTTAAACCGTAACTTTATGATCATGATTCGAAATAATTTCAAAATTTAAGCACGTATGATGGAGGTGGAAGAAGAACCAACCAACATTTATAGCTGATGGAATCATGTGATACTATTTTTCAGAAGATATTTGATGGATTATAAAACAATAGGAATGAAAAATTTAAGACGATAAGGAAATTATCAAACAGTTTTCGAAGAAAAAGTTAGCGATTTCGATTACTAGAATTAAATTGCAAGGTATTAAGAAGAGAATTAAAAAATATGGTAGAAAAAAATATATTTTTCCACACCTTATTTATACAAAACGCAAAAAGATATTTTTCAAAAGCGCCCATAACATCTCAACATCCCAAGCTCAGTCTCTCGAGCAGCGTCTTGAGTCTTATATGATGTCGACGAAGGTCTCATGAAAAGTATTAAAGCACAAGTGCATTGGCTCAACTTGAAGGAGAGTTGTCTCGGCGTGGTGAAACTGCTTCCGCCTATGCCCGAACAGGCCTGGAAAAAGAGGTAAGGTCTCGCTTTCTTTCTCCTACCCGTATCGAATAGAACACGCTGAGCCAAATCTTCTTCATGTAAAACCTGCTTGATTTAGATCGGGAAAATCGTGTGATTTTATGAAACCATGTGCTATGGCTTCTGTAATAAATAACAAGAGTCTGGTATTATATGGGAATCCAACACCTAGCAGTCAAAAAAATTGTATTTTACAAATTTGAAAAACATAATAAAGAACCATAAATCACAAAAAGAAAAAGACTAGTAGTTTAATAAGCGATTTTCCGTCTATACTCGTTCAAAATCAGTCCTAAAAGTTATTCGTTATCGGTTTTTTGATTGGATATAAACCATGCTTAAAACGGTCCTTAACCAACTTTTTTTTAATTATCTATACTATATTATAAAGCATTTGGCTAAAACTCTTAAAAACTCTTAAAACTCTTAAACTCTTAAAAACTCTTAAACCCGTTCATCCCTATCCGATTTCATCCCATATCTGAATTTGTGTAACTAACTGCAGATAAACACAATCAAATACAGGATAAACATCTCATTTTAAATATAAAAAATCTAAAATATAATTAGGATAATCATTGAGTTCT
>NC_037530.1:14638022-14660634 GCF_001531365.2 Cynara cardunculus var. scolymus
ATCGATATATTTTTGTCAAATTTTTATGATATCTTCAAACATATATTTTATTCAAAAATAAAAACATAATCGTTTTCTCAAAATCACATAAAGCCATATTATAACATCGACTGAGATAAAGAATAAAATAAAATATTAAAATCATGATGTATCTCGCTGCATTGCGCGAGTACGCTTCTAGTATTCTTAAATTAGTCCAAAAATGTAATTGACGGATCGGGCTTGTAACGGATTCTTGAAAACTCGATCCTTGATCCAATCTTGGATTGATCTCAAATGTTGGTCTTTTTGTTCATCTTCATTTCTTGCTATTTAAGCCATATTTTGATAACCATAAACTAGTTTTTTTTAAAAAGCTATTTCAAATAGCTTTTTCAATAAGTTTAAGAGGTTTTCTTTACCCTATTTTTGCACTTATACACCTTATACATTCAAATTGAGTAAGTTTTTAATATGTCATTTTAAGTAATTTACATTATTATCTAACTTATCAACTAGTTTTTTTCATTACTAAACATAATTAGATTATCAACTAACAGTTACCTTATATGACAACAACTAAATTTTCAACTGGCAACTAACTTATCAATTCATCTGAAAACTTAACCATAGGTGGATGCACCCAAGAGGTCATCCAACAGTGGAAAAATGTTTGAATTATTTTTTAAAACCTAAGTTCTGTATTTATCATAATCTTTCCGGTTGCTTCCGTAACCTGTCATAACTTTTTTCTCCCAAATGACCCTCTCAATATTTTGATGTTTTGTAATTCTCAGCAGTTTTAATGTTTTTTTGGATGATTTCGATATTTAACTCCAATATTTCTTACAAAATGCTTTATAATTTTGCCGATTTATGTTTTCTTTGTTGTCAGGAATGGTGTTTTACTAGGGATCACAAAAATCAAGTAACCTATATAAACCTCATTCCTTTCAGACGAGTTATTCGATTCATTGAGATGAGTCACTAAAGGACTGTATATAGTTGCTGAATGGTTTGATACAAGATGATTAAGTGGTCAGAACTCAGAATGATTAAGGGTGATTAAGGGTGCGTTTGGTATGCAGACTACATGAGACGGGACATGACAAAAAAAAAATAGTCCCATATTTGGCAAGCTATGGACAAAAACACAGGACAAGGTAGGACTATTTTTAATTTTCATGAGACAAATCTTGATATTTTTTGTTCCACCAAAAAAGGTGGAACAACATGGGACTGAATTTAAAATGACTATATTACCCTTGTTATTTCATTCCAATAGAAAACCTAATTCATCCCATTTGTGCAGTAACGCTTCCATCACCTCCATCGTCTTCTTCCACCGGCCTCCCATCGCCTCCTCTCCTCTACAATCAGTACAATTTCTCCATTTCTCCATCTCGCTTCTTTGCCTGCGTACAATTTTTCCATTTCTCCTCTGCACACAAACAATATTTGAAAAAAACTATGAATCGTTCTTCTAACACCTGCTACCCATATGATTCAGAAGCGTCTTTTTTCGAGGTTGCTTTGATCTCTTTACTCCTTGCTACTATCGCTCTGATCTCTCCTATTAATCGCAGGTATGAAACCCCTTATCTATTTATAGGTTTAAGACAATGATTTATTATGTGATTTCTATGCTTTTGAAAAAATGATTCTATGTTGATGGATCTTTATTCTCTTAATTATGTTTGGGTGTGATTTCTCTTGGGTTTTCTGAAATCTACATATTTCCTTTCAATCTCTCTCATCTTTGACTTTTATCATCCCTGTATTCCTATCTTGGTTTGTGAATACCCCCATTGGGTTCCTGTATTTTTTAATCGTAAGCATTTGAACACCAAGTGCTTGATAAAAAAGTTCCCAATGAGAAAATATTCAAGTTATAAACTAATTTCCCATCGGTAGTTTACCGAAGATGGTTGTGTTTGTGGATCATTGGTAGTTAAAATTATATGTGCAGTACTACGTTATTCAGTTTTATTGAGTTTGGTGTTGTTCATTGAGATTTTTCAATTTAGCATTATGCCTCCATATAATTTTTCTAGACAACAGATGTTGGCTGCTGTTTGCACACCGTCTACTCAATTGCTTTTGGTGTATAATTAGATGATGAATGGTATAGCTTGCAATGTGGTTTGAGTTGTTAACTTGAGGCTTGTCCTTTTAGGGGTAATATGATCATTTTAACACTTTTGTCTTGTCCTGTTCTAGTCGCACCAAACATAAGACATACAATTAGTCCTGTCATGTTCTGTCCCATCCAGTCTGTGTACCAAACACTACCTAAGAGACTTCTTATCATATAATGCAAAATGAGATATAGTTGTTTAGTGATTATGCATAATAAGATTAAGGTGCTGAATGATTCAGGAAGACCAAAAATATAAAGTCATTTAAATAATTTTAGAATCATTAAAAGACAGATTGTTTTATAAAACAACCCTAAACTTTATCAAACAACCCTAAACATAACCTTTGGCTATAATAGAAGGGTCTTTCTTAGGGTTTAGTAGAGCATTTTTAAGTATATATAAGTCTATATATTAATACGAGGCAATGTGTAAGATAACTATCCATGGCCTTAAAAGGTCATTACTCCAAGTCACATGAGTCATGTATGGTGGTGGGTATAAAGAAAGAATATCCCTGGGGACTTATCTGTCCTTTCGTTATTCTCAAAGGGCCATTTTGCAATTAAATAAATCTCCCTCCACCAATCAACATAGATCCTATAAAGACAGGTAGGGCGGGGGGGAGAGAGAGAGAGTAGAAAGAGTTGAGAATTCGATTACTATTTAGCATACACTCTTCCAAAAAGCTCCCCTCCTCAATTTGCCAAGCTATTTTCCATGGCATAAGCTTTCTCTCTCTAAAACACCTTTGGTTTCATCGATTTCTGTCGGCTCTTCAATGGCGTCAATATCTGGGTTGTGTTCATCATCTTCGAGTTTGATCCCAAAACCACACTTACCATCATCATCATCAAAAACCCAGTTCCCATGGATGATCTCTTTTCCACTTCGGACTGATGAGACCTTAAAGACTTCCTTTTCAGGTGTCAGTAGCCATAGTTTGTTGACGCATTCTGTGGCACGTGATGTTCCGTCAAGTCTGCCAAAGACGGCTTCCACCGGTGATGAGTTGTCGGCTGGATCAGTGGCGAACAAAGGGTTAGAAACAGACCCGAAAATCCTGTGGGAGAGATACACAGAGTGGTTGTATCARCAYAAGGAMTTAGGMYTGTATTTGGATGTGAGTCGMGTTGGKTTTACSGASGARTTYGTRAAGGAAATGGARCCTAGGTTTWTGAAGGCGYTYAARGCGATGGAGGAKCTKGAAAAGGGGGCAATYGCGAATCCAGATGAAGGRAGAATGGTSGGSCATTATTGGCTTAGAAACCCTAAATTGTCTCCTAATTCGTTCTTGAGGTTGCAGATTGAGAATACACTTGAAGCTATTTGTGCATTCTCCGAGGAAATCGTCGGGGGTAAGGTTAGTTTGTTTGCGAGTAATTACCATTTCAAATCGTTCAACTTAGATAAAGCAAACCCTATAATTGTTGCTGAAATATAGCAAAAGGGTACTCCATTTGACTGACAAGTAATTCTCGTAGTAGCAACTTGAACTTTGACTTTTTGTGGTCATAAACTATGTTGATATCAATACTACATTTGTTCTGTAACTAGAGATGCTTCTAAAAGTTCGCACATCAAAAACTAATATGTGTTTATTTGATCGAAGACATGAAAATTGTGGTTCTAAACTATATAAAAAGTAAGATGAGATTTCTCTTGACTTTTTATGGTCCAACAAGCCATTTTTATCGGACCTCAAACCATTTGTGTATGCATACATTTAGGTTTCTTGTAAGAAACAGAACCATGTTTGAAGCATATGAAAATATTTGAAATCATTTCATGTTAACTGAGTTCTTACATAGTCGAAAAAAGTCATTATGCCTTACGCAGAAGCATTCCCCCATGCTTATCCAAATTGATTAAGTTTTGAACTCAAAAATTCATTATGGATTCCTGGATGGAACATGCCTCTTGCTTTATTTATTGTTAATTTCTTATAGAAGTTCAATTAATCCAATTTTGCTATTTTCAACTTGTTGGCAATGGTGCATCCATGCTGCTCAACTTGTTGGCAATTTAGATATACACTTTGACCTTAGTGATCAAGGATTCAAATAGTTAATCTTTACAATTCACAAATTAATATGGGTTCTATCTATTTACAAGAAAACAATGGTATCATGTTAATATTTTACCTACCTCCATTCTTTGTAAGTTATCATACTTTGTCTTTAGATATCGAGCGAAACAATATTATAATTTGTTTTGGATATTTGAACTTTAAGCAAAGTTTATAACTATATAAAAAATACAAGTACCACATATAGAAAAAGTTTATGTTCAAGATTTAAAAGACTATATAATAATTATAAATTTGGAAAATAGAAGTTCGACATTCAAAGTCAAACTAACAGAGAATATGGAGAGTAGCAAATAGTACTATGAAGAACAGAGTTTTGATCTTCAATGCAACATTTAAATCAGTTGAAAAATGACTTATTTAACTGCAATAGTCAAAATGTATTTTTATGACTTTGTGCTGAACATAGCACCCAAGCTTGAAGAAAATCTTATCAGTTGTCCATCCAGAAAATGGGTCTACTAACCATAAAATAAAGCCATATGTCTATTTTGATATTAATGCTATTGTTGTTAATAATTTTAAATGTAACATGACATTTATCATTAGCAATGGTGATTGTCTTTTTCCATTGAATTCGAATGATTCATTTTAGTATGTCAACCAATTGAATGATGTACTGTTTCTTTAAACTGATACCATTGGGCCAAAGGACATTTGGTAACTGAATCTTATACTGGTGTTATAGAGTTGCATCTTATAGTGTTGAAGTAGTAAGAAATGGAAGCATGGTTGAACATATATCTCTTTGTATGCTTTAAACATGCATCTTTTGGTGCACCATTTACATTAACATTTATGTATTTTCATAAAAAATTGAACTTTATGATTTCAGATAAAGCCCCCTTCTTCTCCAGCTGGTCGCTTCACACAAATCCTCTCTGTTGGAATTGGAGGTTCTGCTCTTGGACCACAGTTTGTTGCAGAGGCTTTAGCACCTGATAATCCTCCTCTCAAGGTAAATGCATTTATGATTCTTGGCGTTTATCATCAACATTCACGAGCTATTAAATTTTAGCAATTATAATTAAGCTATATTTTGAAGGATTGTTTGAAATCATTTTCATTCTTTTTCTAGGATAACACATAACTCATGTATGCTAATGCTTTGGACAAATCTCTTTAGCTTGAGTTTGACTTCAATTAGAGGGCCTTCCAGAAGTTGTACTTCTAGAGGTTGTGCCCTATGGAAATACAGTTGTACAGTTCCACATGAAACAGCCTCTTTGTTTTAGAGATCGTTGTAGCCAGCACCTTTGGCCCAACAAGTCTTGGAGGTTAATGCGATGCCATCCCATCCTCCTACTAAACCAGACATAGTTTAGGCCATCCAGTTCCAGCCAATCGGGGTGAGGGAACAATCTGTGTAGTCTCCTTTTGACATTATAAGAATTGGCTACTTGTTCATATTATGAATTTGTTGTTCCTTGTTATTTGCTTCAACCAGCTTCAGATTTCGAATGGTATATTTATACACTGAAGTAATGATGATAAAACAGGGTTGATTGCAATATGCCAAATCGACAAATGCATGAATCTTTTTTTGCCAATATGACAAATGTTCCTCATTCTGTCTCCGATTAGACTTCCGGTCAATGGATGAATGTATTCTTACATGGCACATTAAATCCATGTGGCAATCCATCTAGGCCAAAGAAACATGATGTGGTAATACTTGGAAAGATATGTGAATGTGCTAGTCTTTTTAAAATTAGCGACAATTAAGATCTTCGTCCTGACCGAATTTACATTAACATAAAAGAATATTGTCTAACTGGTGAAGTAGATAGTGGGTTTGAACCTCTAGCATGGATGGTTGTATGGGGGCATGACAACACTCAAATCATATCTCAAGTTGAGAGATCCTCTTGGAAACTATAGTTCTTAAAGAAGTGTGCAGAAATTTGAACTGTAATTGATCGAAATACCTCGTAGTAGAACTAGTAATACATTGGGTTGGCTTTGTTTATATCTCAACTGCAAAGTGCTCCTCTATATGCATATTTCATTTATATTCTCTCTGTTGTTGAAATTATACATTTCTAATGTTCATGGAGGCGTTTTTTATTAGATAAGGTTCATCGACAATACGGATCCAGCAGGAATTGACCATCAAATTGCTCAACTTGGCCCAGAATTAGCATCGACACTAGTAATAGTGGTTTCAAAGGTCTGCATAGAAGAACTATCTCCTTTCTCTTGTTTATTTGCTTTCAAGCCTGCTGCTTACTGTCTAATCCAAAATTTGACTCAGAGTGGAGGCACCCCAGAAACCAGAAATGGTTTGTTGGAAGTACAGAAGGCATTTCGTGAAGCCGGGCTGGAATTTGCAAAACAGGTTTTCATCTCAGGTTCTTCTTTCTGCTTTTATTATATTTTCTTGCTCCTAGGAGCATGGCCCTACATTTATAGGGTAGATGGTTGGCTAAGTTACAAGCTGAAATCTGGTAAAATTTTTTTCCGACTTAAGAAAATGAGGAGTCATGAAACATGCATTTAAAATTAGTTCAGTTGCCAAAGACTAATTACTTCCGGTGTGGATTGTTAAGCATAGCAGAAAGCATCCATCTCTTCTGTTTTGACCACATCCAATTCCTTGCTAGACGAGACTAAACTTGGAAATTCTTTTAGGCTCTATTGGTTTTGGTCAGTCAAGATTTTTCATTTGTGGGTCCCATTTGTCTGTATGAGGAGGATTTAAGATGTGATTGTTCTCTTCATTTGATGTATGGACAAATGAATATATGACCCACAAAATGGAAAATGGAGACTGAAAGAAAATGATACAAATCAATAGAATGTTAAGGATGCCTCTGCGGCACCTTTACTTTATACTCCTATGAAAAGGGTAAACTTGATAAAGAACGGTGTTTGGCAAACACTTGTGTTTACGGAAAACTAAAATGGTTTACAAAATTATTGTGAATGAGGGTTAGAGATTTTTTAACTGTCTTCTGGTTTACAAAAAAACATGTTTTTGACTTTAACAAAAGGCCATATTTGGCAACCATAAGCTAGCTTATTTTTTGAGCCTATTGAAAGAGCCCTGTTTTAGTAAGCCATAAACTAGCTTTCTGAAACCTACTTTAAGTAAATGTCTATATATTCTTGACTGTCTAAAATTATCCTACCAACCTTGCGGTCACCGGTGAAACAAATCAATTCAACATTTTAGGCTGTTTTGTGTTCTTTTATTGGTCTATTTAATTACGAGTTAATTTTCGATTTTTTTTGTCAAAATATTTGTAACCATTGAAGCTTTTATTGGTCTATTTAATTACGAGTTAATTTTCGATTTTTTTTGTCAAAATATTTGTAACCATTGGCTTCATCTTCTTCATTCAGATAATTGCTTATGTGCATACATATGCAGGGTGTTGCCATTACACAAGAGAATTCACTACTAGACAACACTGCAAGGATCGAGGGGTGGTTAGCTAG
The DNA here is from genome assembly GCF_001531365.2 of Cynara cardunculus var. scolymus. Taxonomy (NCBI): domain Eukaryota; kingdom Viridiplantae; phylum Streptophyta; class Magnoliopsida; order Asterales; family Asteraceae; genus Cynara; species Cynara cardunculus. Next base: position 14,645,670 of record NC_037530.1, read on the forward strand.
ATTTCCCATGTTTGATTGGGTTGGTGGAAGAACTTCTGAAATGTCTGCTGTCGGTCTACTTGCTGCAGCCCTTCAGGTGGTGATTGTTCAATGGAATTTCTACTTCCTGCATTTTCCTGTTACATGTTCCAAATATTCATATACCATAATGTTTTATTTAGGGAATCGACATCAAAGAAATGCTTGCTGGTGCATCACTAATGGATGAGGCAAACAGGACTACTGTGGTAGACATCTATGCCTTCTTGATGTTCATTTGTTTTTTGGACATCATCTTTCCCATTCCATGTCCTATTCATCTTGTGCATTTCGTTTTTCATTTTTCATTTTTGTGAGTCTCACCCATATGGTATAAGAAGAAATGAAGCCGTGATTATGCATCATATTTACTTGATGTGAGAATAAATGAAGATAAGACCCACAAAATGGAGAACAAAGAACTGTATAATCAAAGGAACCAAAGATTGTTCTTATAAAAATACTTTGGTATGTGCTCTTCCCTTCTAAGCCAGATGGATTCATATCTGAAGAGGTTGACGATAAGTTCTTTCCAGATTGATTATTTGCCCGTCTATTAGAGGTGGCATGGCTTCTAAATTTCTGTTTTACTTGTGAATGATATCTGAACGGAGCTAGAAATTAAAGAATTTGGGTATTCGTCATTTCCATTTTCACCCTGCATATGCTTTACTCCATGTAAAACCTATACATGATGAATGTTGTTAATGTTAGGTCAAGAACAACCCTGCTGCATTGCTGGCATTATGCTGGTACTGGGCTTCTGATGGTGTAGGATCAAAGGTAGTAAACGATTTCTTTGTTTTCGGATATACATTAAACTTTTTTTTTCTTTAAAAATTAATGATTTTTATTGGTTTCAACAGGATATGGTGGTACTTCCCTACAAGGACAGCCTTTTGTTATTTAGCAGATATCTGCAGCAGTTGGTGATGGAGTCTCTTGGGAAGGAATTTGACCTTGATGGCAATAGGGTATGCTTCCGAATCCAGAATCATTAAACCCTGAACCCTAAGTTATGGTTAGAAAAAATATCTAGAGTCCAAATATTTTCGATAGAAAAGCATAACTGCACCTCAAACCAATCTCCAAATTCATACGAACTAATATATTACAAGTAATTAAATCAAATTGTTTGAATGGATTAAAAACCTGATATGATATATACACATAAGAAAATATGAACTTATTCTGTAGGATGATTTTGGCTTACAGAATTCAATGTGTTTTGGATTTTTCAAAAATGTTTTCATGGTCATTGTGGCTGTCTTTTGCAAATGTCTGCACTTGTTAATTGCATGTTGTAAAGATGCATTCATCAAGCAAGGAAGTTTGTTAAGAAGGAATAATGGATTGTTTTTTGCATTTGCCTGATTTGAATCATTTCGTGTATAGGTAAATCAAGGGCTTACCGTGTATGGAAACAAAGGGAGCACAGATCAGCATGCGTAGGTTTCCAATCTTGTAAGCAGGTATATGAGGAGTGACAGCGTAGGTTCAGTTATTTAAGTTGTGTTTTGCAACAGGTACATTCAACAGCTACGAGAGGGTGTGCACAATTTCTTTGCAACATTCATTGAGGTATTACGTGATAGGCCCCCTGGTCACGATTGGGAGCTTGAACCAGGGGTCACTTGCGGTGATTACTTGTTTGGAATGTTACAGGTGCCTACCATACAAATCTATCATATCTCCTTTTTTTATTCTTTATTTACCTATCAAAGGTTTGCAACAAGTTGAGATTCTTGCGACTCTGAAAATATCAGATCATTGGTTTTCTTTTCCGAATCATATATATCTCCTTCCCCAAAAAGATTTTTCAAATGAGTTGGTTTTTAACTTCAATACGAACAACATCTGTTTTTTGTTGTAATTAACAAGTGATTATTACAGTAACTAAAGAGTTAGTTGTAGGGCATGTCTGTTAGCAGCTTAATGGGACTCACAAGCTTGTTCCATCAACTATACATGACTGTTTGGTAGTGGCTTAATGATATTAACAGTAGCTTCTCGGGGGAGCTTTATGTAGAAAGCCAAGTTTTTTTCAAACCTGCCCCTCCCAGTTAAAAGACATGCTCCTTCCAAACAAAAACCTTCTCAATCTATGTAGACATATTAATCCACACCATTAGTTTTATCCATACACGACTTGATGGAAAATCAACCAAATGGCCCCTAAGAAACTAGAAACATTGGTTTGAATATCCAAAACCGTAAGTGGGGTTTTGCTTTTGGGAGGAGGGTAAGTGAACAGTTTTAGGTTCAATTGATCTTAGCCATTTAACATTATTGTTTCGTAGCCCTATTTAGATGGGACCAATAGAATGAAAATGTGATCATGGATCCGGTTAGGTGTGAACGGAGAATTACATATTTTCCCAATTTTCATTTTTTATAAGAATGTCGATGTTGATATTGGACGCCTATATTTCTTCTTTTTGTCATTATTGAAGGGTAGTTAAGTCATTTGACTACTAGTCCATCACTGCATACCAACGTTTCAACTTCCATGAGATGGAATAAAAACAAATCAAGCCTTTTTTTTAAATTTCTTGAAGTTGATTTGTTTTGCAGGGAACACGATCAGCACTATATGCAAATGGTAGGGAGTCCATTACAGTCACCGTGCAAGAAGTGAATCCCAGATCAGTCGGGGCTCTGATAGCTCTTTATGAACGAGCAGTCGGTATTTATGCATCCCTCGTGAACATCAACGCCTACCATCAACCTGGTATGTATTCTTTCCTTTTTATCTTGGTGTAGTTACCATTTTTTAGTTTTTTGAAGAAATCTTATCAAATTGAATACCGTGAGGAAATTACTACTCTCGGGTTGACTCAACTTACCAAGCCATTGGCTTGATTTGAATAAAATGGTAACTTGCATGACAACAGAAAGTACTTAGTGGCCACTGAGTTTATCTGGGCTGATTTATTGCTGTCACAATTTGCCGGGATTAGTTCAAGGGATACCCTTCCAAAAAAAAGAAAGTACTTTGTTTTAGTTTTTATTTTGGGTAACGTGCTTCATTTTGGTGACATTTCAAACATTTAAGTACATGTTTTAGCTGATGACTTTAAATGCCGACTGTAATCTGGTTTTGTTGTAAATTTGACAAAGATAAGTTTGAAGAGCTGGGTTTTTTAGCGACTCTGATGATGAATACTTGTAATTTATTATTACATCAGGAGTTGAAGCTGGGAAGAAAGCAGCAGGAGAAGTGTTAGCTCTACAGAAGCGGGTTCTTTCAGTTCTTAATGAAGCCAGGTATGCTGCTAATGTTACGATCATTTCATTTATATGATACGAGAAGAAATTATAAATACGTGATTATGGGTCCCATTCATTGATTTCCCAGTTGTAAGGACCCTGTTGAACCGTTATCCCTCGAGGAAGTAGCTGATCGCTGCCATGCTCCCGAAGATGTATGTACTTTTTGCTTTTTCTTTTTCTTTGTATTTATTTTCTATATTTTCATCTCATTTACCATACAAAATGGACATTTTCTATTGTTGGCAGATCGAAATGATCTACAAGATCATTGCGCACATGGCTGCCAACGATCGAGCTATTATTGCTGAAGGCGATTGTGGTTCGCCTCGAAGTGTCAAAGTTTTTCTTGGGGAGTGTAACGTTGATGCGCTATATGATTGATCAGACTCGGCCTGTACCTGTAACAGTACTCCATGCTTCTTTTCTTTAACTAAATTCAAAGATAAAAATTATGATCTTAAACGAAATAAGATTGTTCATTCACATTTGAGGAACACATATTTTGGCATTGTACTAGTCAAGATATATGTATGTTAAAAGTTCTTTTTTATTGTGGGTCTTATTTATATTAAGAGAACTAAATTCTTGGTCTTTGATCCTTGAAACGCATTTGGTCCTTAGTTTCTCTTTTATAATGTTTTGGTCTCTCGTCATGGGCGGGATGATCTGTTAGATTCATCTTGTCTGGCCCATTGGAAAAGTGGGTTGGGGACTTGGGGTTATCATTTTCCAAGAAATGGACGAGTTTGTCTAAACTGGCTTGTTAAAATACATGGACAATGGAAAAAAATAAATATTTGGACAGGTATGCCAGGTCCAATTAGTCATTTTTTTAATCAATATTTCATATTTAGTAAAACAATTTCTTTTGAAATTATGTATATTGTTATGTATTTACGTCAAATTTTAAGTTGAAAAAATTGTTATGTATTTTGAATTATTTTACACAACTTGTGATTTTATATAAGTTTTGTTTTCATGAAAATATAACGAGATTTTTAAGTTCGTTAGCCCGTAGGCAAGCTTGACCCATTTATAGGACGAGTATAAGTAAGTTTTCAAGTCCGTAGAAACGGGTTTGATTTTACCATATAGGCCCGTTGGATAAAAAAATAGGTTAAGACCGGCTCGTGTCCGGCCCAATCTTGTAAATAATCAACTCTAGTAAGTACCAAGTTATGTGACCCTCATGTGAGGGGCAAATCTGTCTATTTAAACTCTTTCTTATTTTCTTTTAAAAATTAATGAAAATTTAACATCGAGTGAATAATGTTTTTTGTCACCATGGTTTGTTAAAAATTGCAATATTTTCCCAGTGGTTTAAAAGTTATGGTTTTCGTTCTTATGATTTGTAACTCATTTTTGTTTTTCATTCTTATCATTTATAAATTATTGTTGTTTTGGTCGCTATAGTTTACAATTCTTTATTGTTTTGGTCCCTTGTACTTAAAATATAGGAATTAGTCCATGGATGAAAATAGCAACAAATTGCAAACATAGTGATGAAAATTGCAATTTTTAAACCAGAAAGATGAAATTCAAAATTATTAACAAACCATAGGGACAAAAATCGTAATTTATACTTTAATATTTTATGGAGTAAACTCTAATTTTGGTTCCTATGGTTTAGTAAAAAGTTTAAAAGTAGGACATGAACTTTGAAAAGTCTAGAAAGCATCCTTGTGGTTCTCATTTTGTTTTGAAATTGGTCTCTAGTCGCTAATTTTGTGTATTTTCTCTGTTAGAGATAGCAGAGTTTTGTCTTTTCATTGAAATCTTTAATTTCCTTCTAAATATAACATAAAATAATATCTATTTATATTTTGTGTTTTATTATTATAATATTTTATAAACATCGATGCCCCATCCATCGCTAGCATCCATTCTCCGACATTAGTACTTTACCCGGTGAAACCCCACAAATACTTCCTTGAGTTCCCTTACCTCTTTTTCATCAAGACACTCATCTCATCTACCCTTAAACCCTAAATAGATGTATGTGGTTTGTGGTTTGGAGATCCAACAATACAGACGAAGATGAGAGTGGGTTTATGAAACCCTCCCCTATTTCTTAAAAGAAAATAAAGATTTTGATAAAAAGACAAAACCCCCCTCTCTCTAACAGAGAAAATAAACAGACTTAGTGACCAGTGACCACTTTCTTGACTTAGAAAAGTTCAGGTCCCACTTTTAGACTTTCCACTAAACTAAAGGGATCAAAATTAGAGTTTACTCTATTCTATATTATATATAAACCCCTACCATCTCAGTAAAACCATTGCTCCCACCCTCACAGTGACGATGAAGGGTGTTGATGGACTAATTGGTGGCGTTGGCTGTTGTGGAAGAGCCTCAAACGAAGACTTCGATGGAAGCAAAACATGGGTTTTTGTGTGTCCTCTATCTGTCCACTATCCAAATCTTGCATAGATCAGATCCAAACACCATGAGCCTTGCGACGACCTCAATAAGACAATAACAGATAGTTGGCAAACAAATGCCAGACTCACAAAGGGGATGAAGATGAAGCCATCGAAATACTTGGTGAATGTTTGAAGGATTTGTATAACATCTATCTGGAGTTTTGATTTGTTTAAGGTTTTTAATTGATTTGCAAAGACTCATATTTAAAGTTCTCATTAATGGATATATATAAAGTTGTTTAGGGTTTCAATTTTTTTCCAGATATTTGATTCAGGGTTTTTGTAATAATTGAAGTTATTTAGTTTTGATAAAAGTGTAAGTTCACTGGTGATTTTGGTAAATTAGTCATTTTTTAAGGTTTAGTAGAGTTTTCTTGAGAAAGACTCTCCTTTCTCTTCATTTGTCTAGAACAAGAGCTGCACTTGGGTGTGTGTTTAGAGTAGTGAAATTTTGGAGAAATCGGTTGGTGAAGGAAGAATTAGAAATATTCTTGTAGATTAGTAGCTTGAAATCTTTATGAATGTTTGAATCTTCCTTTTTATTTCTTCCAATCTAGGGTTTACTCTAAAGTTTTGGGTAGAGAATTTAGGTTTTGTGTTATTTTGGTATATGGGTTTGTTCAAAGTTCTTTGATGGCAAGAAACTCTACTATGGTCAATTTTAAGTTACTTTTTAGTTTTGAAGTGATGAATTTAAGATGTACTTTTCATACTATGACTTGGGGTACAAATTTTCTAGCGTTGATGAGAATTACCTATTGACTTTTTCTAACCGTGTAGAATTAAGGATGCTAGAGTTAGATCTAGATGTTCCTTTGGTTAAAAGTATGTTGAAGGTTTGTTATTCAATAGTAAAATGATAGTCTTAATCTTAGTTTTTGTCAAAATGGTGAATTTGGGCAAAACAGGGTGAACCAGACCCTCCAGTGAGTCCAGCGACTTGAATCGTAGGCCAGGTTGCATAAGTCTCTATTTTGAGATTTTTGATTTTTGTTTCGTGGCATTTATGGGTCTTTTGGAGGTATCGTCTAAGGTTTAATCTGGGCAAAACAGGGTGAACCAGACCCTCCAACGGTCTTTTGGTTTTTTTTATTTGATTTAAATCAAGTGAAGTCTTGATTTTGGTATTAAGGAGTAATGTAACTTATACAACATGAGTGATATGTGTGCGGAAGTGATGGGTCACACAAGAAAGTTAACAACTCAACCCATGAATTTGTTTTCATGTGGTTCCACTGCTAATATTGATTGTGATCAAGTCAGAGTGCTTTCGATTATTACTTATGCGACTGTTGTGACTACTTACTTGGTGAGGTTGTAGTCTTGCGAGCCTACATCGTCTTTAATTAATATAATTATCTTTTATCAAATTGAGATTGTTGGATTCCTACCTTGTCAAGAGAAATTCACTAGACCATTTGATCTAACCTTGATTTTGTTGTAATATGCATTTCAGGGCATAATCATATAGAGGGCAAGCCAAAAGAGAAAGGGTATGCTTGTTGAGTTTCAAAACCAAAAGGGAAGGGTAAGAGAGAAAGAGAGAGAGAGAGAGAGAGAGAGCGCGCACTTGCGCTTAACTCTCAACTTATGTTTCTTCCCTTGTTCTTTTTGTAAGCATATCTTTAGTAGGTTGTTATAGGATTAAGAGGTGTTGCTGTATAGTGTTAGGTTGGGACTTTGGCTTATTTGTTAAATGGTATATGTGTATATATCTCCTTTTTGGTTGGTTGTTACAGTTTTTAATTGGATTTAGATTTTAATTTAGGTTCTTGTATTACATGAATCTAAATTGCAAAGAGAAAACTAGATTTTGCCCTTGTTCATGTTCATCTTCATCCGAGAACATATTCACGACTCATGAGTAGATTAATGTTAAGGTACAAATTCAATATGTTATAAAAACACACAAATTAAGAACCACTGATGTACTTAATGCATTTTAGAAACCATATTCAAAATTGGAGCATAACGCAGGAGCCAAGAATGTAGTTTACTCTATAGTCATAGTATATGGTTTTAAGATATGTAATTTGTATGGTTTTTACACCTGAATTATACGTCTTAAAACAAACGTGTGAATTGTTCTCACATCCAAAATGTACGTCTTAACAATATAAGATTAACATATAAAATTGTAATCAAAGAAATTATAATAAAAAAACTGAGCCAATAAAAACACTAGAATGTTGGAATCATTATAACCTTCTATTTAATTCAATAAAATTATAAATTATAAATTGTTGATTTCTAGTAATTTGAGAGGGTGATTTTATCAAAAAATTAATTTAATAAAGCTTTGTAAATGCCCATTTTTTCTATCCTTTTTATTAGAAAAATATGGTTTACTCAAATATTTGAGTAAAAAATGACTAATTTAAGAATTAGCTTAAAATCATGGCTGAAAAATAATAACGACGTTCCTTGTGATTAGGTTGTATTTTTATGTGCTCTCAAAAAAGTAAATAAATTGCTCTTGTAACATAATCTTCAAGTGTGTATGGGCATGTTACGTTATATTATGTGAATATATAACATTCATACGATATAAATGTATCTTTGCAATTCTCACAACAAGCGTTAGCATGATATAATAATATCTTTACAATTTCTCATGTTCTCACGAAAATCATCACATATACCAATAAATTGAAATGACATATTTTTTGTGCATGTATATTGCATGTTGAAACAAGTTCATTTTCAATTGGTTCCTCCTCACTTCTTAGCAGGATAAAAATTCGAACAACGAATACTTTGTTCTATACAAAAACATAACATAATTACAATACATATATTACTTAAAATACAAACTCCCACTAAATTATGATATCCTCAAAAGATATAACACTCATGTGAGCAGTATATAGGCATGGGATGAGATGAGGATCCCAATCTCCGATCCACTCTCCGTTCCCATCCCCGTATCCGTCCCTGATGGGAATATAATCACATTCTCATCCCGAATGAGGAATGGGCATCCCCAATAGAGGATCCGGGATTTTTTTCCAGTTTATTTGAGATATTTTAAATCAAATATGTTACACACCACACTCGATCGATAATGGTTCATGTTTAAATCTCATATATTTCCAAAAAAAACTCTTTTATGGAGTATCAAAATATTTATATGTGAAGAAAATCACAACATCATACGTAATTGTTTTGATCAAATGCCTTTGGCTCTATGTTTTTTTTATCTAAAAGAAGTAAGACAAGCTAGAAAAAATGTATATAAGAAGAAAGATTAAATTACTCTTCTAAATGTAAAAGATACTAAATCTGATTATTTTTAAATGATATTTATTTAACTTTTGGGGATTACGTTACCTGGCCCCTATCAAGAAGGAGGAATATTGAAAATGACTTAATATTCACGAGAGAGGGAGATAAAATTATATAGTTCAAAGACAACCTATCTAAAGAAACTGTATCACCTAACCAAGGTAATAGAATTGACAATATTGATTTATAGGAATATGATTGATATGGTAGCTAAGATAATTGATACAAATTGATTATAATCAATCATCATCTCTTATATGCCCCCTCAAGACGGACGATCTATCAATGAGTTCGATCTTGGACACAAGCAATTCAAGACATGGACAAGAAAATGGCTTAGTCAAACAATCTGCAAGTTGATTATTGGTGGAAACATGAGTAACCTGTAATGTACCTCTTTGAACTTGTTCCCGAATGAAAACGTATGCTAGAGCCAAGTGCTTCATTTTGGAGTGAAAGACCGGATTCACACTTAGTTGTGTGGATCCACGATTATCACAATATATGACTAGAGTATGTGTAATCAAAAGACCAAACTCCCTGAGAAGGTTTCGGACCTACATAAATTCAGCAGTTGTGGATGCAACAACCCTATACTCGTTTAGTGGAGGAGAGAACTAAGAATCTTTGCTTTTTGGAGATCCAGGTGATAGGATTTTTACCAAGAAAGATAACATGGCCCATCATAGAAGTATAGTCATTTTTGTTCCGTCCCCAATCGACGTTGACAAAGGCATGAATAGTAAAAGGAGAATCACGAAAAAATGTTAACCCCTTTATCCATTGTTCCACAAAGATAGCGCATGAGATGCTTCACTGCTGCCTAATGTGTAGTACGTTCGGTGTCCTTGGGGTAACCTTGTAGTTCCTATGGGGTGGAGATGATGGGGTCGGTCCATGGATTTTTCTTCCTTTTGTCGGCTTGTGCATATACTGGGATAATATGTTGATGGCAAATGCAAATTACATGGGCCAAAATTAGAGGTTAATCTATTTTATATTACATATAACCCCCTACCATCTCGTAAAACCGTTGCGCCCACCCCCACAGTGATGTTGAAGGGTGTTGATGGATAATAGGTGGCGCTGGCTGTTGTAAAAGAGCTTCAAATGATGACTTTGATGGAAGCAAAACGTGGGTTTTTGTGTGTCCTCTATCTGTCTACTAACCAAATCTTGCATAGTTCATATTCCAAACACCATGAGCCTTGCGACGACATAAATAACAGATAGTTGGCGAATAATGTTAGGCCCACAGAGGGGATGAAGATGAAGCCATCAAAATAGTTGGTGAATATTTGAAGGATTTGTATAACATCTATTTGGAGTTTTGATTTGTTTAGGGTTTTAAATTGATTTGCAAAGACTCATATTCAAAGTTCTTATTAATGGATTTATATAAATTTGTTTAGGTTTTCGATTTTTTTTCCAGATATTTAATTTAGGGTTTTGATTTTGTATGTATCATAAATTTCAAGAATGAATTTGTATAACATCTACTTCCCTTATAATTTAGGGTTTTTGTAACAATTGAAGTTATTTAGTTTTGGTAAAAATGTAAGTTCAAGGTGGTTTTGGTAAATTAGTTATTTCTGAAGGTTTAGTTTAAATTTTTTGAGAATTTTCTTGAGAGAGACTCTCTTCTCTTTCTTTGTCCATAACAAAAGCAGCACTTGGGTGTGTGTTTAGAGTAGGGAAATTTTAGAGAAATCTGTTGGTGAAGGAAGAATTAGAAAAATTCTTGTAGATTAGTAGCTTGAAATGAAATCTTTATCAAGGTATGAATCTCCCTTTTTGTTTCTTCCAATCTAGGGTTTACTCTAAAGTTTTGAGTAGAGAATTTAGGTTCTATATGTTATAACTGGGTTTTCTGCAAACTTGGGTTGAGGTAAATTTATGTGTTCATTATGTGATAGCATGCATGTTGTCTTAAAGATAAATGCATGAATTATGTGCACATGTGTGGTAATTTGATATTATGTATGCATGTGAAAATTTTGTAGGCGGTTACATGATAAATACTATAATCCAAACCTTCATGGTTAAGAAAGGTTGATTATAAAACATTATCTTTCCACTGCCTAATGATTTTATATTGAAAGATATTCATTACCGCCTCATCCTAAGTATAAAAGAAAAAGGATAAGGTAAAAACCTTATCGGTTCACTATTTTGCAAAATATACAAGAGAAACATAAAGACGGTGAAATCATTCTTAAAAAGTGTTCTTGAAAAATATTCTTGAAGAATATTGCTGTTTAAAGATTTTGTGATTTGATGCGTGATAATCTGCAGAGTCTGTTATTTTAAGGTGAGTTTTAAACTATCGTCGATTATAAATTGTGAGTTTTATCTACTGTTTGATTCTATAAATTCTGGAATATTGATGGGTTTAAATTTATAAGAATCCAGTATAACTGTTTTAAACGGTTTTTAAAAGAAACTATTTTATGAATTGAAAAACTTAAACCTGTTTTGAAAAAGGTTGAGCAGGAACTGTGTTTGAAGGAACAATTTGGATTTGGTACTCTGTTTTTGACGATTAAGCAAAAACAGACGATTGAGAAATCATATAAAGAACAAATTGTTCTTATGGATTGAAAGATTTGAATATAAACCTGTGTTGAGAATATGATTTGGTTAAAACTATAGACGAGGTTCACTTTGACGTATGTGACTTTGTTTCGTCATTGGATGAAATAGTCTATAAATTTTGGATAAAGCTATGAACGAGGTTCACTCTGACAGAAAGGTCTGCAGCCTGTCATTGGATGAAATAGTTCATATGAATTTAAGGAGAAATAAGGATGGTCGTTGTGTGTGATGGATAGCTATTGCTATAAACAGGGGATTGATGGAAGTAATAAGGATGGTCGTTGTGTGTGTGCATGGTATAACTCTTATTATTATATCTAATAAGATTACAACATATTGGAGTTCTCTCTTCTTGGTGATTTGAGGATTCAGAGATGTTGTTCTTATTGGAAATATGTGGCTTATGGTAATTGGTTTTGGCAAAAAGTATTTTGGAACAGAGTGTTCATTTTATGAGGAACCAGAGAGACTCTGGTTAGTTCTCACTATTGGACCAAAGGAATCTTTGGAATATTCTGAACTATTTATGAACGTCACAGCAAAAATGATTAAAATATGCAAGTTCTTACTAAATGCAATAATTGGTCCAGAAGCTCTGTATCTATTGATAAGAGCTTCTGTGTCAAAATCACGTTTAAAGAAGTTTTCAAGAAAAAAGATTTTATAATTAGCTTTCTATACAAAAGACAGACCAGAGGGGCTCTGGTCGACTCACACGTTGAACCAGAGGCTCTGGTTGGTCATAACTTTTAAACCAGAAGCTCTGGTTAGTACAACCAGAGGCTCTGTCGAGCATGAACTCTTTATAACTATTCTTTTTATGAAAAAAGTTATCTTATTGATTGGAAGCTTAACTTAAGAATATTATATGAGACAGAGGCTCTGGTTAGTACAACCAGAGGCTCTGGACGAGGGAATAAAAGCTCTGTTAGAAGGACCCGAGGGGCTCTGACCCTGTTTATTGAAATATATTCTAAGTATGGTCTAGGACCAGAGGCCTGATGAACCAAAACAGAATATAATTTTCAGTTTTTATGATATGAAATGAATTATTAAAATAAATGTTTTGGTGATCTTCACCCTGCATTACATAAAAGGAAACCTCACTAGACATTAATGTCTAACCCTCATTTTGTGTTTTCAAATATATGTGCAGGTGATGATAACAAGCGCAAGATCATTTTGTGAAATAATTCCCTATGTACTTTGCTATATTTTGAAGTTTGGATGCTAGGATACAAGAGCATGTACTTTTGAAATTTGATCTATGTAATTTACATTATAGACTTTTGTGTTATGGACCTATGTGGGAGAAAACATGTATTCTATGTATGAAATATGTGTTATATGCAATGTATGGATATGGGGGCGTTACACTATGTTATTTTAGTATATAGGTTTGTTCAAAGTTCTTTGATGGCAAGAAACTTTCCTTTGGTCAATTTTGAGTTACTTTTTAGTTTTGAAGTGTTGAGATTAAGGTGTACTTTTCATATTATGAGTTGGAGTATAAGTTTTCTAGTGTTAACGTGAATTACCCATTGACTTTTTGTAACCTTGTAGAATTAAGGATGCTAGAGTTAGATCTAGATGTTCCGTTGGTTAAAAGTATGTTGAAGGTTTGTTATTTAGCAGTAAAAGGACAACTTAATCTTGGTTTTTGTCAAAATGGTGTATCTGGGAAGAATAGGGTGAACCAGACCCTCCAGTGACTCTTGCGACTTGAGTCACGGACTAAGTCGCGTAAGTTTCTATTTTGAGATTTTTTGAATTTTCTTTTGTGGCATTTAAGGGTCTTTTGGGGTATCGTTTAAGGTTTATAGATTGGGTTTAGAGGTAAGGGAAGTGTTTAACCATCAAGGTTGTAATCATGCTTTCTTTACTCAGGTTCAAGTGTTTGATGTTGATATACTAACATTTAGAGTTTACTGTAAGACGTTTGGTGACAGATGAATTTTCTTGTACCTTTCACTTGAAATGCATATTCTTATTTATTATTGCTATGCTAGATCCTAGTTATTCGTTTATAATGTGTGATATATTTGTTATTTAATTTAAATCAAGCGAAGTCTTGATTTTGGTATTAAGGAATAATGTAACTTACACAACATGACTGATATGTGTGCGGATATGATGGGTCGCACAAGAAAGTTAACAGCTCAACCCATGACTTTCTTTCATGTGGTTCCATTGCCCATATTGATTGCAAACAAGTCAGAGTGCTTTCCATTATTACTTATGCGACTATTGTGGCTAGTAACTTGGTGAGGTTGTAGTCTTGAGAGCCTACATTATTTTTTATTTATCAAATTGAGATAGTTGAATTCTTGCAGTGTCTAGGAAATTCACTTGACCGTTTGGTCTACCTCTCATTTTGTTGTAATATGCATTTCAGGTCATATAGAGTGTAAGCCAAAAGGGAAGGGTAAGATGTGAATCATAGTTGTTGATTTAAGAGCCAAAAGGGGAGGGTAAGAGAGAGAGAGAGAGAGCTTAACTCTGAACTTATTTTTCTTCCCTTGTTTTTTTGTAAGCATCTCTTTAGTAGGTTGTCGTAGTATCAAGAGGTGCTATTGTATTGTGTTCGTAGGGACTTTGTCTTATTTGTTAAATTGTATATGTTTACATATATTGTTTTTGGCGGGCTGTAACAGTTTTTATTTGGATTTAGATTCTGATTTTGGTTATTATATTGCATGAATCTGAATTGCAGAGAGAAAACTAGATTCTACCCTTATTCATGCTCTGCTCATGTTCATCTAAATTATGTTCTGATGGGGTTGGTGGTGGTCGATGGTGGTGTAGCTTGTCAATATGCTCATTCAGTTGAGGAAGTTGGAGATGGGAGGAAGATGGGTAAAAATATCTATTTGCACCTCATGCAATGGGTATGTGATAGGGTTCACGATTCGTGAATAGATTAATGTTAAAGTACAAATCCAATATGTTATAAAAACACACAAATTAAGGACCTTTAATGTACTTAATGCATTTTAGAACCAAGTTCATATTTTTTGCAGAACATGGAAACCAAGAATGTACTTTACTCATAGTCAAAGTATATAGTTTAAAATATATAATTTGCATGATTTTTACGTAAATAATATGCCTTAAAACAAAAGTTATTGGACAAAATGTGTGAATTATATGCCTTAAAAAATTAAGTAATAAATCTTTGTTTCTTACTCAAATGGATTTGAAGTAAAACTCTTACTCAATTATGTACATAAACACACATATCTTATTAAGTAAAACACAATTACGATATCCTGTGCACACACACACACAGAACAGAGTATATCAACAATTACAGAGAAGTATACAATATGAAGCGGTACATCTATTTGGTGAAAAGTTGCAACGGTTCATGT
>NC_037530.1:14660974-14677650 GCF_001531365.2 Cynara cardunculus var. scolymus
CTATATGCTTTAAACAGCATCTCCCATGCATCTTTTGCAGTTTCACATGCAGAGATCCTCTCAAAGATGTTCTCATCCACTGCCTGATAGATAAGAAACAGTGCCTTCTTGTCTTTTTTCTTAGATTCATTAAATTCGATGGTCTGCTGTAATGTTAGTGCAGTAGGATTTTCTGGTTCAACTACTCCACTCTCTATTATTCCCCATAGATCTTGAGACTCAAACATTACTTTCATCTGTATGCTCCAGTGAAAGTAATTTCTTCCATTAAACCTTGGCAGATGTGGTTGTTGAACGATTTGTGAACTTGAAGCCATGATCGTTTTGCTCTGATACCATTTGAAGTAAAACTCTTACTCAATTATGTACATAAACACACATATCTTATTAAGTAAAACACAATTACGATATCCTGTGCACACACACACAGAACAGAGTATATCAACAATTACAGAGAAGTATACAATATGAAGCGGTACATCTATTTGGTGAAAAGTTGCAACGGTTCATGTAAACAGATTTTGGCGGGAACTTCAACTATCAAATAACTGCTACTTAACAGAACAAACTATTACTTAACGGGAAAGACCCAAACGAAGGTTAGCTTATTTCCAATAGGATTACCCTATTTTTTAAATCTAAACTATTTAACGTATAATCAAAATTGGAATTAAATATATTATTAAGAAAACACAAGCATTATATTGTTTTCTTTAGTTTATAAAACATTAGATGGATCTCATGCAAGGGTTGTGATTAAGGGAAATTGACTAAAATAGCTCATCTCGTAATTTCATTTTATTTTTTATTCATGTTTTTAAGTTAAATCTCAAACTAGCCATTATTTATATAAATGTGTAAATCTTTATGTAAATAGATACTTCTTTTATGTAAATATCCATTTTTTTTTCTTTTCTTTTTATCAAAAAAACGTGGTTTATGTAAATGCACAAAATATTTACCTAAAAATTAACTAGTTTTTTACCATATTCAATCAATAATGGTCCATGTTTAAATATCACATATTTCAAAAAAAAAATTTATTTTGTGGAGTACCAAATATTTATATATAAAGAAAATCACAAGATCAGTCGTAATTGTTTTGATAAAATGTTTTCGTCTCTTTATGTTTTGTATTTAAAAAAATGTATATAAGAAGAACGATGAAATTGCTGTTATGAATCTAAAAGATACTAAATCTAACTATTTCTAAAAAAAAGTACATATTTAACTTTTGGGGATTAGGTGTGTGGAGAAGGAAGAATATTGTATATATTCACGAGAGAGGGAGATACAATTATATTATATAGTACAAAGGCAACCTATCTAAATCTAAAGAAAAGAAACTGTATGACCTTACTAACATAAGAGAATTGACAATACTCATTTAATTACAGGAATATGATTGATATGGTAATAATCAATCAACATCGATCTCTTATATGCCCCTCAAGACTTAGACAGACCATCCATCAATGAGTTCGATCTCGGACACAAGCAAGTCAAGACATGGACCAGATAATGGCTTAGTCAAACAATTTGCAAGCATGATTGAACTTGTTCCCGTCTGAAGTGCTTCATTTTTTCCTCAAAGTTGCATGGCTCAACACTACAGTTATCAAAATATATGACTGGAGTATGTGTAATCAAAAGACCAAACTCCCTGACAAGCAGTGGCATGGCGGATCCAGGAAACTAATGCGATGGATAATCTGTTGATGGCAAATGCAATGTCCAACCTTGTGAGCGTGAGGCATTGGAGACTTCCAACTCCTACCCCATACACAGGTGGATTTTCCATAAGTTCACCTGCCTATAAAGTAAGATTTGGAGGGCTTTGCATGTCGCATATTGAAGCGTTCAAGGAGGTCCACAGTATATTTTCTTTAACTTAGGAAGTGGCCATGGTGTGTAGGCTTAGCTTCAACAACAAGAAAATATGATAAGGTGCCAAGATCTTTTAATGAGAACCTGTTTGCCAAACTTTTAGCAAAAGCCTCAAGGTTAGTAGCATTTGGTCCGATTATGATTATATCATCAACATACACAAGAAGATAAATAGGAGTCGTCGAGTGATGGTAAATAAAAAGTGATGCATTGGTAATGGACCGAGCCAAGTAGAAAGTTTGCCAATTCCATATACCAAGCCCGAGGGGATTGTTTAAGGCCATAGATAGCCTTACGAAGCTTGCACACATAAGCGGGAAAATTGACGTCAAACAAATCCGGGTGGTTGGGATGAACACCAATTTGTTTTTAAGAGGGTAAAAACAAATATAGTTGGTATGGTGAACAACAAATATGACATAGTATTTATAACCATTGTCGATTTAAATGAGATCAAGATACAGATTATATGAAGTAGGAATGGAAAGAGAATCAGAGTGTGTAATTGGGACACCCACACCATTGTCTATTACTATTTCTTTTGAGCCATCATAGGTGTGATGAAGGGCTAAGTTTGCGAGGTCATGAGTGACGTGATGCAAGGCACCCTAATCAAGAAGCCAAGGAGATGGGGGGTCAGATTGTCCAACAGTAGCAACTAAGAATGATGCGTAGGATGGTTGGTGGAAGGCAGTTGGGATTGGTTGGTGTTAGGCCTGCGAAGTAGGCGCATACTTGGATAGGAGTGTAAACGATATGAGACAGTTTGCGAGTTATTCGACTCGGTCAAAGCTCGATTTATACTCGACTCGAATAGGCTCGGTTTGAACACGAGCTCGACTCGTTAATATGCTCGACTCGACATATTAACGAGTCGAGTCGAGTCGAGCTACCCAATACTCAACTTGAAAAGCTCGTGAGATGCTCGATTTTCTTATATATAATTACTATTAAAATATAGTCAGTTTTATAATATAATTTGTAAAATATAATATAATAAAAATGTCTTACATTTTAGATATTTGAACAAAATTGTGCATTTTTTAACTACATATAATAATCAATTATCTTATTATTTAAATCATAAATTAGAAAAATCTATATAACTGTTGGTGAAATTGTCTCATGTTAGAAGAGAGATAGTAAAAGAAGGGTGAAAAAGTTTTATAAAAAGAGACGGAGGTAAATGCATTTTGTAGCTTGTCTTTTTTGAAGATGAAGTTTAAGGTTCGTCTCTTTAGTTTTATAAAACTTAAGAGAACATCTTTGAGTTTTATAATTTTTAAGGAAGACCCCAAAATTTTGTAAATTTCAATGGGTGAAAATGGTTCCAACTTGATTCGAGTTTGAGCTTGGTTCAAGTTCGAGTTCAAGTTTGGTTCGAATTAGAGTTCGAGATTGGTTCGAGCTCTCGAGTTCGAGTTAAAAAAATTGTAATCGAGTTCAAGTTGAGTTTAGTTTTTAACTATTCGCGAGTTTTCGAGTCGAGTTCGAGCTTGAGAAATTACTATCGAGTTCGAGTCGAATATATCGATACTCTAGCTCTACTGACCTCTGGCTGGAAAATTTTCATGAAAAGTAGGACGATGTGTTGGAATATGCTCGTGTCATAATAAATAATTGTATGGCTAGACACACGTGAGCCTATAGGGTCACATACATATACACTGAGACATCATTTAATATAATGTATTTATTGTATTTACATTATATATATTATCTTAGTAACATGGGTATTTACATGGGACCTAATCATTAAGTATGACTTAATAATTTGGGATTTGAGTAAGTTAATAGCAAGCCCATTATAATTAATTAAATTCTAAGCCCATGAAGAGTTAGAAAGAAAAGCCCAAGGAAACATTACGGTTAATCCTATATAAATATAGTAATTAACCAAATGAAAAGAAATCTCCTCTTCCTCCTCTCTCTCTCTAAATACGACGACCACCCTAGGGTTTCCTAGGGTTTTTCGGTTTTTCATCTTCTTACTCGTTCTTCGTGTAAGAAGGTTCGTTACTAAGAGGACTAGCATCAGGTGGTGATCGAGGACGTGTAGTGTGGACTACTCTAGAGATATTCTCTCTAGAATACTTGGTTTCAAAGCCTTGCAAGTGAACACGGTCTTTCATCTACAAATCATGCTTCAAAAGTATATCGTTATTTGTTTTATCGTTTAATCTTTTGGCAATACGTTGATTCGATTTTGGTGATTATTTTCGCTGCGTTTTTATATACTTTTATATGTTTTTTTTATTATAATCACCAACAGTGGTATCAGAACCTTCGTATGTGCCTTTTGATTAGCGTGTATTTGTGAAAGTGGCAAAATTCGATTCGATTTCGTTTTTTTTTTCTTTTTGGTTCGAAAATCACAGCCCTAAGGCTGATTTTTTTTTTTAATTTTTTGAACCCCAAGAGGTCTTTAAATAATATATTTTTAGAATCTTAAAGCCACTAGTTACATATACTAATCGTAGATTAATTATTGTAATTTTTCTTCGTTTTGTTGGCTTGTTTTATTTTTTATCGTAAGTGTTTTAGATCCATGGTAATTTCCATGGACCAAGCCAACACTCTTGTAATATTGTATTATTATATGAATGTGCAAAACTGATGAAAACCTTGACCGCTTGTATGCTTTGTCTCTTGGTTGTCGTTTTATGGAATGTTTTTGTTTTTGGGTGCCTTTGTTTTGGCATTTATTCTTTCCTTTAACATCACTTGTTGCCATTGTTTGGGCATTTGTTTTTACTTAGTTTTGTAGTAGAATAAATGTATTTTATTTCAAAATTGTAATCTTTGCTTGGCATGGAATGACGATGAAGTTAAAGGAGGAAAACAATTTTCGTCACTGTTGGACAGCCGGCACGAAAACTGTGTTTCCCGGAGTTTGGTGACTCGGATTGTGGTGATTCTTTTTGCTGAAGTTCCATAAGACATAGGAGCACAACTTTGTAGATGGATGCTTCAATTGGGAAGACTCCTTCTATGGTTTTTCGGGCCCCGAAGCTGCTGCGTTTTTCCAGAAAATTTTGGTGTTCGCATGTTCATATGGATTCTACTTGCTCTTGATTGTCTTGGAGCAAGTGGGAGTCCATTTGGTTTTATGTTGGCCCGTCCTTAGTTGCCCTCTTGGTCCGTCGTGATGGCTCACGAGACTAAACATAGGTTTTTTTTCATCATTTTGCACATTTTATGGTTGTGTGATTGTTCATGTTGCATTGTTATTCATATCTTGCATATTATAACTTGCAAAATAAGTTTTTTAACTCATGCTACGAATGAAGAATGCATGCTTCTTTCGTACATTTTTTGACACACTTTTATCAAAACTATACCCGTCACAATTTTAAGTCGTGCCGTCCAATCAGTTTGAAATCACTTGCTTCTACTTTTCACATTCACATGAGACGTGAGTTGAATTGTAATTCCGAGGTAATTGTTGTCTAAGCGTGAGACCTAGATCTATTTTTACACGATTTAAGATTGGATGACTTAATCGAGTTAAGCGGGTGAGACCTTGACTCGAGGCAAGGATGGGACTAAACATGCCAGCTTGACACTAGTTGCTCGGTCACTAGTTGCCATGGGTCCCATAAGGATCTAAGAATTGCACTTGTAATGCAATTGGTGAACGTCACCTACCTATTGAGTCTATCATTACTAGCAGATCAACTGATGTAATGAAAGAGTCCAAATGAGGATCTTAGCCTTTTTTCGTAAAATTAATTGTTTTAATAGTAAAACTAGGGTAGTTAATTTTAAAAAGGATTAATTATTAAAAATACTAATCTTGAACATTGTATGCTTGTAGATGACAATAACAAATCAAAACCTAAGCAACTCTACTATCAGGTCAGTTCTTGAAAAAGAGAAATGACGGGTATCAACTTTATCGACTGGTATCAAAATCTGAGGATTGTCCTTAGAGCTGAAAATAAGTTGATCCATCTGGAAGAGGCCTTACCTGAGGCACCTTCTGCAACTGCTTCTGCTACAGTTCGTACAGCCTATACCAAGAGGTTTAACGAACAACAAGAAGTAGCTACTCTGATGCTTGTGAGCATGACCCCCGAGATCCAAAAGAACTTGGAGGAACTCACAGCATTTGAGATGCTACAAGAGTTGAAAACTATGCTTCAACAACAAGCTGAGCAGGAACTATTTGAAACAGTAAAAGCATTCCATGCTTGTAAGCAGGAGGATGGCCAGTCAGCTCTTATATCTTGAAGATGAAAGGCTTTCTTGATCAAATGGAGCGTCTTGGTTACCCCATGCCACAAGTTCTTGGAGTGAGCTTGATCCTTACCTCACTTTCCAAGGACTATGATCAATTTGTTATGAACTATAACATGCATAGCATGGGGAAGACTATAGCTGAACTGCATGCTATGCTAAAGCTTGCAGAGCAAGGGTTGCCCAAGAAAGAGAAAGCTCCAGTTGTTCTAGCAATCAGGGAAGGTAAAATCCGGAAACCAAAACCGCAAGCACAGGGCAAGGGTCTTGGCAAGGGTAAGCAAGTCTATAAACCCAAACCAAAGATCCCCCCCACCTGCTAAGAACGAGCACCCTGCAAAGGACGTCGCCTGCCATCACTGTGGAGTGGTGGGCCACTGGAGGAGGAATTGTTCTGCCTACCTAGCAGAGTTGAAGAAGAATAAAGCTACCCCGACTAGCATATCAGGTATCTTCACTATAGAACTCAATGCTTTTCCTAGTAAATCCTGGGTTTATGACACCGGTTGTGGAACTCACATTTGTAATAATGTGCAGGGACTAAGGGGAAGTAGAAAGCTAAACAAAGGAGCTTTGAAACTGTACATAGGCAATGGAATGCGTGCTGCAGTTGAAGCTATAGGGAGCTTTGATCTTATCCTCCCTAATAGATTGATTATTGTTTTAGACAATTGTCATTATGCACCTACTATTACTAGGGGTATTGTTTCGCTTTCCTTTTTGAAGAATAATGGTTTTATTCATACTTTTACAGATTATGGCATTTCGGTTTCTAAGGATAATATATTTTATTTTAATGTTATTCCGCGAGATGATATTTTTGAAATTGACATGCATAATCTTGTTTCAAACGGTAGTTCTATGTATACATGTATCACTAAGAAATCCAAACGTAATTTGGATTCCACTTACCTATGGCATTGCCGTCTTTGCCACATAAACAAGAAGCGCATTTTAAAGCTACAACACAATGGGCTTCTAAAGACAACTGACGATAAATCATTTGACAAATGCCTCTCTTGCATATCTGGAAAGATGACAAGAAATCCTTTCTCTCATGTAGGTGAAAGAGCCAAAGATCTACTTGGACTCATACATAGTGATGTATGTGGGCCTTTTAGAACTATGTGTAGGGAAGGTGCTAACTACTTTGTCACTTTCATTGATGATTTCAGTCGTTATGGTTATGTTTACCTGATTAAACATAAACATTAAGCTTTTGAAATGTTCAAATATGATACTTGGGCTAAGGGCACCGAAACAGTGCTTTACCCCTAGATGTCCAGTCAACTGGGAAGGTTCTACCCCGTGGAAACGCTCTTTAATGGAACTTTAGCTTTAGCTGGTCGTGACCAAGAAACCACCGGTTTCGCTTGGTGGGCCGGGAATGCCCGGCTTATCAATTTATCCGGTAATTGCGTTTTCATTATGGTCTTACAGAAAGACAATTACTTAAATACGTTCTTATCGCCGGAAAGGCAAAGTCAAGTACAACTTTATACACTACAATAACACTAATAGAGAGTATGGTAACTGGTGGTATCAATCGGAATGCCTTATTTGTCTTTCAAATCCTGCTGCAGCTGCACGAGCCCGACCCCATCATCTCCACCCCATAGGAACTACGAGATTACCCCAAGGACGCCTTCGCCTTTCAAAGTGAAGTAGAAAATCAACTTGGAAAGACTATTAAAGCTCTCCGTTCTGATCGAGGAGGAGAGTACATGAGTCAAGAGTTTTTAGACCATCTGACTAAATGTTGGATTGTCTCACAATTCACTCCTCCATACACCCCACAACATAATGGTGTGTCTGAAAGGAGAAATCGAACCCTATTAGACATGGTTCGATCTATGACGAGTCTAACTACTTTGCCAATGTCCTTTTGGGGGTGTGCTCTAGAGTATGCTGCTTGCATACTCAATATGGTTACAACCAAGAAGGTTGATAAGACACCATATGAAATATGGCACAGGAAAGTCCCTAATCTGTCTTACTTGAAGGTTTGGGGTTGTGAAGCTCTCGTGAAACGAGACACACCGAACAAATTTGAGCCTAGATCCATCAAGTGTATCTTCGTAGGGTATCCAAAGAAAACAATGGGTTATTATTTCTACTACCCACCCAATAACAAAATTATTGTTGCTCGGTATGCTGAGTTTCTTAAGAACAGTCTCATTTCACAAGAAGCAAGTGGGAGCACTGTAGACTTTGATGAGATTCAAAGCGAATATGCGCAACCTCCTGGTAACACTAGCGAACATCACACTAAGGCTGAACATGGAGATGTTGAACCACAGAGTGATGTCATTCCCATTCGTAAGTCCGCAAGGACACCTCATGCACCTATCGTTATGGTTATTATGTCGATGCTGAGGAGCAGAGTTTGGGGGATCATGGTGAACCCTCTAACTATCAAGTTGCATTGTCGGATCCAGAATCCGGTAAATTGCTTGAGGCTATGAATGCTGAAATGCAATCCATGAAAGACAATCAAGTCTGGAACGTGGTTGATCTTCCTCCAAACAGCAAGACTGTTAGGAGTAAATGGATCTTCAAAAAGAAGACCGACATGGATGGCAATGTACACCTATAAAGCTCGTCTAGTAGCAAAAGGTTACACTCAAACCTACGGGATTGACTATGAAGAAACCTTCTTGCCTGTTGCTGACGTTAAAGCTATTAGGATTCTTATAGCCATAGCAGCGTACTATGACTATGAGATTTGGCAAATGGATGTCAAAACTGCTTTCTTGAACGGGCACCTTAATGAAGATGTTTATATGGTGCAACCCGAGGGTTTTGTAAATCCGAGACATCCCAAGAAAGTATGCAAGCTTCAAAGATCGATTTATGGATTGAAGCAAACATCTAGAAGTTGGAATAAAATGTTTGATGAGGAAATCAAAATGTATGGTTTCACTCAAAATCCTGATGAGCCATGTGTATATATGAGAGCTAGTGGGAGCATTGTCGTTTTTCTAATTCTATATGTTGATGACATATTGCTCATAGGGAACAACATTCCAATGCTACAAGATGTCAAATCCTGGCTTAGAAAATGTTTTGCCATGAAAGATTTAGGGGAAGCGGCATACATCCTTGGAATCAAGATCTATCAGGATAGATCAAAGCGATTAATTGGTCTAAGTCAAAGTGCATACATTGACAAAATCCTAAAAAAGTTTAGAATGAATGCTTCCAAACGAGGAATTCTTCCAATGCAACACAATGTAAACTTGAGTAAAACTCAAAGACCCTCCACACCTGTTGAGGTGAAGCGAATGAAGGGAATCCCCTATGCTTCGGCAGTGGGGTCCATCATGTATGCAGTGAGGTGCACTAGACCTGATGTGGCGTTCTCTCAGAACCTTACGAGTAGATACCAACAGAAACCAGGAGAAAGTCACTGGACTGTTGTTAAGAACATATTGAAGTATCTTCGAAATACGAAAGGTATGTTCCTCGTTTATGGTGGAGATACTGAAAGAGAGCTTAGTGTTACTTGCTACACTGATGCTGGTTTTGAAACAGATTGAGATGATACTCGATCTCAGACTGGATACGTTTTCGTCATGAACGGAGGCGTTGTTGACTGGAAGAGTTCTAAGCAAAGCACTACTGCGATGTCTTCTATAGAAGCTAAATACATAGCTGCTTCTGAGGCTGCAATGGAGGCTGTTTGGATACGGAAATTCATTTCTAGGCTTGACGTTGTCCCCAATAATGAAAAACCCATGGATATGTATTGTGATAATTCTGCTGCCATTATCATAGCCAATGAACCTGGAGTTCAAAAGGGCACCAAACACTTTCTTAGGAAGGTTCACTACATTCGAGAAGTCATCAAGACGGGTGAAATTCTCCTTCTAAAGGTTCACACAGATAACAACCTAGCTGACCCTTTTACGAAGCCAATGTCTTGTGCCAAACACATCAAGCATGCCAGGAACATTGGGCTTCGACCAGCTAGTAGTATCTTGTAGATCTGTTTAGTATTTGAATAATTGGAACATTAAACAGTTTTTATTTTACAATGAATTGATGTACTAGGTATGATCGTTTTCATTATCAACTGTGTTCTATATTTGCATGTTTAATCCATGAATAATTAATATATTCTAAATTGTCCATTGTCAGTTGATAATACGGGAGTATTATCGAGTTAAGGCAAATGTGAGCGTATTGGTGATATTCATTGGAGAATGAATATTAATGATGATGCCACCAAACTCACATGTTGTTCATTGGTGATGAACATTGGACTGACCCAACCTACGAGAATTCACTGCATGGATCGATGTCAACAGTGAATCTTGCAAAAGGTTATGTCACTCATCCTTAGACTTGAGATACAAGCAGGTTTTGTCTGAGTGAAATGTCGTTTTTTGATATGGTTAAACGTTGTCCTGAATAAGGCTGTTATAAAACCATCTTCAGGAACGATGTGAAGCATAAGATAGACACGTGCAGTCAAAATAGGATTTGTTCCTATACAAGTAATGGAGTTAGATGCTACTGGGCCGCTCGATGAATTGAATAGATGTTTGTATGGCCATACCCAAATGTAATTGAGATGATGCTTGATTAATTTGGTAATCTATTTCAATACCCAGATCGAGAAACAGAATTATTGAATGATTAGAATGACATATGATCCATGTCTAAAATTCAATATGGTATCTACAACAAAGGGATGACTGATTAATAAACCTTTTAAAATGAGACGTATAACAAACTCACCTCATGTGTCTCTAGGGGCATTGGCGTGTTGCTAGACGCTAACCTTTGCTTGTATAATTACTAGTTTTTTTGACGTGTGCAAGTGGGAGCTGTTGGAATATGCTCGTTTCATAATAAATAATTATATGGCTAGACACACGTGAGCCTATAGGGTCACGCACATATACACTGAGACATCATTTAATATAATGTATTTATTGTATTTACATTATATATATTATCTTAGTAACGTGGGGTATTTATATGGGACCTAATCATTAAGTATGACTTAATAATTTGGGATTAGAGTAAGTTAATGGCAAGCCCATTATAATTAATTAAATCCTAAGCCCATGAAGAGCTAGAAGGAAAAGCCCAAGGAAGCATTAGGGTTAATCCTATATAAATATTGTAATTAACCTAATGAAAAGAAATCTCCTCTTCTTCCTCTCTTTCTCTAAATACGACGCCCACCCTAGGGTTTCCTAGGGTTTTTCGATTTTTCATCTTCTTACTCGTTCTTCGTGTATGAAGGTTCGTTACTAAGAGGACTAGCATCTGGTGGTGATCGAGGACGTGTAGTGTGGACTACTCTAGAGGTATTCTCTCTAGAATACTTGGTTTCAAAGCCTTGCAAGTGAACATGGTCTTTCATCTACAAATCACTCTACAAAGGTATATCGTTATTTGTTTTATTGTTTAATCTCTTGGCAATACGTTGATCCGGTTTTGGTGATTATTTCCGCTGCATTTTTATATACTTTTATATGTTCTTTTTTATTATAATCACCAACACGATGTTGAAGAGAGTGGCCGTGAGTATGGCACCATTGGCATTTGCCTTGGTAGCCACCTGTATGGGGGTGTTGGAGACGCTTGTTATTTTTGTATGGTTGGCGTGAGTAGTAGTTGGAATTGAACGGTGGAGAGTGATGGTAGGTGGTATTTTGTGATTGGGAATAGGGGCGAGTAGTGGCTGCATGGGCAGAGGCTGGAAGGTGAAGTGGTGAGGTCTGGAATTTTATAGCAAGGTCTCTATTTAGCAATTTTTCATGAAGTTCTTCAAAACCGATAGGTGTATCACGAGCATGAACCGCGTCAATGACTCCTTGATATTTAGATTCAAGATGCTCAAGGACTTTATCAGAGTTGTTGTCCGGATTCATTGGTTCACCCAGGATGGCGAGTTAGTCCGTACACATTTTAATGGCGTGCATATAGTTCTTGATGGATTGAGGGCCTTTGGTAATAACCTTCAGATTGGCTTAAACGGATTTAAGATGGCCTCTGGATTGTTTGCCAAAAGTGTTGGCAAGCGTATCGTAAGCAACTTTGCAAGTTTCAGAGTGTGATATGAGTGTGACAAGGGTAGGTTCCAATGTACCAATAAGGACTCCAAAGAGGAGCTTGTCTTGCCTAACCCACATGGTGTGGGCAGGATTAATAATAGTCTCTGAATCTCCGGTGACTGTAAAAAGGCGGTGTTGGGAAAGGGCCATCCAAAAACTTTAACAAATCATATCCTATTAGTGTAGCTTCAATTTGAAGCTTCCACAAAAAGTAATTTGTTGTTGAAAAAATATTGATGTTAGATAGGTAAAACAATAAAAATTGTTGATGTTAGATAGATAAAACAAAGTTTAACTCTTTTATCCAAAAGATAAATAAAATATAAAAATTAAACTTTATTATAAAAGACTGTAACTTTAATATCCGGAATCAGATTCCTGAATCGATCAATACCACACAGATTGAATCTATCATCCGTGATAGAATCAATGAAAGAAGGGAGTAGAAGCAGAGTTGTTCACTTAGTGAATAGAAAATAAATACGATACTCGAAAATAAAAACCAACCTGTTTGAAGTGACGTTGAATCGGGATCTGCACGGTAAAACTTGTCCTTAAAGGTTTTATACGACCACTCTTTGTGAGTCTAGTAGTCGCAAAGCCCCAGGATTTGGTGTAGTATCGTGTTCCATTTATCAACAGTTTTGATAACGAAAAACAAAGGCAAGGTGGATGCAAAATAAATGGTGGTTTCAGACTGATTGAAGCAGGAAAATGAGAGAGAGAGAGAGAGAGAAAAAAAAACTATTCTGGCAGAAGTTCGAGAGAGAGCAAAACGATTTGAGGTGTTAACCACCCCATGATCACGCCTAAATCCCCCTAAACTCTGGATTAGATAGACACCAAGTCTCTAACTGATTTTCACACATTTTTTAAATGATTTATCCGATTTTAGATTTTAAAAACAGATAGATCGTAAATTCCTCAAACAAATAATTATATAACCAGTAATTATCTATCTCTCTCTAATCTATACCAAAAAGATACTCGGTAGCTCGGGGTGAGGCTCTTTCTACTCTAATGTGGCGTGTGAAGTGCAAAGTGAGTCTCCTCGAGCCACTTTCGCAAATCCCGCGCCCGCATCCTTGGCCTCGGCCACAACCACGCGCGTGCGTGTGTCTTGGGCCTTCCACTCATGACCCCCCACCATGAGTCCATCAACAAATTCAAGACCCAAATGAGAGGAAAGCCTTATAAGGCTCTCTAATATTTTAATAATCTACCAATGTAGGATGGAGGATAAATTTTCAACCTCACTAACATTTCCAGCAATCCCCCACTAGGTTGGAAAGTTTTCTGACATTCATAGTAGATAATGTTACAGTGGTGTCAATGAGATTAAACCCTGTTTGATGTAAGTATGCAAGAAGGGATCAATTTAATGATATCCTTAGGATTTAAACCTTGAATCTTGTGACCAATACAACTTACTTACATACATCATCTATCATCTTTGCTTTCTCTCTGAGCGCGAATATGACCATGTGCTAAACCCTGTTTCATGACTTACTAGAAGAGGAACTAGTACTCTTCGTTTGAGGCGGCACCATCTCTAAGTCATATAAGCAAAGTTTTATAACATCTTCGTTGTTAAGATGCCTCTATACTTTGTTAAGAGATTGACTCATCCTTATTCTCGACAACGTTGTACTATCTTTTACCTTACATGGATCTATTAGTTGATAGTACCTTCTATTAGTTAAGTGACTTGTTGTTGCCCTGTAAACTTGGTAGATAGGAGCGCTATATCCAAGTTAGGTTTTCATCACTAACTGATTATACGTGGTTTCAGACCCATGTCTCTGGTAGTTGACCCTACCAAGTCTCTCGTCAGAGGCTTGGTCAGTGGATCTGCCAAGTTCCCACAAGACTTGACAAACACAATACAATGGTACCATCATCAATTAATTGTCTCACATAATTGTGTTGTAGACCTATATGTCGCGACTTCCTTTATACATGGCATCGTATACTTTTGATAATGTGGCCTCACTGTCATAATACATGTGAATCGAAGGAATCGAACAAGTCCATAGATGGATATCAGTCAACAAATCTCTAATCCATTCGGCTTCTTTGCCCAACGTTGCTAGGGCAATGAATTTGGCTTCCATAGTCCAATGGACGATACATGTTTGTTTCTTGATCGCCCAAGAAATTGCCCCTCCAACAAGAGTATAAATCCATCCACTTGTGGATTTAGGATCACTTGAGTGATCTACCCAACTGGCTTCGGAATATCCCTCCAAGATTCCTGGATGTGTAGAGTATGTCAACTCTAGATCCCTGGTTCTTTTCAAAAGTACAGTACTCTGCTAGTTTCTTTCTAGTGATTTGGATCCGGATTGCTAGTATATTGACTCAGTTTACTCATAACAAAATCAATTTTCGATCTAGTACAATGCATTGCATACATCATGAATCCTATTGCATTAGTATATTCTAGTTGAACCACTGCTCTACCAGTGTATTTATCAAGTTACACACTTAAATCAAACGAAGTGTTAAACTCCTTTATATTTAGATGTTGAAACTTGGTCAGTATCTTCTCTATGTAGTGGGATTGGCATAGAGAGATTTGAGATGGTGACCTTTTTATCTTTATCCCAAGGATGGTATCTACTTCTCCAATATCTTTCATCTTAAAACTCAAAAATAAGATCCTTTTGTTTCAAGAATACCTTCTAGATCAGTTTCGATAATCAACATATCATTAACATAAAGACAGATTACCAAAGTGTATCCTCTCGTGCAGTTTGAGTAAATGCAACTGTCGGCCCTATTATGTCGGAGCTTGTTTAGGAGCTTGTTTTAACCCGTATAGAGATTTAATAAGTTTACACACTTTATTCTCTTGTCCAGGTGCTACAAACTCTTCAGATTGCTCCTTATAAACCCCCTCGTTTAAATAGCCATTCAAGGAGACTCTTTTCACATCCATTTGATGAATATACAATCCTTTTATTGCTGAAATTGCTATAAGAGTTCGAAAAGAACTAATTCTAGCATATGTAGCGTAGGTGTTGAAATAATCGACTCCCTCTTTCTGTTTTTACCCTTTAGCCACCAATCTATCCTTAAAAGATGATATTGAACCATCAGTGTGGGTGCATCTTTCTTTTGAATATCTACTTGGAACCAATGGGTTTTACCCCCGTAGACAAATCAGCCAATACCCCAAGTTTCATTTCCCAAGATAGAGTCCATTTCATCATTTATTGCTTCCTTCCACAATGAAGCATCCCTTGAAGTCATGGCCTATTTATATGTCTTAGGATCATCTTCAGTATTGATAGAGAAAATGACATCTCTTGTCATTTTCTTTTGTGTTCCTTCTACCAAGTACGAGAAGAAATCATTTCCTAGACTTTTCTCTTTTCTTGCTCTTGTACTTCTTCGTGGTTCGTCAACCTTATTTGAGGTTTTTGAACTATCATGAGATGAACAGGAAGGATTAGTGGCCAATGTTGATTATGATCTTTCAGCATCTTTTAAAAATCTATCTTCAAAGAATTCCACAT
This sequence comes from Cynara cardunculus var. scolymus, assembly GCF_001531365.2. Lineage (NCBI taxonomy): Eukaryota > Viridiplantae > Streptophyta > Magnoliopsida > Asterales > Asteraceae > Cynara > Cynara cardunculus. The sequence goes on from NC_037530.1 coordinate 14,676,693, forward strand.
CCCTGGATTCTACTACAACTTCTGATTCTTTGCCCAATAATCTATAAGCCTTGCTATTTATCGCATATATAACGAATATGCTCTTAATAGCACGAGCTCCTAATTTAGATCTTTTTGGATCAGGGGTTCGATAATAGGCAATATAGCCCCAAACTCTAAAGTAGTTCAAGTTTGGTTTCCTTCCTTTCTAGAGCTCATATGGGTTGGTTGGAATCACACGACTAGTGATTCAGTTATGAATATGGCAAGCAATTAGCAACGCTTCTCCCTAGAGATTGTTAGACAGACCCGATTGGTTCAACACACAGTTGACCATTTCAACAAGGGTTCGATTATTTCGTTCCGCCAAGTCATTTTGTTGAGGAGTGAATAGTGACGTGCATTCATGTTTGATACCATTCTTTTTGCAAAATGTATCGAACTCTTTATTGAAATATTCGCCACCTCTGTCTGATTGAAATATTTTGATTCGTTTTTTAAGTTGATTTTCGACTTCAGCTTTATATAATTTAAAGGCTTCCAAAGTTTCATCTTTTGAGTGTAATAAATAAACATGTAAAAACCGATTGAAGTCATCACATAATGTAATAAAATACTTTTTACCTCCTCAGGTAAGCATTCCATTCAATTCACAAATCTCAGAATTAATCAACTCTAAAACTGATGTGTCCCATTTAACTGATGGAAAAGGTTTATTTGTAAATTTTGATTTTACACATGTTTCACATTTTCCAAAACCTTTGTTGTTAATTTTGATTAACCCTTTATTTTGCATTTTTTTCAATATTTCTTACATTTTTATGAGCAAGACTGTTGGTCCCAAAAGGGTCTACAAGAATACTAAACAGTTTGTAGAAGGGGGGGGGGGGATGAATACAAACACAATTTTCAAATTTAAAATATATATTGATAAAGAAGATCAATACAGATTTTACAAGATTGTTTGCGGAAAGATAAG
>NC_037530.1:14677750-14677935 GCF_001531365.2 Cynara cardunculus var. scolymus
ATTACGGAGGTTCCTAGAACTGAAGTATTTTGCGCTGCTCCGGTAATCCCTACCACCGAAGCTGCTCAAGCCGAGGTTGTAGATGCCATCCCTAGGGATGAAGTCCAGACCATCACTGTTACTGGTGATGCTGATGATGCGGATGATGAAGATGATGATGAAGACGATGATGAACCTGTCATTCC
>NC_037530.1:14679846-14705763 GCF_001531365.2 Cynara cardunculus var. scolymus
TCTTTCCGCAAACAATCTTGTAAAATCTGTATTGATCTTCTTTATCAATATATATTTTAAATTTGAAAATTGTGTTTGTATTCTTCCCCCCCCCCTTCTACAAACTGTTTAGTATTCTTGTAGACCCTTTTGGGACCAACACTCATCAATGAAGGCATCTCACAAAATTTTTCAGCAGCCAGAACCCCACAACAGAATCGAGTGGTAGAGCGAAGGATCAAAACCCTCGTGGAAGCAGCAAGGACCATGCTTGCTTCATCGGAGTTACATATCACCTTCTGGGCTGAAGCAATTTCTACTGCATGCTTCACCCAAAATCGGTCCATCATCAAGAGGAGGCACCAGAAGACATGCTATGAGCTCATCAATCAGAGAAGACCAAATGTCAAATATTTCCATGTCTTTGGGTGCAAATGCTTTGTGCTCAATGATAGGGAATATCTTGGCAAGTTCGATAAGAAAGCTAATGAAGGGATCTTTCTGGGATACTCTCAAACCGCAAAGGCCTACAGAGTCTACATCAAAAGGACAAAGATTGTTATAGAAAGCATCAATGTGTCCTTTGATGACTCCACACCCATGACTTTTAGACACAATAGTTCAGGACTCGGACTTCAACAGAGAGCATCTGATTCATCAGTTGGCAAACCCAATGAATCAGAGTTAGCTCAATTATTTGAAGACATCTTTGAAGAAGAAGTAATCTCTGGACATGCACCTACTGCAAAATCCACTCCCAGAACAGATGAAGAACATGAAATCTCCAATGCTAAAGGTATAATTCTTACTGAAACTCGTGTTACTTCACTTTCTACTTCTTATGTGTCTTCAGATCAAGAACAAGAACCAAAGTCTAACTCTAGAGAAGATCTCTTCGAGGGGGAGCAAGCAGGTCTATCGTTCGATAAAGAACTACATCCTGTTGCTCCAGAACCCCAGTCAAGCACGAAGTGGACGAAAAACCACCCACATCACCACATCATTGGTGATCCAACATCTAGTGTCAAGACGAGATCGGCAACAGCCAATGAATGCCTCTTTGCCAACTTTCTTAGCATGATAAAACCAAAGAAAATATCTAAAACCCTAGAAGACCCAAACTGGATAGACGCGATGCAAGAAGAACTACTCCAGTTTGAGAGAAACATGGTGTGGTCCCTTATGCCTCTACCCAAAGGGAAGACGGCCATAGGAACCAAATGGGTCTTCAGAAATAAGAAGGACGAAGATGGCATAGTCATAAGGAACAAGGCCAGGCTTGTTGCCAAGGGCTACTGCCAGGAAGAAGGGATTGACTACGATAAGACATTTGTTCCCGTTGCAAAACTTGAAGCCATCAGGATATTCCTAGCCTACGCAGCTCACAAAGGCTTTAAGGTTTATCAAATGGATGTCAAGTATACCTTCCTCAACGGCAAACTTCAAGAAGAAGTATACGTGTAGCAGCCCCGTAGGTTTGAAGATCCAAAACATCCAGAGTATGTCAACTTTCTAGACAAAGCCCTCTATGGGCTGAAGCAAGCACCCAGGGCCTGGTATGAAACTCTATCCACCTTTCTCATCAACAATGGATTCGAAAAAGGTACAATCGATACAACCCTCTTTCTCAAGAAGCATAAAGGTGACATACTACTTGTACAAATATATGTGGACAACATCATATTTGGCTCTACAAATGCAAAACATTGCAAAAAATTCTCAGAGCTGATGAAAAGCAAATTTCAGATGAGTATGATGGGAGAACTTAGTTTCTTCCTTGGTCTTCAAATAAAACAAACTTCAGAAGGGATCTTCATCAATCAGTCCAAGTATGTGACTGACCTTCTGAAGAAATACTCTCTCTCAAATTCATCATCGATGAGAACAACTATGGCTACAGGAGCTAAGTTATTTGTTGATCCATCAGGCAAATCTGTGGATGTAACAACCTACAGAGGCATGATTGGATCACTCCTGTATCTAACTGCTAGTAGATAAGACATTATGTTTGCTACATGTCTTTGTGCAAGGTATCAAGCTAATTCTAAAGAATCTCACCTCTCTGCGGTCAAGAGGATTCTTAGATACCTTAAGGTAACCCCTTCATTGGGTCTCTGGTATCCTAAGAACTCTGGCTTTGATCTAATAGCCTATACAGATACAAATCATGTAGGTTGCAAGCTTGATAGAAAGAGTATATTTGGAAGTTGTCAACTCTTGGGGGACAAGTTGGTAAGTTGGACATCCAGAAAACAGAATTGTGTCTCAACCTCTACAACAGAAGCAGAATATGTTGCTGCTGCTAGTTGTTGTTCACAAGTTCTCTGGATGAAGACTCAGCTTAAGAACTATGGCTTTCAATATGAAAAAAATACCAAACCTTTATGACTCCAAGAGTGCAATAGCGATCTCTTCTAATCTTGTGCAACATTCCAAGACCAAGCACATCGATGTAAGGTACCACTTTCTGAAAGACAATGTTGGAAAAAGTAATATAGAGATGTACTTTGTTCCCACTGAGATTCAACTTGCTGACATTTTCGCAAAAGCTCTTGATGAGAATAGATTTTAATTCCTAGTCAGCAAGATGGGTATGTTGAATCTCACCACTTAAAGGAAATCATTAGTTTGAAACCATAGATCCTCAATATCTCATGGTTATGCCTATAAGTGATAGATATTATAATGGCCATAAACACCAAGTACTCTAAACCAGAGCCTCTAGTTCTAAAGATCCGAGCCTCTGGCCATTAAGAAACACTTGATTATTTTTTTGGCTAAAAAGTTTTCATCGCCTTTGGAACCAGAGACCTCTGGTCCAAAGAAAATATTTGATATTTTTCACCAAGTACATCCTTCCAAACCAGAGCCTCTGGTTGTATAGACCAGAGCCTTTGGTCATCAAAATCAACCTTCTTATTGGTTCTAGTAGGAGTTTTAAACTCAATCCATATCCCCATGCATCACTTGAGGGGGAGCTTTTCATTCATCATAAAGAGTTTTCATTGCATAAATATGCATTTTCCATACTAGAGCCTCTGGTTCTATTATCCAGAGCCTCTGGACACCAAAATGCTAGATAAACGATGAATAAAACATGTGTATGCAACCAGAGCCCCTCTGGTCCTACATAATGTGTTGTCCATGCTTAACCAGAGCCTCTAGTTTGTCAATCCATGGCTCATTATTCATACAACGCAACAATCATCGATGAACTTATTCATCATGCTCAACCAGAGACCTCTGGTTCATCATCCAAAAAGGTCATGTTTAACCAGAGACCTCTGGTTCCCTATCCAAGGAGTCATGACCAACCAGAGCGCCTCTGGTTCCATGACAAAATCTTTTTCATCCAAAAACCCATCTTAATTGAATTTTTTTTAAAGATTATACAAAATTGCAGCTTTTGTGACTAAAAACTATACAACTTGAGTTTTTAGAAGACCAAAACTTTGTAATTAGTATTTATCATACAATTAGATGGAATTTTTATATAATTTTTTTGGATTGATATTCAAGCTATATTATTTGGGATAATTATTTAAATTATCCCAAATAATTCAAACGTCATCTTACACAAAGCCTGCCATCTTTACAGCATGTTCCCCACAAACCCCTTCACATTATCCATCCACCCTCCCCAAATTGACACGTGTCCACCAACATTAATGGCACACTACAGTTAAGATGGCACACTACAGTTAAGACGACACACGATCCCCACCAAATCACCTTTTTGCCAAACGTCTCCCACCATAATGATTAACCTTTTAATATAATATTCGTTCAAATCCTTTCCCATTCTACACCTATAAATAACCTTATTCCCGAACCATTTCTTCTTTACGCTTCCTAAACCTTCAAACACTTAAGACGAACTGAACAAAGCAAAACCTGCAAGTTCAATAGCAATGGCTTCTTCCACCTCCCACGAATTGAATAACAACGACAACCATGTGCAATCAACCGGCGCAGACAGTCGTGCACTGGTATTCCTCCTTATCAAGCCAAACAATCACGCAATTGACCTACAAACCAACCTGTTTAAAGATAGGTTTGATCGAGTTTTTCCAAAACTGCATCCTCCAACTTGCCTTGACATTAACTGACAATGGCGTACCTCTCAAGTACGTACAACAGTATTGGCAAACTTGTGAATTCATCCCCGAAAGCCGTGGAATCATGGGGGACATAGATGCCCCAAACGAAATGGTTTGCTCGGTCAAAATCCCTCGAGCAATGGTCACCAAAGTCTTATGCATTCTTACTCGCCAAGAACTCGGCATTGACCAATACGCTGAGCCAGCCACAAGTTCCGACATCCTCTACTTCATCAGAATGCTAGGTTACAATCGTGACCTACGCAACGCCTCCGACTTCAAGAGGCAGTTCTTGCCCCCAATATGGAATATGTTCTTTTCCGTATTGAACAGAGCTCTCATCTGCAAACTTGGATCGATGGATCAGGGCAACATCAACATCATGATGATAATGTACGGCCTCTTCTTCAACCTACCACTAGATTATGCTTAATGAGATCCATGTTGCGATGATCAAAAAATGCAAACTCAAAGCCGCAGGAGAGCCATTGACCTCTGTTCTCTTCCCTTGATTCCTTGCTGTCTTCATAAGGGACGCGATGAGGAGACATGATATGCCAGTCGATGAACCGAACACTCCACATTTTCTGATGAATGGCCATCAACCAACGATCTCCAAGGAAGGCTACACTACGGAGTGAACAGTTTCAAGACCCATGCTCAGCGTCATACCAGAGACGTCTGAGATAATGCAGAAGTATGAACGCTCTCTGCTGTCCCATGAACCAAGCGCAGCTACCCCAGAGCACTTAGAGCCGTCCCTGAAACTAACGAGGGAGCACAGGAGTCGTCTTCATTGGATGATGAAGATGATGATGGTGCCACTCCTCGTGCATCCCCGGCCCTTCACATACAATTCCCATCCCCTCTTCCTAAAGGGCAACCACCACCACTACCCCTAGCGATCAAGGCCAAAGGGGTATTGAACAAGGACGACCCAGTCCAGTCCCTATCCATGCCAGCCATGCAGAGGCTACTCTTCGGGCCTCTGGAGATGATATAGTTGAGGAACCTCACCATCCATTGCCCCTCTCCCAATAGAGAGGCGATGAAAAAATAAGAGTCACTTCGCCTCATCGCTCACCACCACCCTTCACACACCCAGAAGCATGTGTTGCTTCTGGCATTGATGATCCTCAAGATCATTCAGAGCGATCTCCTCTTCATGTACAACCCCCCCTTCGATACTTGATCTAACGAAGGGGAAACACACTTACTTCTCTTACCCGGCCTCTGAAGCCGAGGAAGAAGAAGAATATGTTGCAACATCAAGAGATAGCTCCTCACTAGAGGGCTATCGAGGACTTGGTGGAAGTCCTTCAATGCCTACATTTTCACATGGAATTGAGGGCGCCTCTGGAGCTGAGGCTCAACCTGCAGCATCCGTTGCTGCAGGGGTTACCTTTGTGGCTGATCTAGTCACAAAGGCTGAGTTCCAAGCCTTTGTAGACTCGATTCAGCGGTCCTTGGAAGACCTAAAACTCATCATCCAAGGGATTGTCGACAACACCCCATCCATCGATCTTACCCCCATTCGACAGTCCCTTGCATCCCTCGAAACCCAAACCAAAGACAACACCACCCGTCTCCAGATGTTACAACAGACCATCACCCAACACCATAACACTTCATCCACCTTTGCCACCCAAAGTAACCAATTCATGATGAATTCCATCACCACCCTCACGGCCCAGGCAACTACGACCGATGAGACACTAGCCTCCATCATCGCCCAAATACACACCATCTTCCAAACCCATTAACACCCTCCCAGCCACCATACTATCCCAAATCCCTCAACCTAACCCACCCCCAACTTCATCAATCGATGAAACCTTAGCGTCCCTCTCCTTCCAAATGGCCACTATCCAAACCACCCTAACCTCACTCCCAGCCATCATCATAGCCCAAATTCCACAACCAACACCTCCTCCACCCCCCTCTGCAGCTCTATCCTTCGATGAAGCCTTTACCTCCTTCATTGCAGAGGTGAGGAACATCATCGCCAACCTTCCCATTCCTCCATCCACATCCACCTCTACCTCTGTGCCCCCACCTGCCTCCACATCCACCATGGAGTTCGCCACCAAGGCCGATCTAAGGGCCCTGTCAAAGCCACTTATCTCATCCTTTAATGAGATAAGTGAAAATTTCATCCATCATGCCGCACAACCAACCGAGGCTCTCTCCTAGAGCCTTGCCGATCAACAGGCATGCGCCAACTCTTTCTTTCACTCGATGGAGGAGAGTCGACGACAACAAGTCCTGAAGGCATATCTTGCGTCCTTTAGGAAGGAGAAAAAGAAGAAGAAGAGTAGAGCTTCGTGCTCCACCAGCCGTCCGTAGAAAAGGCCAAGACATGAGGATCCAGAGCCCGATGATCAAGGTCTTGGATCTCATGAGGGGGAGAACCAGGCCACGACTGCTCACCTGAAGTAATCCACTGCACCATCACCACCACCTCAAACACAAGAACAATCTCCACCCACAACCCAAGGAACCCAAGTGAGGGAACCAGAGGCTCAGCTCTCTAAAGATGTACACAATGTACATGTTCCCTTCCAACTCCCAAGAATCCATCGAGCTAAACTCATCAACCGATGAAGAACCATCCACACCACCAACACAAACCAACCTACCCTTCACCCCATCACCAACTCCTAACCTACCCTTAACCCTTTCACCAACACCTCGCACCACAAAACCCTTCACCACCCTACCTATACAACCTCAACCCACAATTATCCAACCTTCATCACCACAACAACCTCCAACCCAAACACAACCCTATGAACCAGAAACCACCCAAACAGAAAACCATGAACCAGAAACCACCCACCATGAACCCAATGAACCAGAACTACCACAAACCGAACCAACCCAAACCATTCCATCACCAACCCACTCTCAACCCTTAGCCCAAACACAACCCAGAACACAACCAACCCAGGGGCAAGTAGATGTTACCTCTTCATCGAGGCACCCTCTTCAAGGGGTCGTCGATGAAATCATCGCGAACATGGAGTCGCTGAGGAGACGTCCAGAGGTGCTGCCAAGGGAGCCAATCATGATGGAAAACATCCATCAATATCTATATCATGATTGCGATGAAGGTTTGACTCTCAATCCTCTAATACTTTCACGAGAATCCATGAACCTTCTACGTCATAGGTTTGTTAGACAGACTATCCAACCACCACAGGCTGTCTTTACAAACGATGGAATAAGGCTGGTAATGGACATCAAGATGAGGACCTTCGCCAACAGAGCCATCAAGTACATCGAGTACATTGTGGAGCGAGCCCATGGTTAAGTCAACATCTTCAATGACAATGACTTAATCAATCTCAATCCCTATGACTTGATTGAGCTTTATGCATACACGACTCAGTGACAGGATCAGGGCATATGATTTGGGATGGCTAACAGAGCGATCGTACAGACGATGGAGACCTTGGTGGAGCATAGAGCCAAGAGTGATTTTGAAATTGCTCTTCAGCTTGGCATCGAAAGACTTTCATGTACTCCACCCGATGAAGACTTCCCTGGCCTGCAGGAAAAGAGGTCTGCCTCTGTATTAACTCAACCAAACTTGGTCTGGTTTTCAAAAATGAGTTTGGAGCTAAAAATCTTTTCAGACTAATTGAAGCCTTCAAGTACTCAAATGAAACACTTGGATGGTTTCAGAAAGTCATCAGAGACAGGCTAGGCAGACCTCATGTGCCGATGGAAGAGGGACAAGGACTAATTCATGAGATCTTAACAGTCATCCAGTAAAGGAAACTGTTAATGCGCTTTTGGGAAATATCACAAGGGAGACCATGAATGTAGTTCTACTTATGTTTTGTATTGTAATATCTTTCATTTCATCGTTGTAAGAATTCATCATTTTGTTCGAATGAAAATTTGGCAAAAGATGCTTTTCTTTAGAATAGCCTATGTTCTTCATTTATACTTTAAATGTTCCTAGAATAGTTCATGCTTGTTCTTTCATTACTTAGGGGGGATTGTTAGACCCCATAAGTCTTGTGAATGGAAATAATGAAGACAAACAAGCGATGAAGGACCAGAAGGCCGATGGAAGATTTCAAGGCAAAATGACTAAGTCTAAAGAACAACCAGAGGGTCGATGAACTAACCATAGATGCGATGAAAAGTACATCTTCATAACCCCTTTAGGTATCAACACTTGGAGTTTTTCTCACTAGTTCAACTAGAGGCAAGAAATGAAGATAAGGTTAAACTCATGCCCCATGAAAGACAGCTGGAGATGACTAATCAACAGTTGTATTCTACAAAGTTTATCTTGTTTTGATGTTTATCCATGTTTAGATAAGCTTTATCAGTTCTTAGAAGATTACCTAATAGTCTCATTAGATAGTTATCTTCTTAGCTTGATTACTAGTATAAATAGGTGGTTAGGCCTATTGTAATCTAAGACTCTTTACGTTTCTTATATCATTGAAATTAAGTGAAATATTTGACACTCAAGTATATTCTTAGAACGTTTATTAATTGTTCTTGAGTGTTCATCATTTTATTCATCCAAACAATATAATTTGGTTATTCTTAACTTAATTATTGGTGTTATTGAGAGATCTGGGATCAACATTCACACCTTCACTGAGACGGTTGGGAGAGGAGCCACATGTATGATAGAGACTAAAGAAATCACTAAAGAACTAGGAGGGGTTATAATAGAAGTTGCCTCGGGGATAACGCTTGTTTCAATGACTGAAACCTTTTGAGAGATAATAGCCACGGATGTAGGTAGCCCCTTTTTGGCTTTCTTGGACCTCGATGGAGAACCAAGAGTGATTTCAGAGGAGGATGTTTTAGACAAGAAGGTGATGGTGGTTGGGATAGACTGAGGGGGGTTTTCCTTAGTCTTAACCTCTAGAGCAAGGAAGAAGGATATGCATGCACAGTTGCAGATGATGAAAACTACTGCAATGGGTGCTGCACGAGGTATCCAAAAGAGAGAGAAGTGCAACATCTTCAGGTATAGACTTATGGTCCAAGATTCTGGACCCAAGCCTGCAGATAGCCAAGTTCCCTTCTGTGGCGTATTTGTTGCTAAAGATCTTAGCAAACACCATACATAGGAATCTGGTGTAAGGGACTACCTTTCCCTTTGGCGCTTGTTCTGCTTCAACACCAGGTCTTCAAAGATAATGCCAGCAAAGTTGACTGGCCTCTCGTGAATGATAGAAATGCCATGTTCAATGGAACTCTGGATGTTTGGTCTTGTCCACCAGTTTTGCCTCCCATTCACTGACTGGAATGGGAAAAAAATATCGCCATTCCATAGACATGCGATTCTTCTCAATTTTTGAGAGCGATTTGAGGGGATCGCTGAAGTCCTTCTTTGTTGGCCAGGCGTAGCCAATATCATCTAGACAAAAGATGATGTCTTCAGTGGAAGGTTCACTGGCATAAAGACCCTTTGAAAGTTGGAGGGAGGTCCTTAGTGTGGCTACACCAAAACTGACAATCATACTGTTAAAGGCGAGGGAGATTTTCTCCACCTATTTTTCAGTCTTGTCAGTTTCTTACTTGACTTCAGCAGTAAGCTAGAATTGCTGGAGGGCATCTTTCACTATGACAGGTTCATGGGTGAGAGCAAAGAAAATAAGAGAATTCTTGAGGAATCTAGCAACATCCTCAAAATGTGGTTTATTGTCGGTAATGTCTACAAGCACCACATGGTTGTTGGGCTTCAAAGACATTTCGTCAATGGTGAAGTTTATGTTCTTGGCAGACATTTCTGTGATATATAAGAGAACACAGAAGATAACATGTTTGTTCGTAATCCAAGATAAAAGTGTAAATTCCAAGTTTTGAATCGATAAAACTTCTTTTGAAAAATCCACAATAAGATTTAGGATTTTTCAAGAAGAATAAGTATATAGAAACTTAGATTATAACCAAGTATAAGAATGTGTTCATAATCTGTATGTTAGTTGTTTAAGAGAACATGTTTTAAATAACATAACAAGAGTTTCTTTGAAGAACATATCAAAATTAGAAAGAAAGGGTTATCAACCTGTGATTTTTATAAGAAGAAGGTTGAAGTTTTTTGAGTTCTTGCATGCAAAAGACTTAAAAGCAGAGGTTCGACAATAATTTTTTGTAAGCGTAAAAAAAATTGAGAGAAGAGGTCTCATATTTGTAGGTAGGAGGAGAGAGAAATGGAAAGAGGAGAAAGAAAAAAATACGACCTAACAGTTGTGCAATGATGAGAAAGTTAGCACGTCCTCTCATCCATGATTGGATGGAATTTCGAGGGGTTGCGTGTGTCAGAATGGTACGCGCGTCTAAAAAAATCGTATCATTACGTTTTATTTTCCATTTTATTTTAAACAAAAAAAATTAAGTGATTTAAAAACATAAGTTTTTTTAAGAGTATCTCATATGTTTTTAAGAGTATATCTTTTTGAAAAGATAAGTTTAAAAGATTCAGTGATAAGAAGAATCACTGAAGGAATTTTAACTTTTAAAACATGTATCACTATTTAATAAAAGGTCAGTGATAGTTTTTGTTTCAAGATAAGATAAGTATATCTTAGATAGATATACTTGCTTAAAGAGTTCAGTGATAGAAGGAAAACTGAAACAATCTTTTAAAACAGTTTGATCACTGAATATATACAGATTCAGTGATAGTTGTAGGTTTTGAAGAGAGGGATAAGTATACCTACCTTAGAGGGAGAAGATATATTTACTCAAGAGTTCAGTGACAGAATATGAACACTAAATCATTTTACTTGTTGAGTAATGCTTATAACTGAAGGAATTAATCCTCAACGTTCAACATTCCAAGTTTGTTGATCTAGATGTTAAATCTTGCCTCATCAAGAGGCTTTGTAAAAGGTCAATGAGTTGGTACTCAGTTAGAATAAAGTGAAGTTCAATATTACCATTCATAACATATCTCTGATAAAATGATATCTAATCTCAATATGTTTGGTCTTCGATGGAAGGACATGATTGTTTGCAATAGCAATGGCACTGGTGCTATCGCAATAGATAGGGATCTTGGAAAGTAATAGATCATAGTCGTTGACCTGGTTTTTCATCCAAAGAACTTACTCACAACAGCTTCTAGCGGCAACATATTCTGCTTCAGAAGTTGACGTGGACACAAAATTTTGCTTTTTACTTGTCCAGTTAACCAACTTTCCACGTAGAAGCTGCCATCCTCCAGTGGAGCTTTTCAGTCAATTTTGCATCCTGCAAAATCACTATCCGAGTAACCTATTAGGTCAAAACCTGAACCCTTGGGATACCAAAGACCCAAGTTAGGAGTTCCTTTAGATATCTGAATATGTGTTTTACAGTAATTAGACGGGTTTTCTTAGATTCAGATTGATATCGTGCACATAGACAGGTAGAGTACATGGTATCTAGACGACTTGTTGTGAAATACAGTAGAGAGCCAATCATTCCTCTATAAACAGTAACGTTTACAGGCTTTCCATTTGGATCCTTGTTTAGTGATAAAGGAGGAGCCATCGGAGTCTTCATAGATGAGTTGTTGGATAGATCAAACCTTTTTGGCATACCCTTGACATACTTACTCTGGCTGATGAAGATACCTTTTATCTGATTACTTGACTTGGAGACCTAGAAAGTAGGTGAGTTCCCACATCATACTCATCTGATATTCTTTCTTCATACAATCAGCAAACCGAAAACACAAAGAGGGATTAGTAGAACAAAAAATACTATCATCGACATAAAGTTGGACTAGAATAATGTGACCTTTAACTTTTCTAAGAAATAAGGTCTAGACAATCTTTCCACAAACAAATTTCTCAAAGATGAGAAATGAGGAGAGAGTATCATACCAGGCATGAGGGTCCTGTTTTAACCCGTAAAGAGCTTTATCCAATCTATAGACATGATTTGGATACTTAAGGTCAAGAAACCCTGGAGGTTGTTCAACATAAGCTTCCTCTTGGAGTTTTCCATTAAGAAAAGCACCATTTACATTTATTTGAAACACTTGAAACTCTCTATGGGCAGCAAAGGCTAGAAAGAGTCGAATAGCTTCGAGTCTAGCTACTGGTGCAAAAGTTTTGTCATGATATATTCCTTGTTTTTGTCTATAACCCTGAGCAACAAAGTGAGCCTTGTTACTGGTTACAACACCTTGTTTATCAAACTTATTGTGATAAACCCATTTGGTGCCTATCACAATTTTGTCAGATGAACGTGGGACAAGGTACCGGACTTTGTTCCTATCAAACTCAATGAGTTCCTCTTGCATTGCAATTACCCAACTAGGGTCTGAGATAGCCTCAATGATTTTTTTGCATTCAACTAGAGAAAGGAAGTTGACAAAGAAATAAATATTACCTAGAACACGATGTGTCTAAATACCTGCACACTTGGATCACCAAGAATTTGATGAATGGGATGGTCTTTCGTCCATTGCTAAGCTGGTAGTGGATTATCATCTGAGCATTGATGTTCATGTAGAGAAGATGAGGTTGCAATAGGTTGAATTGCTAAAGGAGCCTCAGAGAGAGATTCTGCGACTGATAGAGGTTCGGATGCGGAAGGCATTTCATCCACTGATGGGATAATATTTGAAGTGGAGGAAGAAATGCAACTAATGGGCACTGCAACAATCCCTAAAGAGGATTCTCCTTGGTTATTAGTTGCAACTGGAATGATAAGTGGATCATTATCAGCTTTTGGAGTATCAACATTGGCTTGATTGCTGAAGGAAAGCTTCAGGTTGTCCAAAATGAAAGAACATCCAGCTTTCTCACTCTTCATTATCATCAATGATGGGTTTAGAGTTGGATGATTGAAATTCATCAAAGGTGACATAGATAATTTCTTCTATGGTTTGTCTAAGTTTGTTGAATACTCTAAAGGCTTTGGATATTGAAGAATATCCAAGAAAGATTCCCTCATTAGCTTTGGAATAGAACTTCCCAAGTTGGTCATGATTGTTGATAATGTAACAAGTGCAACCAAATATGTGAAGAAAGCTGAGAGAAGACTTTCTGCTATGGAAGAGTTCGTAAGCCGTCTTCTTGAATCTCTTAACGATCAACGACCGGTTTTGAGTAAAGCAAGCAGTGTTGACAGCTTCAGCCCAGAATTGAGTAGGGAGATGGAACTCGCTGAGCATGGAACGAGCAACCTCAATGATTGTTCGATTTCTTCTTTCAGCGACTCACTTAGTGTCATGAAGTTGAGATGAGAAAGCCGTTTGTGCCATAGTCAAATGATGTCTAACGAGGATTTAGAGAGAAAAAACTGTTCTCAGTTAGAGGTGAATCCATGTTGATAATGTATACATTCTCTAGGAGAGAACCAGTTAGATCAACCTTATCATCCTTATCGAAGACGTAGCATGTATTCTTAGAAAAGTTTACTATGAAACTTTGTCACATAGCTGACTGATGCTAAGAAAATTGTACTTCAGTCCTTCACATATGCAACGCGTTTGAAAGTAGTTGTGTTGGTTAATATAGCAAAGCCCTTGGTATATCCTTTTTAGTTTCCTCCAAGGGTTACGGAAGGGCCACTTTCATCCTTATAGTCAATGAGCAGGTATTTGTCTAAAGTCATGTGTCTCGAGCATCCACTATCGGGATACCAAATGCCTTTGAGTTCTTGCACATGAAAACATATTAAGATTTCTTTGGTACCCATTTTTCTTTGGGTCTTGTAGAGTTAGAGGCAACATTCACTAAAGATGAAAACTCAAAGTCAGCAGATGTCTTCACTAAGCCTGAAGAAGTGGCTTCAGTGGGATTCTGCACCATAGTCATTTTCACAACTTTAGTGGAAGATTTCACCTTGGTTGATTTCTCAGCCTTGGTTACTTTCTTTCACTTAGCTAGAGGACCAGCCTTGGTAGTAGATGGACACTTGCTGGAAATATGTGTAATTTCACCACAGTGTCTACATTTCCTACAGCTGAAAGCAGCTCTAGGGGCATTAAGTACCAAAGGAGCAGAAGAGGGACAAGCTCCAAGGATTCCCTTCTCCTTTGTTCTAGGAGGAACAACTAAGGATTTAGAGTCCTCGGGTGAAAAATTCACCTTACGATTTGACTTAGATTTCTTATTGGATTCAGATATCTTGATTCCAGAAGAAGAAGAAGAAGAAGAAGAAGAAGAAGAAGAAGAAGAAGAAGAAGAAGAAGGTGCACAAGCTGAAGGAATAGATCTGGATTTATATGACTTGTTGGCCATCTTGGGAAGAGGTGTTATGACAATGGATTTACCTTTGTCTTTGCAACTTGAACTCGAAGGAGTTTCTTGAAGATGACTCACATAAAAAGAAGACTGAGAGGAAGAAGTGTTAGGAATAGAGGAGAAGAAGGTGCCAAACTTTAGCATGGACCTGTCTGTGACATATTCTTCCTGATCATAAGAGAAGCCTAGACCAATCGTTAAAGATCTCAGAGGCTTTGACGAAGGCTTTGCACAACCCTTTAATGGTAGCCTTCTCAACCTTGAGTTCAGCAATAGCTTGCTCACGCTCAGCTATAGCTTGTTCACGCTCGATACTGATGGTTTGGTTTACAATGACCTGATCCTTGAGATCTTCATCGATCTTGGTCAGCTCCTTGATCTTAGAATGACATATCCTCAACTGTTCTTGTAGATCAAGATTAAGTATTTCAGCATTGGATTTGCCATTCAAGGCATTGTAAAGATCAACCATCAACATATCTAACGCTGATAGGCTATTAGAGACAAAAGAAGAAGAAGAGGGTTTATTCAGAGAACATACCTCAGCAGTATTAGATGATGAAGGATCACAGAAGAATGATGTCTCAGAAGGTTATTTCTTGACATCCTTGGCCATAAGATAGAGGTAGGTCGTGTCTTCCTCACCAGATTATGATTGATCAAAAGAATCAACCTAATTATGTTCTTTAGCGACAAGACCTTTTCTTTTACACTGAGAACTCTTCATATTTTTGTACTTCTCCTTCAACTTTTGATATTTGTCATCGTTGGGCTTCAACCTGCATTCACTTGCAAAGTGACCTTTGTGCTGACAGTTGTAGCAGATCACTGAAGTCTTGTCAATGGGATTTGACTTTGACTTATCCGAGATGGTCAACGAGCGAGATCTGCGGAAATTTCTTTTCTTGCGAACCTTCTAAAAGATTTGGGTAGAAGAGCCAGGGACTTTTCAAACTCTGCAAGATCAGAATCTGACAAGTCCTCATAATTAGTAGGGTCTAACTCAATTAAAGAAAAAGAAAAAACAAGAGGGTTGGAATAAGAAAAGATGGGAGATCAATTGAAGAATCCTCAGAGATCAAAGCTAATGGAGAGCTTTTCATTTCTCTGGAATCCTTAATGAGATTCCTCTTCAGCTGGCGAGACTGCTCATGATTAAGTAGTATCCCATAAAGAGAACTAAGAGAGAGAGGACATATCATTGACATCTTGAGACACATAGAATAAGTATCCAATGATTCTGGCAAGCATTCCAGAAACTTTGTCAGTGTCCTGAAGTTGGAATATTCTCTTCCAACTTTCCTCAAGTCGATAAGAAGACAGTTAAAGCGCTAATGTACTTCAGACAACGATTCATTCTTTCCATAGATAAAGCTTTCATATTGTCTTACTAAATTTACTTTCACGACTCTTGTACTTGAGAAGTACCTTCAAACACAATGTGTGTCCCACATGGTTTTTAAGGTTCTTAGCTTCATCACAGAGTGATAAACCTCATCGATAAGAGACATGACTATTATAGACCTTGCACGAGTGTATATAGCCACTTTCTTCTTATCTTCATCGCTCCATTGATGAGGAAGCTTTGGTATCTGCCGTTCAGGAATTGCGGCAGTCATAATAGTTTCAGGAACAACCGGAGATATAGTTTATGGATCATGGGGTTCATTTTCTTTATAGTGTGGAATTTCATGATCCACACTTTCTAAGAAGAGAGACATCTGATTCTTCTAGAGACCAAAGTTGTCTCTAATGAAACGAGGAGGTTTGGCAAGAGAGCCATTGTCGTGAAAGTTGGTGCTGGTGTTTTTGTAAAGCCATTCGAAAAGCAATAAATTATCTAAAGAAGAAGATATAATAAAATGCAGATGAATACCAAAACAATACAAAAATCAAGGCCTGCTCTGATACCACTTGTTGGTCCCAGCCCGATCTACAAGAGTTTAGAGGTGATCAGTTTGTAGAAGGGGGGGGATGAATACAAATGCAGTAACTTTCACTTTTAAAAATATATATTGATAAAGAAAGATCAATACAGATTTTTACAGATTGTTTGTGGAATAGACAAGGTAATGAAAAACCTATCTCAAACAATCTAGAAATACACACAGACACGCTTAGCAAATATACGAGATTCGCCGAAAGAGAGGAATTCTAATCTTCTTGTATCGCATATTGCATGAGTTGAGAGAACACTCAACTATTTATACCCATTGCATTAATTGCAATTTAGTAGAGGCAGAACACGCGTCAATCTTTTAGAGGAAAACTTGTACTTTGTTACAATGAATAGTATTTTTGTCTATTCAAACATCCTTTCATAGAGTTAGTAGGGACTAGAGTCGACTAATCGGCTTCGTGTTATACTATACTCTTGAGAGGGTATGGGTTTGTCCTTTGTGTGTGGAAGGACAAGACAAAAACAATTGTGCATGACAAACTTCATTTGATCGTTGAATGCTGGAATAACGTTGGAGGTCTCTTCAACATCCACTGAGCTTCTACAGTCTTCATACATATGTTGACCAGGTTGTAATCATTGAATACCGCTTCAGATCACAAACACACTAGTCACTAATATTCAGTTTCAGTCTTGGACATTTGTTGAAGGTTCTTGGGCATGAGTTTTATCTTCTTAAAGTATAACTGTCGTTGTAGGATTACAATACATGTTTCAGTGATCATTGAATAGACTCAATGACGATCATTGAAACTGAATAGACAGAAACATAATACTTCGATGGGTAAAAGGGATTATCATCAAATCAATGAGAGAAAAGATCAACGCACACCCTCTCTCTCTCTCTCTCTCTTTCTCTCTTGTTTCCTTCTCTTCCTTCTCCCTCTGTACCCTTTCTAACTTAGCCTTTTTGGCTATTCATTCTTCCCTCCTCTTCTATTCTCTCTTCCTCTTTTTCAACTCCTTCTCCCTCTGCTTCTTTTCTAATTCCCTCTTCTCTCTCTAACCTCTCCACTTCCTTCTGTCTTTCCCTCTCACTCTCCCTCTCCATATCTTGCTCTATCTCCTCTCCCTCTATGGCTTCTCCTATGTGTGTCAAGGTTCGAGTCATTGGTTCTAGTGACTCGCGTACACGACGGTAAGCTCTCCTCACCTCCCTCATCTTGATTTAGGCCATAAGCTTCTTCGGGAGTGGCCTCTCTGCAGGGTAGTCGTCTTTATGCAGAGTTGGTCTGTATGTGGAAAGGACAGTCACTTTGACCATGGGTCCTGAAGAGTAGGGAATGTCATTCTCCTCTATACCAGGCCTTAGGAAAATCCTAGAAACATGGGAAAAGTAGAGTAGGCAGATCCTTGCCCTTTGATGCATCCAGATACTTCTTGGCCATGGCCCCCTTGAACTCCAATTACAAGATTAGAGAATAATCCAAGGGTAGGTAGAAAAAGATCCCATACAATAGTTGTAGGATGTTGGTTGAGCACATATCCATGCTCACAATCTTGCTAGGGCCCTATCCACTAGTGTGAACATAACGTTCCACATTGGTGGCAGGAACTAGCGCCTAAACTGGGACGAATACTTGATTTGTTGATTGTACCCTATCAGTTTGAGGAATCTGACGATCTCTTCTCCTGTTGGGAGAGGAGCATATTCTTGTAGTCCAAGATCAGTCTTGGTTGGTATTTGTAGAACCAAGGAAAATAGCGACCTAGAGATCCAAACTCTATAATATTCTTTGCGTTCAGGGATGTAGTATTCTTCTAGAATCCCCTTTTCATTTGCCATGACTTCACAAGTCAGCCAGTATTCATGGATGAATCGCTCAGGGACTGCATCATCCACAATGATTAAAGCAGGGTTCAAGAAGTGGTGATGAAGAACATCAACCAGTGCATGGTATTTAGAATCAAAATTATCCAAGACTAGGACAAGGGTTTGGTTTTTGGGTTTGAGGGGTAAAAGAATCACATTCTGGTTTGTACCTTCAATGAATTTTAGGGTTAAGTTTCGTGTTTGTGAGTTATTGGATTCTGAGGTAGAAGAAAACATAGTTGCAGGTTTTTAGGGTTTTAAAGAAAGTTTAAAAGGATTAGGGTTTTCTAATTTGATTTGCAGATTTTAAGAACGATGAAGAATTTAGGGGCTTTATGGAATGTGATTTGGGGTTTTGAAGGAAGAAATCTTGGAACTTACTTGAAATCAATTGAAGTTTTTGAGGAATAGGACGAGTTATGACAGTCTTTGAGTGTTCTTTAAGATTTTTGAATGTTCTTGCATATTCAAGATCGTCAATGGATTTTAGAGAATTTTGGAAGCGTAAAGAATAAAATGGAGATAATTTCACCTTTAAATAGAGAAATTACTAGGGCGCTCGATTGTTACTTTTGCCCCAAGGGTCGAATATGGAAGCATTTTTTCAAGATCCTGTGCAGGGATGCCACGTGGCCTGACAGTTGCACTCTACTGCGTGCGTCCCACCTCCCTTATTTAAAAAATTAGGGATACAGAAATGTTGCTTACCAAGGGTGACCGTCCATTTATATTCTTATTTTAATAAGAGCTTTTTATTAAAAAAAATAAGAACAAGTTTCTTTCAACCAGAGTTCTTGATAAGAGCGAAAATACCTCTTGGTTGAATTTAACACTTAGAGGGACGAGAAAATCTCCACATTCTGGTTCATAGAGATAAAGAGACACCAAGTTTTTTTTTGGGACAAAAGCCTGTATAGTACATACAGAGGCTGAAATTATGTGTTGTCAAGAAGATCAAAGAATAATGAGACCAAAGTAGGGTTTTGAAGATGTGAGATAGAAACATACCTTTAGAGCAAATACAGAGGCTCATGGTTGAACTATGCAGGGTCTTCGCCTTAGAAGATCTAGGACTCCCCCTTAAACAATGCTTGGATAAAAAATGATAAGATATGCTCGAGCTATAGTTCAAGGTATAGAGGCTCTGTATAGTATATACAGAGACTATGTATGACAAACTTAAAAGTATTGATAGAATTGGACCAAAAGGCTCTGTCCCATGAAATTAAATAAATAAAACAGATATATGCTCAATGTGAGTGTAGAAGCTCTGTATAGTACATACAGAGGCTCTGACTTATCATTGTAGATTGACCATATCCAACTTGCTAACCAAGAAATTGAATCTCTTTTCATCAAGAGCCTTAGTGAATATGTCTACAAGTTGGTTATCTATCGTAACAAAGAACATCTCAGTCATACCTTCCCCACATGGTCCTTGTTAAAGTCGTATCGAACATCAATATGCATTGTTTTGGAGTGTTGCACAGGGTTAGATATGATGGCAATTGCACTTTCTAAATCACACAGAATAGGGATATTGTCAAACTCAATTCCATAATCCTTGAGTTGAGTTTTCATCGATATCACTTGAGAACAACAGCTTGCGGCTACATACTTTGCTTCTGCAGTGGATGTTGACACACAGTTATATTTCTTGGATGTCCAACTCACCAGTTTGTTGCCATGTAGTTGACAGCTCTCAGATGTGCTCAACCTATCGAGCTTTCACCTTGTATGATTAGAATCTGTATATGCAAGTAAATCAAAGACAGAATGCTTAGGATACCAAAGACCTCAGAAATGAGTCCCTTTGAGATATCGAAAGATTCTTCTCACAGTAGAGAGGTGAGATTTCTTAGGATTTGCTTGATATCTAGCACACAGACAAGTGGCAAACATTATGTCTGGTCTACTAGTCGTGACATACAATAGTGACCCAATCATTCCATGATAAGTCTTTGTCCAATGGAACATTTCACGTATATCAGATATTGGTTGGACAATGATGTATATGGTGAAATGATAGACCGCAAGATCAGAAGAGAATTTCTATGTCGAAAGGAACTTGGAGAGGAAGTACTTGGCTACATCAACTTCAACAACCTAGATTAGTTATGGAATTATATCTTGTAACTTTGTCTTTCTTTGTATGTCTTTTGTATCTATGTCTTTACTTTCAGTGTACAACTTATTGTAATTTTTCCTTTGAATGAATATAAGTATTTCATCAGCATCACTGAAAAAGATCCCAAAAAAGTGTAATAGGGACACATGTCTATAAGTTCCAGTATTCTCTTACAGTCACTAACAATCTCTAGTGAGTGAACATTCTTTCAGTTTTAGTTTCCCTTCTTTTATTTTTTTTCTTAAACTTGTAACTTAAGAAAACTTATTAAGTAAAAAATGATTCACTGAAAAAGATCCCAAAATAGTTAAAAGGGACATGTACTTTATATGTAACTTTTAATTACTATTGTTTATTAGGGTAATTTTCTTTATGTTGCTTTGTCATCATCAAATAGGGGGGAGATTGTTGATCCTCTCTCTCATGGATTTAATGATAATCCCTTTTACCTTTTGAAGTATTATGTTTATGTTCTTTTAGTTCCAACGATTATCACTGAGTCTGTTTGATCGCTGAAACAAGTATTGTAAATCTTATAGCGACAACGAACTTCAAGAAGACAAAACTCACACCAAAGAACCTACTGAAAGTCGAAGACTGAAATTGAGGATTAGTGACTGTCGCGCTAGTGATCTGAAGTGGTTTTCTGTGATTACAACCTGGTCAATATATGTGTGAAGATTGACCAAGCCTCAGTGAATGCTGAAGAGACCTTCAGTGTTATTCTAGCATTCAGCGATCAAATGATGCTTGTTGTGCAAGATTGTTTTTCTCTTCTCCTTTCATACACAAAGGACAAACCCATAGCCATTCTAGAGTATAGTACCGTATGGAGCCGACTAATAGACTCTAGTGCCCACCAACTCCATGAAAGGATGTTTGCTCATGAATAAGCAATTATACTATTCACTGTAGCGAAGGACAAGCTTTCCTTCTAAAGCTTGACGCGTGTTTAAACCTTCTGAATTGCATTTAATGCAATGTGTATAAATAGATGATTGTTCTCTCCATGTAGAAAATACACATATATACACACACATCTAAAAAGAACTCTTACGCTTTTCTCGAAGGAAGTTCGAATCCCTCCCAAGAATTCCAAAGTTCTTACCCAAGAAGAACATATTTATTTCTTTATCTTTTCATCAAATCTTTTCTAGTTTGCTATGTATATCTGTGTGTAAACTTAGATTGTTTTAGATAGGTTATCTTTACCTTGTCTATTTCCGCAAACAATCTGCAAAAATCTATATTGATCTTTCTCTATCAATATATATTTTTAAATACAAAAGGTTTATGTGTTTGTATTCGTCCCCCCCCCCCTTCTACAAATTGTCCGTCTAAAACTCTTGTAGACTCGACTGGGACCAACATATTCAACAAACGTCAACAAACCATAGAAGAAACTATGCATATCACCGTTGATGAATCTGTGATAACCGGATCCTGGTTATCACCCAAGGTAATTAATGTGTAATTATATGATTAAATGATTTCATGATAGCATGATAAATTGTTATATTTGATCATGTTAGTGTGTGAAAATTATGTGCATAATATAGATGCATGTATGAGATTATGTATATGTGGTAAATCAAAAAATGAAATGCATATATAATATGGTATGTATACATGAGCATACRTGCATATTGTGTGTATGTGTGAGTATGAAGGCATGTCATGCGTATGCATGAAGTGGGTTAACATGGGAAGGGGGCTGTTTAGYMGACCTTCCARTTTTAGAAAGGTATAAAAGGAGGGCTTAGCCTCCATTTCTCCTCTTCTTGCCATTTTAAAAGTTGAGCGATTTAAAGATAGAGGGAGTTGACYGGATTTCAAGTATCTGATTTCAAGAAGGTTGTTTTCAAAAGGCTTGATAAGGTGAGTGATTTCTAAACCTTTTTGGCATAAAACTTATTATTGGTTTTATTGAATGTTGTTTATTATTGGAAAGAAATCAGTTATTTGTTTAATGGTTTTATCCGGACAAGGGGGGACCGGATTAAGTTTAAATCGAACAAAGCTTGTTCGGATTATTCTTAAATCAGACAAGGGTTGGGCGATTAAGCCCTAAACCGAACAAGTGTTAAGCGGTTTAGTTTAAAACCGGTTAAGCATTGAGCGAGTTATGAATATTGAACTTATTTAACATTTTTGAACGGAGAAGTATGAATACGACCATGTGGTGACCAGATTATTTTAAATCGGCCAAGCCTATGTTTTCCGGACCAGTTATTCAGACAAAAGTATTGAAAATTACTCTAAGTGTTAAATCGGACAAGCCTTAGGGTGAAGTGTTGTCCGGATTGGGTAAACCGGCCAAGACTTGACCGGAGATGAAGTCCGGCCAAGCCTATGTTGACCGAATTTGTATTATATCTTGTATGATTGATAAATTGTTATAAAATGGGAATTTTCATATAAATGATTTTGGATTGATAATAATTCCATTAACTGCGGTCTATTTGGAAATGTTTTGTGAAATATTTTGATGAGGAAATAAGGGTGGCATATCAAGGAGAGGTGTACCATGGGATAAGGGTGGCATATCAAGGAGAGGTGTACCATAGGATAAGGGTTGCATATCAAGGAGAGGTGTACATTTGATATAAGGGTGGCATTTGTATGTGTGTGGTATAATATAACTCTTTCTATCATATCCCTTAAGATTACCGTGGTCTGGAATCTTTATTTCTTTTGTGAATTAAAGATTTAGGATCAAGGTTCTTATTGGAAATCATAGTCTGGATGTTATTGAGGAGAAAATAACAAGTTTGCCCTGACACTTTAAATAAACATTGTTGCTTTGAAAAGGTTTAAAAGTGGCATTATATGGAACCTAGTTGTTTCAAAGGTATGTGATTTGAATAATTTGAATGCTTGGCATTGAAAAGTGGAAAGGTACTGGTAATATGTCTCTATTTGTTCATATATTTGTTATATATATGAAAAGTTTTTTTTCATAAAGATATTGGTGATTTTCACCCTGCAATAACATAAATAGGGTATCTCACTAGACCTTTCGGTCTAACTCTCGTTTTGTGATTTTAAATATGTATTGCAGGAGGTACGAACGGTAAGGGAAAGGGGAAAATGTGATATTTTCCTATATGCATTTCTACATGAAGATCTGTCTTTGATGTACAGTTTTGATTGATGAACGATGATTAGTACAAGAAATGTATTTGAATTTTTGGACCTTGTATTCTGTAATGATAGATTCTTGTACTAAGGGACCTGAATGGTATATAAATATATATTTCTTCTATATGAAATATGTGTTACATGCAATGTGTGGTATGGGGTGTTACAGAAAGTGGTATCAGAGCCTGAGTTTAAGGGATTTAGGTATTTAAACAGCATGATACCTAGACTTAAACTGTTTTTATTGCATATTAAGGGTCGCAGACATAGTTAGCTCCATTGGAAATAAATATGATGAGTTGAAAGAACAGTGTGTAAGGTAAATTTTAATTACATCTGGCCAGTGTAATTATGAATTTACAGGTACACATATGAACTTGAATACTTCATTATATTTGGGAATGTAAATACGTGATTATTAACACTAAAATTTGCAGATGTCTAGCCGAACCCGAAGATCTGAAAGATTGGCTCGTCCAGAATCTGAGGAAAGGGAAGAAWCACCTATAAATCTACCAACTATCACGTCTGGAAATAGAGGACAGGAAAGAGCAAAGGGTGGAGGCAGAGGAAGAAGTCAGTCTCAGGGAAGGGGTCGGAGTGAAGTTCATTCTGAACATGAAGAATCCCATTCTGGGAATGTTCAGGAGAGATCGGTGCCACACCCTGAATATGTAACTAGGGATATGTTGGCTGAAGAAATGGGAAAATTGCAGGAAACTCTGACATCCATTATGGGAGTACCGGCCAGGGTAGAAACAGAGAGAATAGAAGTTCGTCCCTCGGTACCAATTATTCACAACAAGGAGGGAGATATTAAAATGTTTTTGGCTTTTAAACCACCTACATTCTCTGGAGAAAGAGATTCAGTGAAAGCTGTGTGTTGGATTAAAAAAATGGAATCAGTGTTCAACACCATTCGGTGTCCAGAAACAGATAAAGTTCGATTTGTTGTTTCTGTATTAAAGTCAAATGCTTTATTCTGGTGGGAAGTGGAGTCGTCGGCCAGAACAGATGTTTTACAGACCCTGTCTTGGACAGAATTTGTGGAACGATTCAAGAACCAGTTTTGTCCTAAGACAGCAGTTAGACAAATGGAAAAAGATTTCCTGAAGCTAGAACAAGAAAATGGATCAGTTCGAAAGTATACTGAAAGATTTATTGAATGCTCTCGCTTTGCTGAACATTATGTTTCAACCGAACCCAGGAAGATAGAAATGTATATTTGGGGTTTGAAACCATCAATTAGAGAGTTTGTAATTGTCATGAACCCCAATACCTTTTCATTAATGATAGATGCGGCCGAAGTGACCGAACGAAATAAGAACCGACAGCCAGAAGGAAAAGTTGTAGAAAAGAGAAGGTGGGAAGGGCCTTCATCTTTTCGAGGGCCGAAAATGATAAAATTCAAGCTTCCTCGCCTTCACCCTATGAGTTCAGGGTGCTTTCCTATGATAACAAACCCAAGCTTAAAGTCGGTGAGAAAGTTTGTACGCAATGCTGATAGATATCAGGGTGAGTGTAAGACAGATCCAAGAAAGTGTTATAAGTGTGGTGAAGCAGGCCATCTGTCTAGAAATTGCCCAGCTAATCGAAGATGTTTTAACTGCAACTCTCCGGATCACATTAGACCGAATTGTCCTATGTTAAGAACTCTGCAGTTAACAATGGGGAGTAACGCGTTGGGTACTCGGGAAAGGCCTACAGTAAACAGAGGAGGGCAAGGAGGGGCACGAATACGGTCCTTCCATATGACTAAGAACGAGGCAGAAGCATTGCCGGATGTAGTAACAGGTACATTCCTTCTGAATTCAATAGATGCTAAGGTGTTATTTGACTCAGGTGCAAACTTTTCATTTGTATCACCACTATTTCCTCAAACTGCATGTCTGAATTTTGTGATACTTGATGATGAATTAGTAGTTGATACTGCTAATAGTCAAGAAACTGTTACTAGTGTGTTCAATAACTGTATTATTGTTATTGAGGGCTGTAAACTTCTGATCTGGTTATTTCCCATGCCAATGAAAGAATTTGATGTAGTGGTGGGTATGGACTTGTTGGCAAGGTATAAGACTAATATTGTTTGTAATCTGAAAATGATCAGAATTGTTCTGCCAGACCAAGGAACAGTTGTTATTTATGGTGATCGTCAGAATCACCATACCAGTATTTTGTCAATAATGAAAGCCTAGAAAAGTATTCAGAAGAAGCACCAAGGATGTTTGGCATACGTAATTGATCTGAAGAAAGAAAAGGGAAAAGAAGAATCGATTCTGATTGTTAGTGAATATCCAGAAGTCTTTCCAGAATTGATTTAGTACCAGGGGCTGCACCAGTAGCAAAGGCGCACCGTTTAGCTCCATCTGAATTAACAGAACTGATTGCACTGTTGAAAGATTTATCTGATAAGGGATTTATTAGGCCCAGCACTTCACCTTGGGGTGCTCCGGTCTTATTCGTCAAGAAGAAGGATGGGTCTATGCGAATGTGTATAGACTATCGTGAATTGAATAAGCTGACAATCAAAAACAAATATCCTTTACCGAGGATTGATGATTTGTTTGACCAAT
>NC_037530.1:14705793-14709373 GCF_001531365.2 Cynara cardunculus var. scolymus
CAACAGCATTTAGAACAAGGTACGGGCATCACGAATTCTTAGTTATGCCATTCGGCTTAACTAATGCGCCCGCAGCCTTTATGGATTTAATGAATAGACTATGTAAAGAGTATCTTGATAAATTCGTTATTGTATTTATCGATGATATTCTTATATACTCTAAGACCAAAGAAGAGCACGCGGAACATCTTCGTCAGATATTAGAATTATTAAAGAAAGAAAAGTTGTACACAAAATTGTCTAAATGTGAATTCTGGTTGAGAGAAGTTCAATTCCTGGGTCACGTCATCTCAGAAACAGGGGTAAAAGTAGATCCAGCAAAAATAGAAGCAGTTGCAAGATGGGAAGCTCCGAAAAATCCTTCTGAAGTCCGAAGCTTTTTGGGATTGGTTGGTTATTACCGTAAGTTCATTCAAAACTTTTCTAAGATAGTTGTGCCATTGACTAAATTGACTCGGAAGAACATTAAATTCCAGTGGGAAGGAGAACAGCAAGAAGCTTTTCAACTGTTAAAATATCATCTTTGTAGCGCACCGGTATTGACTCTACCAGATGGATCTAAAGACTTTGTGGTTTACAGCGATGCCTCAAAATTAGGGTTAGGATGTGTTCTGATGCAGAAAGGAAAAGTGATTTCTTATGCGTCAAGACAACTGAAAGATCATGAGAAGCAGTATCCAACCCATGACATAGAATTAACTACAGTGGTATTTGCTCTAAAAATTTGGAGACAATATCTTTTGGGAACGAAATGTCAGATTTATACTGACCATAAAAGTTTACAACATTTGTTCAGCCAGAAGGAATTAAATATGCGACAGCATCGGTGGATTGAACGGATTAATGACTATGATTGTGAAATCCTTTACCACCCGGGAAAAGCTAACGTGGTGGCTGACGCTTTAAGCCGGAAGGAAAAGAGTGGAACCATTAAAGCTGTGGCAATGAGAATGAACTTGATCCCCGACATTCGTAAGGAAATTCAGATATGCCAACAAGAAGCTATAAAAAGAGGATTTGTTAAAGCAGAAAAGTTGGGTAAGATAATCTCAACCTTGGAAAAAAATGACGAAGGACTAATGTGCTTTCAAGGGCGAATTTGGATACCATGTTTTGGAAATATCCAAAATACAATATTAAATGAAAGCCATAAGTCCCGATACTCTATTCATCCAGGCACCAATAAGATGTATAGAGATTTAAAATATTTTTATTGGTGGCCAGGATTGAAGAGAGACATAGCTAGATATGTGGAACAGTATCTGACATGTTTACAGGTTAAGATTGAACATTAGAAGCCGTACGAAAATCTACAATCTTTAGAGATACCTGTATGGAAATGGGATCACATTACCATGGATTTTGTCATGAAGTTGCCTCGAACTCCAAAGGGATATGACGCGATTTGGGTAATTGTTGACCGTTTGTCCAAATCTGCGCATTTTCTGCCAATAAGAGAGAAGTACTCTTTAGAAAAGCTGGCACAGATTTATATCAAAGAAATTGTAACCAGACACGGTGTTCCATTGTCTATTGTCTCTGATAGAGATAGTCGGTTTACTTCAAAGTTCTAGGAAAGGTTAAAGAAAGCTTTGGGATCTGAAATCCGACTAAGTACAGCTTATGATCCGCAGACTGATGGACAGAGTGAAAGAACTATCCAGACTCTCGAAGATATGTTAAGAAGTTGTGTTATTGACTTTGGGGGATTGTGGGAAGATCATTTGCCGTTAATAGAGTTTGCATATAACAATAATTACCATTCCAGCATCCAAGCGGCACCGTATGAAGTATTGTATGGACGTAAATGCCGAACATCGTTGTGTTGGAATGAAGTGGGTGAAAGACAGCTGACAGGTCCTGAAATTGTCCAAGAAACTTTTGAGAAAATTGAACAGATCTGCGAAAGAATTAAAATAGCACAAGATCGCCAGAAAAACTATGCAGATAATCGTCGAAAGCCGATTAAATTTTATGTAGGTGATTTTCTGATGCTGAAAGTTTCACCATGGAAGGGTATCGTTAGATTTTGAAAGAAAGGTAAACTCAGTCCGAGGTATGTGGGGCCATTGAGAATAAGTAAGCGAATTGGGCCAGTAGCATATCAGTTAGAACTGCTAGAAGAACTGAGTTTGATTCACAATACTTTCCATGTGTCAAATCTACGGAACTGTTTGGCGGATCCAAGTTTAGCTGTGCCATTGCTAGAGGTTAAATTAGACAATAAACTAAACTTTGTGGAAACACCGGAAGCTGTAGTTGACTGAAAGATCAGGGTGTTAAAAAATAAAGAAATAGGTCTGGTAAAGGTTCAGTGGAAGTTTCACAAAGGATCAGAAGCCACATGGGAACTAGAGTCAAAGATGAGATCATAATACCCTTGGCTTTTTTATTAAAGAAATTCCGGGACGAAATTCTTTTGAGGGGTGGATAATGTGATAATCGGATCCTGGTTATCACCCAAGGTAATTAATGTGTGATTATCTGATTAAATGATTTCGTGATAGCATGATAAATTGTTATATTTGATCATGTTAGTGTGTGAAAATTATGTGCATAATATAGATGCATGTATGAGATTATGTATATGTGGTAAGTCAAAAAATGAAATGCATATATAATATGGTATGTATACATGAGCATACGTGCATATTGTATGTATGTGTGAGTATGAAGGCATGTCATGCGTATGCATGAAGTGGGTTAACATGGGAAGGGGGCTGTTTAGCAGACCTTCCAATTTTAGAAAGGTATAAAAGGAGGGCTTAGCCTCCATTTCTCCTCTTCTTGCCATTTTAAAAGTTGAGCGATTTAAAGATAGAGGGAGTTGACCGGATTTCAAGTATCTGATTTCAAGAAGGTTGTTTTCAAAAGGCTTGATAAAGTGAGTGATTTCTAAACCTTTTTGGCATAAAACTTATTACTGGTCTTATTGAATGTTGTTTATTATTGGAAAGAAATCAGTTATTTGTTTAAGGGGTTTATCCGGACAAGGGGGGACCGGATTAAGTTTAAATCGAACAAAGCTTGTCCGCATTATTCTTAAATCGGACAAAGGTTGGGCAATTAAGCCCTAAACCGAACAAGTGTTAAGCGGTTTAGTTTTAAACCGGTTAGGCAATGAGCGAGTTATGAATAAACTTATTTAACATTTTTGAATGGAGAAGTATGAATACGACCATGTGGTGACCGGATTATTCTAAATCGGCAAGCCTATGTTGTCCGGACTTGTTATTCGGACAAAAGTATTGAAAATTACTCTAAGTGTTAAATTGGACAAGCCTTAGGGGGAAGTGTTGTCCGGATTGGGTAAACCGGCCAAGACTTGACCGAAGATGAAGTCCGACCAAGCCTATGTTGACGGGATTTGTATGATATCTTGTATGATTGATAAATTGTTATAAAATGGGAATTTTGATATAAATGATTTTGGATTGATAATAATTCCATTGACTGCGGTCTATTTGGAATTGTTTTCTGAAATATTTTGATGAGGAAATAAGGGTGGCATATCAAGGAGAGGTGTACCATGGGATAAGGGTGGCATATCAAGGAGAGGTGTACCATGGGATGAGGGTGG
>NC_037530.1:14709468-14716607 GCF_001531365.2 Cynara cardunculus var. scolymus
GATGTTATTGAGGAGAAAATAACAGGTTTGGCCTGACACTTTAAATAAACCTTATTGATTTGAAAAGGTTTAAAAGTGGCTTTATATGGAACCTAGTTGGTTCAAAGGTATGTGATTTGAATAATCTGAATGCTTGGCATTGAGAAGTGGAAAGGTACTCGTAATATGTCCCTATTTGTTTATATATATGAAAAGTTTTTTTTTTCATAAAGATATTGGTGATTTTCACCCTGCAATAACATAAATAGAGTATCTCACTAGACCTTTCGGTCTAACCCTGGTTTTGTGATTTTAAATATGTATTGTAGGAGGTACGAACGGTTAGGGAAAGGGGAAAATGTGATATTTTCCTATATGCATTTCTACATGAAGATCTGTCTTTGATGTACAGTTTTGATTGATGAACGATGATTAGTATAAGAAATGAATTTGAATTTTTGGTCCTTGTATTCTGTAATGATAGATTCTTGTACTAAGGGACCTGAATGGTATATAAACATGTATTTCTTCTGTATGAAATATGTGTTACATGCAATGTGTGGTATAGGGTGTTACAGAATCTCAGTCAGCTAATTCTAAATCCATCATTAATGATGACGAAGAGTTAGAAACCTGGGTGTTCTCTCATTTTGGACAACCTGAAGCTTCTTTCAACAATCAACCCAATGTTGATACTCTAGAAGATGATGATGATCCGCTTATCATTCCACTTGCAACTAATAACTAAGGAAAATCTTCTTCAGAGATCATTGTAGTGCCCATTAGTTGCACCCTCCCTTTACTTCAAACACTAACAAATCAGTGAATGAAATGCCTTCAGCATCTGAACCTCTATTAGTCCTTGAATCTCTCTTTGAGGCTCCTTTAGCAATTCAACCTATTTCTGAAGCATTTGTAGCTGAAGCCTCATCTTCTCTACCTGAACATCAATGCTCATATGACAATCCTCTGCTACCTCAGCGATGAATAAAATACCATCCAATTTATCAAATTCTCGGTGATCCAAGTACAGGTATTTAGATATGTCGTGGTTTAGGTAATATCTTTCTCTTTGTCAACTTTCTTTATTTAGTTGAACACAAGAAAATCAATGAGGCTATCTCAGACCCTAGTTGGGTCATTGCCATGCAAGAGGAACTTATTGAGTTTGATAAGAACAAAGTCTAGTACCTTGTCCCACGTCCATCTAACAAAACTGTGATAGGCACCAAATGGGTTTATCTCAATAATTTAGATGAACAAGGTGTAGTAACCCGTAACAAGGCTCGCCTTATTGCTCAGGGTTATATACAAGAAGAATGAATCGATTATGACTAAACCTTCGCACCAGTGGGTAGACTCGAAGCTATTCGACTTTTCTAGCCTTTATTGCCCATAGAGACTTTAAAATGTTTCAAATGGGTGTAAAGAGTTCTTTCCTTAATGGAAACCTCCAAGAGGAAGTTTACGTTGAACAACCTCTAGGGTTTCTTGATCCTAAGTATCCAAATCATGTCTATAGATTGGATAAAGCTCTTTAGGGGTTAAAAGAGGCCCCTCGTGCCTGTTATGATACCCCCTCCTTGTAACACCCCACATCTTACATTGCATGTAACACATACTTCATTTAACAGAAATACATGTATTACACCACTTAGGTCCCAAAGTACAAGAAATTATTGTACAAAATACATAGTCCAAAAATTCCAAAATACAAGTTCTTGTACTCATCAACATTTATCTACAAAACTAGATTCATCGTAAACTGATCTCCACACATATATGCACATAGGAAAATATCATATTTTCCCCTTTCCCTTACCCTCGTGCAACCCAGCAGTTCCTGCAATACATATTTAGAAAGACAAAATGAGGGTTAGACAGGAAGGTCTAGTGAGATCCCTTTTTCCATGTAATTGCAGGGTGAATATCACCAAACTTTATTTAAAATCAACTTTCATATAAGCAGATACATAACCATGTAATTCATATTTACCAATGCCCTGCTGATGTTCAAAGCCAATCTTTGACTTTATAAACAGTTTATTTAAGCATAAACAGGCTAGACCCTTTCAGGTTCCACATACCTCATCTCTAAATACGGTTATTCGAAGCCTCTGGCGAAAAGCCAATTATCTTTTCCTCAATAAGATTCTTATTACTATTTCCTTTAAGAACCATGTCCTAAATCTTTAAATCACAAAGAAATAAGGATTCAGAGTCATTGTTATTTGAAAGGATATAATAGTAAGAGTTATATTAATAAACACATACACAAATGTCACCCTTATATCCAAAGGTACACCTCTCCTTGATATGCCACCCTTATCCCAACTACACCTCTCCTTGATATGCCACCCATATTTCCTCATCAAAATTTACAACTTATTCCCAATGAGGACAGACCGAAGTCACAAATGTCCTGATGGAACATCATCTATAGTTTTAACTAGATACAGTTTTGAAACCAACATTCTACAATCTTTCTTTAACATTTTTGAAAGAACAATATGTCTTAAATATAATCCAACTTTAAATAAAAACTTATAAATTTATCCGGCCTTCAAAATTGTTTTCAACCGGAATTCATATCTGGTCAACCTCTGAATCTGGTCAACACTTCAAATTAAAAACACTCTATAACTTGAGTCCGGTTAAAGAACCCGGACGGCCTTGTAGCCGGATTGAGACAAGTCCAGACGACACGTTAACCGGAATGAGACGTACCCGTACGGCATGTTAACCGGATTGAGACGTACCCATACGGAATGTTAATCGGATTGAGACATACCTGGATGGCACGTTAACCGATGAGACATACCTGGACAGCATGATAACCGGATTCACTCTTCTCTGGTCAAGACTGTGACCGAAATTCAAAATCATTCCATGACTCCATCCGGTCAATCCTAAGGCCGGACATGTATTTAATCCGATCCACATATATTTTCAAGATCAAAAACAAAATTCAATCTACAGGAGATGAAATTCATATGCATTAAGATGTTAAAACCACTCACGTTATGCAATCTTTAAGAGCAAGATTGAATTCAACTTTGGTTGCAAGTCAAAACAAGCAATACGCACATAATCTTTCTCTCAATTTTCTCAAGTTTTTTCCACAATGGCCAGCAAAACAAAACCCCTCTTTTGGAACCTTTATCACATATATATACCCCTTTCCATTTATGGAAAGGCGGCTACACTAATATGCATGTATGCATCTGACTTGTGCATGTAAACCATTCATCCATATATATTAATAATCCCTATGCCATGTATGCATCTATACTACATATATAACCATTTAAGACAAAGTCTTAAATACAACTTTTTAAGCACAAGTTACAATAGTTTTATGCAAGATTTTCAAAAAACTCTTAAATACAAATTTTTATACACAATGTACAAGCCCTTTTATGCAAGTATTTCACAACCCCAAATTCTAATTGGGTCAAACCAACCTTTTGTTATGAGACTTTTAAAATTACCCATTTGGGCCGATTTCTTCTTCTTCTTAGTATCCTATCTCTACACCAAAACCACCAAAACAAAAAGCTTTCTTCTTCTTCTTCTTTGATTTTCGTTACAAAAGACCAAAACATTTTGGGTTAGATAGCAGATACCTTTCTTCTTCACATACCTCGTTTGACATAACAATGATGGTTTGGATGTATCACCTCGATCAGATGTCCGATTTCATGAATCAAAGGGATTTGATGTATCACAACCTCATTGATACATATAACTCCCTCCTCCATGTTGATTTAATCTCACAGGTTCTTCAAAACCCTAGAATTTGGAGGTATGCTCTGCAAAACAATATTGATTTCTATTTCAATTTTGATTTCTATTTCAATTTTGATTTCTGCAACCAGATGAGATTTTAACTTCCTTCTCTTCTTGTTGGTGTAACCTATTGATAAAGCCAAGGCTATTTACAACTTAAAAGTTAGAATCCTCAAGAATCCTCTTTTACATCTCTTTGCTTAGTATGCGATTGATTGATAATCTTGATTGATAATCTTTGCTTTCTGATAATCTTGATTGATAATCTTTGCTTTCTAATAATCTTGATTGATAATCTTTGCTTTCTGATAATCTTTGCATTATGATAATTTTGCTTTCTGAATCATTTCTTTCATGTATTATACAAAATATGAAAGGTTCTCTTAAAAAATCGTTTYCAAGCTTTCTAAATCYTTGCTTTCTGGACTTAGGGTCTGCTTTGTCCARCTGGTTTCTTTCAACAGTTAWGTGCCTGTGAATTTGGTAGAAGAATAGTTCAATTGAACATAAAGAATAATGCACAATAAAAATAGTCTTAAACAGTACTTTAAAATCATATTAACTGGTTGTTTATAGCATCGCAAATTTGTGTATCATATGTATCCTGTGAAACACCTCCATGACAGTAGTTGATAAGATATGGCATACACATGTTTTTCTTCCTCAAACCACATGACCAAATATTAAAACACCTRTTTTGTATATTAAAACACCTTGCMTTCTTRTTCTTTTTTCCCACTGTTTTGTTCATTCTTTTTACATGTTTTGTCATGCTTTTGTCAGCATACACACACATATGCATACTATTACTATATGTACATATATATATATATACATATACATATATATATATATATATCATATGTGATGATCCTCTATATATACACACACATATATTAATCTGTCTCTGAAGCATTTCAACGTGAGAATATTGTGTATATATAGCATCTTAGTTTACAAAGGACCAAAATTTACAGCTAATTTTGTGTTCTTGAATTGTTTTGTAGGAATCAATACTTGAAAGCTGCTGTTTGGTACTACATTATGTTTGTGTGTGTGTTTGTATCCAAGGTTTTTGGYTGTYTCAATTTCAATACAACATTACCCAACTTATAAATATAATGCCTGCACATGATCTTGAACTGTTTCTACGAACAATTAAGTCTGTTGATCTTGAACTGTTTCTACAGTGTGTGCATATGTATTTCTACCTCCATAAGAAACAGAAGCTAATGCACCAAACAGAAGCTTCTATAACATGCTCCTGTCAGCATATCTTTATTCATGGTTTTGTCAAAACCTGTTCTAGGGGAGCAGGTGGTTCTATTTGTGAAAACATGTTCTAGACCATGAAAGTAATTTGTAGAGATTGCATCCACA
The DNA here is from genome assembly GCF_001531365.2 of Cynara cardunculus var. scolymus. NCBI lineage: Eukaryota > Viridiplantae > Streptophyta > Magnoliopsida > Asterales > Asteraceae > Cynara > Cynara cardunculus. The sequence continues at coordinate 14,714,617 of NC_037530.1, forward strand.
GTCACATGTATTATACAAGATCATAACCATGAAAAATTCACAAGAGTACTACCAAAACAGTAGAATAATTAACAGATGAAGCCATTCTAATTGTAACAGTTCCCAGGTCTAAAAGATAGTGTATACTTACACTTTGCCAATATTGTTGTCTAGAATATGAATTGGAAAAGAACTATTTTACCCTTTTATTACCCTGCCATCTAAGTCCATAATTAAGTCTAATAACCATTCCAATGCTTGATTTTCACTAAGAACAACTAATTGCCCTTCAAGATTAGAGAATGATTGAATTAGCCTTAAGCTCAGAGTTGACTTTGAAAGTCAAACAGGTGTTTTTCTCAGCTTCTGTCCAGCAGCTATCACTTGAGTTCAACAAAATTTTTGACATAACAAAAGCTTGATTTTGAGAAAACTCAAAACATAAAAGTTGTTGAACTGTGTCTTAGCTTTCCATCCTATGTGGACTCATCAATTTTGGATCTGTAAGGAGGKAGATATGATCAAAATGGTACAACTGTGCAAAGCTGACAGCAAAACTCTGGATGCATTAGGCTTAACTCCCGTTGATGCATAACTCTTAATGCACTTGGCAGAAATCTGGAACATAAAGTTGTAACTCTGAATACATGGAAGAGCTATCTGATAACTCTGAATATGATTTGCGCAAACTCACTCTAAATCTRGAAGTACCTCATCAGATTTCTGTAAACACAACTCTGAAAATCTGGAAGAACTTATTCTACCATTGTGATAAATTGATATAAAAACATCCACTAAGAACAGCTAATTGCCCTTCAAGATTAGAGAACTTAYGCTATAAGTAGATTGGATGGAAGATAATCTTTCATCCAATGTTTCTATTATAGTTATTTTATGACCAAATGTAGTTAAACAACATGAATAACATTTCTCAGTTTTGGAGTAAAAAAAACAACTTATTTAACACTCTAAAAATTTAAATATGGATTCTTTTTGGTTCTCGTACATATTGGTTGTTATTTCTGCTCATTTATATGTTCTTTTTGCAGCATGAGATACATATCAGGGCTGCCACTACTCGTATCACTAAACAAAGATCTTGCTAATAGCATTCTACCCACTACAAGCCAGACCTTTCGAGGAGAAGACAATAAACCAGACCATAATGTACAAGTGTTAGTTGTAAATTGAAAAATATTGTCCTTAGTAATGTAAAACTATATATAAGGATAACGATTAATATAGAGGACATAAAAGGGTATATCAAATGAACAATTTTTTTTAGAGTTCTCTCAAATGCCAATCAATGGTCACAAAAATGTGCCATCTAATAGGAGGYCAAGTGCAATTAACCCATAACAATTGGTAATAGGAACTCTCAACAAACTTAAGATCATGATTCTAATCAAAAGCTTTACCTTTGTTATGAGCATGATGAGGAGTAAGTTAGCGTTGTTAACTTTTCTATCGACCAGAACCTGCAAACAATTGTTTATGTAAGTAAAGTTGTTATTGTATTTCTATAACCAAACACAAACGCAGGAAGAAAATAGCAACACATTAAACAAACATACACATATCATAATGAAAAGTAAATGCAACCACAGCTGCCTCAGGCACCAAGCACATCCATCCACATAAACAATATTGTCACCTGTTGTTGTTCTATTTTACCTGTTGTTCTATTTTACCTGTTGTTGTTCTACTTTCGTGGCTACCGTCAACTGCTGTCCAACAGCTCTTTTCCGCCTTCGATGTCAATTTCGTCTTAGAAACAGTCTGAATCTGCATACATACATACCCCTGTGTGCACATACATACCCATGTGTTTGAGGACATTATATCCGACAACAATAACTTAACCAAAGTTAATTTAAACTAATTTTAGTTACCATAATATCAGCTCAAAAAGTGTCTAAAGGACAAGTTTAGAGCTACATATAAGCTTTCTAAAATGTCCAGAATCGTAGCAATCCGAGCTATGGTTAAAAAGTTATCGCACATTCAAAACA
>NC_037530.1:14718450-14719509 GCF_001531365.2 Cynara cardunculus var. scolymus
TATACTAAACCAAACTTATATACTTTACATACCCTATAGCAGATTCTGAACCAAAGAAACAATGACAACAACAACATATTATGGTCAGYTGCTGTTGCAATGCATATCTTATCAATAACTTCACTCATTTGAACAGCAACCTGAATTGAACCTTGGAAAGGGGGCGGAACGGGTAGGTGGGGTCAGACTATACTCCCGATAAAGACTATCAAGGAGATCGCTCATTTTCTCAATGAGATTGGTCCCAGGCTTGTTGTTGTTTATCTAACTACAGAGCATCAGAAAGGCACGGCGCTATTAGGACAAAATCCTAGCAAAAGCAGAAAAAGAGGAAGAGAAAGAGGAGCGAACAGCCACTAGAACACTATACATACATACCCCTGTGTGCACATACATACCCATGTGCTTGTTGTACATCGTAGAACCAATAAGGTACATAACCAATAAAGAATGTAGAATGAGGAGAGATGGAACTATAAGCATACTTGAAACAATCTTACTCTTCAGACTAGAACTGCATTGTATATTTTTACAACATACAAAGATGGAACCAACATATAACCTACTGTAATGCTTGTGCCCGCTGTAATACATACAGCACCCCTGTGCCTGCTTTTCTAAATCAAAACTTTGAATCAAGCAATAGTTTAGTTTTATTAAGATGCTTGTATCAGTTATTGGTTTTGCTGTGGGAATGCTTGTGTCAGGGTCAGGTTCCATTCTTGGACTATTGAAATACATCAAATTTATATTGATGTTAAAAATAGGACTCTTTTCTAGAAACCAACCAAACAGCCATGTTACAAATATAAAGTCCTCTACTATGTTGTTGTTGTCATATACCCTCTGTGCCTGTTGATGCGGTCATATACCCCTGTCCCAACACTGTACCCTCTAGCTGATTGCTTATTTCTGCCTTGAGATTCTAAAACACAACACCAAATATGTGTTGGTCTCTTCGTATATGTTTTGTCATGCTCCTGTCAACATAGTTGTTTCTTCATTGTTTGTTCATGCTCCTATCATTAATATTAGTTGGTTTGTTTGTGGCTTGAGGTG
>NC_037530.1:14721704-14733745 GCF_001531365.2 Cynara cardunculus var. scolymus
TTTGGAAAACATGTTAGGGTCCAATTAGAAATGACTTATGGTTCTTCTTGTGAAAGAGTCCTCTCACACACTTGTGTGTGAGCAAAGCTTCCAGGAGCATTACTGATTGTGTGAAGCCTGTTCAAAAAATTCAATCATGCCAGAGTCTGCATCTCAAACGCCGTCTATTAAGAAGTTTTACGTGATGAATAAGGTATAATCAACAATTATATTATTACACATTTGGTACCATATGTTTCTATTAAAACCATTGCGCTGTTTTTTGCAGGAAATATTTACGGATGAGTGCATCACGAAAAACAAACAACAGTTTGGATATACTAATGAACATTATTTACAAACGATTGTAATTCTTTGTTCAGTCAAAAAAATTTCAAGTTTTCTAATGAGCTATGAGTAAATGGGTTCATAAACCCAACATGTGTGCAATTTTTTTAAATGGGTCTTGCTAACACACCGTATTAACCTTCAACTTTATATATTTGTTGACTTATAAAATAACCACACAAACTCATGATTCAAGGCCAGACTAATGTTTCTGGATTGTCATTTACCCGCGCTGCATCGTGCGGGTACACCACTAGTATTAACTCATGCATACATATAATACATTCACCTTTTCATGCATGCATATTGTGAGTCCACAATATGATCGATCTTCTAATATCTTTATAGAATCATGGCAAACTCATATGAACATTCAAGAACAACTTGAGTGAAGTTGAGAGGAAAAGTCAATCTACTCAAAGTATATTCAATCTCTCAATCTGTATGTATTATTACAATGAAGTTCTTCTCCTCAAAACACTAGAAGACAAAAGCTTATATAGGGTCAAACAATAAACCCTTCTAGTCAAAGTCAACATGTCTTACAAAGTCAAACACGCTATCAATACAAATATAGACTATTATAGACTTTCAAGACGAATAAAATTTAACACTGAAATTCAATCCTAACTAAAAGTCCTCTATCTTCAAGTAAATCTCTAACAATTCATGGCAGATCTGTATAATCTTGTAAGAACACAATTAGAGGAGATTTGAGAGAGAAAGTCAACAACAGTCAAAGCTCTATTATCTCTCAAATGCTTACGTAATGTACAAATGAAGCTCTTACAACAATTACACTAAACAAATGCTATTTATAGGGTCAAAGTTGAACCCTTCAAAGTCAAAGTCAAACTATCAGAAAAGTCAACCACGATGTCTATTTAATTATAGATAATTTTATCTTTCAAGGCGAATACAATTTAACACAGAAATTCAGTCCTAACATTCTCCCCCTTTGTATTCAGGCTTGAAAGAATTTATGTGCTTTGAATCTCGTTTGAACTTTGTCTCTTTAAGCTCTTTATGACTTCTTCAAGAACAAAATTTACTTCAAAATCGTCAAACGATCTTTTGATGAGAAAATCTTCTAACATTCTCCCCCTTGAATGTAGAACAACGATGATCTTCTCTTTTGACAAAGTAGAACAGCATCATCAAAGATCTTCAGAAATGATCTTCAAGATATGGTCTTCAAAAAAATTTCAGACAAACAAATCACTGACATTCTTCTTCAAAAATGAACTTCTTCAGATAAAGAACAAACTTTCTCTTCAAAAGAAATATTTATCAGTAAATTGTTGTAAGCATGATCTTCACATTCAAAAACTCTTAGACATTGTAGCATTGGAATAATCTTCAATAATTATCTCCAGTCACACTCCTTTGAATCTTTTGCCGATCTTTGTTGTTACTCTGTAACATACACTTTCGCAAATATGTTGCAATTATCCCCTTCATACGTGTTTATGTGATCAAAACGTAAAATTTGGAAGCAAACCTGAATGCAATAAACTATATATGAAATAGTCGGAATCATCATACGAGGCCCCGGGAAAAACAATTGGAAAGAAACGGGTCAAAAGCATCAATATCTACGTTACGGATACATAAAAACTGACTTTTATTGGAAGATATTTTTTGAAATATTTCTGTTGTAAATTGTATATTATCTCTTTGCGAACGTGTGAGTGAAAACCACGTCAATAATGGAGGTCCGAGCGAAAAGTTATGCGATTTTTAGTGATTAGTGGTCGAACCGAGTTTTCAGCCGAGTCAACTCAGCCCCAACTCGTAAAAGTCGAATATACATGATGTTTACCTTCTTTTTCACCCAAAACAGAGTTTCATCTCCTATATTTACTACCAGAGGTGATTTTGGCTTCATAGGGGTGAATCAAGGCTGTTTCAAGGGGTTTTTGCTTGAGTTTTATGCCAAATTCATCCTCCAATTAAGGTATAGTTATTTCATTGATTAATTTTATGATTTGAAGCTAGTTAGAGATGAAATCAATGAAACCAAATTTGATTTATATTAGTAATATGTTGTATTTAGATTAGTTATAGCCTAACTAAGTTGTTATGATGCTTGATTGATGAATTGGAGCTTTCGAAAATGAAGAACATAGGTTGAACTTTGATTTTCTTCAATAATGGCTATTTTGGTGAAATTCTTGAGTATTGATCTCGTAATCAATAATATAAACATGGTTAGATGGTATTTTGATTGTTAGAATAAAGATTGAATCCAAAATATTGATTTTAGCCTATTTAGTTGGTGAATTTTGACAGCACCGAATCTATCCGAGATGCTGTTTTGAATGTGCGATAACTTCTTAACCGTAGCTCGGATTGCTACGATTCTGGACATTTTAGAAAACTTATATGTAGATCCAACCATGTCCTTTAGACACTTTTTAGAAACAAGGCTTCTATGTTTGTTATAATTGCATTTAAAAACTGATAAAAAGTTTATTTTGAGCTGTGAATTATAGTGCCTAAAATGAGTTTAAATTAAGTTTGGTTAAGTTTTTGTTGTCGGATCTTTATGAAACTTTGGGTACATATTAHARDTGTTAAATAAGCTCACTTGGTCCTTCCAGAGTGACCGTTGGACGATGTTTAGACATATATGGACGTAGAGCCTAATTTGGCTCAATTTTTTTGAATATCGAAAAGCACTGTGAGTTTATGGGGCTACTTAACTTGCTATTTGCTAGACATGTGTTATCTATTTTCTACTTCCTTCCACACTCATTCATGTTATGTCTTCTTATCAATTTCAAGAGATTATTGGCTATTGCACTCCGTCCTTCCATACGTGCTACTCGGTGGTTACTTTGTGTTTCACCCGGGGAGGCACGCTTAAGCCCATATCAGCTGAGATTACTCGAGTATGGTGCGTATTTGACCGTGTTAGAGTCCGGTCATTTTCCCCACTGTCTGGGATAGCTCGGGTGGGAAGATCACTCCACTGGCTGGGATAGCTCGGGTGGTATGAAATCTATGATATATATTGTTGTGCTTGCCACGATCGGATTAGCTCGGTGGCAGTACATATCAATTATTGACTTTCACACTATCTAGTTGCATACTTTGATATTCAGAAGTATGATTCTCGAATGATGATTACTTATTACATGATTTACATCCTTCGTGATCATTGACTTTCATGGATTACATTTGTGAAGCTTTAGTACTTAGTAGTTCATGTTTACTCACTAAGCATTATGTGCTTACCCTTTTAGTTGTTCACATTTTTACAGGCCGTGTAGATAAGGCAAAGAACAATCTCGGGTAGATTGAGATCTTTGCTTTTGGTGCTTCCAGTAGCACGACTCTTTTGGTATTATATATTTAGTCGAATACAGCTATGGATTGTAAATTATTAGTTGTCTTTTGGTTGTAACCGCAGGTATCTAGATAACAGGTAGCTAATGTCCTTCGTCTTGTATATAGTTTAAGCTTCTGCAAATCTATTAAGTTTATTTTGTCTGTTTTAGGATATTTTGGAAATCAGGTGCTTACAGAAACGTCCTGTAAACCAAGCGGACATTTCGAATTAGAAACTCGTAAATATTATATCTCGTTTGCTTTCTAATGGTTTAAAAATGTAACTTTTGGTGGTTTGTTTATCATTTATAGAAATGAGGTATTCAACCTGGTATCATTTATGTAATCTGGGTCTTTCAATTTGGTATCAGAGCGGTGGTTTAAGTGAACTGGATACCAGTGATGGTATCTGGACTTAAACCTTGTGTCGGTATCATGTAGTAAGTATGTTTTGATTTAAACGGGATATGAACTTAGGAGAAACCTAGGTGGGAATTGGGAATTTGTTATAGGATTCTATTTAATGTTATGTATACGTTGTAACTTTCAGAAAGATGGCCGATGGTGATGAAACTAGTCACACCCCATCTAACGACAATGTAAGAGAAAATGCTCCACACCTGGATATTTATGATGATGAGGCACTGATGTCTCCTCCAAGCGAACATTTGATGCAACGTATGACTTTATTAATTCAGCAAACGTTAGCCCAACAACGACATGACGATAGAAAGTCTAAAGATGTTAAAAGTAAAGGTAAGGAGAAATAAAAGGGTGACACCTCAAAACCCAAAACCGACTGAGTCTCTTTTAAAACCTTTCGTGGTAGCGGTGCTACTGAGTTCTTTGGGAAGGTTGATCCATTGGAGGCATTTGAATAGATATTGAATATTGAGAAGGTCTTTCGCATCACCCGAGTGCTATGTGATGATAAAGTGAATTATGCCACGGCCATGTTCAAAAGTAGAGCCTTGATATGGTGGAATGCTACTTTTGCAGCTTTAGGTGAAACTGAAAATGAAGGTATTCCTTGGGAGTCTTTTAAAACTCGTTTTAACAAGCAATATTATCCAATTGATCTACAAAAACGATTATAGAAGGAGTTTCTTGATCTTAATCAAGGAAAGATGTCAGTGGTGGACTACCAGACCGAGTTCAATCATAAAGCACAGTTTGCCACACGTTTCTTGACTACAGAACAGGAACGTGTAGACCACTTTATAGACGTATTGCGATAAAAGATTCGAGATGTCATCGCCAATCGTGACATTTTAGAGTTTGAGAAAGCGGTGGAATTTGCACGACGGCACGAACACGATTTGACCTGCTCGGATCGTAATCCAGCTCCAACAGCCAAGCGACCTCGAATTGAAGGTGCCATATCTGCACCAACACAACAATTTTCTAGGAATTTCAATCCGAGATACGCTCAACCCCAAGCTAGATCGCGACCTCAATCTTGGTCCCAAGCTTATAGCTTTCTGTCAAATGCTCCCCCACCCTGTTCTACTTGTGGTAAGGCTCATCAGGGGCGATGCAACACTGTTCGCCCTGAAGTTAGATGTCATGGTTGTGGTGAAGTTGGACATTTGAGACCGAACTGCCCGAGGAGGGATATGACATGCTACTCATGTGGTGTTATAGGCCATCGTCATAGAGAATGCCCTCGATCTAAACCTGAGGAAAGTAAGGCTCCTGTTCACCGACCTTCTACTAGTGGTGCTCCTCGTCAAAAGGAGGAGGTACCGCGCGTCCAGGCCAGAGCTTTTCAAATCACTGCTGAGGAAGCTCGAGATAAACCGAATGTGGTTATGGGTATATTTCTCGTTAATTCTCATCCCGCTCGTATCTTATTTGATTATGGTGCTACTAATTCATTCGTTTCTCATAAGTTTGCTCGATGTTTAAACTTTGTGCCATATGTGCTTGCTAAATCATTTTACGTTGACACTGCTGATGGCACATCTATGCTAGCTAATAAAGTTTACAAAGATTGTGTGTTGTAATTAGATGAGCATGAGTTTTCATAGATCTTGTACTGATGGATATCCGTAGATTTGATATAATTATTAGTATGGATTGGTTAGCTAAGAATCGGGCTGATATTTTGTGTTTTCAACGCATAATCTGTATACCGAACGACGTCGACTATTTATATGTTTACGATGAAAAGCGTAAAGGGGACGTAAAGTTGATTTCTATGCTTAAAGCTCGAACACACCTATCTAAAGGTTGTTCTTCCTATTTAGCTTATATTTTGTATGCGTCGAAAGAGGTAAAGAAAACGGTTAGTGACGTACCGGTTGTGTGTGAATTTCCAGATGTATTTCCCGAGTACTTACCTGGTTTACGTCCTGATAGACACGTTGAATTTTGAATTGACTTAATCCTGGTGCAACGCCGATTGCTAGGACGCCGTATCGTCTCGCTCCGCCTGAAATGAAAGAAATGAAAGAAATGAAGAATCAACTGCAAGAACTTCTCGATAAAGGTTTTATCCGACCGAGCACTTCTCCTTTGGGTGCTCCAGTACTATTTGTCAAGAAGAAAGACGATTCAATGCGTATGTGCATCGATTACCGTGAGTTAAACAAAGTAACGATCAAGAACAAATATCCACTTCCACGTATCGATGATTTTTTCGACCAATTGTAAGGTGCGAGTTACTTCTCTAAAATTGATATACGGTCGGGTTATCATCAACTGAGAGTGCGTGAAGAAGATGAATCGAAAACGGCTTTTCGTACACGTTATGGCCACTATGAATTCTTAGTTATGTCGTTCGGTTTAACTAATGCACCTGCAGCATTCATGGATATGATGAATCGCGTGTGCCGGCCAATGTTGGACAAATCTATGATCGTGTTTATAGACGATATTCTTGTATATTCCAAATTTGAAGCGGATCACGTGAAACATTTGTGTGAGATGCTTGAAACACTTCGACAAGAGCGTTTATATGCTAAATTTTTTAAATGTGAATTTTGGCTACGTCAGGTGCAATTCCTAGGTCATACGATTTCTTGTGACGGTGTGTCGGTTGACCCGTCCAAAGTTGAAGTTGTAAAGAATTGGGAGCAACCTAAGAATGCATCTGAGATTCGTATTTTTCTTGGACTCGCGGGTTATTATAGACGATTCATACGAGACTTCTATAAAATTGCCGTGCCTTTAACTCCGTTGACCCGGAAAGATGTCAAGTTCGAATGGGGTGAAGCTCAAAAGAATGCTTTTCAGGTGTTAAAGCTTTGTTTGTCAGATGCTCCTGTTCTAGCTTTACCAGAAGGTAGTGATGACTTGGTAATTTACAGCGATGCTTCTAAACTGGGTCTCGGTTGTGTTCTTATGCAGCGAGGCAACGTAATTGCATACGCGTCAAGACATTTGAAAGATTATGAAAAGAACTATCCAACTCATGATCTTGAGTTGGCAGCGGTCGTTTTTGCACTAAAATTATGGCGTGATTACTTATATGGTACCAAATGTCAACTATTCACAGATCATAAGAGTTTGAAGTATATCTTCACTCAACAGACTTTGAACATGAGGCAACAATGAGCCATGGAACTGATTAAAGACTATGAATGTTAAATTCTCTATCATCCAGGTAAAGCTAATGTTGTTGCAGATGCTTTAAGCCGGATGACGTATGCAAACTCCCTGTGTTATGCTATTACACATACGTCCGTGACATCCACACTAGTTGACAACATACAAAAATGGCAAGTAGAGGCTTTGACGCCTGATCGTGTGAAACCAGAGCGTATAGTTGGTTATGTTTCGTATCTGACAGATGATAGTCGACGACTTAAAGTCTTCAAGGATCGTGTTTGGATTCCAAAACTCGGTGGTATTCGGGTATTGGTATTATTTGAAGCACATAAGTCACGGATGTCTGTGCATCCGGGGAGTACAAAGATGTATTACGATTTGAGATCTGAATATTTGTGGCCGGGAATGAAGCGTGATATCAGCCGATAGGTGGAACAATGGGTTACGTGTTCGCAGGTTAAAGTTGAACACCAAAAACCTTATGGTAGCCTTCAACCTCTCGATATACCAGTATGGAAATGGGAGGAACTTACAATAGATTTTGTTACAAAGCTACTGAAGACGTCTCGTCAGCACGACAGCATCTGTGTTGTCATGGACCGTTAAATCAAAAGTGCTCACTTGCTGCCTGTTCGAGAGTCGTATTCTATGGATAAAGGGGCACAAATTTATATCGACGAGATTATTGCACGACATTGTGTTCCTCTGAAGGTAATTTCTGATCGAGATTCTCGATTTACTTCARAATTTTGGGCCAGTTTACAACGAGAACTAGGGACATGCGTGACATTGAGCACAACCTATCATTCCCAAACTGATGGCCAGTCTGAACGCACGATACAGACGTTAGAAGATATTGAGTTTGGTGGTAGTTGGGATATGCATCTACCATTGGTTGAATTTTCATACAACAACAGCTATCACTCGACTATCGGTATGGCACCTTTTGAGGCTTTATATGGTCGTAAATGTCGAACTCCACTGTGTTGGCGTGAGACGGGTGAGAAAGTGCTTGTTGGACCTGAAATGATTCAAATTACGCATGATAAGATTCAAGTTATTCGGGAAAGGATGAAAGCCGCTCAGGACAGACAGAAGTCGTACGCCGATAATCGTCGACGACCAATTGAATTCACCGTGGGCGACATGGTTATGTTGAAAGTTTCCCCTTGGAAGGGTATTCTACGATTTGGTAAGTGTTAGGACTGAAAATCAGTATTAAATTGTATTCGTCTTCAAAGTTAAATATTGTCTATTATTGTAAAAGTCATCGTGTTTGACTTTTCTTAGGCAGGTTTGACTTTGACTTGTGTTTAGATGTTTGACCATATAAATAGGAGTTTGTCTTGTAATTAGAGAGGAGAGCTTATTGTAAATCTGATTACGTAAAGTGAGGTTTGACCAAGTCTTGAAGTTTGACTTTCTCTCTCAACTATCATATGTGTTCTTGATGTTCTTACAAGTTTTATCTAGATCTGCCATGTTATGAAGCTTAATATGAAGATTGATCATTGAATTGTGGGATACACAATTGGTATCAAAGCAGAGTTTGCAAGAAATCAGAAGAAAGGAAATCAGAATTTTGAAGATTTTATTTTCTAAATTTTTTTTTCATAGTGTTCTTCATTTTTTTCTTCCTGTTTGATCCGATTTTTGTTAAAAATCTTGTGTTTTTGTGTTAAAATTGTGATCAAAATGCTCGGAATCGTGTTGTGAATCTTTGTTATTCACAAATTTTTCTGATTTGATTATTTTATATCAAGATTTAATCAGATTTTGTGTTTTAAAATTTTTTCGTGTTCTTGATTTTTTTTTTAAATCAGTGTTTTTGATCCATTTTTTTAAAAATCTTCTATGTTTTTGTGTTTTTTGATAGTTTTTAATCTGTTTTGAATTTTAGTTTTGTTTGAATATTGTTAAACCGTCCAATTTCTGTCTATCTTCAAAGCCCAATCCTTTTTGACCGGATAAGAGTTCTGTTACATGTATTCATCTTCATCACAGGATAAACCGCTTGTTTCCTCATTGGAGCTTAACCGAATTAGCTTAACAGCTTGTGCAGACTGGAGGTAAACCGCAGAAAGCTTGAACGGATTAACAGGAATCTGTCGCTCAAGGTTTCATCATAAGTCGCTCAATCTCAAAGGGTTTGAACGGATTAAGTTTAGTGGTGTGCGGTTTAGCCGACGATTTAGCTGTATGTGGTGAGCGATTTAGCTGATTGTTTGACCGATTTAGCTAAATCGCACGAAAGGGTTAGTCATCTGTTCATCTACTTGTCCGGATTCTAAATCGCACAAATCAACAGGTTTGCTATTCTTTTCGATTTCATCTCATTTCAAGGTTTTCAGTTTGAGCGGTTTATTCATAAACCGATCACCTCTTGACCGAAGTTCATATAAACCGTACAACACTTGACCAGATTAGTATCCGGATAAGTGTCTGGTTTATTAAACCGCTCAATTAATCTCACCCGGATTCTTAATCGCTCACTGTTTCTTGATTCATTTTGGTAAATTGTTCAATACCTTGACAAGAATCGATTCATTTTGACTGTTTTCATCTGGTTCTTTTTATTGCTCATCAGGTACTAGCTTGTCTGTGCTTCAAGGTAAATCTTTCACTGTTTAGGCCATGCTTTGACCGGATTCTTAATTGTTCACTGTTTTACATGATATCCAATCCAAGGGATTATAAATCGTTTGCTGTTTAAATTGGGTTTGAGCTTATTTGGCTAACTGTTATATAGTTTAGCCTATTTGATTTCAACCTTCATCTCGCAAGTTTTTAACTGTCATTTGTGAGCTTTTGATAGAGAAAGGGCTAGTCAAGTTGTTGTTTTTCAAATATAAGGTTTTGGACAGATTGATCAAATAGAATCTGTTTGTGTTTCTGCTACTTGTTGAAGCTGTTTAAGACAACAACAGTTCTGTTCATCAAGTGTCTGCTGGTTCTTACTAAAACAGTTTTTGTCCTAACTGTTTTGATTAAAGTGAAGCTGAAAGTTCTGTTTGCAGCTGTATTGAGCTGATAACCAAGGTTTTCACTAATGTTTAAATTGTCAAGTTTGATTTGAATGATTAAAGAACCATAACAGGTTAGTCCTGCTATCTGTTTGATTTAATAGTATTCTGAGATATGTGCTTCCATATTGGCTGTATAACTTGTTTGGATACATTCTATCCATATTTCCATTGGATGTGTTTACACCAGACTTTGTCCAGATTAGGTTCATTCACATCTATATGAATTAAAAGTTACTCTGACTGGGTTTGAGTTTCATCTTAGCAGCTGGCAGTGACAAAGGCTGTTGTGTGGAAGATTGAGTTTTTGTGTAAATCACTCAATGCTGAATTTGTGAGTAGTTCTTTATTACAGCAGCAGCAAAGGTTAAATTGAACCAGTGGTATATTTTTTTGACTTTGGATTGCGTCCAGTGGTAGTGCTGGTGCATTGTCCAAATATTTGTGTTTGTGGTTTTGAGGACTGGAACAGCAGCCCAGGTGGGACAAAGTGAATCACAGTCTGTCACAGTTTGTCACAAGCAGCAGCAGCAAGTTCATTTTATTGCGAGTTCATAAAGGGAGGGTTGATTGGATTGTGAAGATCTATCTACATCAAGTGGACTTTTGGATAGCATTTCGAGAGCAGATAGAACAATTTTTTTTAAGTTTCACATCTGTATTGTGAAGAGTTGCTATTGTTGTCGACTATTTGGTTTGGGCTAGAATCAGTTTTTGGTCTTCAATAATTGTTTTGGACTTGAACATTTATTTCTTGGGCTTATTATATTTATTGTGTTTAGATTTTAACTTTGGATCATTTCGTTTATTTGTTTGTGTGTGTTTTTAACGGTTTGAGAAATTTTTTGAACTGTTCTGTCGCGTAAATTGTTTTTCATCAGTCTAACATGTCTTTGACTGTTTTTAACAGTTTTTAACTGTTTTCAACGGTTTTGACTGTTTCTACTGATTTTTGACAGTTTCTCGTCGTTTTAATCAATTCTCATCAGTTTTTTTTTGTGTTTTTCTATTCTTTTTGAACTTAAACTTTTCTTGTTTCTTTTATCTGATTTCACTGCATAGATCCTATATTTGATCAATCTTATTTTTGAAATGGCAGTTTTTTATGCTAGAGAATACCGTGAGCTTAAAGACAAGTATGATAAACTAAATTCAGATTTTAACAAGAATGTCTCATGGACAACTCTTCTGACTGGCTATCTTGAGAGAGAGAAAGAAGAAAAGAAAGTTTTGCAAGAAAAACTGAGTGATCTGATGAAAACTTGTGCTGATCCAGAAGAGGCAATTAGGATAAACAAATAGATTGGGGACTTAACAACTATAGTGCATAACTCGGAAAGTGATTTGTTTGATGTAAGGAATTTACTAGTGTTAGAGAAAGAAAAAGTTTTAGAGGCTGAAAAGGTTTTAAATGCTGAAAGGAAAGTTTTAGAGAAAGAAAAGAATAAGATTATAGAGGTTGAGAAAAGATTTGATTCTGAACGAAAATCCTTTGAGAATAAGATTAACTCTCTCGAGTTGAACGCACAAATGCTGTTAAAGCAAATCTCGGATTTTGAGCAGCTTATCATTTTGGAACGAGCCAAGAATGATAAAGGAAAGAAAGACATCTCCGAAGACTGTCAGAGTCAACTACAGAAATTGTCTGAAAGCATTGATCTAAAGCAAAAGGCTTTAGACGATGAGAAAAAGCAATTTGCTCTTGAGAAAAGAAATACTTCAAAGAAATATACAGCAATTGCCAAAGAGCTTACTGAGAAAAGGAAGTGGCTTGACATCGCTTCGGAGAATGACAAGAGCAGCTCC
>NC_037530.1:14736905-14743611 GCF_001531365.2 Cynara cardunculus var. scolymus
ATTACGTAAAGTGAGGTTTGACCAAGTCTTGAAGTTTGACTTTCTCTCTCAACTATCATATGTGTTCTTGATGTTCTTACAAGTTTTATCTAGATATGCCATGTTATGAAGCTTATGATGAAGATTGATCATTGAATTGTGGGACACACAATAAGCAAGGTAAGCTTAGTCCACGTTTCGTTGGACCATTCAAAATCATTGAATGTATTGGCAAACAAGCATATCGACTTGAACTTCTAGAAAAGCTGTCTGGTATTCACGATGTATTTCATGTTGGATATCTTTGAAAGTGTTTGGGTAAGTATGATGAAACAATTCCCTTAGCTGAGGTGAAGATTGACGAACAACTGAGATATATCGAGGAAACAGAAGAAATTCTAAACGAAAGAACGGCAAATCTTCAGAACAAGACAATCGATTTGGTATTGGTGAAATGAAGCATCATCGTGGTCCGAAATGCACGTGGGAGAACAAAGAACAGATGCTTGCCAAATATCCCGAGCTATTCGAGAAATGAAGATTCCGAGGACAGAATCCTCAAAAGGAGGAGGTAATTGTAACATACACTTTCGCAAATACGTTGCAATTATCCCCTTTATACGTGTTTATGTGATCAAAACCTAAAATTTGAAAGCAAACCCGAAAGCAATAAACTATATATGAAATAGTCGGAATCATCGTACGAGGCCCGGGGCAAAACAATTGGAAATAAACGGGTCAAAAGCATCAATATCTACGTTACGGATACATAAAAACTTACTTTTATTGGAAAATATTTTTTGAAATATTTCTATTGTAAGTTGTAGATTATCTCTTTGCGAACGCGTGAGAAAAAACCACGTCAAACACGAAGGTCCGAGCGAAAAGTTATGCGATTTTTAGTTATTAGTGGTCAAACCGAGTTTTCAGCCGAGTCAACTCAGCCCCAACTCGTAAAAGTCGAATATACATGATGTTTACCTTCTTTTTCACCCAAAACAGAGTTTCATCTCCTATATTTACTACCAGAGGCAATTTTGGCTTCATAGGGGTGAATCAAGGCAGTTTCAAGGGGTTTTTCCTTGAGTTTTATGCCAAATTCATCCTCCAATAAAGGTATAGTTATTTCATTGGTTAATTTCATGATTTGAAGCTAGCTAGAGATGAAATCAATGAAACCAAACTTGAGTTATATTAGTAATATGTTGTATTTAGATTAGTTATAGCCTAACTAAGTTGTTATTATGCTTGATTGATAAATTGGAGCTTTCGAAAATGAAGAACATAGGTTGAACTTTGATTTTCTTCATTAATGGCTATTTTGGTGAAATTCTTGAGTATTGATCATGTAATCAATAATATAAACATGGTTAGATGGTATTTGATTGTTGGAATAAACATTGAATCCAAAAGATGAATTTTAGCCTATTTAGTTGGTGAATTTGACAGCACCGAATCTATCCGAGATGCTGTTTTGAATGTGTGATAACTTCTTAACCGTAGCTCGGATTGCTATGATTCTAAACATTTTAGAAATCTTATATGTAGATCTAAACCTGTCCTTTAGACACTTTTCAGAAATAAGGCTTCTAGGTTAGCTATAATTGCATCTAAAAACTGATAAAAAGTTGATTTTGAGCTGTGAAAAATGAGTTTAAATTAAGTTTGGTTAAGTTTTTGTTGTCGGATCTTTATGAAACTTTGGGTACATATTACAGGTGTTAAATAAGCTCACGTGGTCCTTCCAGAGTGACCGTTGGACGACATTTAGACATATATGGACGTAGAGCCTAATTTGGCTCAATTTTTTTGAATATCGAAAAGCACTGTGAGTTTATGGGGCTACTTAACTTGATATTTTCTAGACATGTGTTATCTATTTGCTACTTGCTTCCACACTCATCCATGTTATGTCTCCTTATCAATTTCAAGAGATTATTGGCTATTACACTCCATCCTTCCATACGTGCTACTCGGTGGTTACTTTGTGTTTCACCTGGGGAAGATCACTCCACTGGCTCTGATAGCTCGGGGGTATGAAATCTATGATATATATTGTTGTGCTTGCCACGACCGGGATAGCTCGATGGCAGTACATATCAATTATTGACTTTCACACTATCTAGTTGCATACTTTGATATTCAGAAGTTTGATTCTCGAATGATGATTACTTATTACATGATTTACATCCTTCGTAATCATTGACTTCCATGGATTATATTTGTGAAGCTTTAGTACTTAGTAGTTCCCGTTTACTCACTAAGCATTATGTGCTTACCCTTTTAGTTATTTACATTTTTACAGACCGTGTAGAGAAGGCAAAGAACAAGCTCGGGTAGATTGAGATCTTTGCTTTTGGTGCTTCCAGTAGCACAACTCTTTTGGTATTATATAGTTAGTCGAATACAGCTATGGGTTGTAAATTATTAGTTGTCTTTTGGTTGTAACTGCAAGTATCTAGATAACGGGTAGCTAATGTCCTTCGTCTTGTATATAGTTTAAGCTTTTGCAAATCTATTAAGTTTATTTTGTCCGTTTTAGTATATTTTGGAAATCAGGTGCTTACGGAAACGTCCTGTAAACCAAGCGGACATTTCGAATTAGAAACTCGTAAATATTATATCCCGTTTGCTTTCTAATGGTTTAAAAATGTAACTTTTGCTGGTTTGTTTATCATTTATAGAAATGAGGTATTCAACCTGGTATCATTTATGTAATCTAGGTCTTTCAATTTGGTATCAGAGTGGTGCTTTAAGTGAACTGGATACCAGTGACGGTATCCGGACTTAAACCTTGTGTCGGTATCATGTAGTAAGTATGTTTTGATTTAAACGGGATATGAACTTAGGAGAAACCTAGGTGGGAATTGGGAATTTGTTATAGGATTATATTTAATGTTATGTATACGTCGTAACTTTCAGAAAGATGGCCGACGGTGATGAAACTAGTCACACCCCATCTAACGACAATGTAAGAGAAAATGCTCCACACCTGGATATTTATGATGATGAGGCACCGATGTCTCCTCGAAACGAACGTTTGATGCAACGTATGACTTTATTAATTCAGCAAACGTTAGCCCAACAACGACATGACGATAGAAAGTCTGCAGATGATAAATGTAAAGGTAAGGAGAAAGAAACGGGTGACACCTCAAAACCCAAAATCGACCGAGTCTCTTTTAAAACCTTTCGTGGTAGCGGTGCTACTGAGTTCTTTGGGAAGGTTGATCCATTGGAGGCACTTGAATGGATATTGAACACTGAGAAGGTCTTTCGCATCACCCGAGTGCTATGTGATGATAAAGTGAATTATGCCACGGCCATGTTCAAAAGTAGGGCCTTGATATGGTGGAATGCTACTTTTGCAGCTTTAGGTGAAACTGAAAAAGAAGGTATGCCTTGGGAGTCTTTCAAAACTTGTTTAACAAGCAATATTGTCCAATTGTTTAACAAAAATGATTGGAGAAGAAGTTTCTTGATCTTAATCAAGGAAAGATGTCAGTGGTGGACTACGAGACCGAGTTCAATCATAAAGCATAGTTTGCCACACGTTTTTTGACTACAGAACAGGAACGTGGAGACCACTTTATTGACGGATTGCGATCAGAGATTCGAGATGTCATCGCCAATCGTGACATTTCAGAGTTTGAGAAAGCGGTGGAATCTCCACGACGACACGGATACGATTTGACCCGCTCGGATCGTAATCCAACTCCGCCAGCCAAGCGACCTCGAATTGAAGGTGCCATATCTGCACCAACACAACAATTTTCTAGGAATTTCAATCCGAGATACGCTCAACCGCAAGCTAGATCGCGACCTCAATCTTGGTCCCAAGCTTATAGCCTTCAGTCAAATGCTCCTCCACCCTGTTCTACTTGTGGTAAGGCTCATCAGGGGCGATGCAACACTGTTCGCCCTGAAGTTAGATGTCATGGTTGTGGTGAAGTTGGACACGTGAGACCGAACTGCCCGAGGAGGGACATGTGGTGTTATAGGCCATCGTCAAAGAGAATGCCCTCGATCTAAACCAGAGGAAAGTAAGGCTTCTGTTCGCCGACCTTCTACTAGTGGTGCTCCTCGTCAAAAGGAGGAGGTACCGCGCGTCTAGGCCAGAGCTTTTCAAATCACTGCTGAGGAAGCTCGAGATAAACAGGATGTGGTTATGGGTATATTTCTCGTTAATTCTCATCCCGCTCGTATCTTATTTGATTCTGGTGCTACTAATTCATTCGATTCTCATACCTTTGCTCGATGTTTAAACTTTGTGCCATATGTGCTTGCTAAACCTTTTTACGTTGACACTGCTGATGGCACATCTATGCTAGCTGATAAAGTTTACAAAGATTGTGTGTTGCAATTAGATGAGCATGAGTTTTTCATAGATCTTGTACCGATGGATATCCATAGCTTTGATATAATTATTGGTATGGATTGGTTGGCTAATAATCGGGCTGATATTTTGTGTTTTCAACGCATAATCCGTATACGGAATGACGTCGACTATTTATATGTTTACGGTGAAAAGCGTAAAGGAGACGTAAAGTTGATTTCTACGCTTAAAGCTCGAAGACACCTATCTAAAGGTTGTTCTTCCTATTTAGCTTATATTTTGTATGCGTCGAAAGAGGTAAAGATAACGGTTAGTGACGTACCGGTTGTGTGTGAATTTCCGAATGTATTTCTCGAGGACTTACCCGGTTTTCCTCCTGATAGACAAGTTGAATTTCGAATTGACTTAATTCCTAGTGCAACACCGATTCCTAGGACACTGTATCGTATGGCTCCGGCTAAAATGAAAGAAATGAAGAATCAACTGCAAGAACTTCTCGATAAAGGTTTTATCCGACCGAGCACTTCTCCTTGGGGTGCTCCAGTACTATTTGTCAAAAAGAAAGACGGTTCAATGCGTATGTGCATCAATTACCGTGAGTTAAACAAAGTAACGATCAAGAACAAATATCCACTTCCACGTATCGATGATTTTTTCGACCAATTGCAAGGTGCGAGTTACTTCTCTAAAATTGATTTACGGTCGGGTTATCATCAACTGAGAGTGCGTGAAGAAGATGAATCGAAAACGGCTTTCCATACACGTTATGGCCACTATGAATTTTTAGTTACGTCATTCGGTTTAACTAATGCACCTGCTGCATTCATGGATATGATGAATCGCGTGTGCCGGCCAATGTTGGACAAATCTGTGATCGTGTTTATAGACGATATTCTTGTATATTCCAAATCTAAAGCGGATCACGTGAAGCGTTTGTGTGAGATGCTTCAAACACTTCGACAAGAGCGTTTATATGCTAAATTTTCGAAATGTGAATTTTGGCTACGTCAGGTGCAATTCCTAGGTCATACGATTTCTTGTGATGGTGTGTCGGTTGACCCGTCCAAAGTTGAAGCTATAAAGAATTGGGAGCAACCTAAGAATGCATCTGAGATTCGTAGTTTTT
Organism: Cynara cardunculus var. scolymus; assembly: GCF_001531365.2. Classification (NCBI taxonomy): domain Eukaryota; kingdom Viridiplantae; phylum Streptophyta; class Magnoliopsida; order Asterales; family Asteraceae; genus Cynara; species Cynara cardunculus. The sequence goes on from NC_037530.1 coordinate 14,742,347, forward strand.
TTGGACTCGCGGGTTATTATAGACGATTCATACAGGATTTCTCTAAATTTGTCGTGCCTTTAACTTCGTTGACCCGGAGAGATGTCAAGTTTGAATGGGGTGAAGATCAAGAGAATGTTTTTCAGGTGTTAAAGCTTTGTTTGTCAGATGCTCCTGTTCTAGCTTTACCAGAAGGTAGTGACGACTTGGTAGTTTACAGCGATGCTTTTAAACTGGGTCTCGGTTGTGTTCTTATGCAGCGAGGCAACGTAACTGCATACGCATCGAGGCATTTGAAAGATTATGAAAAGAACTATCCAACTCATGATCTTGAGTTGGCAGCGGTTGTTTTTGTACTAAAATTATGGCGTCATTACTTATATGGTACCAAATGTCAACTATTCACAGATCATAAGAGTTTAAAGTATATCTTCACTCAACGGACTTTGAACATGAGGCAACAACGAGCCATGGAACTGATTAAAGACTATGAATGTGAAATTCTCTATCATCCAGGTAAAGCTAATGTTGTTGCAGATGCTTTAAGCCGGAAGACGTATGCAAACTCCATGTGTTATGCTATTACACATACGTCCGTGACATCCACACTAGTTGACAACATACGAAAATGGCAAGTAGAGGCTTTGAAGCCTGATCGTGTGAAACCAGAGCGTATAGTTGGTTATGTTTTGTGATAATTGGATCCTGGTTATCACCCAAGGTATTTAATACGTGATTATCTGATTAAATGATTTCGTGATAGCATGATAAATTTGTTTTATTTGATCATGCTAGTKTATGGAAATTATGTGCATAAATAAGTATGCAACAAATATGTGAATTCTATGCATAAGAAATAAATGCATGATATGCATGTATGTATGTGAGTATGCTTAAGTAAAAKCATGTATTAAATTATGCATGTGTGCATAATTAATTATATGGATAATTGGATGTATACATGAGTTTGTATGTATTCATATGTATGCATGCATGGGGAGGCATATATAATAAAGGGCTGCTAAACCGCCTTTCTTTTTATAGAAAGGGGTATAAATAGGTAGTGAGGGTTTCAAATAAACCTTTTGGCTATTTTGCAAGAAAAACCAGAGAGAGTTGAAAAAGAAGTTTGATCGGATTGTTCTTGACCGGATTTCAAGATCAAGTTGATTTCAAGTGTTTGGTTTCAAAAGATTTGAGGTGAGTGATTTCTAAACCTTTTTGCATAAAATTTGTTACTGGTTTTATTTGAATGTTATTTATCATTAGAAAGAAATCAGTTATTT
>NC_037530.1:14744936-14746931 GCF_001531365.2 Cynara cardunculus var. scolymus
TAATGTCATGTATTTCTTTTGTATGAAATATGTGTTACATGCAATGTGTGGTTTGGGGTGTTACATGTTTCGTATCTGACAGATGATAGTCGAGGACTTAAAGTCTTCAAGGACCGTGTTTGGATTCCAAAACTCGATGGTATTCGGGAATTGGTATTATCTGAAGCACATAAGTCGTGGATGTCTGTCCATCCGGGCAGTACAAAGATGTATTATGATTTGAGATCTGAATATTAGTGGCCGGGAATGAAGCGTGATATCGGCCGATAGGTGGAACAATGTGTTTCGTGTTCGCAGGTTAAAGTTGAACACCAAAAATCTTATGGTAGCCTTCAACCTCTCGATATACCAGTGTGGAAATGGGAGGAACTTACAATGGATTTCGTTACAAAGCTACCGAAAACATCTCGTCAGCATGACAACATCTGGGTTGTCGTGGACCGTTTAACCAAAAGTGCTCACTTTCTGCCTRTTCGAGAGTCGTATTCTATGGATAAATGGGCACAAATTTATATCGACGAGATTATTGCACGACATGGTGTTCCTCTGAAGGTAATTTCTGATCGAGATTCTCGATTTACTTCGAAATTTTGGGCCAGTTTACAACGAGAACTAGGGACATGCATGGCATTGAGCACAACCTATCATCCCCAAACTGATGGCCAGTCCGAACACACGATACAGACGTTAGAAGATATGTTGCGTACGTGTATCCTTGAGTTTAGTGGTAGTTGGGATATGTATCTACCATTGGTTGATTTTTCATACAACAGCAGCTATCACTCGACTATTGGTATGGCACCTTTTGAGACTTTATAGGGTCGTAAATGTCGAACTTCACTGTGTTGGCGTGAGATGGGTGAGAAAGTGCTTGCTGGACCCGAAATGATTCAAATTACGCATGATAAGATTCAAGTTATTYGGGAAAGGATGAAAGCCGCTCAGGACAGACAGAAGTCGTACGCCGATAATCGTCGACGACCAATTGAATTCACCGTGGGCGACATGGTTATGTTGAAAGTTTCCCCTTGGAAGGGTATTCTACAATTTGGTAAGTAAGGTAAGGTTAGTCCACGTTTCGTTGGACCATTCAAAATCATTGAACGTATTGGCAAACAAGCATATCGACTTGAACTTCCAGAAGAGTTGTCTGGTATTCACGATGTATTTCATGTTGGATATCTTCGAAATTGTTTGGGTAATTATGATGATACAATTCCCTTAGCTGAGGTGAAGATTGACGAACGATTGAGATATATCGAGGAACCAGAAGAAATTCTAAACAAAAGAACGGCAAATCTTCGGAACAAGACAATCGATTTGGTATTGGTGAAATGGAACAATCATCGTGGTCCGAATTGCACGTGGGAGAACAAAGAACAGATGCTTGCCAAATAACCCGAGCTATTCGAGAAATGAAGATTCCGAGGACAGAATCCTCAGAAGGAGGAGGTAATTGTAACATACACTTTCGCAAATACGTTGCAATTATCCCCTTTATACGTGTTTATGTGATCAAAACATAAAATTTGTAAGCAAACCCGAATGCAATAAACTATATATGAAATAGTCGGAATCATCGTACGAGGCCTGGGGCAAAACAATTGGAAAGAAAYGGGTCAAAAGCATCAATATCTACGTTACGGATACATAAAAACTGACTTTTATTGGAAGATATTTTTTGAAATATTTCTATTGTAAGTTGTAGATTATCTCTTTGCGAACGCGTGAGCGAAAACCACGCCAAAAACGAAGGTCCGAGCAAAAAGTTATGCGATTTTTAGTGATTAGTGGTCAAACCGAGTCGACTCAGCCCCAACTCGTAAAAGTCGAATATACATGATGTTTACCTTCTTTTTCACCCAAAACAGAGTTTCATCTCCTATATTTACTCAGAGGCGATTTTGGCTTCATAGGGGTGAATCAAGGTTGTTTCAAGGGGTTTTTGCTTGAGTTTTATGCCAAATTCATCCTCCAATTGAGGTATAGTTATTT
>NC_037530.1:14747323-14749305 GCF_001531365.2 Cynara cardunculus var. scolymus
TTGCATCTAAAGACTGATAAAAAGTTGATTTTGAGCTGTGAATTATAGTGCCTAAAATGAGTTTAAATTAAGTTTGGTTAAGTTTTTGTTGTCAGATCTTTATGAAACTTTGGATACATATTACAGGTGTTAAATAAGCTCACTTGGTCTTTCCAGAGTGACTGTTGGATGACGTTTAGACTTATATGGACGTAGAGCCTAATTTGGCTCAATTTTTTTGAATATCGAAAAGCGCTGTGAGTTTATGGGGCTACTTAACTTGCTATTTGCTAGACATATGTTATCTTTTTGCTACTTGCTTCCACACTCATCCATGTTATGTCTCCTTATCAATTTCAAGAGATTATTGGCTATTGCACTCCGTCCTTCCATAAGTGCTTCTCGGTGCTTACTTTGTGTTTCACCCGGGGAGGCACGCTTAAGCCCATATCAGCTGAGATTACTCGAGTATGGTGCATATTTGACCGTGTTAGAGTTTGATCATTTTCCCCATTGTCCGGGATAGCTCGGGTGGGAAGATCACTCCACTGGCCGGGATAACTCAGGTGGTATGAAATCTATGATATATATTGTTGTGCTTGCCACGACCGGGATAGCTCGGTGGCAGTACATATCAATTATTGACTTTCACACGATCTAGTTGCATGCTTTGATATTCAGAAGTATGATTCTCGAATGATGATTACTTATTACATGATTTACATCCTTCGTGATCATTGACTTCCATGGATTACATTTGTGAAGCTTTAGTAGTTAGTAGTTCCCGTTTACTCACTAAGCATTATGTGCTTACCCTTTTAGTTGTTCACATTTTTACAGGCCGTGTAGATAAGGCAAAGAACAAGCTCGGGTAGATTGAGATCTTTGCTTTTGGTGCTTCCAGTTGCACAACTCTTTTGGTATTATATAATTAGTCGAATACAGCTATGGATTGTAAATTATTAGTTGTCTTTTGGTTGTAACTGCAACTATCTAGATAACAGGTAGCTAATGTCCTTCGTCTTGTATATAGTTTAAGCTTCTGCAAATCTATTAAGTTTATTTTGTCCGTTTTAGGATATTTTGGAAATCAGGTGCTTACGGAAACATCCTGTAAACCAAGCGGACATTTCGAATTAGAAACTCGTAAATATTATATCATGTTTGCTTTCTAATGGTTTAAAACTCATAAACATTTCATTCATTATTACATACTTCCCCTTATGATGAAATGAGAATCATTACATCATACTTCATAATGAATGAAACCTCAGCGAGAACGGTCAATTCATAAAAATGTAAGCAGATCTTTTCAAATCCACTTGTATAATCTTTTTAGATTAAGGGAATGGGAAGGTAACAACCAATTTCAACTTGTGAAATTATTTTCAATCATATAAAATATTGGCCTGTGAGTATAACAAATATACTCAGTACAACGGATATACGTTATATATGAGACTTTATGAGGTTCATCTCACTAGGTCTTCCATTCAATCATCGTGTTAGGATTAAGCGCTTACCACTACGCCAAAAGCAATTGCCTTGGTGAAGGCGCAACTTTATTTCCCTTATAGCGTAGCAGCCAGCGCCACGTTTCGATTTAGGAAGATGCTGGTCCTATGACCCAACATTCCCCCCCAGCATCTACCAACACTAACGAGAGCTTCGCTACAAGTCAATGGTTGCACAACATGCCTTTTGCATAAATATGCACACCTTGCATATTATGCACACCATGGGATTCAAATCCGTGACCTGCTCTGATACCAATTGTTAGGATCAAGCGCTTACCACTATGCCAAAAGCAATTGCCTTGGTGAAGGCGCAATTTTATTTCCCTTATAGTGTAGCAGTCAGCGTCACGTTTCAATTTAGGAAGATGCTGGTCCTATGACCCAACACATCGATAGCTTAATAATAGCATATATCTATGAATGTTTCGGCAAAATAACATATAATTTGCAAAATCTGTGTAGTGTAGAAAGATAAAGCAACATATG
>NC_037530.1:14751055-14758540 GCF_001531365.2 Cynara cardunculus var. scolymus
AAGTGGGTGATAAGTTAAGATTGTGATACCCAGGGCGTGTTGGTGACTGATAAGTCACGACTAGTATAAAACACTACCCGGACAAGTGGGTGATCAATCGAGAATGAAGTATCAACCCAGGGCGTGTTTATGACTAAATGACCCATTCCAGACAGATAATTTATGAGATCTCATTTCTTTCAGTGTTGCATGTTTTCAGAAATTGCATRCTAYTTRGTACAAGGTTTACAAGTTSAAATGCATGACGTACAATGTTTTTATACACGAAAACCATGAACTCACTGAGCTTTATAAGCTGACTATAGTAYGCATCTCAGGCCCAGGTAGTTCGAGGACGGATAAAGGCAAAGGACATGCTTAGAGTGTTGCTTATTATCATCTTATTTTAGTCTTTTGTCTAAGATGCGCTGTAAAGATCTTTTGTAACTTAACCCCAAGAGAAGGTGGGTTAGAACTTAAGTTAGATTTTGATGATTCAAAGACTTCCGCTGTAAGAGTTTAAATGGTTTTAAACTAGCCATTACTTTGGTGTATTTATTAAGGAAATGTTTCAGATTACGTGACATCTCTCTTGATGAAAATGAGGGTGTTACACAATTAGTGATCAAAAAGACTTGATGGGGGGACATATATCCTTCTGATTTCAACATCAACTTTCTCCAAATGAGAAACTGATAGATTGTGAGTTGCGTGCCCCAAGTGTTATTGAAATACTTATATGTTAAAAGATAAATGAGTAGCTGGTGGGGATGTGACAAAAATTGGCTTAGGCTTTGCCTTTTCAATATTAGTCTCGAAAGAATTGAGAACTAATAGATTATGTGGTATGCCCGGTAATTTGAAGTTTGGAACCGGATTCTTATAATCTTTTAATGCTGACACAACTCTCATCAATTCTTTTAGCTCACAACAACTACCCCTCTCTTTTTCATTTTAATCTCAGCACACATACCCTTTTGTATGTAAGCTCACTCAGATATGGTTGTCCTCTTGGGTAGGTTTGTCGGTTCTGACATTCCATAGAGGTATTTCTGTAAAGCACTCAGTCTCTCCTAAAATTACATTTTATGCCCAAATGATCACAACAGTTGATCAAAATTATTGTGGAAAATAAAACACAATGATCAGATAAAAATTGATCAAGATATTTGGCTTTTAAGTACAATCAATGAAGGAATGATACAACAACAATCAAATTATTCGATATGCGAGAGAAATGAATGAAGATCTGTAAGTACGAGTTTACAGAATCTGAATATTCAGAGAATTATAGAATGTATATCAATCAAAGTAAAAAAATAGAAAACAAACTTTGAATATTAACGAGCGTATTATCACCGAAAATGATATTATTTTAAGAGACATGATGATAACAGTTTCAAGAATAGCTGAAACATGTACTGGAGTTATGTATGATGAGAAGTTACACAAGTAAAATCTCAGGAAATACCTATTCAGAAGATATACTCGTTTCCTTAAAAAATTCCATTTTCCGAAATCATTTATTGAGATTTCTAGAGACTCCCCCTAGAAAATAGATTTAAGAAATATTTCGATTCAACTCAAATTAAAAAAAATGGAAACATTTTTAGCACGGGTCCTAAACTGGGTGTTTAAAAACCATAAATGTTAAAGCACGGGTCCTGAACTGTGTTGTTTAGAAGCCTTCGTTTGGACAGTTTACAACTCCCCCTGAATTAGTGCATCATCTGTATGAATATCTAATCAGCGCAGTAATGACGCACCTGCAAAATAAGATCAGACATATTTTGGTACCCAAACGAACTTGGGTCCTTCTTTGTTAGTATCGGGTTATGGGATGTTATAACTTCCAAACCATCTATTTTTATTAGATTTTTTCTTTTTAGCACTTTTAACAGGATGATCATATACGTTGTAAGATCCAAACCAATTATTATAATCATACCTGTCATTACCTTTCCAATTCTTCTGAAATATGTTATCATCAGTCCACCTGTTGTACATCTTCCTGTTCACAAAATCTGTTGTTTTGCATGTGGAGCACATGATCCTTTTCTTGCTAAGATTTATCAAGTCAGAAGTGGATCTCATAAAACAAGGAAGATTATTGTTAGTAACAACAGAGTGTCAAGATGAAACATATTCAGATTTATTTACTAAAATACTTTTAACTTTTGAAGAATAATTGGGTGATCCAATGACGTACCCTGATAGTACTGATTAGAAGAACGAGAATAGTTCTTAGAAACAGTAGATTTAGGGTTGCTTGAATAAATATTAGATTTGGAACAGTCATAAAAGCTTGTTTTACATTGTGAAGGAGAACCAGTTGAGCTTTGAGCACAAGAAAAGTCTTTGACTTTCTTTAAAAGTTGGTCTCGTTCATCAGCAACTAAATCATACTTGTTTTTTAGTTTAGTTCTCATCTTCAATTCAGTTTCAAGTTCTGTTTTCAAATCAGACAATTTTCTTGAAGTATCCAGGAGTTTACCTTCTAACTCCTTCTTAAGCATCTCAAATTTCTTCTTCTGATTATTAAACTCTCTTCTCTCTTCATCTGAGCTTCTTTTCTCATTTTCAGAAGCAATGTCGAGCCACTTTTTCTTTTCAGCAAGCTCTTTAGCTATACATGCATATTTCTTTGAAGTATTTCCCTTTTCAAGCACAAATAGCTTCTTCTCTTCGTCTAAAGCTTTTTGCTTTTGAGCAATGCTTTCAGACAATTTCTGTTTCTGACTCAGACATTATTTTTTTTATGTCTTCCTTCTCTTTATCAATCTTGGCTCGTTCCAAGATGATCAGCTGCTCAAAATCAAAGGTCTGCTTTAAAAGCATTTTCGCGTTCAGCTTGAGAGAGTTGATCTTATTTTCATAAGATACGCGTTAAATACCAAACTTTTTCTCTAATTCAATCACCCTCTTCTTCTCTTTCTCAAATTCATTCCTTTCAATGTTTAAGATCTTCTCAGTTTCCAAAACTTTTCCTTTCTCTAAGTCCAGTAACTTTCTAATCTCAACCAGATCACTCTCAGACTTATGAAATTTTTCAGTGAAATCCTCAGTCTTAGTATTATTTCTTGGAGAGTTTGTCTTAGTCTGCAGTTCACGTCTAACCTCTTGAAGTTTATTAAACAAATCTTGCTTAATTTTGTTTGAACTTCTTATCTCTTCATCTAACTCTTTTCTTTCAGCATCCAAGGTTTTCTCCAGTTTTTTAATCCTTTCCATGAAATTATTTTCAATTCGTTCACTTTTCTCTTTATGATCCTTTCGTAAGTTGGTAATAAGTTCCTCATTATCATGATTTTCAAAGAACATATTCAGGTATTTCTCTTTGTAGTCCTCTATGCTCTTTTCCAACACAGAAACTTTAAATCTCAAATCCATGTTTTCTTTCTGAAAAGAAACTGCCATTTTAGAAATCAGATTGATCAATGGAATCTATACGATGAAATCAATCAAAAAAATCAAAATCAATTAAGCTCAAAAAAATAACAGAAAAAACACAAAAATTGTTGAGAAAACAGAAAAACAACGAAAACTGTCAAAATAAGTAAAAACAGTTAAAAACTGTTGAAAACAGTTAAAAACAGCCAAAAACAGTTAAAACTGATTAAAAACAGTTTACGAGATGCAAAATAGTTCAAAATTCTCAAACAATTCAAAACAGATCAAAAACAGTTAAAAACTCAAAACAAAAAAATATGATCTAAAAATTAATAAAATCTAGGGAAAAAAATTTGAAACAATAAAAGAAAATACAACACAAAAAAAATTGGGCCAAAAACAAAATGGACCAAGGATCAAAATAGAAAAAAAAAATCTAATGGGTAAAAGAAAATCAGTTGATAGGCTAAGAGATTAAGAAGTTGGTAGGCTAAGAGATTAAGAAGAAGGCCCAAAAAAATAATTCAAGTCCAATAAAAATCTGTGTTGGTCCACAAAACCAAGTGAACGAGGAAGGATAGTTCGGACAAGCAGTCGTCCGACGAAAAACCTAAACCAGGTGATGTTATGAGCGAGTTGGGACAAATTCGGCTAACCTTGTCCGATGTAAGCCAAACACGACCAATGAGCTATACGATTTTCTCAAATTCGGTCAAGACTATGAGAAGATTCTAAGTCAATATCCTGCCAAGTCTAGTTCGATTAAACGTGAAAACCGCCTTAACTGTGTGTAGTACAAATTCGAATATTGTGGTTTTGTCGATAAAGATTAAATTGTTGAATGAAGGAAACAATGTAATGCCTAAATCGAATGTGATAGTGGCCAATTTACACCAAATCCAGATGAGATTGAACCCTGCAGCCGATTAAGATGAAATCTATCATGGTGATGTTCGATTTAGATCAAGATTGGTGAAGATGAACCTGTGCGATTTCAAGATAGGTAAGTCCAAATCGAACAGAGATGAAAGAAAATAATGTGAAATCAACCAAAGTGGTATACAATTTAACTCTAAAAACAGTTGACTTGGTGATTGATTAATCACAAACAGGTTGAAGGATTATGCGATGAACATCAAACTTTGTGCGAGAAACCTTAAAATCGGTCAGACTTGTTTGCGATTTAGTGGAAATCAGACAGACTGTTTGCGATTTAGGTGAAAGCAGTGTAGCCTAAGACCAATCGATTGAACAGATGAGCGATGAAGATATAAAACGAAGAAGGGGTTGAGCGATGATGCCTTGAACTGGACAAACTTGAGTGATATACCTAGAAATCGACTAGGCCTGTGTTCGATAAACTCCAAGTCCGGTCAAGCCTATATCCGATTTATCCATGTGGCTGTGATGTGCGATGAAGTGATCAATCCGTCTAAACTATTGATCGAGGTACTTAAAATACGGACACCTTGTTGTCCGATGAAACATAAAAATGGCCGTGTTGTGCGATATAGCTTGAGCTCGTGTACCCTTGTGAGCGATTTACGCCAAAACTGGTCAGGCTATTGAGCGATTTTGAACATCAAAATCAGTCCTAAACCTGGCTATTCCTTGAGCGATTTAAGATTCTGCAGATCGATTTGGGAAGAAAGAAAAATGAAATTGAAATAGGCTGTTTTCCAAAAATAAACCGGATGAAGATGCCCAAACAATTCTTGTTCATGATTATAGTAGACTTCTTGTTCGATTTCTGCTTTGATGAAAGATGACAGTGAAATGAACTAGGTCAAGATGGTGAAGAACATGTGAAGAAGAGCTGTTGAGAAATGCTTGAGAGATGCTAAAATGGATAAACACAGTATTCACGAAATTGTTCTTGTACTGCTGGCGGAGTCAAGACTGTTTTGATTCCAAGAAACACCACAATTCCAACCAAGAAAGAACAGATGTTTTCAATTTACTCAGATAACCAACCTGGTGAAGAACTTGAGCGATTTAGCAAAAATAGATGAAGAATCAAATGGACAGTGAGAAATACTTGAATCTGTTTGGCCTTTGAATGTTGTAAGTCCAATCCAGTTGGGCCTTGAGAGATTTAGACTAAAAAAGGAAATGTGAAAACACAAAAACAACAAATATTGACAAAATTTTGGATCAAATTAATAAAAATATAAAGAACATGAGAAGAATTTTTTTAAAAACCAGAAAAAATTTCTTAGAATCTTCAAATCTGATGATTTTTATTCGTGATTTCTTGCAATTCCTGCTCTCATACCAATTGAAAGTCCTCTATGATCAATCTTCAACTAAATCTCTAACAATTCATGGCAGATCTGCATAATATTATAACACAATGTGAGGAGATTTGAGAGAGAAAGTCAACAATAGTCAAAGCTCTATTATCTCTCAAATGTTTACGTAATGTACAAATGAAGCTCTTACAACAATTACACTAAACAAATGTTATTTATAGGGTCAAAGTTGAACCCTTCAAAGTCAAAGTCAAACTATCAGAAAAGTCAAATACGATGTCTATTTAATTATAGACAATTTTATCTTTCAAGACGAATACAATTTAACACAGAAATTCAGTCCTAACACTAACATTCTCCCCCTGTGTATTCAGACTTGAAAGAATTTGCGCACTTTGAATCTCGTTTGAACTTTGACACTTTAAGCTCTTTATGACTTCTTAAAAACATCAAAACAAACTTCTAAGAATCTCTGCTTTATGATCTTCAGACAATCTTTTGTTGAGAAAATCTTCTAACATTCTCCCCCTTGAATGTAGAACAAAACGATCTTCTCTTTTTACAATGAAGAACAATATCAACAACAATCTTCAGAAACGATCTTCAAGATATGATCTTCAAGAATCTTCTTCAGATAACAGATTACTAACATTCTCCCCATAAACGAATTTCATCAGATAAAAGTTCACAAATATTCTTCCCCAAAATTAAACATTCTCTTCTCACCGAGAAATCTCTATCGGTAAACTTTTGTATACATGAAATCTTCATATTTTGTTTCTCTCAGACATTGTAGCACAGGAATAATCTTCAGTAATGTTGATCTCAGATCTCTCAATAACACTTATAATCTAGTTATGAATAACCAAATTATAGTGATTTTACGAAGAAAGTTAAGAAGACTCAAATATAAAATATGAATATTTAAGAACAGTTTGAGCTTCAAAGGTTTTACTTTATAAATAATAAAATGTAAAACACAAAGTAAAAACTTCTCACGTATGCGATCTTTTTACAATAGACCTAGTCGTCTATTTATACTAATTAGCTAATGCTAAAATAACTAACTATTGCTACTTTCTAGCAAATATTCTAGCTAATGAATAATGTTTATCTTTCACATGGATAATCACTATTTACAAGATAAACTATAATTCCAGCTGTTGATTCGTCATCTCCAGCTGTCATTATTGATGTGGCGCTTTCATCCTTATCTTCAAGTCTTCAATGCATGCTTGGATGAATACTTAGAAAATCTTCTAAGTGTTAGTACGTCCATCGTATCGATGAATACACTTTCCATCGCATCATCCATCGATCCGCTGGTTGCACTTGGTCCATCGGTTCGATGGTTGGTCTTTCCATCGATGCTCTGGTTAGTCTTTCCATCGATCCAGTCTTAGTCTTTTCTGCCTTGATGTCTTCATCGGTCTTCTGGTTCTTCATCACTTATTGTTTTTCATTACTTTTTACATTTTGCACTATGGGATCTAACAATCTCCCCCTAAGTAATGAAATAACAAAATCTAATCTAATCACATGTGAAGAACAGACACTAATCTAGAAGAAACATCAAAATCCAAATTTTCATTGGATGATGAATTCTGTACAAGACTGGAAGCAAATATGCATCAAGGCAAAAATAAACAAAAAATCCATCTCATCAAGGATTACCCGAGTATATATCTCTGAAACGTAGGAGTAATCTTCTGTAGTTTATGACAGTTGACATCTCTTGAATGAGATGGTTTCCCACTTCCCTCGGCACGTGGCTTCTGCCTAGTCTGTCTCTAATATTTTTCTGAAACCATTCAAGTGATTCGGTTGAGTACTTGAAGGCTTCAGTCATTCTAAAGAACTTTTT
>NC_037530.1:14760775-14762024 GCF_001531365.2 Cynara cardunculus var. scolymus
TGTGTGTGAGGGGTTGTGGCGAGCCCTGAGGCGAAGGGGCTCTTATTTCTTCATCACCTCTCTGTTGAGAGAAGGGTGATGGATGATGGGGTTCCTCGACTGGTTCATCTCCAGAGGCCCGAAGGATGGCCTCTGGATGGCTAGCTTGGGTTGGGATTGGACTGGGTCGTCCTGTTTCAATATCCCTTTGGCTTTGATCGCAGGGATAGTGGATGTGGTTGCCCTTTTGGTAGTGGGTTGGGAAATATGTTGGTGAGGGCCGGGGGAATCACTAGCATCATCATCATCATCATCATCTTCATCATCCGATGAAGACGATGCTTGTGCTCCCTCGCTTGGAGGGGGGACGGCTCTAAGTGCTCCGAGGTAGCTGCCCTCGGTTCTTGGGATAGCAGAGAGCGTTCATAGGCGAGGCGTATCTCACTTGTCGATGGAATGACAGTGAGCATAGCCCTTGATAGTGGTCTGTTGATGCGATATCCTTCCTTGGAAAGAGTTGGGCGATGTCCGTGCATCTTGTAGACCGGTGTGTATGGCTCTGTTGCGGGGAGAGCATTTTTCCTCATCACATCCCCAATTATGAGAGCAAGGAAGCGAGGGAAGAGGACAGCGGTCAGTGGCTTTCCAGCGGCTTGAAGTTTACACTTCTTCAGTACAGCCGCGTGGATCTCGGTGTAGATGAGGAGGGCGTAATCGATGTTGAGGTTGAAGTAGAGGCCATACATGATCGTCATGATGTTCAAATTCCCTTGGTCGAGGGAGCCTAACTTGCATGTCAGGGACCTATTCAGGATTGAAAAGAACAAATTCCACATTGGTAGGAGGAATTGTCTTTTGAAATCCGAGATGTTTCGTATCTCCTTGTTGTAGCCTAACATCCTTACAAACCTCAGAATGTCCTCGGAAGTTGGTAGCTCGACATATTGTTCAATTTCGAGCTCTCGTCTCGTTAGAATGCACAACACCTTGGAAATTTTTGCTCGTGAAATTTTGACGGTGCAAAGCATATCGTTTGGTGCGTCGATATCTCCCATTATACCGTGACTGGCATCGTCAAATTCGTAGTTTTGCCAGTACTGTTGAACGTATTTTAGTGGAACTTTTAGGTTTACCAGTGTGAGAGCAGGTAGTAGAATGCAGTTTTTGAAGAATTCAATCATTATCCCGTACCTGTCATCATAGAGGGTGTTTCGGAGCTCGATCATGTGATTATTGGGTTTCATGGGGAGAAAGACGATAGCCCTACTGT
>NC_037530.1:14762124-14786151 GCF_001531365.2 Cynara cardunculus var. scolymus
ATCTTTCCGCAAACAATCTTGTAAAATCTGTATTGATCTTCTTTATCAATATATATTTTAAATTTGAAAATTGTGTTTGTATTCATCCCCCCCCCCTTCTACAAACTGTTTAGTATTCTTGTAGACCCTTTTGGGACCAACAAAGATTCCTTCGACGTAGGCATTCCTTTCTTATCTTCAGGTCCACGACTTTTCCAGGCATGCTATCATCTATCCAGAGCAAGAGGTAAACCAAATGACCCATTGGACATAGATGTAGCTCTGGCATTCTCCGAAATCTGACTTCACCTTCATAGTCAAGTAATATAACTCCTAAATCAGGTTTGAAATGCACAGTGTTGGGTGTATAGGGACCCTTATCTGGCAAGTCGAGATTCAGCATAGAAATGTCTATAGTCTCATGACCCTTATCTGGCAAGGAGAACCTTGTTTCATGTTCGTTCCTTAGGAATGGTCCATCATTAGGATTAGAGAGCTTCTTCTTCTTCTTCCCACCTTTCTTCAGAGAAGGCCTGTCAGGGACTGCGACATACCTGGACATCCGTTCGATGAGATCGTTGATGGTGTCCTCGATAATCCGCTTATATCTTGACTTGGATTGCTGAATGGCTTGCCTGATCTCCATCCATTCGTTGTATCCATAGCGGCCAAGGTAGGAAGGGTACTCGGTGATGGCATCGAGATTGTCCTTGGTGATGAGCATTGAGACCAATGTTCCACCGTCTTTTGAACATCCACTGATGTTGACGCTGATAATCGAGGGGGGACTGACTCTCTTCTTCAGCTTTGCTTCGCTCCAACGCTTGTCCTTTTCCACCAGCTTCAGGTTCTTCTCATGCTCAACTTCTGCAATGGAAAGAAGTTTAGCCTGGGCTTGGACATTGTTTACCTTCTTCTTGGACTTTCTCTTGGGGAGAATCTTCTCAGCTAGTGACTTGGCCAACTTTAAGTTGTCTTCAGTCTGCTTCTTCTAAAGCTCTAGCTCTTCTTCAGCCCTTAATGCCTTGAGTCTTTCAGCTTATGAAAGGAAGTCAAACTCACCACCACTAGAGGTACGAAGAGGGATTTTTACTCTAGTCTGGTCGAGTGTCTCCTTTAGCTGAGCCATCTGTTGGTTGGTGGGAGTACTAGAGACAGGGTTTTTAAGGACCCATTCCAGTCGACCACAAGTAGTTGATGGAATTTGAAGTTGATAGAGTGAAGTGACTACTACCCGAGAGGTAGAGTCTTCAAATAAGGGTTGAGGGATATTGAAAAATACCTTCAGATTCCATTCTTCAGTGACCGCTTTGCCTTTCGACTTGTGGTCCTGGTTCTTTGATGGAGCAGACTCTCCTTCCTTTTGCTCCCCCTGGGATGCAGATTCCCTGAGGGCGACTCCCTTGGTGGCGGTTCTTGGCTTTTGATACTTGATGGTAAAGTCATATTCATCATCATCGTCACCATCACCATCTAGGTCACTTTTGGGGTCTGGAAGAACAAATTCGTCATCTTCATCATGATCATCTTCGTCTTCATCATCATCACCACCAACAACATAGGTGATGGGAAGATCATCATTCCTTGGGATGGCATCAACCGCCTTAGTTGAAACAGCTTCGGTGGTCGGGATTATAGGAGCATCAATAGCTTCAGGAGCTTCAGCTGCAGCTAATGCTGGAGCAGCAGCAGGAGCAGGAGCTGGAGCAGCATCAGATGGTCCAGCAGCCTTGGACTTCATTTCCCCCTCTCTGGCTAAGACTTGAGAGTATAGGCTAGAGAGTTTGTCCATGCGCTGATGCTGGAGAACCATCATTTCCTCTAGCCTTAACAGAGCACTGGCTAGAGTTGGCGTTGCTTCACGAGTCTCATTGAGCTGAGTGCAATCATCAGCAAAGAAGGAAGGCGGAATCACTAGAGCTGGTTGACGGACAGCATCCAGGATCTGCTGAAGAAGTTCTGTTTGTTAAAGGAGAGAGCCTGAGCAACATCATCCCTGCTGAAGAGAGCAGCAATGGCTTTAGTGTTGGCTCGAATAGCTTCCTGGAAAGTCAAGAGATGACTCTGTACTTTCTAAACATCTGCTTTGAGAACCGAGAGGTCCGCATCAAGTTCAGCCTTGCGGGGCATCTCTTGGTGAACTTCAGCCATCTTGCAGTAAACGGAATCAACGGCTGGGAGGAGTAGTTTGACATCTGACGCCATGTCATAATCCTCGTCTTCTTCGTCAATAGCGTCATCTTCGCCATCTTCTTCCTTCTCTTCCCCGTCTTCTTCCTCCTCTTCTGCAGCTACAGACTGGGGCATAGAAGAAGGACCTGCAATAGAGGAAGAGTGAGCAACAAGAAGCTCAGGGTTAGTAGAAATGAAAAGGTATAAGGATAGAATACCTAAGGGGCCATCAATGCATCCAAATGATTGTCATTGGCGTGAGCAAAGATATCCTCGAGAGGATGGACATCTGTATGTTGAGGAGCATCGAAAGGAGCAACCTCAGGTCCAATGGTGTATGTTTCAGTATCAGGGAGGATGGTCGCTGATACATCATCAACACGTGTAAAGACCAAGGAATGAGGAGAAGAGAAAATAGTTGAGAAGAGACGTGGGTGTTCAGCGGTGGCAGAGCTGATATCCACACCTTCAATGATTTAGGTCACTGAGTCGGTTGGGATAGATGACACTTATACGACAGTGATGGGAGGAATCACTGAAGATCTAGAGGGTTTCCTAAAAGTGCCTCGGGGTTAAGGCTAGTTTCAATAACTGAAACATGTCGAGAGGTTTCAGCCAGAGACATGACTATCCCCTTTTTGGCCTTCTTGGCTCTCTGAGGAGAACCAAGAGTTGGTTGAGAAGGTCTTTTGGAGGAGGTTTACCCTTGTCTTGGCCACCTGAGGAGAGGAGGTAGTGAAGGACACTATAGAAGAGAGTATCACATTACTGTCCCTCAACTTATGATCCAGAATCCTAGATCCAATCTTGGAAACCTGAACGTTACCTTCCGTGGAGTATTTATCTCCAAAAATCTTAGCAAAGATCATCGAAAGAAACCTGGTGTAAGGTACCACCTTTTCTCACTGGCGCTTGTTCAGCTTTTGCACCAGGTCATCGAAAATGACCGCAACATAATTTATATTGCAACGCTGAATCGAAGAAATGCCAATCGTCAAGGTGATCCTAGAAGTCTGGTCCTGACCTCCAGTCTTTCCACCCATAGACTGGATTAAGTGAGAAAACAGATATTGCTAGATCGCTAACATCCTGTTCTTCTCAATCTTCTATAAGGACTTCATGGGAGCATTTGAGTCCTTCATTGGCCATTGATAGCCAATGGCATCGAGACACTTGTTGATCTCAGCCATTGTGGGTTCGCTGTCGTAGGTGCCTTTGGGAAGGCGAAGAGCCGTCCTCATCGTGTTCATGCCAAACTTCACTTCCATGTGATTGAAGGTGAAGTTGACCTGTTCAACTTGGCAGCCATGCTTGACCTTAACATCCACGACCTCAGCAGTGAACCAGAACTGCTGTAGAAATTCTTAACCATGATGAGTTCATGGTTGAGGGCAAAGCCGAGACACGACTGTTTTAGAAAGTTCGCCGCCTCTTGGTCGTCTGCCTTGGATGAGGGAATATCCAACAAGGCAATGTGGTTGTTGGCCTTGAAGGACACTTCATCGAGAGATAATCCAACATTCTTGGCAGCCATCTATTTTTAGTAAGAATAAGATAAAATAGTTTGTTAGTAAAACCAAGATTTGTATTGGATAAGAATATAGGTAAGTTTTTGATGAGTCCCTTTGATCAATCTTCAAGAAAAACTCTAACTATCAATGGCAGATCTGGATCTAACAATTAAGAACATGAGAGGAGTTTGAGAGAGAAAGTCAAACATTCAAAGTTTAGTCAAACCTCTATTATTACGTAAATGAATTTACAATAAGCTCTTACCTAGATTACAAAGACTTCACCCTATTTATAGGGTCAAAATATACATGGTAAAAGTCAAACATCTCTAAAGAAAAGCCAAACACGATGACTTTTCTACAATTATAGACAATTTTATCTTTCAAAACGAATACAATTATACACTGAATTTCAGTCCTAACATTCTCCCCCTTGTATTCAGACTTGAAAGAAATTGCGCGCTTTGAGCCTTGTTTGAACTTTGAAGCTTTAAGCATATTATGTCTTCTTCAAAAGAATTCTTCAACTCGAAATCTTCAGGCAATCATATGTTGAGAAAGATCTTCTAACATTCTCTCCCTCGAATGTAGCACCGCTATGATCTTCTCTTTTTCACATTGTAGAACAGAAATAATAACGAACAAATTTTAAACATTCTCCCCAATAATGAATTTCTTCAGATAAGATCACAACATTCTTCTACGATGCGAAATTTCTATCAGTAAACTGTTGAAATGATGATCTTCACATTCAACAACTCTCAGACAATGTAGCACCAGAATAATCTTCGTAATCATCTCCAGTCGCTCTTCTTTTGAGTCTTTTGCCAATTTTGAAGTTACTCTCCCTTGATCTTTACATCAGATTCCCCTTATAATGTTCGAAATTGGACATTTCATTCATTATTACATACTCCCCCTTATGATGAAATGAGAATCATTCCATCATACACAAGAATGAATGAAATCATCCGCGTAAGCCGTCAATTCATTAAATTGTAAGTAGATCTTTTCAAATCCACTTGTTTAATCTTTTCAGATTAAGGGAATGGGAAGGTAACAACCAATTTCAACGAATGAAATTATTTTCAATCTTATAAAAAGATTGTGAGTATAACAGATATACTCAGTACAACGGATGTACTGTTTATATAAGACTTTTTGAGGCTCATCTCACCAGGTCTTCCATTCAATCATCGATAGCTTAATAAAAGCATATCTATGAATGTTTTGGCAAAATAACATAGAAAATGCAAAATCTGTGCAGTGTAGAAAGATAAAGTAACGTACGCTTTTGTTTAGGCTCAAAAAGATAAACCATGTGGACTACACAAACTTATCAGACTCAATTAGTGATCAAAAAGACTTGAAGGGGGGACATATATCCTTTTGATTCAATATCAACTTTCTCCGAATGAGAAATTGATAGATGATGAGTTGCGTGCCCCAAGTGTTATTGAAACACTTATATGTTGAGAGATAAATGAGTAGCTGGTGGGGTTGTGACAAGAATTGNCCTGGGCTTTGCCTTTTTCAATATTAGTCTCGAAGAAATTGAGAACTAATAGATTGTGTAGTATGCCCGAATTTTATAAGTTTGGAACAGGATTTTTGTTTTCTTTTAATCCTG
This sequence comes from Cynara cardunculus var. scolymus, assembly GCF_001531365.2. NCBI lineage: Eukaryota > Viridiplantae > Streptophyta > Magnoliopsida > Asterales > Asteraceae > Cynara > Cynara cardunculus. The sequence continues at coordinate 14,767,417 of NC_037530.1, forward strand.
ACACAACTCTCATCAATTCTTTTGGCTCACAATAACTACCCCTCTCATTTTCATTTTAGTCTCAGCACACAAACCCTTTTGTATATAAAGCTCACTCAGATATGGTTGTCCTCATGAGTAGGTTTGTCGGTTCTGACATTCCATTGAAGTATTTCTGATAAGCACTCAGTCCCTCCTAAAATTACATTTTATGCTCAGATGATCACAATGATTGATCAAAAAATATTATTGCATATAAGCACAATGATCAGATAAAATTTGATCAAAAAATTTGGCTTTAAAGTACAATCAATAAAGGAATGATGCGACAACAATTAGATTATTCGATATGCAAGAGAAATGAATGAAGAATTGTAAGAACAAGTTTACAGATTCTGATATACAAAAAAATTATTGAATGTATATCAATCAAAGTAAAAAAAATATCAGAAAACAAACTTTGAATACAAACGAGCGTATTATCACCGAAAATGATTTTCTTATAATAGACGTGATAATAACAGTTTGAAGAATAGCTGAAATAGGTATTGGAGTTATGTACGATGAGAAATTACGCAAATAAAATGTCAGGAAATATATGTTCAAAAAAGTACTAGTTTCCCAAAAACAACTCATTATCAAAAACTTTTATTGAAAAACTTCTAGAGACTCCCCCTAGAAAGTTGATTTCAGTAATGTTTCAGTTTCGCTCAAAAGAATAAAAATGGAAACATTTTAAGCACATGTTCTAAACTGAGTGTTTAGAAACCACAATGTTTAAGCACGAGTTCTGAACTAATGTATTCAGAAGCCTTTGTGGAAAAGATTACAACTCCCCCTGAATTGGTGTATCACTAATATGATATTCTGATCAGCACAAAATTGACACACCTGCAAAACCAGATTAAGTAGATTTTGGTACCCAAATGAATTTGGGTCCTATTWTGTTAGTATCGGGTTGGGTTATGTTGTAACTTCCAAACCATTTATTCCTATTAGATATATTCTTTTTAGCACTTTGAACATGATGATTAGAAATAGAATATGACCCATACCAATTATTATGATCATACATGTTCTTACCTTTCCAACTGTTCTGATAGCTTTTATCTCCATGCCACCTGTTGAACCTTTTCTTATTGACAAAATCATTAGTTCTGCATGTTGAGCACATAATTCTTCTCTTGCTAAGATTGATCAGATCATTAACGGATCTCACAATGCAAGAAAGAACAGAGTTAGTAACAACAGGTGTATGAGATAAAACAGAATCAGCTTTATTAACCCATACTTGTTTAACTTTTGAAAAATTATTGGGTGATCCAATGACATACCCTTGATAAAACTGATTTGAAGAATGAGACATGTTCTTAGAAACAATTGATTTAGGACTGCTTGAATAACTGTTGGATTTAACACTGGAACAGTTATAAAAGCAAGTTTTACACTGAGATTGAGAACCAGTTGAGTTTTCAGCTTTTGAAAAGTCTGAAACTTTCTTAAGTAACTGATCTCTCTCATCAACAACTAAATCATAATTCTTCTTAAGTTCAATTCAGACACAAGTTCTGTCTCTAGATCAGACAACTTCTTTGAAGTATCCAAAAATTTACCTTCTAATTCTTTCTTCATCTTTTCAAACACTTTTCTTTCTTTCTCAAACTTCTTTGTTTCTTCATCTGAACTTCCCTTATCATTCTCCGAAGCAATGTCAAGCCATTTCTTTTTCTCAGTAAGCTCTTTGGCAATTGCAGCATGTTTCTTGACAGTACTTCTCTTCTCAAGAACAAACAATCTTTTCTCTTCATCTAGAGTTTTTTGCTTTTGTTCAGCCTCTTTCTTTTCTTTATCAACCTTGGCTCGTTCCAAGATGATACGTTGTTCAAAATCTAAAATTTGATTTAAAAGAAATTTAGCATTCAGTTCAAGAGAATTAATCTTATTTTCATAAGATTCACGTTCAATACAAAATCTTTTCTCAATTTCTATAATCTTTTTCTTCTCTTTCTCCAAAACTTTCCTTTCAACATTCAAATCTTTTTCCGCTTTCAAAACTTTTTCTTTCTCTAAGTTCAGTAGCTTTCTTAGCTCAATCAGGTCACTTTCAGACTTATGAGACTTATCAGTCAAGTCGTCAGTTTCATCATTCATTCTACCTGAAGAATTTCTTTCAGCTCTTAATTCATTCCGAAATTCTTGGAGTTTGTTGAAAAGATCTTTATTAGCTTTACTCCATATTTTCAATTCATTATCAAAATCTTTTCTAACATTATCCAAAGAATTTTCCTTTTTATTAATTTGATACTTGGTATCATTCTCAATTCTTTCCAATGCTCTTTTATGATCTTTTTGTAGATTTGCAATTAATTCCACATTTGAATGATTTTCACAAAAAATGTTTATGTATTTATCTTTGTAGTCCATAATGCTCTTCTCCAATTCAGCAATCTGAGTTCTCATCTCTTTATTCTCCTTCTCTAGAATATCTGCCATTTAGAAAAAAAATAAGATTGATCAAATACAGGATCTAATGCGATGAAATCAATAAAAAGAAATCAAAAACAGATAAGCTAAAAAAATAGAAAAAAAAAACACAAAAAAAAAACTGTTGAGAAATCAGAAAAACGACGACAAACTGTAAGACAGTTAAAAACTATTAAAACAGTCAAAGACAGTTAAAACTGATTAAAACAGTTTATGCAACGTAAAATAGATCAAAAGATTCTCAAATAGTTAAAATAAACCAAAACAAATAAAATCGGATAAAAAATGATCCAAATTTTTTTTTTTAAAATAAACTCAAGAAAATAGGAAAAGAAATATTGGACCAAAAAGAAATTAAGAAAAAAAAAATTATGGGCTAAAAAAATATGGGCTATGAAATACAAAACTAAAAGGCCCAAGATAGAATTAGGGCTTAAAAAAAACAAAAAAGATAAACCAGATGAATCTTGATTACGATCAAACGGAAAAAAATTGCAGGATGTAAGTCAAGTCCAGACACAGTCGGATTTCAACAAGGAAAGATGATTGAAGCTCAAATCTGGACACACTAGGAAGTGATTTAGACCCAATCCTGTTGAAATGCTAAATGATGAAGCCAAATCCGGAGAAAGAGTTGTGCGATTTAAGATGAAAATCGATTAACCGGGTATGTGGATTATTGATGCACTACGAAACTGGTTAAAGAATTGATCGATATATACCTAAATCCGATGGTGCATTGATCGATGTGTCTTAAATCGGGTGAAATGGCAGGCGATTTGTTCCCAATCCAGACAAGCTTACGAGAGATTAAGTCTTAATACGTACACAGCAACGAGCGACTTATACCTAAGTCGGGTAAAGTGATGAGCGTAAAATCTTAAGCAATTTCTTGAACGATTTAATGAGTGATTTCTTGAACGATTTAATGAGTGATTTCTTGAAAGATTTATTGCCAACACCAATCACTGAGTTATAAGATTTACATCAAAATTGGAGATGTCCGATTTACACATATGCGGTTGTGATGTGCGATGAAGCTTGAACTAGTGTACCTCTTGTGAGCGATGTAAGAGGAAATCGAACAAAGAGGTCTTCGATTAAGACTGAAATCAGTCAATATTGTGTGTGATTTAGAAGAATACGGGCAGGGAGTTTTGTGATGAAGGAGCGATTTTGAGTAGCTGTTGTCCAATTTAGAGAACTCCGATCAAGCTACAATCGATTTAAACTTAGAAATAATTCCTGTTGAGCGATTTAGACTTAGAAAATATAGGATGAAGGTTGAGCGATAAACTAATCCGGTGAAACCCTGTGCAATGAAGATAAAATCGGACAATCTCTTGTGAGGGAAAACCAAGTATTTGAGCAATTTCACCTCAAAGTGGTGTGCGATAAATGCTAAACCGGACAATTGATGATGAAATCGAACAAGGAACGATTGATTTACAGTGAGCGATTTACAAAATCCGATCAAGCCTAGTGTAAATCTTTGAGCGATTTAAAGGAATCTGATGAAGCCCTGAGCGATGAAGATGAAGTTTGGGTTAACCTTGAACCTTTGAAACCTGCGATGAAGATGATTATATGATGGATTGAAGGAAATGAAGATGAATACCTGTGAAAGTCCCTTATACGATGAAGATGAGAAAACAAAAGAAGTTAAATGGGATGTTAAACAATCCAGATGGGCCTGAAATGGACTAGGCGATTTAGGACTAAAAAAAACACAAACATAAAAGAATTTTAACAAAAATTGGATCAAAAAACACTGGATTTAAAAAAAATTAAGAACACGAAATTTTTAAAACCACAAAATTTCACCAAAAACTTGAAAATCAATAATCAAAACGCAAAAGTTTGTGAAAAAAAAGAAGATTCACAATGTAACTTCGCACATATTGATCAAGATTTTAACACGAAAACACAAAATTTTAAAAAAAAATTGGATCAAACTCAAAAGAAAAAGATGAACACGAAGAACAAAATAAGAACACAGAAAATTTAAAAAAATTCATCGGATTCGTTGATTTCGTGCACACACACTGCTCTAATAGCAATTGATGAGTCCCTTTGATCAATCTTCAAGCAAAACTCTAACTATCCATGGCAGATCTGGATCTAACAATTAAGAACATGAGAGGAGTTTGAGAGAGAAAGTCAAACATCCAAAGTTTGGTCAAACCTCTATTATTACGTAAATGAATTTACAATGAGCTCTTACCAAGATTACAAAAACTTCACCCTATTTATAGGGTCAAACAATACACATGGTCAAAGTCAAACATCTCTAAAGAAAAGTCAAACACGACGACTTTTCTACAATTATAAACAATTTTATCTTTCAAGACGAATACAATTATACACTGAATTTCAGTACTAACAGTTTTTGAATCAATAAAAACTTCTTTTGAAAAATCCTTAAAGAAGAAATAGGGTTTTTCAAGTAGAAAGTGTTTAAAGAAATCTGATTATAACCAAGTAAGAGTTGGTTAAATAATCATCATTGTTTAACATTTCAAGAGATCAAGTTTCTTGAGAATATTAAACTTATTTCTTAACAGAAGAATAAAGAAAAGAAGGATTGACCTTAGAGATTTAGAGAAAAAAGGTCGAAAGGTTCTTGAGAAGTTGAGAGAGTTCTTGCTTAGGAAATTTTTGCAGAGTTTCGTCTTTGAAATTTTGTAAGCATAAAGAGAAAAGAGGAGGAGATGTCTCATATTTATAGGTAGGAGGAGAGAGAAGAAATATGAGAGAGAGAAAAGACGACGGTTAAGGAAAGGGGGCCATGATGAAAAATGGCACGTTCTCATCCATGATTGGATGACATTAAATGAGGTAGCGTATGACAGTACCTTTTTGCGCATCTCAAAGAGTTGCACATAGTAAATAGAGAATGTCATCATTAAGACGGTTCATTAACTATTTTCTTTTAAAAATAAAAGGTTTTTAAGAAAACGAAGAGTCACACAATGTTTAAATAAACAATGAGGCGACCTTTTAAAACATTTTAGTCACTGAAGAAGAAAAACTTCAGTGATAAATTTTAAGACATCAGTGTTAGTGATAAGAGAATCACTGAACCTAGCATTTAAAAAATGTTTGAATCACTGATCAAAAAGATTTAGTGATCAATTTGATTTTCTAAGAGAATAAGTATAAAGATATACTTATATATATGGTCAGTGAGCGAAGAATCACTGAAACCAACTTTTAAGACAATTTAGTCACTGAAGAAGGAAAGCTTCAGTGAAGGTTTTAACTTTTTAAGAAAAAGAGAAGAGTAATCATACCTTAGAGAGAATAGATATATTTACTCAAAGTTCAGTGCCAGAGATAGAGTACTGAATCATTTCACTTACTGAGAATGTTAATAGCTGAAGATTAGTCTTCAGTCTTTAGCATCCCCAGTTCCCTGATCAAGATGTTGAATCTTGCCTCATCAAGAGGCTTGGTGAAAAGATCAGCGAGCTGGTACTCAGTTGGAACAAAGTGAAGTTCAATATCACCATTCATAACATGATCTCTGATAAAAAGATATCGGATCTCAATTGTTTGCGATTGCAATTGCAGTAGTGATGTCGCAATAGATAGGAACTTTTGAAAATTGAAGATTATAGTCCAGCAACTGGTTTTTCGTCAAAAGAATTTGGGCACAGCAATTACCAGCGCCTACGTATTCAACTTCAACTGTTGATGTGGACACTGAGTTTTGCTTTTTTGCTTGTCCTACTCACCAACTTTCCACCTACAAGCTGACAGCCTGCAGTGGTGTTTTTCCTATCAATTTTGCAACCTGCAAAATCACTATCCGAATAACCTATTAGGTCAAAGCCTGAATCTTTAGGGTACCAAAGACCCATGTTAGGAGTTCCCTTAAGATATATGAAGATGCGTTTAATAACAATCAGATAGGATTCCTTTGGTTCAGCATGATATCTTGCACATAAGCATGTAGAGTACATGATATTTGGTGGACTAGCTGTTAGGTACAGCAGGGAGCTGATCATTCATCTATAAACAGTCACATTTACAGGCTTTCCATTTGGATCCATGTTGAGAGAGAATGGATGAGCCATTGGAGTCTTCATAGATGAACTGTTGGATAGATCAAACTTCTTCAGTATGTCACGAACATACTTACTTTGATTGATAAAAATACATTTATCTGATTGTTTGATCTGGATACCTAAAAAGAAGGTTAGTTCTCCCATCATGCTCATCTGATATTCTTTCTTCATGCGATCAACATTAGTGGAACCAAATATAATATCAACGACATAAATTTAGACTAGAATGATGTGACCTTTAACTTTCCTAAAATATAAGGTCTGGTCAATCTTTCCACGAACAAATTTCTCAGAGATGAGAAAAGAGGAAAGGGTATCATACCAGGCACGAGGAGCCTGTTTTAACCCATAAAGAGCTTTATCCAACCTATAGACATGGTTTGGATACTTAGGGTCAAGAAACCCTGGAGGTTGTTCAACATAAACTTCCTCTTGAAGTTTCTCATTTAGGAAAGCACTCTTTACATCCATTTGGTAGACTTTAAAATCTTTATAGGCAGCAAAGGTTAGGAAGAGTCGAATTGCTTCGAGTCTAGCCACTGGTGCGAAGGTTTCCCTTAAAACCTGGTAGTGAGCCTGTGAGTGTAATGCCCTACAGATACCCCCACATCCAAAAGGCTGAGATAGAAAAACAGGTCAAAGGTTTCATCATAATCGATCCCTTCTTCTTGTCTATAACCCTGAGTAACAAGTCGAGCCTTGTTACGGATTATCACACCATCTTCATCGAACTTATTGTGATAGACCCATTTGTTGCTTATCACTGATTTGTCAGAAGGACGTAGGACAAGGTACTAGACTTTGTTCCTATCAAACTCAATGAGCTCCTCTTGCATGGCAAGGACCCAACTAGGGTCAAATATAGCATCATTGATTTTCTTGGGTTCAACTAAAGAAAGAAGGTTGACAAAGAGACAGATATTACCTAGACCACGACGAGTCTTGATACCTGCATCTGGATCACCAAGAATTTGATGAATTGGATGGTCTTTTGTTCATTGCTAAGCCGGTAGAGGAATTTCATCTGAGTAGGTAAGTTCAGGAACAAAAGATGAGACTTCAGCTGTAGTTTCTTCAGCAATTAGGACAATTGCTAAAGGATCCTCAAATTCAGCAACTGAAACAGGTTCAGATACTGAAGGCATTTCATTCACTGATTGATCAATGTTTGAAGTTGAAGGAAGAATACAGCTAATGGGCACGGCAGCGATCTCTAAAGAAGATACGTTGGAGTGACTAGTTGTTATTGGAATCATAAGTGGATCATCTTCAGCTTCAGGGGATTCAGTGTTGAGAGGAGCACTGTAGGAAGCTTCAGGTTGTCCATGGTGAGAGAACATCCAGTTTTCTAATTCATCCTCATCATTTAAGATGGGTCTTGAATTAGCTAATTGAGATTCATCAAAAGTGACATGGATAGATTCTTCTATCGTCCGTATTCATTTGTTGAATACTCTGAAGGCTTTGGATACTGAAGAATATCCAAGAAAGATTCCTTCATCAACTTTGGGATCGAACTTTCCAAGTTGGTCGCGATTGTTGATAATGTAACAAGTACAACCAAATATATGAAGAAAACTTATAGAAGGCTTTCTTCCATGAAAAAGTTCATAGGCTGTCTTCTTGAATCATTTCACGATCAGCAATTGATTTTGAGTGAAACAAGCGGTGTTGACAGTTTCAGCCTAGAATTGAGTAGGAAGATGGGATTCGTTGAGCATTGATCGAGCAGCCTCTATGATTGTTCGATTTCTCCTTTCAGCGACCCCATTTTGCTAAGGAGTCCTCATTGAAGAAAAATTATGAGAGATTCCCTTGTTCTCAAAGAAGTTATCCATAGTACTGTTTTTGAATTCAGTACCATGGTCACTTCTAATAGATCGTACCTTGATGTTTATGAGTACTTCTATTTTCTTGATAAATGAAATGATTTCTCCAGGTGCTTCATCTTTGGATCTGAGGAAGAAGACCCAAGTGTACCTGGCATATTCATCAACTATGACGAGTGTGAACTTCTTTCCATCTATGGATTGCAGGTTGACTGGACCAAAGAGATCCATGTGAAGTAGCTGAAGAGGTGTAGTCACTGAAGAGATTTGCTTTGACTTAAAGCTAGCTCTTGTGTGTTTTCCTTTTTCACAGGATGAGCAAAGAGATTCCTTTGCAAAGGAGTGTTGAGGAAGACCAGTGACAAGATCATTTCTTGACAGCTCGCTACGTGTGTTGAAGTTGAGATGAGAAAGTCGTTTGTGCCATAGCCAGTTAATGTATGACGAGGCTTTAGAGAAGAAGCAGTTGTTCTTAGTGAAAGAGGAATTCATATTAATGATATATATATTCTCTAGACGAGAACCGGTTAGGGCAACCTTATCATTTTTGTCAAGGATGTGATATGAATTCTTCGAGAATTTTACTGTATAGTCTTTATCACACAGTTGACTGATGCTTAGAAGATTGTGCTTCAGTCCTTCAACATATGCAACTCACTTGAACGTTGTTACCATTGGTTAATATACCAAAACCTTTAGTATATCCTTTTCCATTTTTACCAAAGGTTACGGAAGGTCCTCTTTCTTCCTTGAAATGAGTTAGAAGGGATTTGTCTCAAGTCATATGTCTTAAACATTCGCTATCAAGATACCATATACCTTTGACGTCCTGCACAAGAAAACAATTTAAGAATGCTATTGGTACCCAGCTATTGGAGTCCAGCGTTGTTAGAGGCATCATCCACTGGTGATGAGGAATTAGTATCAGTAGATGGCATCACTAAACCTGAAGAGGTTTGAGTGGAAGGGGGAACAACCTCTGACACTACTAAAGTAGTTTCAGTGGAAGTCTTCACTAAGCCTGATGAAGAGGCTTCAGTGGTTGGAACTACAACATCTGATGCTGAACATTTGTCAGCAGGAGTTGTCTTCGCTGAACTTGAAGAAGAGGCTTTAGCGGTTTGCTTCACTTTGGTTGCTTTTGCAGCCTTAGTGGAGGATTTCTCCTTGGTTGATTTCTCAGCCTTGGCTACTTTCTTGCCCTTAGCTGGTGAACCAGCATTGGCGGCAGAAGGACACTTGCTGGCAATATGTGTTTTTTCACCATAGTGTTTGCACTTCCTAAAGCTGAAGGTAGCTTTAGGGCCAGGAAGTATTAGATTAGAAGAGGGACCAGCTCCAAGGATTCCCTTCTCATTGGTTCTTGGAGGAACCTTTGAAGCTTTGGATTCCTTAGGTGAAAAGTTTACCTTGAGCTGAGACTTGGATTTCTAAGAGGATTCAGATGTCCTAGTCCCTGAGGAAGAAGCTTTACAAGGTGAAAGAATAGACTTTGATCTATTGGACTTGTTAGACTTCTTAGGAAGAAGTGTTGTGACAATGAATTTACCTTTGTCTTTCCAGCCTGAACTCGAAGGAGTTCCTTCAAGATGACTCTCAGTAAAAGAAGACTGAGAGGAAGAAGTGTCAGGAATGGAAGAGACGAAGGTACCAAACTTAAGCATGGACATGTCAGTGACACATTCTTCCTGATCATAGGAGAATCCTAAACTAGTCATTATCTTGGCGGGGGTCTGAGCGTTGATGATCTCAGAGGCTTTGAGAGAAGCTTTGCACCATCCTTCAATGGTAGCCTTCTCAGCCTTACGTTCAGCGATTGCTCGCTCACGATCAACGATAGCCTTTTCGCGTTTAACGGTGATGGCTTGATTTATAGTGACCTGATCCTTTAGATTTTTCTCAACAAAGGTCAGCTCTTTGATCTTAAAATGACAAATCTTCAACTGTTCTTGAAGATCAAGATTAAGCATTTTTGCTTTAGATTTGCCATTGAGGGCATGTAAAGATCCACCGTCAACATATCTAGTGCGGATAGGCTAGAGGAAGAAGAGGAGGATTCATTCAGGATACATACCTGAGTAGTAGAAGAGGTAGATGGCTCAGAAGAGGTAGATGCCTCTGAAGATTCTTCAATAGCATCCTTGGCCATCAAGCAAAGATAGGCTGTATCTTCCTCATCAGAAGATGATTCATTGGATGAATCAGCCCAATCATGCTCTTCAACGATAAGATCTTTTGCCTTTTGCTGGTTGTTCTTCACCTTCCTGTACTTCTCCTTCAGTTTTAAGTACTTTTCATACTTGGATCTGAAGGAGGATGGGGTTTCGGAAGATGGCGTCGCAGCTTTTCTTCGATCTGCATTCACCTGCAAAATGTCCAGTGCGGTGACAATTGTAGCAGACTGTTGATGCCTTGTCTATTCTTTCAGACTTTGGCTTTTCCATAATGGTCAGCAAGGGAGATCTGCGGTAGTTTCTTTTGCTGGCGAATCTTTTACTTAAAAGCGCTAGGGATTCATCAAAATCTGCTAGATCAGATTTTGGAATATCCTCAGGGTTAGAAAAGTCTATCTCTGTAATAACAATAGGAGGAAGAGAAGAAGTAGAAGAAGTAGAAGGGGTTTCAACTGAAGTAGATTCAGAGATCAAAGCTAAAGGAGAGCTTTTCATTTCTCTGAAATCTTTGACTAGATTCATCTTCAGTTGACGAGATTGCTCATGATTAAGCAAAATCCCGTAGAGAGTAGAGAAAGAAAGAGAGGACATGTCATTGGACATCTTAAGACACATGGAAAAGGTGTCCCTGTCTACAGCCCTTAGATCAATGAGAAGACAGTTAAAACGTTGATGTACTTCAGACAACGTTTCAGTCTTTCCACAGAGAAAGCTTTCGTACTACCTTACTAAATTGATCTTTCTAGTTTCTTGAACCTGAGTGGTTCCTTCATATTGAACACAAAGTGTGTTCTACATGGATTTAGAAGTCCTGAGCTTCATCACAGAGTGATAAATATTGTTAGGAAGAGACATAGCTATTAGAGACCTAGCGCGAGTGTCTATAGCTATTTTCTTCTTATCTTCATCACTCCACTGATGAGGGARCTTTGGAATCTGCCGTTCAGGAATCGCAGCAGTCGTAGCTGTTGCTAGAACAGCCGGAGAAATAACAAATGGTACATATGGTCCATTTTCTATATAGTGTGGAATTTCAGTATCCACACCTTCTAGAAAGAGGGACATCCGGTTCTTCCATAGACTAAAGTTATCACGAACGAACCGGGGAGATTTGGCAAGAGAGCCATTGTCTTGAATGTGTGTGTTTGTGTTTTGCAAAGCCACTTAAAAGCAGTAAAATTTATCCATAGAAGAAGATAAAATAATGCAGAAAAACAACCAAACAACTTAGAAAAGATAGAACACTGCTCTGATACCACTTGTTGGTCCCTTGAGGGTCTACAAGATATGTATAACAGTTTGTAGATGAGGGGATGAATACAAACACAGTATTTTCTAATTTAAAATGTATATTGATAAAAGAAGATCAATACAAATTTTACAAGACTATTTACGGAAAGATAAGATAAGAAAACATATCTAAACAATCTTTGAATACACACAGATTCTTAGCAAATGAGAAAAGATATGATGTAAAGAAAATTTCTTTTACTTAAGCTTCAAAAATGCTTAATATAAGAATTAGGTTGAGAGAGTGTGTTGCACGTGCACTCTGCATAGAGAAGAAACACTTCTATTTATACCCAATGCATTAAATGTTTATTTAATGCAATATGGTAGTGTTAGAGTGCGTGTCAAGCCTTAAGAGGAAGGCTTATCGTTTGCTACAGTGAATAGTACAAAAAGCCTATTCATGAGCAGACATCCTTACCTAAAATTCGTGGGTAATAGAGTCAACTAGTCGGTTCCGTACCGTACTAACATTTAGAAAGGGTATGGGTTTGTTCTTTGTGTGCATAAGGACAAGACAACAACAATCGTGCTTGGCAAGCTTCCTTTGATCGCTGAATGCTGGAATAACCTGGAGGTTTCTTCAGTATTCGCTGAGGCTTGAGCACTCCTCACACATATGTAGACAGACTTGTAATCACTGAGTAACGCTTCAGATCATGTACTTGCTAGTCTCTAATCTTCAGTTTCAGTCTTCGACTTTGGCTAAAGGTTCTTGGGTGTGAGTGTTGTCTTCTTGAAGTATCGTTGTCTCTGATTGAATTACAATACAAGTTCTTCAACGATCACTGAACAGATTCAGTGATGATCGCTGGAACTGAAAAGACAAAAACATAAATACATCGTATAAGTGAAAAGGGATTATCATCAAATCACTAAGAGAGAGAATCAACAGTGTCACCTTCTGAGACCAAAATTATAGTATTTTCTAAGTCCATTCTTACGATACCTTGTAGGGCAGAACCAAAACTCATTGTTCAAGCACTTCTGGATCCTGTTCCTCAAAAGAATGCAGTAATTTACTCTAGTTCCACCATGTGTGCCCTACCCTAAAAGGCTGAAAAAACAAAATCATGAGTTTCCAGTCAAATAACTCCCTTATGTGTTCAAAAAGTTGCATGTTAATTTTCCACTGGTAGAATCCATAAAGCAAATACCAAATTATGCAAAGTTCCCTAAAGACGTTTTAAATGAGAAGAAAACGTTGACTAATTATAAGACTATAGCCTTGATTGAAGGGTGTAGTGCCCTCTTTCCTAACAAAATTCACCCTAAACATAAAGATCTAAGGATTTTTTGCAATTCCCTGTTGAATTGATGATCAAAAAGGAGAACTGACAATGAAAATGAGTGATCAAGAAGGCGACTTCGATTTGCTTCATGGAATGAATTACCCTGGTGAGAATGACGATTATTCCCTTATTTGTTCTATTAAATCTTTGACTCATGAGAAAGTAGTAAAAAACATTCTGAGAAAAGGATTACCTTGCTAAGCTTGTCAGTCCCTATATTATTCAACTCATCTGTCCACTTATCTTGTCCAAAGCAAAAGGAATTTGTTGAAGCATAAGTGGAAAGTGAAATATTCTAACAAGTTTCTCTAACTACCAGATTCCCAAAAATTAATGCAAAATCAAACATAAACCCTACTCCTCCGAAGTAGGTTAGGTTCAATTATATGCTTTAGCTCCATTTTTCATTTTATTTCCTTTAGTCATTTAAGTCCTTATTTTTTGTTTTAGTTTTCTAAGTAATTGAGTCAGTATCCTTGTTTCAGTTTAATAAGTCATTGAGTCATTGTTTTTATCTAAGTTTATGGTATGAGAACTGACTTTATGCACTTCTTTCACTTATAGCCATGTATGAAAAACAAAATAAAACAAAAGTTTTTTTTAGACTATGAGATTTGATCCATAGCCATAACTATTCATTGTTCGCCCACTTATTTTTTGAATGGACCTCTAGAACTAGTCAACCATTTTTTAGGCTAAAACTCTGGCTGGATTCGTTCTTGGGCCTTCATTTTATTTGACCCATACTTGTTGCCTACACTTTTATTCAGTGAGAACATTGAAATTCTCCAGTTTGGGGGAAGATCCTTAAATCATTCAAACATTGTGGAACACATGCACATTGACTAAAAATAAAGAACAAAGTTCTAGGTCTTTTGCATACAAGAGTGCCAAAGTGCACCAAAGTTCGGAAGGACCAAAATGTCCAAAAATATACCTCAAAATGAGAAGCATAGCAGTAAAAATGTGCTATGGATGAAAATGACAAGAGGTAAAAAAAACAAATGCACTGAAAAGAAAAAGCCAAATGCAAATACTCATTCAAAGTCACATACTTTTGATAAATCTAGTTCAAACAAAGAAAAATGTAGGTTAGCTTATGGTTGGACACATTTAAAAAAAAATGATTTGGGAACTTAGTTATGAGGGCCTATGGATATGATAAGTAGGATAAGAACACTTCTCTAAAAATATGGAAAACACTTGTACTATGACTATTTTGTTAACAAGTTCAATTTTTTTTTTTTTTTTGTTTGTTATTTGAGTCTTTTATTTTGTTATTTTGGTTGCTTGGAGACAAGCAACAATTTAAGTATGGGGTGCGATAAGTGTTAATTTATTAAACCCTTATTATATTGTTTTTCTTATCATTTTCCTTTATTTTATTCCCCAAAATGTTCGGTTAAGTCTCGTTTATTTTTATTTTATAGTTTTTGGTATTTTTATATTAAGTTATGAATTTTTAGGAAAACAATATAAATTAGATCTAAATTATTCTTTGAATTTAACTTTTGTAAATTTGGACCATTACAACAGTTCCTGTAGGAATTAGTGGTTGCTGATTTCAAAGCTACAAAATTGTTGAAGGAATTAACAGTGGGCTTAAGAAGACTTTTGGGCCGACTTTGGGCCAGTTTTCGTTGTAGTTGGGTTTTACCATCTTGGGCTTATCTAAAGCTTATAAAATATACTAAGGGCTTATCCTACGATTTACTTTCTCACAATTTAATTCTTAGTATTTTATTTCCTAAAATTTATTTACTTGTAATTTAATTTTCAGTAATTTATTTCTCAGTCATTTAATTCCTACTCTTTAATTTATAGTCTTACTTTTTTCAATCTATTTAATGCAATTTACTTTTCTATATATGTTATTTACTTTTCAGTCTTTACATCTTTCGCAAGAAGAAACCGAACGATGATGGGCTAAAAGCCTTAGCTTGGGCGTAAGGAAAATTAAGACTGAAGACGATGTGAAAGTACAGAGGTATTTTATAGCATTTTATCAAACTATTTATTTCAGGTGATTATAGTTTCATTAAAGAATACATATTATTAATTGAAAACTATTTTTTAATGTATAAAAATGCATTAACTTCTAAAGTTAAGATAAATAAGAAAATCTGATGTAATTGGAGATGACTATAAATAGTTTTAGTACCTGAAAAGTACTATACTCCTACGGTGTAGGATGGTAACATTGTGTCGTGCTAGAATACATGAAGTCTAACATAAATGATATTGCCGACATGTGTGTACTTTTGCAAGGTCGTCTTACTCGATGGTTATTACTGAGAATACTAGATTGTTGTAGGTTTAACACAGGACTACAATGGTGTGGCGATCATTATTCAACAAAGTGGTCCTCTCCCACCCTTTTATAAACCCCATTCAATGCTCACTTTGGAGGAGAATCGTCAAGTCCAACAAGCCACCACTATGAATGCTTCTCAATCCGCCCTTCGGACCACTACCAATTCTCCTCGTAATAATGAAGCTCTAACATCTCCTATTTCTGTTGGACAAGGTTCTTCCTCAGCGGACCAACAACACCCATAATGGAAGAACAAGATTGTAAAGGTGACACCTTTACTTTTAATCTCATACTTCTGGGACTATGCAAAGACGATAGAACTTATGAAGCTCTTGAAATGCTATTTGCCCTCATTTTTCCATCTCGAATGAGTTACTGGTTAGTCTTTGTGAAGCTGGAAGGGCCGCAGATGCAAACATGTGTTGATGGGGGCTGGTGCAGATGAGGTTCAACCCTGAAGCAAGAGTGTGCAGTTATCTTATTGAGATAATGTGTAGGGAAAGAAGGCTGCTGGCTACATATGAACTTCTTGATGTGCTAACAATGAAGTCAAGAGTGGGAAAGTTCGAGAAGATCGTACTTTTGTTGCTGCATGATATACAAGTGAAAGTAGCATTTGAACTTGATGTATTAACAAAAGGATAACTTACATGTTGCATCAGTGTGATTGGCTTTTGACCAATTGAACTTGCATGTTTGACTGAATCAAATCTTGGAATGAATGGTTTAAGTCTTAAACCTTTTAAGGATAGAAGTACCTATATGTTCATGATTTCCATCATGCTTCTTCGTGTACTAATTTTTTTTTTTTTTGCAGGTTTCTGGTTTTTGTTCGTTTGTTGTGCTTGTGGTTTCATCATTCTTAGGATCCGCTCAACACCTGAGGATAATGAATCAAGATTTTGTCGAACTTTGAACAAAGAACCCTAAATGGTATAATAATATGCCATTTTTTATTGCCAAAAACATTCTATACTGGATCCACAGCTTTCATCCATCAAACAACTTGGGTTCGTTTCAAAGGATGAAGTGGAATATCTCATCTGTCTCAGGTTCGGTTCGAATCCAGGCATCGTCTTTGTGCCCATGGAGGTTCACTTGTAATGACTCCAACCATTCGTGGTCTTCGGGGGGGGGGGGGGGGGGGGGATTAGATCGATGCACTTAAGTTGGACGAAAAACCCACGGTTACCAAAAAAGAATCTCGATAACCCTATGATGCTATGCTAGTCAGCTAAGAACCTGATAGAAAGCTTATGGGCGGTTGATGGGGTTATTTAATAAACTAACTATTATCGATTGTTGACATAAGAATGCTTTTCTATAAATTAGGCTTATGGGGATTGTAACAATTTTCTTAGGGCTTTGTGTTTTTGTTCTATGTCATGTTACTCAGTCACACATTGCAAAATTTATTAGAGCAGTGGAGTGCCAATCATGAACAGGAACAGTTGAATTCAAGTCATGTAAAGAGAAGTTGCTAATGCCAAATACATGTACAGCTCATTGTTTAATATATAATACTATATATGTTCCTGGTTGGAAAGGCCACATTTTCCATTTTAGGAATGCTTCTTCCACTTCCACACCTCTAAACCATTTCATATTTTCGTTTACTGCTTCATTGTTGTTCCTTTTTGTTTAGGCAAGAAATTGGCAGCCACCATTGTCAAAGAAAAACTTGCAGCTTGTGTTAACAGACTACCAGCCATTTTCATTTGATGTTCTTCTCGTTGCATGATTGTATCTTTGATTACATCGGTCCGTCTCCTAAAGGATCGTTGCAAAAGGTTTTTCTCTTTGTTTTGTATGTGCTTACTAGCACATTTGGAAAAACCTTTGTGAATTCTTCAAATCAACCGAAAAGAATTATGTGCATGTGAAGTAAATTGCATTAAAATCTAATGTGCTTTACTTCAATTTTTTAAAAGTACGTTATCTAAAATAGAAATCAAACTAAAGTGTGTTGCTTTTCATGCATTTTACTTTCACACAAGTACACCGACTTGATACCTACAATAATACGACTGTACTTGGATAAATATATCTTCTGTTTTGACTTTCCTTTAACCATAACTTGACGCAATTTCTGTGCAGATACAAACCGATTCGGAGGAACTTCTCATAACTAAAACCAGAAAATCCCTTTTGAATGCTTTAACCGAGCATGTCAAGGAAAATCATGAATATAAGTAAGTCAAGTATTGCATTTCTTACGAGTCTTAATTGTTATTTTCTAGAACTAAATCACAAACAAAAACGTAGACTAGATACGTTATACCTTCACTCGGACATGACCTCTAATAGTAGTTAGGAACTAGGGTAGGTGACTTGGTTTTGGGACATGTAGTTAGCATGGTCGAGTTGAGGGTAGGATGTAGGAGGGTTAGAGACTTCACCAATAGGGTGGGATGGATCGTGTGCTTTCAATTACGTACGCGTTGTCTCAATTCACCTATTGCTTTTAATTCTGTCTCTTTTTTCTTGTTCTGTTGCATAATAGTTTATAGTCTTTGTTCTTATCTTTTTGCTCACACTTTTGCATAAACTTGGAGCTTTCACATAAACAACTGTCTGCTCTGCACTTTTGTAGGACCGTTTCTAGGTGGGGAGGGCACATTGGCCCCCCAAAAAATAAGGGCCCAAAATTTTTTATTATATAATAGTAGTTCAATAAAATTTAGTATGTTAAAAAGACTCAATTTATTTTTAATAATACAGATAAACCCCAAAAAGAATTTAGTAGATAACAAAGAACCAAAATGTATTAACTAATTATCTTGAATAATAAAATCTGTAAAAAGTTGAATGACTCTTCGTTTTCTGCTATTACTTATGGTTTCTCTAAAAACATCTCCAATGCAAGGTTCTTATAAGAAGAAAAAAAAAATGAAGTGGTTTGTAGGAACCATCATTGTAAAGAGTTATTATGAGAACCTCACTCTTTTGAGTTCTTGTACAAAAACTTTGGTTTTTACAATGAAGTTTATGTGAAGTGACAATATCCTAGTTCTTTTTCTATATTTTATTGCCTACTAGAAGGGTACTTGCACAATTTTATTGTTTTGTTTCATATTTTGGCTCTATCGATGTTATAATGCGATTTTATGTGGTTTTGAGAAAAAAAAAGAAAATGTTTTTATTTTTAGATGAAATATAAATTTGAAAATGTTATAAAATTTTGAAAAAGAAAGGGATATTAGTATCAAATTAACTATTTAAAAGTTTGTTTTTATTTAATTTTTTTAATTCTATTTTTATTATAATTTAATTGAAGTTTAAAAATGAACTAATTTATTTTTG
>NC_037530.1:14786181-14795591 GCF_001531365.2 Cynara cardunculus var. scolymus
ATTATCTTAATTATATTTTAGATTTTTTATATTTAAATTGATGTTTATCATGTATTTGATTATGTTTATTTGCAGGTAATTATACGAATTTAAACATAGCTTTAATAAAATGTACGCACGCACATTCTACTTGTAATCTTGAATTTTAAGTAATATGTATCAATAAACAGTACTTTATGCATAAAAAATTATTTTTAAGAGTTTTTATCAAATGTTTTATAATATAGTATAGATACTAATTATTGATGTTGAAAAAAATACATGAGACCTATAAAAAGGAGGTTCTTATAAGAACTATCATTGAAGACTTTTATGTAAAAAGGAGGTTCTTGTAAGATCCTCCATTGGAGATGCTCTAAGTTTTTTATCTGGTATCAATTTCTAAGGCTATTGGCTATTGTTATTTGTAACTGCTTGACTACTTTACAACTTTTGTCCTTCAAAAAATCAGTAGACATCTGCTTTAAGTTTTAACCTTCAAGCTCTTGAGCTTTTGGGTCCCTATTTTTCATCTATTGCTTGACTTTTTCATCTTTTATCAGGACTCCACCACGCAACACGAGATTTCATTCAAGTGCTCAACCAACCATAAGTCTCATTATTTTTAAGGTCACAATGAATCGTCATTTCTCCCATATTCTCAATGGCCCTCGTTTGAAAATATTACTCCATTTTTTATGAACGAAAAAGAAATCTACCCATCACTGTATACATATTGAAGTATTTGAAATTTTGGGATGTTACATTAGCCAACCTCATTAGTATAGAGTAATATAGGATCGGCCAAAAAAAGCCAACCTTATGAGTTTCCACAAAAGCCTCGCCTCCTAATAAATATCCACATCGTTATTCCATTCAATTATTTTCTCACGAATGTGGGATAAACAAAGCACCACATTTTAAGATTTGATGAAAATTCAAATCTCATTATACTATACTTGAAGTGTTTAAACAAAATTAAAAACCAGTCTTTAAAAGGAATGACAGAAAACAACTACCTCTTGACATTAGAATTTGATAGTTTAAACCAATTTTTTTAATAAATGCGACTACCTTAATCATATAGTGATTTTTAAGTATTAGGAGATGATGACTCCCAAAGATATTACTAAAAACTTATCTGTAACAAATATTATAACAAATTTATTTTTAAGGTAATACCATTGATCTGCTTTATTATTATGGTGTATGCGGAAATTATGTTCCTAATTTAGCTTATAAACCTTGCTTTATATTGTAATTTTATAAACGATTCAAATATGCAATTTAGTGGACACCAAATAGGTGTTGTATATATTTTGAATTTAAAAATAGGAGAGACAGTGAAAAGTAACCAACTCATAAGTCTAGATGATTAGATAAAATTAACCAACCTGATGAGATGAGTATGAGAGTAAGATGAAATAAGACAACCTCATGAGTTTCCTTAATGGTCTTCTCTCATAATAAATACTCACATCATTTTTTTATTCCATTATCTTTTCGTCAATGTGGGATAAGCAAATCACACAACATTTCAAGATTTGATAAATACTTAAATCTCATTAAACCACCTCATTATCCTTTAGCTGTTCTTTTTTTATTATTATTATTATTATTATTATTATTATTATTATTATTATTATTATTATATATATGTTGATAATTGATTGATGGATATATATATATATATATATATCGATTATTGATTAATGATTTATTAAAATGATTTAAAATTGTGATTAAGTGGACTATACATTTTGATTTTATAGAAATTAAAGGATTGATGAAAAATAACCGACCCTATAAGTGCTAGATGGTCGGACAAAATTAGTCAACCTTATGAGTAACATAATCTAACCCCATGAGTTTCAACAAAGGTTTTGTCTCTTCCTAAGAAATACACACATCATTTTTCTATTCTACCATCTTCTCACCAATGTGGGTTTAGCAAAATACACCATATAGATTTAATGAATACTAAAATCTCATTATATCACCTCACAAGAACTACAAGATAATCCCAAATATACACAATTGTACTTGTAAAAGTTGCTACAAACTTTTGCTCAATTTACATGACTTGAATATAATAGAATCACGAGCTCATGTAATAAACAGCTTCTACAAAACTCAAGTTTAACATATAGTCAGATGTAAAGCTATAACACTTCTAATCACATCTTCCCTTTTCCTTTACCTTCCAAATGTGCATGTCCTGAAATGCACATTAAAAAAATAGGGTTTGATCATAAGGTCTAGTGAGTAATTTGTTGATAGCTTTACAAGGTGAAAATCACCAAAAGATTTTGGAAAGTCAAACTTAAAAGTCAATATAGGAACAATATCGCTTAACACTAGAAAAACGCATATTACTGTTGAACGAGAATACCGCTTGATACTTGAGCGATGTTCTTAATCTTCAAATACCACTTGAATACTCAGTGATATAATTAAATATCATTTGAGTCTTCAACGACATTCACAAACACTGGTACGTCGGTCTCAGCCGGGTCTACAAGAGTTTTAGAGGAATAGTTTGTAGAAGAGGGGAATGAATACAAACACATAAAACTTTTGTATTTAAAAATATATATATATTGATAAAGAATGATCATACAAATTTTTTCCAGATTGTTTGCGGAAATAGAAAAGGTAAAGATAACCTATCTAAAACAATCTTAAGATTACACACAAATATACTTAGCAAATAGAAAAGATTTGCCGAAAAGATAAAGACAGATAGATGTTCTTCTTGGGTAAGAACTTTAGAATTCTTGAAAGAGATTCTAACTTGCTTGAAGATAAGCGTATGTGTTCTTTTGATAGATGTGTGAACTCTCTTACATGAAGAGAGTACATAGCTATTTATACCCATTGCATTAAATGCAGATCAGAAGGGTTGGAACACGCATCAAGCTTTAAGAGGAAAGCTTGTCATTTGCAACAGTAAATAATACATTTGTCTATTCATGAGCAGACATTCTTTCATGGAGTTGGTGGGCACTAGAGTCGACTAGTCGGCTCCGTGCAGTACTATACTCTTGAAAGGGTATGGGTTTGTTCTTTGTGTATGGAAACAATCGTGCATGACAAGCTTCATTTGATTGTTGAATGCTGGAATAACATTGGAGGTCTCTTCAGCATTCACTGAGGCTTGTGCAGTCTTCACACATATGTTGACTAGGTTGTAATCACTGAATATTGCTTCAGATCACGAACGCGCCAGTCACTAATCTTCAGTTTCAATCTTCGATTTTCACTGAAGGTTCTTTGGTGTGAGTTTTGTCTTCTTAAAGTATCGTTGTCGTTGTAGGATTGCAATGCGTGTTTCAACGATCACTGAACAGACGCAGTGATGATCGTTAGAACTGAAAAAACAAAAATACTTATACTTCGAAAGGTAAAAGAAATTATCATCAAATCAATGAGAGAGAGGATCAACAGGTTACACCTTTCAACGATATCTTCAACTCACATAAATTGTTTGTCTTAAGCGATATTATCAAATACCGCTCACTTAGTGACCGATATTTTCAAGGACAAACTTCAACTTTTTATATTTGCAACTAATCGTCATCTTTATCGCATCAAACATATGCAACAACATCATCTTTATCACATCAAATTCAAGTGATCAAATTTAAACAAAACCATTGAGTATGCCACCCTTATTCCAAATACACCTATCATGATTATGCCACCATTATCTCATTTTACACATCTTCTGATTATGCCACCCTTATCCCATTTTACATATCTCCTGTCGATTTTGCCACCCACAATCATTTACACCTCTCTTGCCAACAATTTCGGATAAACCGATACCATTTCCACAATTGACAATACAATATCAAAAAATCCAAATATGCTTACAAACAACAAATAAATATATCTGAAAACACCCAAATTCGAAACCCAACAAGTTTCTTATCGAAAGCATTTCTGTTGATCCAAGATCTCTCAATTTAACACAAAGATGTAACTGCAAGAACCTAAATCTATCGTTTGGATGAAGAAAGTGATGAACATCTTGAACGATATTCAAGAACGTATGAATCTTTCAAATAATTTCATTATAATAACAATAATGAGAAGGTATCAATTAATTATAAGACATATGAATGCTATTGATACTAGCAATCTAGTCTAAGAGATAACTATCTATGAGATAAACAAGGAGAAAATATATATCTAGAAAGATGGAGGTTATCTCTAACTACCTAGAATAATAGAATTAATGCTAGCGATGAGTCATGTCCAACTGTCTTCTATGTAGCTTGTCCAATCAGGATTCTTCATGTATCTGCTTGCTAGATTAGATCTGATCGAACTATGTTTGACACTTGGAGATTCTTCAGTTTGCTGTAACTTTTCATAAGTGGATGATTATCAGGCTAAGTACTTCAGGTCTTCATAGCTTCTCTAGATCTTCATTGCATCTCTGGTTTGTCCTCAACACTTATAATCTTTTCAGCTCCTTCTTTTGGATTTCCATCAAGTCTCCAAACTTCCATACTTAGTACATTTTTCAATACTTTTACATATAAGAGTGATAGGGTTTAACAATCTCCCCCTGAATAATGAAAAATAAAAAATAGCTATCTATGAACGACAAACAAATAACTATCTATGTACAATAAGCTATGCTAAAAGAAACATCCTTTTTGTCAAAAGTTTTTCATTTTCATTGATTGAATTGTTTCATACAGTATAGAAGTAAAAAAGGAAGAGAAAAGTTACATGCCATTCATGGTCTCCATTGAAAATTTACCAAAATCGCATCATCAATCTTCTCTACCTTATGAATGTAGAGACCCCATGAATTAGCTATGTTCCCTCTCTCCTTGGCACATAGTCTGTGCCTGGTCTTTCTTGCATTGGTTGAATACTTGAAACCATTCAAGTGTATCGGTTGAATACTTGAAGGCCTTAGTCGACCGTAAGAACATCTTGGTGCAAAATTCGTTCTTGAAACCTAAGCTCAGTTCCGGTTGTACCAAGACAGAGGCTGTTGATCATCTCTCTCAGTGATTTGATGATAATCCCTTTTTTTCTATTCAAAGTATTTTTTGTTTCGGTCTTTTTAGTTTCAGCGATCTTTACTGAGTCTGTTCAATGATCGCTGAAGAACTTCTATTGTAAAATTCAATCAGTGACAACGATACTTCAAGAAGACAACACTCACACCAAAGAACCTTTAGCAAATGTCGAAGACTGAAACTGAAGATTAGATACTGGCGAGTACATGATCTGAAGCGGTACTCAGTGATTATAAGTCTATCTACATATGTGTGAAGACTACCCAAGCCTCAGCAAATGTTGAAGAGACCTTCAGGTTATTCCAGCATTCAGCGATCAAATGAAGCTTGCGAAGCATGATAGTTTTTGTCTTGTTCTTATACACACAAAGGACAAACCCATACCCTTTCTAAATGTTAGTACGGTACGGAGCCGACTAACTACCCACCAACTTTGTGAAAGTATGTCTATTCATGAATAGTCTTTTGTATTATTCACTGTAGCAAAGAACAAGCCTTCTCTTTAAGGATTCACACTCATTCTATCTCTACCATGTTGCATTAAATGTCCATTTAATGCAATGGGTATAAATAGAAGTGTTCTTTCTCCATGCAGAGTGCGCGAAACACCTCTCTTAACCTAAACCTTACTCTGAGCATCTTTGAGCTTAAGTAAAAGAACTTATTTTCTTCTACAACAAATCTTTTCTTATTTGCTAAGATTTATTGTATAATCTAAAGATTGTTTAGATAGGTATTTCTTACCTTATCTTTCCGCAAACAGTCTTGTAAAATCTATATTGATCTTCTTTTATCAATATATATTTTAAGTTTGAAAATATTGTGTTTGTATTCATCCCCCCTTCTACAAACTGTTATATATATCTTATAGACCCTAACAGGACCAACAAATGGTATCAGAGCAGTGTTCTATCTTTTCCAAGTTGTTTGGTTGTTTTTCTACATTACTTTATCATCTTCTCTATATAACTTTACTGCTTTTAAATGGCTTTGCAAAACACAAACACACACGTTCAAGACAATGGCTCTCTTGCCAAACCTCCCCGGTTCATTCGTGACAACTTTAGTCTATGGAAGAACCGTATGTCCCTCTTTCTGGAAGGTGTGGATCCTGAAATAGAAAATGGATCATATGTACCATTTGCTATTTCTCCGAATGTTCCTGCAATAGCTACGAATGCCGCGATTCCTGAACGGCATATTCCAAAGCTCCCTCATTAGTGGTGTGATGAAGACAAGAAGAAAATAGATATAGACACTCGTGATAGGTCTATAATAGCTATGTCTCTTCCTGACGAGGTTTCTTACTCGGTGATGAACATTAAGACTTCTAAAACCATGTGGGACACTCTTTGTAGGAACCACTCAGGTTCAAGAATCAAGAAAGATTAATTTAGTAAGACGGTATGAAAGCTTTCTCTGTGGAAAGACTGAGACACTATCTTAAGTACATCAACGTTTTAATTGTCTTCTTATTGATCTTAGGACTGTAGGCGTGGAATATTTCAACTCTGAAACTTTAACTAAGTTTTTGGAATGTCTTCCTGAATCTTGGGACACCTTTTCCATGTGTCTTAAGATGTCCAGTGACATGTCCTCTCTTTCTCTCTCTACCCTCTACGGGATTCTGCTTAATCTTGAGCAATCTCGTCAGCTAAAAAGGAATCTAGTCAAAGATTCCAAAGAAATGAAAAGCTCTCCGTTAGCTTTGATCTCTAAAGATGCTTCAGCTGAAACTCTTTTTTCTTCTTTTACTTCTTCTCTTCCTCCTGTTGTTATTACAGAGTTAGATTCTACTAACTCTGAGGATATTCCAGAATCTGATCTAGCAGATTTTGATGAATCCCTGGTGCTTTTCACTAAATCTTTTAGGAGATTCGCCAGCAAGAGCAACTACCGCAGATCTTCTTTGCTGACCATTAAGGAAAAGCCAAAGTCTTATATAATAGACAAGGCTTTAGCAATCTGATACAATTGTCACCGCACTAGAAATTTTGTAGGTGAATGCAGATCAAAGAAGACTACAACGCCATCTTCCAAAACCCCATCCTTCTTCAGGTCCAGAGATGACAAATATTTGAAACTGAAGGAGAAGTACAAGAAGATGAAGAATAACTAGCGAAAGGCTAAGGGTCTTATCACTGAAGAGCATGATTGGGCTAATTCATCTGATGAGGAAGATACAGTCTACCTTTGCTTGATGGCCAAGGATGTCAACGAAGAAACTTCAAAGACATCTACTTCAACCGAACCATCAACCTCTTCTACTACTCAGGTATGTATCCTGAATGAACCATTTTCTTCATCTAGCCTATCTGCACTAGATACGTTAACGGTGGATCTTTACAATGCCCTCAATGGCAAATCAAAAGCAGAAATGCTTAATCTTGATCTTCAAGAACAATTGAAGATTTGCCATTCTAAGATCAAGGAGTTGACAAAGGTTGAAGAAAACCTAAAGGATTAGGTCATTGTAAACCAATCCATCACTGTTGAACGCAAAAAGGCTATCGCTGAGCGTGAGCGAGCAATCGCTGAACTTAAGGCTGAGAAGGCTACCATTGACGGGTGGTGTAAAGCCTCCATCAAAGCCTCTAAGATCATCAACACTCAGATCCTGGCCAAGATAAAGATTGGTCTAGGATTCTCCTATGATCAGGAAGAATGTGTCACTGACATGTCCAYGCTTAAGTTTGGTACCTTTGTCTCTTCTATTCCTGACACTTCTTCCTCTCAATCTTCTTCTTAGTGAGAGTCATCTCGATGGAACTCCTTTGAGTTCAGGTTGCAAAGACAAAGGTAAATCCATTGTCACAACACCTATTCCTAAGAAGTCTAACAATCCTTCCTCTCAGTTTTCTTCCATTCCTGACACTTCTTCCTCTCAGTCTGTTCCTTCAGCTTGTAAACCTTCTTCTTCAGGGACTAAGAAATATGAATCCTCTCATAAATCCAAGTCTCAGCTCAAGGTGAACGCTTCACCTAAGGACTCCAAAGCCTCAAAGGTTCCTCCAAGAACCAATGAGAAGGGAATCCTTGGAGCTGGTCCCTCTTCTAATCTGGCACTTCCTGGCCCTAAAGCCACCTTCAGCTTTAGGAAGTGCAAACATTATGGTGAAAATACGCATATTGCCAGCAAGTGTCCTTCTGCCGCCAAAGTTGGTTCACCAGCTAAGGGCAATACAGTAACCAAGGCTGAGAAATCAACTAAGGCGAATCCTCCACTAAGGCTACAAAAGAAACCAAAGTGAAGCAAACCGTTGAAGCCACTTCCTCAGGCTCAGTGAAGACAACTCCTGTTGTTAAGTCTTCAGCATCAGACGTTGTGATTCCAACCACTGAAGCCTCTTCCTCAGGCTCAATGAAGATTTCCACTGAAACTACTTTAGTAGTGTTAGAGGTTGTTCCTCTTTCCACTTGATGTATGTTGAGAATTCAACATATAAAGCACTCGTTTTACGTTTTATTAGTTAAATTAGTTTCCTTTTATTCCCACTTTGAGTCATTTTTATTAATTTCTTTATACCTTTGTTATTATGGAGCTAAATATTATAGTTGACTTGTTGGTACTCAAAGGAGGAAGCTAATGGAAGTTTTTGATAAACAAAAGGATGCTACAGCATTGGAGCAGCATCGATCTGATACATGTACAACTTTTTGGAAGACTTATTGATTAAGTTGTTGCCTTTTTGAGCTAATGGAAGACAGATG
Source organism: Cynara cardunculus var. scolymus (assembly GCF_001531365.2). Lineage (NCBI taxonomy): Eukaryota > Viridiplantae > Streptophyta > Magnoliopsida > Asterales > Asteraceae > Cynara > Cynara cardunculus. The sequence goes on from NC_037530.1 coordinate 14,794,914, forward strand.
TAGATAGTTGGATTTTGATTAAAAATCTGAGATTAAGGCTCTTGTTAGGATATTGTACTTTTTAGTTCCTCTAATTGTACTTTCTAACTAGTTTTAGGAAGCTTAGCCTCCAAGATTTGTATTTTTGTCTTTTAGTGCCTCCTTTAGGTATAAAAGGAGGGCTTGGGGATCCATTTTATCATCCATTTTATCCATCAAAAACATTAGCTAGTGTTGAAATCAACCCTCTCCAAGGGTGATTTTTAGTAATCTCTTGAGTTCTTCATCTTTTTCTTCTTTAATATTCTCGTCTTTTATTTTTCGCTCTTTATTTTACGYTCCTTTACGATTATTGTCATTTACATTTCGTTATTTAATTTCCGCAATTTACATTCTCGTCATTTATTTTCTCGTCATTTACATTTTCGTCATTTATTTTCTCGTTATTTACTTTACACAATTTACGTTTATGTCTTTATTTTCCGTCATTTATTTTTTACTTTCCGTTATGAGTAGGTAAGCTTTTACAGCTTTGGTGTGAGACGGAAATGTGAGATTTTCAAACTGAACGAAAGTAGCTAAGTGTTTTCGTAAACGACGTTCCATTGGTTCATTCGAGTTTTTATAAAACCAAGCACACTTCTTGACGGGTTGATCACTTGAAAGTGTTAAAGTGCGATGGACTTAGAGATAAGCCAT
>NC_037530.1:14796016-14816748 GCF_001531365.2 Cynara cardunculus var. scolymus
TGCTGGAATTTGTGTTTGGGTCTCACCTTAAGTCTTACACCCTTGCTTATTTTATGTAATTTGTATTCTGTTTTAATCCACCTTACAATCAAGCAAAAGTCTTCAAAATGGTCATTTGAAATCATCTCTTTCATTGGACTCTAATCTAACTTTGGCTACAATCTCTGTGGACGATAATCTGGTACTTGTACCACTTTATTACTTGGAAAGATGACGTTGGGCCTTATTGTATACTTGCTTTGTGGCCCAATTTCATATAGTCTAAAGATGTGAAATACAACCGACCAAGTTTTTGGCGCCGTTGCCGGGGATTGGCAAGCTAAAAGTTTTATTTTGAGTAAAATAAAAGATTTGATTTTTCTAGTACCTTTGGAATCATTTTTAAAAATGGTGTATGACACGGTCACAACACGGGGAATTTTTCGAATTTGATCCTGATATTGAGAGAACGTTTCACCATAGGAGAAGGGCTCAAAGAGCATTTTTTGCTCTACTCCCTCCAAACATGGCGTTACCTCCCCCAATTATTCCGGAAATACCGCATTTGGAAAACCAACCGCCGGGTTTTGAACCAATTCCACCATTCTCGAACTTTCAACAAGGACACCCACATAATAATAATAATGATAATAATTTGGACACAGAATCGGAACCTAATGAGCACCAAAGAGCACAAACTCCGAACATTATTAATTTGGCAAATTCCAAAAATGGGAGGATCATGGATTATGCTATTCCGGATTTTGAGCAATTAAATTCCGGGATAGTTAGACCACATATGATCGCTCTCCATTTCGAACTAAAACCGATAATGTTTCACATGTTGCAAACGAATGGCCAATTTTCCGGATTACCTTTGGAGGACCCACATTCGCATTTAAAATCTTTTATAGAAATCACTGATGCCTTCCTGATCCCGGGAGTGTCCAATGACACTCTAAGACTCACTTTATTTCCATTTTCGTTAAGGAATCGGGAAAAACATGGTTTAAATCGTTAACTCCGGGTTCTGTGCCGTCATGGAGTAACATGGCGGAAAAAATTTTGCGAAAATATTTCCCACCAACAAGGAACGCTAAGTCTAGAAATGAGATCTGTCTTTTCAAACAAATGGACGATGAGGTTGTTCCTGACGCGTGGGAAAGGTTCAAAGAGGTGTTGAGGAAATGCCCACACCATAACATTCCGTATTGTATTCAACTCGAGACGTTTTACAATGGGTTAAATCCCATGGCAAAACAAATGTTCGATGCGACTGCGGGCGGAGCCTTTACAGCTATGACCTATAATGAAAGATATGAAATCCTAGAAAAGATTTCGGCAAACAATGGGCATTGGGCCGACCCACGTGCTCAATCACAGAAAAAGACTGTTGGGATACATGATGTAGATGCATACACTGCATTAACAACTCAGCTTACCTCCATGACCAACATGCTGAAAAATTTAACTTCTATTCAGGGAGGACAACAAGCTGCTAATACGCCTCTTCCAACAGTCCTCTCTGTGTAATGTGTGTGTTGTGGTGGGAACACTCGTATGAACATTGTCCCCATAATTTTGAATCCATAAACTTTGTTCATAATGGATCTGATCCCTACACCAACAATTACAATGCAAGTTGGAAACAACACCCAAATTTTTCTTGGACCACCTAAGCAGCAAGGAACTTCTAATGTCCAATCATAGCATCATGGAAACATTTCTAACTCTCACCAACAAAGTTTTCAGAATTCCCAACCACCTTTTCAGAACAAGCCACCTCCATAGGCTGACTTATCATCTTCTTTGGAAGCAATGATAAAAGGGTTATTTACGCATGCTCAAGCTCAAAATCAAGCTTTGATAACCCAACAAAACTCTCAAAATCAATCTCTTTTTAATCAGAAAAGTGCGGCTATTAGAAATCTGGAAACCCAAGTCAGTCAACTTGCACTCAATCAGACCAATAGAGTTCTGGGTACTTTGCCTAGTAACACAGAAGTCCCGAGAGCCTTAGGAAAGGAACATGTGAAAGCAGTGACCCTTAGGAGTGGGAAGGAGTTGAAAGAAAAAGTACAAAAAGATAGTATACCCATTTTGATAGAAGCTGATGCTACAGCATTGGTTCCTGCCAAAGAAAGACCGGTCCGACTCTTAGAGAAGAAGGCATCCAAGACCACCACTTCTGTCCCCCCTAGATTAGACTTTCCATTACTTTTTCCTGAGGATGTTTTAAAGAAGTCAAAAGAGACTGAGGTTTTAGAGACCCCTAAGCTTGATGCTAAAATTTCATCTGAACCTCTAGAGGGCACCATAAGACCCAAGGCATTCAAGACCCATCTTGCTCAACACATCCAAGCAAGAATGTGATAAAACTAGTTCCTCCTTATGTTCCTTACCCCCAAAGGTTGAGGAACCAGAAAGAGGAATTTCATTTTAAGAAGTTATTAGATGTGTTCAAAGAATTGCACATCAACATACCACTTATTGAGACAATCGAGCAAATGCCTAGTTATGCTAAGTTCCTCAAGGACATCTTAAGTAAGAAGAAGCTGACCGAGTATGAAACGTAGCTCTTACTAAAGGATATAGTGCACTTCTGACCAACAAGATACCCCCCTACGCTTAAAGACCCGGGAAGTTTCACTATTCCTTGTTCTATAGGTGGGAAAGAGATTGGGAAAGCTTCGTATGACTTAGGTGCTAGTATCAACCTCATGCCTTTATCTGTTTTCAATACCTTAGGCATAGGTGAGGCTAGACCTACCACGATTACACTCCAATTGGCAAACAAATCTATTGCATACCCTAAGGGAAAGATTGAGGATGTGTTAGTGCAAGTTGACAACTTCATTTTTCCGGCAGATTTTATCATCTTAGACTTTGACGCTGATAAGGACATTCCTATCATTTTAGGGAGACCATTCCTAGCCACCAGAAGAACTTTGATAGATGTCCAGAAAGGAGAGCTGACTATGAGACTTCAGGACCAAAAAGTCACATTTAATGTCTTCAACTCTCTAAAGTACCCTGATTACTTGGAAGAGCGTTCAAGAATATCTGGGATAGAAGAGATGTGCTTTGAAGAAGGAATTCAGAAGAACCTTAAGTTGGAAGAAGAGTGTGATGAGGAAATAGAAGAAGATGTTGAGGAAATAGGAAATGATGTTGTCCCAGTGAATGTTGTAGCATCTGAGCTGTTGGAAAATAGTGAGCAGAAAGACTTCACCCCATCTATTGTATCAGCATTTGACTTAGATTCTGAGAATGATGCACTCTTGCACACGACCTCTGAGGCATATTTGGTTGAGATCATGAATTTCCTTGGAATGCATGAGACTGATTGGAAGCCTTGCACTCAATTCATGTTGAAAACCTTTAAGGCTGCCAATTTGTCCTCTGATAAGAATGTTTGGATAAGCTTTATTAGACATTATTTATCATCGACTAATCAGAACAACTCCATTTTTGTAGAAAGGTTGGTGTTTTTGTTTAGTCTCATAACAGGTGAGAAGATCAACTTTTATGAAAACATTCTGAAGGCCATCAAGGTGGATAATAAGAGTCTGTTTGAAGAGAATGAGAAGTTGAAGAAGAAGATGGCAGTCCGGAGCACACAGCCTACTCCTACGGAGTAGAACAGGTTCTACCACCGTACTTTAGTCTCCATATTTTATTTCTTTGAGTCGGGAATAGTCTTTAATAGTTTTTAGTCTTATTTTTTTATGCATGATCACTTAAGTTGAGGTATGTTGCACATGAGATCATAGTCTCAATAATTCTACGGATTACTTGTCATTCAACCAAATCACTTTGTTCAAAACTAGAACTAGCAAATCATTTTTTGGGAAAACACTTTGATCACACAATTCACAATAGGAAATGATATATGCCTTCTTTTCTATGATCATATTAAGCCACTTGCACCCTTTCAAACACCGTCTACCCCACAAAGCTCCAATGAGGACATTGTCGAATTTAAGTTTGGGGGAGGAGTTTATATAAGGACAAAAAGTCAATACAAAAGAGCAAAGCTCTAAATTGACTCCTTATCGCAAAAGGGTTTGGAAAAACACAACAAAAGTCCCATAAGGGCTATGTGTTTTGGAAAATGTTATGAAAAAGCACAACAAAAGTCCCATAGGGGCTATGTGCACACTCCAAGCAAAAGAGGCCAAAGTGCCCAAAAATTTAAAATTTTATATGTGGAGTACATAAAGAAAAAGGCTATGAGAGAAAAGAAATGCCAAAGAGAGTAACCCTATAAGCCCTATTGATCCTAAAAATATGATTATGTTTGAGCTTAACAAAGAAAAGGGTAATGCTAGCTTATGGTTCACACAAAAAACTTGGTTTTGAGTGACTCATCTTGGATTTATGAAAGGCAATGAACTTCATGTTTGGTATAACTCTCATTGAGTGGGAATTTAATGCCTTAGTCATGCATTTTTTTCAAATAGAGTCTTTTTGTTTGTTTTTTTGTTGCTTGGGGACAAGCAACGGTTTAAGTTTGGGGGTGTGATGTATGTTGAGAATTCAACATATAAAGCACTCATTTTACGTTTTATTAGTTAAATTAGTTTCCTTTTATTCCCACTTTGAGTCATTTTTATTAATTTCTTTATACCTTTGTTATTATGGAGCTAAATATTGTGGTTGACTTGTTGGTACTCAAAGAAGGAAGCTAATGGAAGTTTTTGATAAACAGCAGGATGCTACAGCATTGGAGCAGCAGCGATCTGATACATGTACAACTTTTTGGAAGACTTATTGATTAAGTTGTTGCCTTTTTGAGCTAATGGAAGACAGCTGTAGATAGCTGGGTTTTGATTAAACATCTGAGATTAAGGCTCTTGTTAGGATATTGTACTTTTTAGTTCCTCTAATTGTACTTTNTTTTACGTTTTATTAGTTAAATTAGTTTCCTTTTATTCCCACTTTGAGTCATTTTTATTAATTTCTTTATACCTTTGTTATTATGGAGCTAAATATTATAGTTGACTTGTTGGTACTCAAAGGAGGAAGCTAATGGAAGTTTTTGATAAACAAAAGGATGCTACAGCATTGGAGCAGCATCGATCTGATACATGTACAACTTTTTGGAAGACTTATTGATTAAGTTGTTGCCTTTTTGAGCTAATGGAAGACAGATGTAGATAGTTGGATTTTGATTAAAAATCTGAGATTAAGGCTCTTGTTAGGATATTGTACTTTTTAGTTCCTCTAATTGTACTTTCTAACTAGTTTTAGGAAGCTTAGCCTCCAAGATTTGTATTTTTGTCTTTTAGTGCCTCCTTTAGGTATAAAAGGAGGGCTTGGGGATCCATTTTATCATCCATTTTATCCATCAAAAACATTAGCTAGTGTTGAAATCAACCCTCTCCAAGGGTGATTTTTAGTAATCTCTTGAGTTCTTCATCTTTTTCTTCTTTAATATTCTCGTCTTTTATTTTTCGCTCTTTATTTTACGYTCCTTTACGATTATTGTCATTTACATTTCGTTATTTAATTTCCGCAATTTACATTCTCGTCATTTATTTTCTCGTCATTTACATTTTCGTCATTTATTTTCTCGTTATTTACTTTACACAATTTACGTTTATGTCTTTATTTTCCGTCATTTATTTTTTACTTTCCGTTATGAGTAGGTAAGCTTTTACAGCTTTGGTGTGAGACGGAAATGTGAGATTTTCAAACTGAACGAAAGTAGCTAAGTGTTTTCGTAAACGACGTTCCATTGGTTCATTCGAGTTTTTATAAAACCAAGCACACTTCTTGACGGGTTGATCACTTGAAAGTGTTAAAGTGCGATGGACTTAGAGATAAGCCATTGATATGCACGTCAACTTGGATGACATAAGAGGTAGACTTGAGAAAGTTGCCGACAAGGAGACTTGTCATTTATGTTTTTCAAAACTTAATTCCCGACGGGTTGGTCACTCTTCGAAAGTGTCAAAGTGTGATAGATTCAGAGATGAACTATCAAGAATACGCCAACTCGAATGATATGGGTATCGACTCGAGAGAGTGATTTTTAACAAAGAGATTTGTTTATCCATATATTTTGAAAACACCATCGTGTCACTATCCCCGGTCCGGACACCACATAGAGATATGGGTGGAAAGCTATAAGATAGTGCAATGGTGAAGTCCGAGAGGTATGCCTTCAAAATAGATGGTGGAACTTAGTTTCGAAACACTACTTGCTGTAGCATTCCTATAGCATTGGCTGCTAGAATTTGTGTTTGGGTCTCACCATAAGTCTTACACCCCTTGCTTCTTTTATGTAATTTGTATTCTGTTTAAATTCACTTTACAATCAAGCAAAAGTCTTCAAAATCGTCATCTGAAATCATCTCTTTCATTGGACTCTAATCTAACTTTGGCTACAATCTCTGTGGACGATAATTCGGTACTTGTACCATTTTATTACATGGAAAGACGATGTTGGGCCGTATTGTATACTTGCTTTGTGGCCTAATTTCATATAGTCTAAAGGTGTGAAATACAACCGACCACCACTCAACCCTCTTCAGGTTTAGTGATGCCATATACTGACGATGCTTCCTCAGTACCAGTGGATGATGCCTCTAACAGTGCTGGACCCTAATAGCTGGGTACCAATAGCATTTTTAAAATGTTCCTTTGTGCAGGATGTCAAAGGCATATGGTATCTCGATAGGGGATGCTCAAGGCATATGATTGGAGACAAATCCCTGCTAATCCATTACAAGGAAGAAAGAGGACCTTCCGTGACCTTTGGAGGAAACAGAAAAGGTTATACCAGAGGTTTTGGTATATTAACCAATGGTGCAACAACATTCAAGCGAGTTGCATATGTTGAAGGACTGAAACACAATCTTCTAAGCATCAGTCAACTGTGTGACAAACACTACACAGTAAAATTCTCGAAGAATTCATGTCAGGTCTTTGACAAGGATGATAAGGTTTCCCTGACCGGTTTTCGCCTAGAGAATGTATATATCATCAATATGAATTTCTCCACCATTGAGAATAACTGTTTATGGCACAAACGGCTCTCACATCTCAACTTCAAGACACTCAGTGAGCTGTCAAGAAATGATCTTGTCACTGGTCTTCCTCAACACTCTTTTGCAAAGGAATCTCTTTGTTCAGCATGTGAAAAGAAAAACACACAAGAGCTAGCTACTACACATGGATCTCTTAGGTCCAGTCAACGTGCAATATATCGCTGGAAAGAAGTTTGCACTCGTCATAGTTGATGAGTATTCCAGGTACACTTGGGTCTTCTTCCTCAGATCCTAAGATGAAGCACCTGAAGATATCATTTCTTTCATCAAGAAAATAGAAGTACTCAACAACATCAAGGTACGATCTATTAGAAGTGACCATGGTACTGAATTCAAAAACAGTACTATGGATGACTTCTTTGAGAACAATGGAATTTCTCACAACTTTTCTTCATTGAGAACTCCTTCGAAGAATGGGGTCATTGAAAGAAGAAATCGAACAATCATAGAGGCTGCTCGATCAATGCTCAGCGAATCCCATCTCCCTACTCAATTATGGGCTGAAGCTGTCAATACTGATTGTATTACTCAAAATCGGTCGCTGATCGTAAAGAGGTTCAAGAAGACAGCTTATGAATTTTTTCATGAAAGAAAGCCTTCTATAAGTTTTCTACACATATTTGGTTGTACTTGTTACATTCTCAACAATCGCGACCAACTTAGAAAGTTTGATCCCAAAGTTAATGAATGAATCTTTCTTCGATATTCTTTAATATCCAAAGCCTTCAGAGTATTCAACAAACGAAGACAAATGACAGAAGAAACTATTCATGTGACCTTTGACGAATCTCAATCAGCTAATTCAAAATCCATCTTAAATGATAATGATGAATTAGAAAATTGGATGTTCTCTCACTATAGACAACCTGAAGCTTGCTACAGTGTTCCTCTCAACACTGAATCTCATGAAGCTGAAGATGATCCACTTATCATTCCAGTTACAGCTAGTCACTCCAACGCATCTTCTTCAGAGATTGTTGTCGTGCCCATTAGTTGTATTCCTCCTTCTACTTCAAACACTGATCAATCAGTGAATGAAATGCCTTCAGTATTTGAACTTGTTTCAGTCGTTGAATCTGAGGCTCCTTTAGCAATTGTTCCAATTGTTGAAGACACTGCAGCTGAAGCCTCATCTTCTATTTTTGAACTTATCTACTCAGATAAAATTCCTCTACCAGCTCAGCGATGGACTAAAGACCATCTAATTCATCAAATTCTTGGTGATCCAGATGCAGGTATCAAGACTCGTCGTGGTCTAGGTAATATATGTCTCTTTGTCAACTTTCTTTCTTTAGTTGAACCCAAGAAAATCAATGATGCTATCTCTGAACCTAGTTGGGTCCTTGCCATGCAAGAGGAGCTCATTGAGTTTGATAGGAAGAAAGTCTGGTACCTTGTCCCAAGTCTAATACCTTGTCCCACGTCCTAGTGACAAATCAGTGATAGGCACTAAATGAGTCTATCGCAATAAGTTGGATGAGGAAGGTGTGGTAACCCGTAACAAGGCTCGACTTATTGCTCAAGGTTATAGACAAGAAGAAGAGATCGATTATGACAAAACCTTCGCACCAGTGGCTAGACTCGAAGCTATTCGACTCTTCCTAGCCTTTGCTGCCCATAGAGACTTTAAAATCTACCAAATGGATGTAAAGAGCACTTTCCTAAATGGGAAACTTCAAGAGAAAGTTTTTGTTGAACAACCTCCAGGGTTTCTCGACCCTAAGTATCCAAACCACGTTTATCGTTTGGATAAAGCTCTTTATGGGTTAAAACAGACTCCTCGTGCCTAGTATGATACCCTTTCCTTATTTCTCATCTTTGAGAAATTTGTTCGTGGAAAGATTGGCCAGACCTTATTTCTTAGGAAAGTTAAGGGTCACATCATTATAGTCTAAATTTATGTCGATGATATTATATTTGGATCAACTAATCCCTCTTTGTGTTTTCAGTTTGCTGATCGCATGAAGAAAGAATATCAGACGAGCATGATGGGAGAACTAACCTTCTTTTTAGGTCTCCAGATCAAACAATCAGATAAAGGTATATTTATCAATCAAAGTAAGTATGTTCGTGACAGACTGAAGAAGTTTGATTTATCAAACAGTTCATCTATGAAGACTCCAATGGCTCCTCCACTCTTTCTCAACAAGTATCCAAATGGAAAGCTTGTAAACGTAACTGTTTATAGAGGAATGATCGTTCTCTGCTGTATCTAATAGCTAGTCGACCAGATATCATGTACTCTACCTGCTTATGTGCAAGATATCAAGCTGAACCTAAGGAATCCCATCTGATTGCTGTAAAACGCATTTTCAGATATCTTAAGGGAACTCCTAACATGGGTCTTTGGTACCCTAAAGGTTCAAGTTTTGACCTGATTTTGCAGGTTCCAAAATTGATAGGAAAAGCACAACTGGAGGTTGTCAGCTTCTAGGTGGAAAGTTGGTGAGCTGGACAAGCAAGAAACAAAACTCAGTGTCCACATCAACAACTGAAGCTGAATACCTAGCCGCTGGTAGTTGTTGTGCCCAAATTCTTTGGATGGAAAACCAGTTGATGGACTATGATCTTCAATTTTCGAAAGTTCCTATTTATTATGATAGAACTAGTGTTATTGCAATTGCAAATAACCCTGTACTTCACTCTAAGACCAAACATATTGAGATTCGATATCATTTTATTAGAGATCATGTTATGAATTGTGACATTGAACTTCACTTCGTTCCAACTGAGTATCACCTCGCTGACCTTTTCACCAAGCCTCTTGATGAGACAAGATTTAATATCTTGATCAGCGAACTAGGGATGCTAAACGCTGAAAAATAATCTTCAGCTATTAACATCACTCAGTAAGTGAAATGACTCAGTGCTCTATCTCTAACACTGAACTCTTGAGTAAATGTATCTATTCTCTCTAAGGTATTATTACTTATCTCTTTTCTTCAAAACTTAAAACCTTCACTAAAGCCTTTCTTCTTTAGTGACTAAAATAGTTTAAAAGTTGGTTTTAGTGATTCTTCGATCACTGAACATAAATAAGTATATCTCTTGTATACTTATTGTTTCTTAAAAAATCAAAATGATCACTGAATCTTTTATGTTCAGTGATTCTTTTTAAAATGCCAGAATCAGTGATTCTCTTATCACTGAAACGAAAGTCTTTAAAACTATCACTGGAGCCTTTCTACATCAGTGATAAAAAATGTTTTAAAATGTCCTTCAAGACCAACAACCACATTGCCTTGTTGGACATCCCTTCGATCAAGGCGTTTTACCAAGAGGTGGCTGATTTTCGTAAACAGTCGTCACTCGCGTTTGCCCTCAACCATGAATCTGTCATGGTTAAGGAAGTTTTACAGCAGTTCTGGTTCACTGCTAAGGTGGTCGATGTCGAAGACAAACATGGCCGCCAAGTAGAACAAATCAACTTCACTTTCAACCGCATGACTATGAAGTTTGGCATGAACACGATGAGGATGGCTCTTCGCCTTCCCAAAGGCCCCTTCAACAGCGAGCCCACAACGGCTGAGATTATCCAATGTCTTGATGTCATTGGCTATCAAAGGCCAATGAAGAAGGACTCAAATGCTCCCATGAAGTCCTTGTCGAAGATTGAGAAAAACAGGATGTCAGCGATCTGGCAATACTGGAGGTCATGACCAGGCTTCTAGGATTGCCTTGATGATTGGCATATCTATGATTCAATGTCACAATATAAATTATGTTGCGGTCATTTTCAATGACCTGGTGCAAAAGCTGAACAAGCGCCAGCGAGAAAAGGTGGTGTCTTATACCAGGTTCCTTTCTATGGTCTTTGCCAAGATCTTTGGAGAGAAATACTCCAAGGAAGGAAACCTTCAGGTTTGCAAGCTTGGATCCAGGATTCTGGATCATAAGCTAAGGGATGGTGATGTTGCACTCTCTTCTATAGTGCCCTTCATTCCCTCCTCCCCTCCAAAAGACCTTCACAACCAACTCTTGGTTCTCCACAGAGCCAAGAAGGCCAAAAAGGGGATAGCCACATCTATGGCTGAGACCTCTCGACAGGTTTCAACTATTGAAACCATCCTTAACCCTGAGGCAATATTAGCTAACCCTCCTAGATCTTCAGTGACTTCTCCAATCACTGTCGTATCAGTGGAACCTACCCCCAACCACCTTAGTGACCCAAATCACTGAAACACACACCACTGGACCTGAGGCTGCTCCTCTCGAGGCACCTCAGCATACAAATGCCCATCCTCTTGAGGACATCTTTGCTCAGGCCAGTGCTAATCCTTTGGATGACACTGATGGCTCCTCAGGTATTCCATCTTCCTATCCCTCCATTTTTTCTAACCCTGAGCTTCTTAATGCTCACTCCTTATCTCTTGCAGGTCCTTTTGCGCCCCAGTCTATGGACGTAGAAGAGGAAGAAGAAAATGGGGAAGAGAAGGAAGAAGATGGCGAGGATGATGCCTTTGACGAAGATTATGACATGGCATCAGATGTTAAGCTTCTTCTCCCAGCCGTCGATTCTGTCTTCTGCAAAATGGCTGAAGTTCATTGAAAGATGCCTCGCAAGGCTGAACTTGATGCGGACCTGTCAGCTGTCAAAGCCAATGTTCAAGAAGTAAGGAGTCATCTCTTGACTCCTCCAAGAAGCTGTCCAAGCCAACACTGATGCCATCGTTGTTCTATCCAGCAAAGCTGATGATGCTCAGGCTCAATCTCTTTAGCAGATGGGACTTCTTCAGTAGATCCTGGATGTTGTCCGTCAACCAGCTCCAGTGATCTCGCCTTCCTTCTCCGCTGATGCGTTTAGCTCAATGAGATGCGTGAAGCGACGATAACTCTAGCCAGCGCTCTGTTAAGGCTAGAGGAAATGATGGTTCTCCAGCATCAGCGCTTGGATGAACTATCTGGCTTATACTCCCAAGTCTTAGCCAGAGAGGGGGAGATAAGGTCCAACGCTGCTGGACCATCTGTACAGCTGCTCCAGCAATCCTCGCAGCTGAAGCTCCTAGAGCTGAGGCTGAGGTTGCTCAAGTTATCCCAACCTCCAGTGAAGCTGCTATAGCTGAGGAAGTTGATGCCATCCCAAGGGATGATGATCTTCCCATCACCTCTGCACCTGTTGTTGGTGATGATGATGATGAAGACGAAGACAATGAAGATGAAGATGACGAACCTGATCTTACAGACCCCGGAAGTGACTTAGATGGTGATGATGACGACGCTAATGAAAATGACTTCACCATCCAGTATCAAAATCCAACAATCGCCACCAAAGGAGTCGCCCTTAGGGATTCTGCATCCCAGAGGGAGCAAAGGGAAGAAGAGTCTGCTCCATCAACGAACCAGGACCCCAAGTCAAAAGGCAAAGCGGTCGTTGAAGAAGGGAATCTGAAGGTATTGTTCAATATCCCTCAACCCTTATTTGAAGACTCTACCTCTCAGATAGTAGTCACTTCTCTTTATCAGCTTCAGATCCCATCAACTACCTGCGGTCAACTAGAGTGGGTTCCTGAAAACCCTGTCTCCAATGCTCCCACCGACCAACAGATGGCTCAGCTAAAGAAGTAACTCGACCAGACTAGAGTAATAATTCCTCTTCGTACCTCTAGTGGTGGTGAGTTTGACTTCCTTTCAGAAGATGAAAGACTCGAGGCATTAAGGGCTGAAGAAGAGCTAGAGCTTCAGAGAAAACAGACTGAAGACAACTTAAAGTTGGCCAAGTCACTAGCTGAGAAGATTCTCCCAAAGAGAAAGTCCAAGAAAAAGGTGAACGTTGTCCAAGCCCAAGCTAAACTTCTTTCCATTGCAGAACATGAAGCTGGCTGAGAAGGACAAGCGCTGGAGCGAAGCAAAGCTGAAGAAAAGAGTCAGTCCTCGACCGATCATAAGCGTCAGCATCAGTGGACGATCAAAAGACGGTGGAACACTGGTCTCAATGCTCATCACCAGGGACAATCTCGATGCCATCACCGAGTACCCTTCCTACCTTAGCCGCTATGGATACAGCGAATGGGTGGAGATCAGGCAATCCATTCAGCGATCCAAGTCGAGACATAAGTTGATTATCGAAGACATCATCAACGATCTCATCAAAAGGATATCCAGGTATGTCGCAGTCCCTGAAAGGCCTTCTCTGAAGAAAGGTGGAAGGAACAAGATAAAGCTCTCTAATCCTAATGATGGACCAATCCTAAGGAACGAACATGAAACAAGGTTCTCCTTAGATGAAATCCTGAAGGAACATGAGAGTATAGACATTTCTATGCTGAATCTTGACTTGCCAGATAAGGGTCCCTATACACCCAACTCTATGCATTTCAAACCTGAGTTAGGAGTTATATTTCTTGACTATGAAGGTGAAGTCAGATTTCAGAGAATGTCTGAGCTACATCTATGTCCAATGAGTCATCTTGTTTATCTAATGCTCTGGACAGATGATAGCATGCCAGGAAAAGTAGTGGACCTGAAGATACGAAGAGAATTCCTACGTCGAAAGAATCTTGGTGAAGATGTAGCTGGCTACATAGATCTAAGTTTCCTAGATTAGTTTCTCTTTGTAATATTGTTCACTTTTTCTTGTAAATCTATTTACTATGTCTACTTTCAGTGATTAATCTTCTAGTCTGTAAGTATTAGACATGTACTGAACTACTTGTACTATTTCCAATTATTATAATATAAGTATTTCTTGTACTTCACTGAAAAAGATCCCTGAAAAAAGTAATAGGGACACAAGTCTATGAGTTCCAGTGTTACTTTTTACATTCACTGACAATCTATAAGTCAGTCAATAAGCTTTCAGTTTCAGTTTCTATCCTTGTAACTTTTCTTAAATATGACTTAAGAAAATTCTTCAAGCAAAGACTGACTCACTGAAAAAGATCCCAAAATAGTAAAAAAGGACATGTACTTTATATGTTACTTTCCTTACTGTTATTTGATAAAACAACTTTCCTTATGATTGTCTTGCTATCATCAAATAGGGGGAGATTGTTGATTCTCTCTCACAGTGATTTGATGATAATCCATTTTATTCTATTCGAAAGTATTTTTGTTTTTGTCTTTTCAGTTCCAGCGATCTTCACTGAGTTTGTTCAGTGATCGCTGAAGAACTTGTATTGTAAAATTCAATCAGCGACAGCGATACTTCAAGAAGACAACACTCACACCAAAGAACCTTCAGCAAATGTCGAAGATTGAAACTGAAGATTAGAGACTGGCGAGTACGTGATTTGAAGCGGTACTCACTGATTACAATCTTGTCTACATATGTGTGAAGACTGTCCAAGCCTCAGCAAATGCTAAAGAGACCTTCAGGTTATTCCAGCATTCAGTGATTAAATGAAGCTTGCGAAGCACGATAGTTGCTATTTTGACTCTACTACCCACCAACTTTGTGAAAGAATGTCTGTTCATGAATTGTCTTTTGTATTATTCACTGCAGCAAAGGACAAGCCTTCTCCTTAAGGCTTGACACGCATTCTATCCCTACCATGTTGCATTAAATGTGCATTTAATGCAATAGGTAAAAATAGAAGTGTTCTTTCTCCATGCAGAGTGCGCGAAACACACTCTTTTAACCTAAACCTTACTCTGAGCATCTTTGAGCTTAAATAAAAGAACTTACTTTCCTCTACAGCAAATCTTTTCTTATTTGCTAAGATTTAGTGTGTAATCTAAAGATTGTTTAAATAGGTTTTTCTTACCTTATCTTTCCGCAAACAGTTTTGTAAAATTTGTATTGATCTTCTTTTATCAATATATATTTTAAATTTGAAAATATTGTGTTTGTATTCATCCCCCCCCCTTCTATAAGTTGTTATACATATCTTGTAGACCCTAACGGGACCAACAGAGGCAGAGCGTTTCTCTTGCAGTCCAGGAAAGTCTTCATTCAGAGCTGTGTAGACTAGTCTTTTGATGTCGTGTTCAACGCTATTTGAAAATCGTTCTTTGCTCTGAATTTGACTAGAGTCCCCATAGTCTCTATAATCGCTCTCCGAGCCATCCTATACCTTATCCCACGATCCTCCGATTGAGTAGTGTGTCCATACAAATCAATCAAGTCCCATGATCAGGTCGTTGTCGTTGAAGACACTGATCATCCCGTGTACCCGCTCAACGGTATACTCGATGTATCGATGAAAACTTTTTGTTATGCAAATTAGAAATCAAACGTCATTTCCCACAACCATATCTCTATTGTTGTTACGAAGAATATGAAGATTATTTCATGTTTCCAAAAAGGGGTCTGCTAAAATTAGCAGCCTTATAAGTTGTCACAAAATGGATATTCTCTTATACGAACATCTTTCATATAATTTTTCATCTTCTCACTAATGTCGGATACCAAACTCATCATATTTCAAGATTTAAGAAAATATTTTATTCTCATGATGTCAGCTAATTACCTATTGTTAAATATATTGACTATTTAGAACTCAAACAATATGTCGCATAACCATACCATTATCGTTGTCATAAATAGTTTGAAGATCTGTTTTCCAAGAAAAGGTCTGCTAAAATTAGCCGACCCTATGAGTTACACGAATAAGCATTATCTACTCTTGTTAATATATACCCACATCTTTCATAAAAGTTCATCTTCTCACCAATGTAAGATTTCCAAATTCACCACATTTTAAGATTTATAAAGATCCTTCATCATTTCTTATAGCCACCTTCATTCTATAATCTAGCACTCTCTCGTCAATTTAAGGTGATTAAAACAACACCACAATGCAAGGTACAAAAACACTCAAAATCTCACAATGTCGCCTTAATACACTTTGTTTTTTCTTTAATACATATAAGGATTTTTTTCTATTTATAGATATAAAGATTTATGTCATGTCTTGTAAAATTTCTCTATTGTGGGTTTGTCAAAAGACATTTTTAGCCAAGTAAACATTTTAATTATCAGTCACCCCATCTTTTTTCATATAGTCATTTTCATACTGCAATATTTGAAAATTAAAGATTAATTTTAGTTATAATAAATAAAAACAGTCAATAGATTGTTCTTATCTATACTACTTTATTAAACAAATTTACTAAAAGTCTTAAAGTCTTAAAATTTTAAATGACCAAAATACCCTTATCTATCCTACCTTTACCTTTACTTTTCAACCTTTTCCCTTTACCCCAAATCGTCGCTTCCCTTTACCGGATGTCTCACTTTTCCTTTTAGGGTTTACCTTCCCAACATGATGATTCAGACCAACGCCTCGATCTCCATGACGATTTAGACCATCAATGCCGTCTCATATATACCAATCCATCGATCCCCTTCCATCACTCATCCATCCCTCCTCTTCCCTTTCCATTATCCTTCATCCATCATTCGAATCAGGTCGTTCATCCACCGCTCCTCTTCCGGTTCGAATCAGGTAAACACTCGCTCATCCTTTCTGTTTCTGTTTCTCTAAATACGATCAACGACAGTACAATCCCAAATCCGAACAATAGAGTTGAGTTAATTGAAGTATGCATTAAGCTTACAAACATTACTATGCTGATAAAATATGCACACTGTGTGGCCATATTAATGGAACATTTGGCTCTTCAAATTAGTAGAAAATTTAGTATCAAATTCTCTAAAGATGAACAATACCAAGTTCAGAAAGCATCATGATAATGCATAATTGTCTTTTGTGTTACAGTTGTAAACAAATAATTTTATGTGCGGTGCCAATTTTTTATGTTCATATAGTTGGAAGTGATGGTACTCGTTTCTGGCAGGATTTCAGTTTGCGTACTTCTTTAATATTTTAGTGGGGTGCCAATTTACTTATTTACATTTATATGGAACACCAACAATTTGCATATTTTATCCTTCTACATAGCTAAGTAGTTGTCTAATTCTACTTCTCATTTCTTTTTGTTGTCTTGTTTATGCCTATCAAACTGAACTAATATATATGTAGGTCATCAGTGGCCATTTGGGATGGGTGAGATCTATCGCATTTGATCCAAGTAATCAGTGGTTCTGTACGGGCTCTGCTGATCGAACGATCAAGGTAATCATTATAATTCTTTTCAGTACATGTTAGGGAACAAATATTATTTTCTCCAGTATTAAGATTGTGATTCCTTAGAAGAGTATGAGTTTTTTTGAAATGGAGACCAGCCTTTTTTGACCATAAGATTATGAGCTTGTTTATTGGACTGGGTACATCATGCATGTGTGCAATTGCTAAAGGTACTCCACCACTATCTGATGGTTCTCAACTCACTTTGCTCTATCCATTATGGTTCTGGAATCATGGTTACCTGGGTTTTCCTATAATGTCATGTGGCAATCTGGTTTCGACTGAACAATATCAAAATAGTAAGCCTTCTACTACAGTTATTGTCATTTATGTTTCCCTTTGTTGTCTTAAAGATTAAGATTTCTGATGGTCCCAGAAGAGTAGGTACATTAAGTTACCAATGTAAACATGTAAATTCAAGAGCTGCTTTCGTCTTTTCTTTGATTGTGTTGAGTAAACTCTGAAATAAGTTACCAACCAGTTCTATCTCGTATGGTTTTCTCTTCTTATTACCATCTACTAGCTCACTTTCTTCATCAAGTTATTCCCAATAGTTTTCCGTAACGCTTCCGTCACTGTGGACCTTGTAACCAGGTCCCATTCGGTAGTATTTGCAATGAACGTTTCTTGCCATTGTTATCGTTTACACAACAAATGGAACCCACGAGAGGGTTCCGTCCATGATCACATCCCTCCCTTCGTTTTGAGAATGTCCTATAAGACGGTTGTTTTATAAGGCATTTTTTTTCAGATAATGTCATATATAAGTTAACTGATTGAATTATGCAACCAGGTAGCCAACTTCCAGTAAAGCATTTTGTTGTTTCGGCAAGCTCTTTTAGCTTTGAGCTTACATCCTGCACCTGCTGTCTTATCCCTGTAAGTTATTTTTTTAGAAGTCAAAATGGTTAAAATTTGATTAAAACAGGCAGTTGATGTGGGTTTATCTTTGTTTATGTTTTGCTGACAGGCAGTTAATGTATACTATAATCTCTCATCTCCCGATTAGGGTTATCACTTATATTCTCTCCATCGATTCCTTAGCCTGTGTACCGATTTACCGATTCACTCTCCTTTAAAATCCAGGTAATTTATTTTTCTGTGTTGATTTCTTTCGAAGGTGTTTGTTTGTTTGTCGTATTTGTGTGTTAATTTCCATCTTCACTTCTCTGTGTACTGATTCAAACTCTATGTGTTTTGTTTTTTTATATCAGTTGCATGAAAGGTGTTTGAGGAAGTCATCTTCACATATATTTCTTAGTCATCTTCACATATATTTGTCCATGTAAACAGAAGTGTATTGAACATGTCCCTTCTTATTGGGTTGTACAGTCGTAACTCGTAAGTATCTTGTGTTAAATTGGTCTGCATTTTCAGTTTTGAACTTGGTTATGTTGGTGGATTAAAATATAAAGTTTCATAGGTTTCTTGTTTCTGGTCTCTATTTTCTGTCATTCTAACCCGGTGACATTAAAACACACATTTTAGCAACAAACTAAAAAGACATTGCTGAGATAAATGTGACATTTTCACCATATTTTGACAGGTTGTAAGCATAGCGTGATATTGTGAAATCGTTTTGTTATTTCAGGTTTAGCTTTGGTCTTTCAATCTTCAAGGTCATTGCAGAAATGGGAGTTGAGTTAATATTCTGAACACAATCATCAGTTTCAAATTAGGCACTCACAATAGTCCTCTACCATGTCTCAACAGATGGCATGTTGATGAGTCACCTTAGAGGGTGCTTTCATGTACTAATAATGTTTTAATGCTCTTACTAATTTGTTTCTTTAGGATTTTTTTTGCGCTTGTATGTGTACTATGTAGTTTCAGTTAGTTCTGATCCTCTTTCATTGGAATATTGTGTTCGTTTGAACCTTGTTCATTGATTTTAGTTGGTGAAATGTTTGGATTATTGATGACTTAGCCAACAGGCTTTGCTTATGTCTTCTGATGAATGTGGAACATAAATTTTAGACTTTTTGAATGAGAAATTATATAAATTTTTCATTTTTTGGATTTACGATACAACATGTGAACCACCAAGTATTTCAAAGATATTTTGCATAAAAAATGATATTTAAAAGTTAAATATATCTTGATAGAACCTTTATATCTCGCCGCATTGCGCGGGTACACAACTAATATAACTTTAAGAGTTATTATTTCAACTTTATCGTATAAAGTATCTAACAATGTCACCTTATTACTCTTCATTGTTATTTTAAAGTCTATTAATATAAAATAATTTATCATATAAATAGGCTTTTTGCAAAATTATGGTAAGTTAAAAATGAACTAACTCTATTTGTTAACATAAAAGTATTCTTTTATATATGTATATAAATAGATTCTTTTAATGAAAATAGGGTGGGTTAAAATGAGCTAACCTCGTGTGCAGGGACAGACCTAGGTGGTTTAAGTGGTTGCATGAGCCACTGTTTCGTTCCTCTATCGTAGTGTAAAAAATTATAGGGATATGAAAAAATGTCACCGTATCAAGTTGTGTGTCATCGTATATATTTGGAAATTATAATGAGAATACAAGTTTCCTCTGATAGAGTTCATTTGCAAGTCCTTTCTTCTACCCAGACCCAAGTTCGAACCATATTCCTATCATTTTCTTAGTTTTTATCTTTTAATTTTAGATTTATTATTTTTTTGAAAAAATTTGTAATAAAAGACTTGAACATAGACCCTCTACATACGAAAATCAATGAACTAACCAACAGACCAATGATGATTTTGTGAAAAATATTTCTATATTTATTTCTTATAGTCAAATGATGCCACAACTTTAAAAAATTTATACGTTAGTGTCTATTCCTGTGTTGACACAAAAGCACCTGCCCCCTTTCATTTTAGTATTTGAAAATACTCATACCTCATTTTGTCAAATCATAATATCATCTTTCGTTTCTCTCATAGCAACTACGTCTTTCAACATCTGTTTTTTTATCAACGTGGGAAAACCAGGGCCAGCCCTATGGGTGAGCAGCCCGAGCGGCGACCCAAGGCATCCCAAGCCCAAGGGCATCAAATAGCCCAATACTAGTTGTATAGTCATTAAAAGTTAAATGAAATTGGTATCAGAAAGATTTGAACTCAAGTCATCTAGTATTATTAGAAGGCT
This sequence comes from Cynara cardunculus var. scolymus, assembly GCF_001531365.2. Taxonomy (NCBI): domain Eukaryota; kingdom Viridiplantae; phylum Streptophyta; class Magnoliopsida; order Asterales; family Asteraceae; genus Cynara; species Cynara cardunculus. The sequence goes on from NC_037530.1 coordinate 14,816,212, forward strand.
TTTACCAATGAGCTAGAGATTATTTTGTTTATATTTATCTAGATTTCACTTCTAATACTTCGTTCCCTATTCCCCATTTTCTTTTATTCACTTCTGATTATTTTTAAGGTTCATTTTTGTCGTGATTTTACAACAATAAATATTTATTTGAAAAAAAAAAAGTAATAGCACAATTAATATTTGTGTAACTTATTATTTTAAGAAGATCCTATAATAATACTTGAAAACTTATTATTTTTGTTATGTGTATAATTTCGTCAAATATGTTCAAGAAATTCGATGTGGATTTATTGCTTGGTAAAGGGCATCTCATTATTACCAAACTCCCATTTTTATATCAATTTTCTCACAATTTCACTACAATTCTACACCAACTGATGTTGGTAAAATGTACAACAAATTTGGTATTTAATATTTATGCAAGTTTGATGTCTATATAATATTAATTTATTTGAATAGATATGCTATTTTAGTTATAATATTTATTGATATTATATTATAAATTATACTTATATTAGTTCATATATGATATATATG
>NC_037530.1:14816783-14818489 GCF_001531365.2 Cynara cardunculus var. scolymus
ACACACACACACACACACATATATATATATATATATATATGTGTGTGTGTGTGTGTGTGTGTATTATGATTCAAGAAAATACAAAAGAAATGCATAAACGAAGATGAAATTTGACTAACACATAGTAGAAATTTAATTGTCTGTATAGTCTTTGTTCAAATGTGTTATAAAATTATTTTATCATAACTAATGTGTAGAATTTGTATAAACTAATAAAAGTGAGGATATTTTTAAAAAAGGTATATAAGTTAAGAATATGAAATATACTTCTAATAATTTATTTGATGCAAAAAATAATATAATGTGTAATAATGAATGAAATGTCAATTTCCGAAAATTTTAAAAGGAATCTGATGTAAAGATCAAGGAGAGTAACTTTAAAGATGGCAAAAGACTCAAAAGGAATGCGACTGGAGATGATTACAAAAGATTATTCATGTGCTAAAATGTCTGAGAGTTTTTTAATGAGAAGATCAATGTTTCAAAAGTTTACCAACAGAGTTTTCTTATCAAAGACAAAATTTGTATTTTGGTGTCTGAAGATTCTTTGAAGATCACATCTTGTACATTGTTTCTGAAGATCGTTATTGTTTCTGATCTACATTGTCAAAAGAGAAGATCATCGCGGTTCTACATTCAAGGGGGAGAATGTTAGAAGATCTTTCTCAACAAACTAATGCCTGAAGATCCCAAGTGAAGATTGTTTTTGATGTTTCTGAAGAAGTCATAAAGAGCGTAAAGAGACAAAGTTCAAACAAGTTTCAATGCGCGCAAATTCTTTCAAATCTGAATACAAAGGGGGAGAATGTTAGGAATGAAATTCAGTGTAAAGTTGTATTCGTCTTGAAAGATAAAATTGTCTCTAATTGTATAAAAGTCATCGTGTTTGACTTTTCTTATAGAAGTTTGACTTTGACCTTGTTTAGTTGTTTGACCCTATAAATAGAGTGAAGTCTTGTAATTGTAGAAAGAGCTCATTTGTAAGATTCATATTACGTATAGTGAAGTTTGACCAGATTTGAAATGTTGACTATTTCTCTCTTCTTCATCTCTATAGAAATTATCAGATCAGCCATTGTTAATTGAAGGTTTCATGAAGATTGATCATAACAAGGACTCACATAAGGTGTCATTGAAATTGAATTACTACAGTTTACACAAAGTTTTACACCATTTTGTTGGAAGAAATTGTATAAATGATCGAATATGGACTAACATCATTTGAACAGTTTTACAAACCCTAAAACATATTTGTGTTTTTTTTTTTTTTTTCTGGTTGGAACATGTTTTGACGTTTCCGTTTAGGACATTAAAAAGCTTTGAACCGATGGTGAGAATAACCTAAAATCATCCACATTTCAAAGTTAAAGTTTTATATAATAAAAAAAAGGTTAGCTATTACTCCAATTGCTGGAGGACAACATGAATCTAGCCAAATGAATATTTTAATTTCAAACATTTCATTTTAATCAAAAACTTGAAGGCAGGTGTCGTATATTTAGAACCAGCCAACATTGTTAGCTTTTAAGCATGTCTAACCCTTTAATATGTATACACAACTACATCCTTTTAACATTTTGTTTTGTTATCAATGTGGGATAACTTAAAATCAACTACATTTCAAAATTTAAAAAATACTAAAACTTTATGTTGCCAAGTTAATTTTTGTTTATATATATATATATATATATATATATATATATATA
>NC_037530.1:14819534-14840315 GCF_001531365.2 Cynara cardunculus var. scolymus
TATATATATATATATATATATATATATATATATATATATATAGGAGCCTAATCAAATGAGAACTGATTAGTTTATTGTAATTGTAAGGTCAAATTTCAACCACAAATCAATGGATAAATTAGAAAATTAATAATTATAGTAGTTTGAGTTAAAATTATAATTAAAGGGCATATTAGGTATTTTTTAAAAACTCTTCTCTCCTCTCTCATCTCTCCGGCCTCCGGTGAAATCGGTATCACAGTATATCACAATGGGTATCACATTGTGTATTACAATGGGTATCACATGTGTATCTTTGTTTTTAATGTTTGAGTTGGTATCATAGTTGGTATCACAGTATACCACAATGGGTATCACATTGTGTATCTTTGTGATTACTTGGTACCTGCCAGATTAATGTTCACCGGAGGCCGGAGATTGGAGGTCAGAGAGATGAGAGAGAAGAGAGAAGTTTTTTAAAAATAACTAAAATGTCTTCTAATTATAATTTTAACTCAAACTACCATAATTATTAATTTCCTAATTTATCCGTTGATTYGTGGTTGAGATTGGATCTCACAGTTACCACAAACTAATCAGTTCTTCCTTGAATGGACCCCTATATATATATATATATATATATATATATATATATATAGGGTATATTTCTTTTACAACCTTATGCATTTGTACAACCTTTACAACCCAATTAATTGAGATATTTATAAAAATGATTGGAGTTCATTTATTATGATTTGAATATTTATGGAATATGAATAGAGTTTATTAATTATGATTAATATTTTATATTAGGAAACAATTAATTGATTAAAAATTGAATGGTTGAGATGAGGGTTGTATAGGGTGTATGAATGGCAAAGGGTGTAGAATAACATCCCTCTATATATATATTGATGATTGATTGATGATTGAAATCATGTTTTAAGATGATACTAGAAGGGTACTCGTACAATGCAGTGAGATATATCTTAATTTTAATGTTTCGTTTTTTTGTCTCAGTTGATATTATAATACAGTTTTATGTGGTTTTGAGAAAACGATAATGTTTTTATTTTTAAATAAAATCTAAACATAGAGATATATCATTAAAAATTGAAAAAAAATATTGATATTAGTATCAAACTAACTATTTAAAATTTCTCATTTTTTGTGTATTTCTTTAATTCATTTTTTTGGTTTAATAATATAATTTTTATAAAGATAATAATTAGGTATTTTGTTAGAACTCAATGATTATCTTAATTATATTTTAGATTTTTTATATTTAAAATGAGATGATTATCCTCTATTTGATTATGTTTATCTGCAGTTAGTTACACGAATTCAAACATGAAACTTTAAATAAGTTGTATTTTCACACAATTTACTTGTAATCTTAAATTTTAAATAATATACATAAATAAACAATATTTTATGCATAAAATATAGTTTTTAAAAGTTTTTATTAAATATTTTATAATATAGTATAAATAGTTACATCCACAAAAATGTAAAGTAGAAATGAACAAGTGGGTGTAAAGCTTACCATAAGCCATTTTGGTTGTATAAGTAAGTAGGTGTTTAAGTTGATAATTTATCCATACAAATTAAAATACTCTAAAAACTCCAAATCAAGCAATCACTTGTGTTCGTGAAGCCCCATTTTTTATATTCCAGCGATTAACAAATACAACTTTTTAATTTCAATTGTTAAAATAAGTTACATAAAATAAATCATTAAATTTTTTAAAACAAGTTTATTTAATACATAAATTTTATTAAAAATTTAATAAATGTTAAATTTATTTAAAATACTATAAACTAAAAGAAATCAAATAGTAAAATAAACCAACAGAAATTGGTATATGATGGATTTTGTAGTCTATATAAAGTTTCGGTAATAAACATGATGCCTTTCATAAGAATTTTCAATGTTGAAATAAAAAGTATATGATTAAAATTCAGATGACATCTTAACGGGACGAAATCTAGATAGTTGTTTTAAATTGAGACAAATACAATTTAATACATTGAGAAAGAAAGAAAAAAAGCACATTTATGCATGAACAATTTCAAAAACATCAAATGCATTGATATCTTCGTGATAATATCTAGAAAAACAAAGTTTGATTAATGCAACTCCATTAGATCTCTAAAGACACTAATATAAGAGGACATTTTTTTGGCTCACTTAGTGACTGAGTTTAGCAAAAGGGGCAGGGGAGCGAAATTGAACCCGTGAGCTATCTTGTGCTTGGACAAGGTAGCCACGTTCTTTTGCCAACTAAGTTATACGGCGGATGCTCTATATGAGAATATTATAGTTGGTTTGGTGGGTTTCTTGTTTGAGGAAAGTGATAATGTATGAATTAAAGAGCAAGCAGATGTGGGAGCAGGCTAGGGTTATTGGGACTTTTCAGACTTTGATGAGAACCAACTTAATGAGGCCTAGCAAACATCATGATGATGATATTGACATGTACCAAACCACTCACACTATCGTTCATTCACTATACTTGATATTTCTGTGATTTTGATTCAAGAAAGTTGTAACAATTTATTTCGCTATCAATGGCCTATTAATAAAAAGAGGCACTTATTCAATAAAAGAAAAGTAAAAAGAAAACAATGTTATTCACCAAATGTATGTTAACAAAAAATATGTTGACTCCCGAGACAATAGAGTTGTTCGGTTCATTTTCCTTTTAAGTATTATATGAATAAAGTTGTCTATATTAACAAATTTGTTTCTATGACATTTTATAAGTTAATGTTTGGTTGTTATGCTATATAAATAGTTTCAATGGTAAAAATGACTATTTTACCCTTTGTTTTATATTGAACACTTTAGATCAAATAAATTAGTAGAGCAATTTTGTTACATCAAATAACCCTATCAAGAATAATAAGCAATTCAATGGATATAAAGAGATAGAAGTTGACGGAGAGAGAAATTGATGGAGATGCGTCGTTCCCTACTCTAGTGTTACCGCCATTGAGAAGGAGATAGGCAATGGAGAACTTTGATGGAGGCGCTTGTTACGAACAAGGGTTTTTTTTTTCCAATATTGAGGTTGGGTGTACTTTGAAAGAGAAGGGTATCTAGGTAAATAGTTCGGTTGAATGTAAACAACAGCTCTCCTCAAGCTGACCAAAAAAGTTGTTGATTTCCATATCAAGTCACAACCGAATAATTGTTTATGGTTGATTGAATAAGCTATACGGCCATTAAGCCAATGCCAAAAGGTCCAAAGTTTCTTATTCATAAAAGCTAGTAAACACCTAAGATGCAAGTTATGTTCATTTATATCACTATACACACCTTTACCGCAGTTCAAACGAAATACGTGTCTTATCCATAAGAACATTGGCCAATATTTTTAATATATGTCATAAACCAAACAAAACTGACCCACTAATATATCCAACTTTTGGAAACAGTCGTCTACCACAAAGATTAAAATGACCATTTATGTATGTAGAGGAATACATTACAAAGGTCTCATGGTGATGAGTAATGTTTGCAAAGTATGTAAAATCATACCCCACAACTTCCTTCAAAATAGAGAAAATGAAGTTTTTAACGTATTTTTAGTTTTTTTATGCGTTACAACTTCTCCAAAATGAAGAAAGTAGAGAGCATATTTTCTCCGAATTTGGAGAATTCTACAAAAACTTCACTTTTTTATTCCCAAGAAATTTAGCTCAAACTAACCGTGCAAAGAAATTAAATGAAAGAGAGAAATATTTTTGTTATATTATTGAATATTCTAATAATATAATTAATGTTGAAGTGTCTAAAATGAAGATTTGAGAGTTCGATGTTTTTTTTTTTGAGATTTTTTTGTGTTCATTTTGGAAAAATTGGAAATAGATTCAATAGGAGGTTTGTTTACAAAGAAAGTCCTCTTTGCCCAACGGGGTATGGTCATGAGGTATGTAAACCCACCATTTCTATGCATCCCAACAAAAGCCCTTTTCTTTAACCAAATTGAATCACTACTACCACAATTTCATGCAGTCGAAAGACATACATATATGCCTTATTTCGATTTATTATTATCATCAATTGATATTTAATTCTCTTTAGTGTCATGTTTTGATGCTATCATAGTGCATCCCACTCCATACATTCATATATAAATGTGCTTTTATACAAAACCATTGGTTCAACTTATTTTACCTGTTATAAATTCAATACCAAGTCACACACACACACACACACATATATATATATAAACTAAGGGTCTTTATACTCTATTTTTAGGGTATCAGGACATGTATATGCACCTTCTATTCCATGACCCTACTAGGTTGGTTTGGCTTGAGATTTTCTAAAAACTACAAAGGTATAGTATATACTTCATTAGATTCCAACAGCCAAATTGTTGATCTATTTTGCTTCTACTTTTCCTGTTCAATCCTACTTGATATTCTAACCTTTATTTCAAGTGTGTGTGTATATGTAGAAAGGGGGGAGGAAGATGAATGTTGAACCTGCATGTATGAAAGAGGTGAAAACATATATTTGCTTTGGTGGTGGGGCAAAAGCTAGCCAATGATTCAACATTTAAAACAGATAATGTTCAGACAGATTAGAAATGGCATGCCCACCTCCTTCACAAGATTGTCTTAAAACTTGTTGGTCTTAGCACAGCATATACTCTACCTCTATGCCTCATCCAACTGGTCCTGCATCCGAAAAATAAACTGTCACACTACAGTTTGATGCAGTTATATAACAGTTGCATTTTAATTTATATGACTTCATATTGGTTGTGTATGAGGAATCCGATAATATACCCACATCTACTTTTGACTTCTGAATCAGAGTGTTTTTCAACTTGAAAAGTTATAACTATATTAAATGTCGATTCTAAATTTTTTTGAAGCTAAGAAGCATTTATGTCAAATTTGTACATCAAGCATTTTAGGTCTGAATTCTGAAACACAAAAGTGGCTCTTGATGAAATGATAGACAAACTACAAAATAGTAATTTGACAAATAACAATTTACAGCTCCAATGTAACTCATATGCAACTAAGCTTAGGAAGTCGCATGTTGCAATCAAATTGGTATAAGCATAATAATGAAGTTTATTTCAAATCCTATTATGGAGTTCCAACATTATGTGTGTGTGTGTGTGTGTGTTCTAGACATGATGGACCATGACATAACTGGTGATGGGAATTGGGAATGGAAAAGGCATTAACCTGCGCATCTGAAGTCCAAAGAGTGAGATTGTCCCTCAATAGTTGCATAATCAGAGTGCTATCCTTGTATGAGTCTTCACCCAGAGTGTCCAGTTCTGCTATAGCTTCCTCAAATGCCTATTCATATGGCAAAAACAGTGCAGATATACATATTAGGCATGTCATATATATTACAAGCAGAATATAGCAATAAGAAAGTAGCAACAAAACCAATAAATCCCACTTGAATGTAGGTCTTGGGAGATGGGTTGAGATGTAGTCAGGCCTGACCTCTATCTCAAAGGATAGAGTGGCTATTTCCATAAAGACCAATATATATTTTGCCTAGGATTCTAATCAACACAAAGATCTTTAGATAACATGTAATCAAGCACTGATTAATAGTATATGTTTCTTACTGGAGACGACCCCAGGTCATTAACCTAATGTATGTTCCTCACTGTATCTTGTTAATGTGTCCAAACAAAAGTATGGCTTGGTTTGCAACTGTGGTTGAGAATATAAAGCATGTACAATGGAAATAGTATCTATTTACTTAGCGTATCAATGATGATCCCCATGATGATGGTGAGAGACTGAGCTAAATTCATCATCCATCACTTACCATCACTGGACATGAAGATTCCAATTATACACTTTCTAGACAACCAACTTACCCTCACAAGTCACAACTACCATGTCATGAGAGCAACTTAAGATCATTTTAGAAGAGTCCCTCCATGTTCATAGTTTCATACATATATAATATTGGAAAACAATTATTTATCCACTTAATTTGGATGAAGCACTATTTGGATGGATAAGGAATTTACTTCAAATATGTGCACAGGTGAAATCCGTTACTTAACTATGATGTTTTCCAAACCAGTATATGTGTTGAGCCAATTAAGATGACATCTAGACCACACAAGTAAGAATATTTCAACATTCAGTTGACTTTTCAGACTTCATTTTCCAAGAAATATTGGCTTCTTTCCACCCCAAAGGTTGAGTGATTATGACTAACAAACACCTCTAAAGTCAATAGCTAACTACCTCATTAATTAATTGCAGAATCATTTCTGATTAATTTTTAAATCACCCCTGCAGAAAGTTGATCTGCAAGGATCATTGAATTTGAAATTGATGCACCAAATGATAACAGGTATTAAATCCTCAAGAAGAATAAAGATCAAGAAAAACAATTCAAAGGGGTATCCAAGTTACCTGTTTTGCCATGCTACAAGCCTTGTCTGATGAATTCAGAATCTCATAGTAAAACACTGAGAAATTAAGTGCCAGACCCAATCTTATTGGATGTGTTGGAGCCAGATCTCCCACCGCAATGTCCTAAACAGAATAATATGCAAAATGATTAATATAGCAACAACCTGCATAACTAACCAACAATTAAGTTTTTTAAGCCTTCAAAAGGGACAATTTGAGTCTACCAAGCTCATAAAAGTCAAATAATTCAACTTCATGGTTTGGCCGTGTCTTGAGGTGAGTATAGATATACTCGATATGCCTAACTGGAATATGCTACCAAATCTTGCAGAATTTACAAATTACTTTTAAAACTCAGCTTCTATAACTCTTTGGAAATCATATGTAACATCAGTTAAGTTCCAAAAAGTTAAATAGTACAAGAATATAGTTTATATCCAGTTATAGATATAATTATTCATATAGACAAATCTAGGTCATTATCGGGCTTTTTAACTTGATTCTATCATAAGAAAATCTTACCTACATTTACATATCAAACTAATACGAAAGTGATTTTAATAAGAAAAAGTAGGCAGAAACCAACCACTTGACCAGCTCATGAACATTAATCGTGTAAGGAATTTCAATGCATCAGAGTGCAAGGATTTTCCACACCCGCAGACAGCAAAATCACCGCACCTTCTTAATAGAAAACCTTTGGTATCAAAACTTTATCATCTGTTCCTCTAAAACACCCATATGATCTACTAATCTACAAGCTAAATAACTAAACTTAGAAACTAGAAGATATTAACAAATGTAACCCCGCTATCCTGAACCTCCAGCAAAAGATTGAATCTAACTTCAACATATTGCATTAAACGAAGTAGAAGCTTTGCAAATAGTATTGAATGAACATATATACGATCATCCTAGCAAATCTTCATGATTCAAAACAAAATTCAGTAACAAAACTACCTGAGCAGCTTTGTAGGAATTCATAGTAGCCTCTGCTGCTTCCTTTCGCTCGTCTCCACCTTTAAACTCGGCTAAATACCTATGATAATCTCCTTTCATCTTCAAATAGAACACCTTTGATTCACCAGTAGATGCCGATGGCACCAGATTCGATTCCAAAATCTTCAATATTCCCGAGCAAACATCGGAGAGCTCGTCCTCGACCTTAGATCTGTAATCCTTGACCAGCATGACGTGATCTTCGTTCTTTCGAGACTCCTCCTTTTGTTCGATCGATGATACGATACGCCAAGCCGCTCGAAGAGAGCCGATGACGTTCTTGTAGGCGACGGACAGGAGGTTACGCTCCTCAACGGTGAGCTCAGCCGCCGGCGTTGTCCCGACGACGAGTTTTTCCATAAATTTCACCATCTCTTCGTAGCGTTCGGCTTGTTCCGCAAGCTTCGCCATGTACACATACTGCTCTCTTGTGAGATTCTCCGGCACGGTGGCTGCCGCCGCCATTGATAGAAGACGATCTTTAGAAAGAGAACGAGAAGTCACAAGAAAATGTTGTGGGAGTTCACGCTTTACTTTCGGGATATGTAATAGGGATATTTCTATTACGTGTTTCGCGGTCCATGTTTTTACCCGTGTGTCAAATCACATCTATCAATTTTTCGTCAACTTCGACCTTTAACAAAAAATGGCAGGAGTAAATTACAAATTTGGCCTCCCAACCAAGCCTTGTACCAATTTCACGGGTTACTGATCAGACTAACCATTCAAAATCAAAAAATTACATTTTTAATTACATTTTTTTAAAAATTCACAAAATAACCTTGAGTTATCCTATAAACACCATTAAGTACCTACAGGACCATTTTATAATTAATGAAAGTGACAATTTTTTATAAAAAAAAAAAAAATTCTAGGGTGGGTCCCACCCACAAGATTATTTTTATTTTTTAATTTAATTTTGTTTTAGTTTTTTCTAAAAAAATTATTTTCTTAATTGTTTTTAAGAATTTAATCTTTTTAAATATTTTAATTTTTTTGAACTTTATTTTTTTTTAAAAATTATGATTTTTCTTAGAAATATTTTTTTTACAAGTTTAGTTTTTTATTTAAATTTATTTTTTGTTAGAAATTTAGTTTTTTTTTCAAAATTTTAATTTTTTTCTTAAAAATTCTTTTTTAAGTTTAAATTATTTAAATTTGTATTTTATTAAAATTTTATTACTTTTCTTAAAAAAAAGTATAATTACTTTTCTAAAATTTTAGTTTTTAGAAAATAATTTAAATAATTAAACTTAAAAAAATTAATTTTTAAGAAAAAAATTGAAATTTTGAAAAAAAAATTAATAAGAACTAAACTTTTGTAAAAAAATATATTTCTTAAGAAAAATTATAATTTTAGAAAATAAAGTTGAAAAAAATTAAAATATTTAAAAAGATTAAATTTTAAAAAAAAATTAAGAAAATAAATTTTTTTTAAAAATTTAAAACAAAATTAAAATAAAAATAATAAATAAATATAAATAACCTTGTGGCCTTGTGGGGTCCTTATGCACCAAATGGTGATTGGTGCTAACTGCTAAGGGTGGGACTCACCCTAGAAAATTTTGTTCTTCTAAAAAAACTTGTAATTTTCATTAATCACAAAATGGTTCATGTACGTATTTAACGGTTCTAACAAGGTAACCAAGGTCATTTTAAGAAATTTTTAAAAAATATGGCTAAGAGTGTAATTTGTTGATTTTGGATGGTTAGTTTAGTAAGGATCCCCAATTTCACTAATGGTATACCTCGTCTTTTGGTCAGGTGTACAATATGACTTTAAATATATTATAAATGTCTCTAAAATAGACATCAAGCACATCAATGATTTATCAGCTCAAACAAATCAATGATTTATCAAGCTGAATAAATCGATAATATGATAAATGTGAGCATGAATCTTATAAAAAAATAAAGTAAATTTTAGTTCAACATCGGAATATGTGTGTGTGTGTATGTGTGTGTTTTCTTTTCATATTTTCTCAAGATTTACCTTTTTCAGGTTTGATTTGCGGTTCAAGTTATATTAGGTAATTTTCTTAAATGGATGATCGAAAGAAGAAACATCACAGGTCATAAGGTAGAATTTTCACACCATCTTGTATCATTTCGAAAGAATTGAATCATGGAGATGAGAAATGGTTATTATTCATCTCCTCAACTCTTGTGTTCTAAAATAAACACAATACAAACACCGAAATATGATTTGATGTTTTCGTAGCACAAGATTTGATATGTTCTCAAACGAAATGCCAAAATTAAAAAAGAGCATAGCAACAGCAAGCCTTGACATACATCATCCAAAATAGCAACATCTTCCCAAAACCTCCTACTTGCCTGCTTCTAATACACCAACTTAAATGCTTATAAATTACGTCATGAAGCTTTATTTCTGGAGGAAACCTCAATCTAATAAGGTTCAACTGGTGCACGAAATTTTTCTCCAGCATATATTGTTGTTGATCACAATTCTTCTTTTAATCATAAGGAGCTACATCAATTTTCAAACAAAATTAACATTTGGTACACATGAATATGTATGTCGTATGGGTGCAAAAACTGCATCGATTACCTGGCTGTGCTTTGCAAGGCGTTTTGATCGACAACGAGCTCCAGTCTTTATCTGGCCCACTTTTACTTCATCAAATCAGATCGCAAGAGCTACAAACTCAAAAGCAAACATGAACTCGTTTCCTACTCCATTTGCAACTTGAAATAGAAAGCATGTAAATTCAGAACTCTTATCGTGGCCAATCTAACAAAAAAATCAGCAATGAAGGTGTCCTTAGTTTTAGCCCTGCAAAATCATAAGACATCATCTGCATATGTTTAAAATAAATTGTCTATTGAATTAATTCATCCATCTGAAACCATATTGCACCTTCTATGGCTAGCCATCACCCCTCACCCAGCACGTTTTGACATCTTAACAGCTTCGATGCTTTCTGCAACAAACCCAGTTTGGTTCACCTGAAAGATAGTAAAGCATTGCCATCTGAATTTTGTCAAAAAAATATAAATACAGATGATAACAATAGCCCAAGTTATTCCAGCTATTATGCACAACAAATTTTAAACTACAAGTAAAACAAATACCTATGAATTTGCTTAAGGCTCAGATACTCATGGTAATAAAAGGATAGTAAGTAAACATACCCTCAGAAGAAGGGCATTGCAAGTCTTCTCCTTGATTGTTTTCTCAACACACTGAATCGGATAAAATGAGAACTGAGAATCGATATTTACTCTCTACAACATTGAGGTTGAAAAAAGCTTTACTATACCTTAGGATTTGTGACAAGGAGATCATAACCACAACTTGCATCTTCCAATTGCTCACCAATTTATACTGTCATCTTTGCATAATGTTCCCAATCATCCTGATCGAAAAGGTCCTATATGGATACAATTGGGTAGTCACTAACAAATGACTCGTAAACATTCTTCAAACTATTGTTTGATATCTTCTATGACCCATCATCATTGTGCAACATATAAAGTTCTTTGTATTTAATTTCCTTCTTTGTTTCTGTCAACACGAAAATAAAATTAACTTGTTTCTTTAAGTTGACTTATACCTCTTTCTTGAAATTCAAATCATATGTTTTATATTTGTTATCATAGAATTCAGATGTAGTTCATCCATTCCAATAACAACCTGCAATGAAACTGTTAAGATTTAAAGTTACATTCAAAAAGCGATATCTTTGAAGAGGTGATTAAAAAAACCTCCTTTCTCGTGTATCCAGCTTTTGCTATTGCAGTCTTTAAAAGCTCGAGACCTTTATTTTCCTATATAATACAATGATTCAAATAAATAGGAGATAAAATATCATGTATTATAACATTTTGACTGCGCATAATAATCTCTAAAGTTTTGGCAATTTGTTGACCTGGACGTATGTTAGAAGCAAAGACACCTTCATCACCAATGTTGGTGGCACCTTGACCTTATCAAGATAAACAAAAAAATCAGATTATGAAAACCTCTACAAGATTCACCAGATAACACAATTATCCAAAATCAAGAATTACATGATAACCTGATAATGGCTTTAAGTATATACCTCTTATGAAAATATTGACTTTTACTATCAATGAATGTAAAGTCAGGGTTGTCCCTGGGAGGGTGGCACGGGCGCATGCCTAGGGCCCAAAAATATCAGGGGCCCAAATTTCCCCCCTTAAATACAATAGTAGTCTAAAATAATTTAATAAATTAAAGAAACACAAAAAATTGTAGCATATAATAAGAGACAAAAAGAATTTAGTAGATAATAAGGACCCAAAAATATATCAACTAATTTCATTAAAGAAAAAAAAAATTAATTGGTCATTCATTATATGCTATTTTTTATTATCTATCTATTTTTTCTTTTATCTCTAACAAGGTCCAATGATATTGGCTATTGCTATCTTTATATGCTTGACTGTTTTCGTGCTTCAACAATTCAACGTTAAGATCATATGTTTGCTATTGCTATATATTTTTGTTGGATATTTTTATTAATTTCTGCTTCTATTGACTATTGTTATTTGGTTATCTTGTTCTAATTTATCTATTTTTGCTTCCACATAAAATATTTTATTATTGTTTGACAATCAATCTATTGTTCTTATAATTTATGACGTGTTTCATGGTTTTGTGATTAATCAATAAATTTTTTCTACTAGATGTATTTAGTAATGTCTCTTATATATGTCATGTTCCATAAACTTTTAATATTAACATCTTATTTTAGTTGAGCAAAAAAAGAAGGAAAATAAAATTTAAATATTTTCATCAATTGTTTGACTTATGCATCTTTCATTGGGATTCCACCACACCACAAGATTCTATTTAAGTGCTTAAACAATCATTTGTTGAGCTTGCGTATTATATGTTTAATTCATTATTTATTCTTATTGGATCTTAATGGATCATCTTTTCTTTCATATTCTTATTGATCCTCATTTGTCTAATTGTCTAGAAAACTTTGATAATTTTCGTTATTATTTATCTCTCATTGACCCTCATAACTACTTCCATTCACACGAATTCTCTTTTTAACACATATTTCTTGTTATTAAGATTTCTTTCCTCTGTAAATTATTAGCATTTCTTATACTCAATTTTATACTAATGAAAAACATTTATTGATTTTTTTTTTCGTACTTACTGAGGGTCAGTACAAGAAAAGTGAGTTTTGACGATGCGCCTTTAGGGATGACATGTTTCCGCCACAAGTTATAACGACGACATGTTGTTGTTATATACTATTTATAATGATAAATGGAATTTTAGTGACGAGAAAAGTCGTTGCATTGTTTCTTGCAGTGGGCCCTATTTTTACGTTCGCCCTGGGCCTATAAAATGTCAGGAATGGGCCTGTGTAAAGCTATTGAACAAGTGAACGAATAATTTTCGAACTCACCTACATGAGCATGAATCTAATCTTTGTTATCTCCAAAAGTACTGGATACTGGAAATTGAAACAAGATTCTCTCTTCTTGTCAATTCTGATAAGCCTCTGAAATATGAAAAATTTATAGATTAAAATGTCTTGATTCGAAAAAATAAACAATCACAAACAATGAAAACTGTCAACACAGTTAGTTAATCACCTGACTGAGATATTTAGTTGAATGTAGATATATGAGACATGTAATGCAACCCCTCTGCTCGTGGAACCCGATAAAGAATATTTATGCCAAAAGCTTTACGGGTTGTCATTCTTTTTTCCCTCGTGAAATTGAACAGAAGGCAAGATTAATGCATGAAAAAATGAAATACCTGAGATGCTCATTCTTCCTCATTCTTTGTTTATCTTAACTAAGGAAATACCTTTACATCACATCACCTTCTTCATCTTCTTTATTTGTTTTCTCGCTAATAAAAACCCTAATTAGTTTAGACAGAATTATGATTATTAATATGGGGATTTTGAAACCCTGAAATTGTAGATAATGGAGATGATGATGATGATGATTCTGGGAGAAAAAGGGTGAGATTTACCGATTTTTTTAATTAACCTGGATATCCCGCTATGCGAGCCGACTAATCTCAAGACGACCACCTGCTTTGCAGATAGTCCGGAGTCACCATATTTGAACCTCTGTGGCCACAAGAGGATTTTTATTCTTTCTAGGATTTGAACCTATGACCTCTTGGTACTTTTGACTATTGAAGCCAAGCTCAAACCAATCACGCACCACCCTTGTATGCAGAGATTTACTGATTGGAATTCAAAGGATTGGTAGGTTTTCAGTCAAAGAGAATTGAGGAGAGTGGGATAGGGATGGTAATAGACCCCGACCCATCGGGTAACCCGGTCCACCCGCCCCGATCGGGGACGGGGATTCCCCGAAAAATCGATTCCCGGGGACGGGGACGGGGATCCCCGCTTGGCGCAATCCGGGGATGGGGACGGGGACGGGTATAGCACTCCCCGCCCCGCCCCGCCCCGTACCCGTTATATATATATATATATGTTTTATAAGAATTTGGGCTTTGGGCTGTAAAATGTGAATGAATGCATCCTCCTTAGTCTTTAGTCCTTCCTCCAGCCCAGTCCACACTCCACACTTTTCTCCTAAATCCTAATCGGCTAATCAGCCTAATCTCCTGATTGACTGATTCTCCTCCACGGCGCTGCTGCAGTGCTGCTCTTTCCCTCATCTGTCCACGAAGAGTTTCTCCTCCATGGCGCTGCTGCTCTCTCCCGACCACGTAATCGGCGACGGCGACAGGCCGACGGCGACGGTGACAGGCCGACGACGACAACCCACGGCGACAGGCGACAGCTCTCCCTCTCCGGACTCCAGCTCTCCCTCTCCGGCTCTCCCTCTCCGGCTCTCCCTCTCCGCGCTCCGCCTCTCCGGCTCTTCCTCTCTGCGCTCCGCCTCTCCGACTCTCCCTCTCCGGCTCTCCCTCTCCGCGCTCCGCCTCTCCGGACTCCGGCTCTCCCTCTCTACTGTTTTTTCTCAGTGGCGGACAGAGGTATTCTTCAGCCTTCTTCTTTACTATAAAATTGTTTTCAATAGATAAAATTGTTATAAAATTGCTACACAAGATTCGGTTGTTTATGCTAGGCTAAGTCAACTACAAATTATACAATCACTGAATCACAGTTCCAATAACTTAGTTTGTAGATAGTTTTGGTTTTTAAAAAAAAATCCCCGTTTCCCCGTTGGGGATCCCCGTTCCCCGTTGGGGACGGGGACGGGGACGGGGACGGGAATGTGATCATAATCCCCGGCAGGGACGGGGACGGGGATGGGGACACATATGGGGGATCGGGGACGGGGACGGGTATTGGGGTCCCCGCCCCATTCCCGCCCCGTTACCATCCCTAGAGTGGGATGGGGTTTTTGAATATCATCACATGTATTGAAGGGGACGTGGGAGATGACGAAGGGGTTGTGAAGCGAATTTAGGATAGGTGCTTTGAAATATGTACACAGTGCACAATAATTTATACCTCTTAATTTTCAAGAAAGTAACTATTGTTTTGTGCTTATATATATATTAGAAGCGTATTCGCGCAATGCAGCGAGATATATCGTGATTTTAATATTTCATTTTATTTTTTATCTCAGTCGATGTTATAATATGGTTTTATGTGATTTTGAGAAAGTGATGATGTTTTTATTTTTGAATAAAATATATGTTTGACGATATCATAAAAATTTGACAAAAATATATCGATATTAGTATCAAATTAACTATTTTCAAGAAAGTAACTATTTGAAAGTGATGATCGTTTCTGAAGATTGTTGCTGATATTGTTCTTCATTAACAAAAGAGAAGATTGTTTTTTTTTTGTACTACATTCGAGGGGGAGAATGTTAGAAGATTTTCTCAACAAAAGATCCTCTGAAGATCTTAAAGTGAAGTTTGTTTTGAAGATTTCAAGAAGTCGTAAAGTGCTTAAAGCGACAAAGTTCAAACGAGATTCAAAGTGCGCAAATTCTTTCAAGCCTGAATACAAAGGGGGAGAATGTTGGGTCTGAATTTCAGTGTTAAATTGTATTCATCTTGAAAGTTTACTATTGTCTATAATTGTATAGATATCGTGTTTGACTTTGTATGTGTTGTTTGACTTTGATTAGAAGGGTTAATAGTTTGACCCTATATAAGCTTTTGTCTTTAGTGTATTTTGTAGGAGAGCTTCATTGTAATTCATACGTACATAATAGAGACTTTGACTATTTGACTAATCCTCTCAATCTCCTCTCAAGTTGTTCTTGAATGTTATATGATTCTGCCATGGATTCTTTGAAGATATATGAAGATTAATCACATTGTGGACTCACATATATCAACAAGAACCAGCTGAGAATTAAAAAAAAAACAAAGGAACAAGAACAATATACACGGGCAAAACGATAACAACAAGAATGGGGGCTAGAAACAGATCTTGAAGATCCAAAGAAGGCACGCAACCCAAACTTATGAAAAAACCTCCAAGAACAGGAGCAAACAACAGCAACTACAACCGAATATCACTTAGGGTAGGTAAACGAGATGAAGGTCTCGTAGCCAAAAAAACCCTATCGATCCTTTATTCAGTTTCTCTGCAAACCATCGCAACAGAAAGATTTTCCGCAAACGAGAACAAAAACGATCGAACAATAAGCTCTGATATCATGCTAAAATGGTTTAAAACTATGAAAACTCTTTTATTTATTAACAACAAAAGTAAAACATATATGAATCTAAACAATCTAAACACAAATCTGTTATGAATCTAGCCTAAACTTAAGATCTAATGGAAATACATCTTAAATCTAGATAGAACAAACAAAAAGATTGAATAAATCTAGAGAGAGAAAATAGAGAGCTAAACAAGAATATTGGGAGAAAATCTTATGGAAAATTCTGATGAAGAATGGCCAAGAAGCAACTTTAAATATCTTCCAGAAAATGACATAAATGGTCCTTGAATATTGGGAAAAATGCTTCGCTACCCTTTGAGAATATTCAAACATGAGGCACAGTCCTTCTAATACAACAACAGTCTTTAAAATTTGACTTTAACATCTTTTACCCTTGATTGATAAATTCCTATAAAAAAAAAATACAACAAATAAGTCAAGATTGTTACTATCAAATAGATTTTTAACACTTCACAACACTTCTTGCTTCTTTTTGTATTTTGAAATCACACCAAAACTCACAACGATTGTCGAGAAATTCCATAACTACCCAACACACATCTCAACCTTTTTGAACGTGTTCTTCATGCTTACATCTCAACCCCCAAGTTTCTAGTATTGACCATTCAGTCCTTGGACTTGCTTCTTTCATTTATGACATTATTATCCCCTTTATTGGACTTCACTTTGCAATCTAGTCCCACTTTTGAGGTGTTTATTCGAGCTTCAATTCGCGTCTGATTGGATTAAAAAATGGATTCAAATATAGTTTGTATTTAGTCCAATTAAATATCATTTCAAATTTCTAATATTTTCAAATTATGCATTTTATATTACTTATGCTTTTTTTTTTATTAACTTGGATATTCAACCCGTAATGTGAGCCAACTAATCCCAAAACAACCACCTGTTTTGCGAGTAACCTGGAGTCATCGCATTTAAATCTTTATGGCTACAAGAAAATTTTTATTCCTCCTTATATTTGAATTTAAAACATACAAAGATACTTTTGACCTTTGGAGATTACTCTAGCTTTATTAACTGAACAAAAATTCATGTGTTACATGTTTTATTTTATTTAATAACTATGGAGGTCACGAAACTCTTGCAAGAGTTTTCATTAATACTCGTTCAATTAATGTATGTTTCATCATTATTTATACTAGTGTTTGGCACCGTACGTTGCATGTCAGGTAATATACAAAAAATTGTGAACCACATCAATATCCCTATACTTCAAAATTGAAAAGACTAAATTTTCATAATGCATTTGTAACTCTTCCAATAATTCAAGACATTCTTTCTCGTTTCATATACTTAACTGTTTTTCAGTAATTTCTTTTCTCATTAATATGGATTAAGATTCAAGTCAAATTCAACCACAATTCATGATTTGAAAATATTAAATTCTAATTTGTCACATTAATATCTTATAGCATATATATTAATTTAATTAATTTATTTAACTTTTAATATAGATTTTTTTTGTAAAAAGAGGATCAGCCAAAAATCTTATGTTAGGAGGGTCAACCAAATAAGTTAAACATCATGAGTTTAGAACATCATTCAAGGGGAGTCAGCCCTATGAATTGCCATAGAGACATCTCAATCTTCCTTTATATATCTATCATTCAATGTCAATCTTTTATCTACCTATCAATTTGGGATAGACAAAACTCAATCACAATTCAAGATTAAAGAATACTCAATCTTAGGGTGATATTGATGGTTGTAATTCTTACTTTTAAATATAGAAAGAATAAATATTATATATATAATTAATTTTTAATATTGATTAACTCTTTTTGCAAAAAGAGAGTTGGCCGAAATGAACCAACCCCGTGTGTTCGGAGGGTCGGTCAAAATGCTCTAACCATAGGTGTTAAGAGAATCAACCAAGAGGAACCAACCTCATTAGTTGTCACAAAGGCATCGCGACCTTATTTTACATATTCAACATTTTTGTCAATCTTTCAATTCTCAATCAGTGTGAGATATATAAAATTCGATCACAATTCAAGATTAAGAATATTCAATTATTAAAGTGCCGCATCAACGGTTCCGCATCTTACTTTCAAAAACATATTAAATTATCTCTTCAATTAATATTTTGTATAGATTAATTTTTCCACAAAAAAGGTTGGCCAAAATGAGTCAACCACATATGTTTGGAAGTTCAGTCAAAATGATCCAACCACGTGAGTATAGACAATTGCTCATGAGTTTAGACAATTGCTCCAAACATTTAAAAATAAACATGGCTTATATAGTCAAATGAACCTTTTAATTTTCAAAGGGAACTCATATTTCTCTTATATATTCATTTTCGTCATTGACGTATTAATTTCTAATCAATGTGGATACCCAAAATCCAACCACAATGCAAGAATTTTAAAATACTTGGTTTTAATGATGCCGCCTTATTATTTTCTAACTTTCTTTTGTATTGATATATTGATTTTTTTATGTCCCCATGAGTTTAGAGGGTTAGCCAATCTGAACCAGTAATATGAGTTTATAGGATTAGCCAAGAGAACTCAACCTCTTGAGTTAAAATAAAGACACATCAACCTCCTCTTGTATACATACCATCAATTATCGATCTTTCATCTCTCCATCAATATGGGATACACAAACTCAACCTCAATGCAAGAAATATATAATACTCAATTATTAGGGTGACACATCATTTCTTGTGAATATTACTTATATAGAGAGAACCCTATATATATAAAGAATTTTTTTATAAAGATGACTTTTTTGCAAACAAATGGTTGGCCAAAATGAACCAAACCCATGAGTTTGGAGGGTTAGCCAACATGAGCTAACGATATGAGTTTATAGGATTAACTAAGAGAATCAAACCCCATGAGTTAAAACAAAGACACATCAACCTCATCTCATATACCTACCATCAATTGTCAATCTTTCATCTCTTCATCAATGTGAGATACACAAAACTCAACCTCTATGCAAGACATATAGTATACTCAATTCTTAGGGTGCCACATCATTTCTTGTGGATCTTACTTTTATATATAATAAATATAAATATAATAAAGAAGATTGATACATATACATACACATAAACATACACACACACACACACACATATATATATATATATTGATGATTGTAAATACAATTTATTTTTATATAATAAGATTTGTTTTGCAAAAGAGAGTCATCCAAATAAGTTAACTTTATGAGTTAAGCCTCTTGAGTTGACGCAATAAATTTCATCTTTTTTTTTTCTTGTACACATCTCTTTATTCCAATCTTCAATCTTTCATCAAAGTGTGATATCTCAAACTCAACCATAATTCATTAACACTTAATTCTCATGATGCACCTAAGTACCTCTTGGTTCTTCTTTTAATATATATATATATATATATATATATATATGTGTGTGTGTGTGTGTGTGTGTGTGTGTGTGTAATAAGATTTGTTTTGAAAAAATAGGATCATCCAAATAAGATAACGTTATATTCAAGCTTCATTAGTTAACACAATATAAGATTTGTTTAAAAAAAATAGGATCATCCAAATAATATAACTTTATGAGTCAAGCCTCATGAGTTAGAACAATGACTCTCATCATTCTTTCTTATACACACCTCCTTATTTTAATCTCTTACCAATGTGAGATACCTCAAACTCAACCACAATTCATCAACGTATCAATACTCAATTCTCTTGATGCCACATCAATATTCTTGATTCTTCCTTTAATATATATATATATATATATATATATATATATACAGATTCTAATATTATTATCATTATAAATGATAATTTAAATACTCTTACTGGTAATTATAATTTATTTTCAAATATTTATTTATAAACCAAAGAATATCATTAGAAAATAATTTTGCCGTTTATCGTTAATTTGAATTTCAATTTCAAAATTATATGAGGTAAACAACGGGTGTAAATGATGTGTGTAGAGCTCGAGTATTGATATACTCGACTCAAACTCGATGGTAATTTCTAGGGGTGTTCGCGGTCCGGTTTGAGCGGTTTAACCCCTCAAACCACAAACCAAACCGTAATGGCGGTTTATAAAATTTTCAAACCGAGCGGTTTGACATCAAGTGTCCAGACCGGTCAAATCAGACCAAGTAAAAACGGTCTGGTCTGACCGGTTTAGGCGGTTTGGGCCTTTAATGGACTTTATATTAAACTTAAATATATATATATATATATATATATATATATATGTAATTTAGAATTTTAGATTAAATATCCATTTTAACAAAAAAATATCTAATCAAATAAATGTAATAATTAAGCAGTTCTTGAGTACAAAGTCGAGGCAATCTAAAGTACAAACATATAAAGATATAACATATTAGAAAACAAATAAATTAACAAAATTACAACTCTATTGTGAGTATCGAGTAACAAAATTCACGACTTCACAACCTTCAATGGTTCAATTCTTAAGTCTTGACCAAACAAAATAGAARCCAAATCTAAGTTGGTTGAATCACTTGGTTGATGTCTTGATAATGTGCGCTGAAATCAAACCATGGATTAGAAAGATCAATAGATTAATTGAGTTTTGAGGGATTTCAAAATTTGGAGACCGTCAATATCAAATGTRTCGATATGTTCAATGGTTTAATGGTTTTAGTCGTCGATTTTGATTATGTTAATTTGGGTCATAGTCAATAAGTTAAAAAAGTTGGGCTTGCTAATATTAAAATATATATATATATATATATATATATATAT
>NC_037530.1:14840415-14856621 GCF_001531365.2 Cynara cardunculus var. scolymus
AGCATCTTCTGCTGTTGGTCCTCTGTTGTCTTCTGTGACAGATCATCTTCTGTCAATACTCGCAGTTTACTTTTTCTATACTTTTACATTTAAGGAAATGAGAGCTAACAAACCAGTTCTTTCAATTCAGATGGAGCTAAATGGTACGGCGCCTTTGCTACTGGTGCAGCCCCTAGTACTAAATCAATTCGAAACTCAATAACTCTGTCGGATGGTAATCCAGATAAGTCTTCTGGAAAGACTTCTGGATATTCATTAATAATCAGAATCGATTCTTCTTTTCCCTTTTCTTCCTTCAGATCAATTACGTATGCCAAACATCGTTGGCATTTCTTTCGAATACTTTTTTGGGCTTTCATTACTGACAAAATACTGGTATGGTGATTCTGACGATCACCATAAATAATAAATGTTCCTTGATCTGGCAGAACAATTCTGATCATTTTCTGATTACAATTAATACTAGCCTGATACCTTGCCAACCAGTCCATACCCACCACTATATCAAATTCCTTCATTGGCATGGGAAATAACCGGATCGGAAGTTCACAGTCCCCAATAACAATATTACAATTATAGAACACACTAGTAACAGTTTCGTGACTATTAGCAGTATTAATTACTAACTCATCATCAAGTAACACAGAATTCAGACATGTAGTTTGAGCAAACAATGGTGACATAAACGAAAACTTTGCACCAGAGTCAAATAACACCTTAGCACGTATTGAATTCAAAAGGAATGTACCTGTTACTACATCCGGTGATGCCTCTGCCTCGTTCTTAGTCATCTGGAAGGACCGTCCCCGTGCCCCTCCTTGCCCTCCTCTGTTCACAGTAGGCCTTCCCCGTGTACCCGACATGTTACTCCCCATTGTTAACTACGGATTTCTTAACAAGGGACAATTCGGTCGAATATGATCCGGAGAATTGCAATTAAAACACCTTCGATTAGCTGGGCAATTTCTAACAGATGACTTGCTTCGCCGCACTTATAACATTTCCTTGGATTCATCTTGCATTCTCCCTGGTGAACCTGTTGACACTGTGTGCAGACTTTCTCACTAATCTTATGCTCAGATCTATTATCATACCTTACAGTTTTCGGTCCTCTAAAAGATGAAGGCCCCTCCCATTTTCTCTTATCTACAATCTTTCCTTCTGGCTGTCGATTTTTATTTCGTTCGGTCACTTCGACGGCGTCTACCGTCAATGAAAAGGTATTGGGGTTCATGGCAATTACAAACTCTCTGATTGAGGGTTTCAAACCCCAAATATACCTTTCTATCTTCCTGGATTTGGTTGAAACATAATGTTCAGCAAAGCGAGAGTATTCAATGAATCTTTCAGTATATTATCGAACTGTTCCATTTCCTTGTTCTAGCTTCAAGAAATATTCTTCCATTTGCCTCACTGCTGTCTTAGGACAAAACTAGTTCTTGAATTGGTCCACGAATTCTACCCAAGACAAAGTCTGTAAAACATCTGTTCTGGCAGACGATTCAACATCCCACCAGAACAAAGCATTTGACTTTAATACAGAAACAACAAATCAAACGTTATCTGTTTCCGGACACCGAATGGTGTTGAATATTCCATTTCTTTAATCCAGCACACGGCTTTCACTGGATCTCTTTCTCCCAAAAATGTTGGTGGCTTGCATGCCAAAAATATTTTATTATCCCCTCCTTGTTGTGAGTAACTGGCATCGAGGGATGAACTTCTATTCTTTCTGTCTCTACCCTGGCTGGAATTCCCATAATTAAAGTCAAAGTTTCTCACAACTTCCCCATTTCTTTAGCCAACATGTCCCTGGTTACATATTCAGGGTGTGGCACTGATCTTTCCTGAACATTCCGAGAGTGGGATTCTTCATGTTCATAATGTACTTCAGTCCGACCCCTTCCCTGAGACTGACTTCTTCCTCTGCCTCGTCCCCTTGTTCTTCCCCGTCCTCTATTTCCAGACGTGCTAGTCGAAAGATTAACAGGCGATTCTTCCCTTTCCTCAGATTCTGGATGAGCCATTCTTTCAGATCTTCGGGTTCGGCTAGTCATCTTCAGGTTTTTGTGTTAATAATCACGTATTCAAATTCCCAAATATAATGAAGTATTCAAGTTCAAATGTGTACCTGTAAATTCATAATTACACTAGCCAGATGTAATTAAAATTTACCTTACACACTGTTCTTTCAACCTATCATATTTATTTCCAATGGAGCTAACTATGTCCGGGACCCTTAACATGCGATAAAATAGTTTGAGTCTAGGTATCATGCTGTTAAACACCTAAATCCCTTAAACTCAGGCTCTGATACCACTTTTCTGTAACACCCCAAACCACACATTGCATGTAACACATATTTCATACAAAAGAAATACATKAYAWTATCCCATTCAGGTCCCTTAGTACAAGAATCTATTATAACCAAATACAAGGTCCAAAAATTCAAATACATTTCTTGTACTAATTAATCAAAACTATACATCAAGACAGATCTTCATGTAGAAATGCGCATAGGAAAAATATCAAATTTTCCCTTTTCCCTTACCGTCCGAACCTCCTGCAATACATAGTTAAAATCACAAAACGAGAGTTAGACCGAATGGTCTAGTGAGATACCCTATTATGATATTGCAGGGTGAAAATCATCAAAATCCTTATGAAAAATAACTATTCATATATATAACAAATATATGAATGAAATAGGAACAAAATACCAAATCCTTTTCACTTTTCAAGCTAAGCATTTAGCTATTCAAATATCATACCTTTGAACCAATCAGGTTTCATATAATGCCACTTTTAATCATTTTCAAATCAACAAGGTTATATATCAAGCCAAACTTGATGTTTTCTCCTCAATAACATCCAGACTATGATTTCCAATAAGAACCTTGATCCTAAATCTTTATATCACAAAGAAATAAAGATTCCAGACCACGGTAGTCTTAAGGGATATACAATAGAAAGAGTTATATCATACAACACACATACAAATGCCACCCTTATATCAAATGTACACCTCTATTTGATATGCCACCCTTATCCTATGATACACCTCTTCTTGATATGCCACCCTTATCCCATGGTACACCTCTCCTTGATATGCCACCCTTATTTCCTCATCAAAACATTTCAAATAGACCGCAGCCATTGAAATCATTATCAATCCAAAAATCATTTATATGAAATCTACATTTTATGATAAAATAACAATTTTATCAATCAAGCACAAGGCACAATACAAATCCGGTCAACATAGACTTGGCCGGACTTCATCTCCGGTCAAGTCTTAACCGGTTTACCAAATCCGGACAACTCATCGCTCAAGACATGTCCGTTTTAACACTTAGAAATAAATTCCATCTTTTGTCTAGATAAAAAGTCTGAACAATACATCGTTCAAAGCTTGACTGATTTAAAACTAAACCACTTAACGCTTGATCGGTTTAGGGCTTAATCGCCCAACCCTTGCCCGATTTAAACTTAATCCGGTCAGCCTTTGTCCGGATAAAACCTTTAAGCAAAATAACTGATTTCTTTCCAATAATAAATAACATTCAAATAAAAACAGTAACAAGTTTTATGCAAAAAGGTTTAGAAATTACTCACCTTAACAAGCCCTTTTTGAAAACAACCTTCTTGAAATCAGATACTTGAAATCCGGTCAACTTCCTCTATCCTTAAATCGCACAACTTTTTAAAATAGGCAAGAAGAAGAGAATGGAGACTATAACCTCTTTTTATACTTTCCCTTTAGGGAAAGTCGACTACTAGAGCCGTACACCATGTGCATGCTTACAAAAGAAATCTCCCATGCAAGTATGTATACTCATACACACACTATATGTGTGTATGCTCATGCATACATACCATACATTTCATTTTCTCTTACCACATATACATACCTCCATACATGCATCTATATCATGATCAAATAAACCAAATTTATCATGTTGTCACATAAATATTTTGTAACAAATAATCATGTATTTATTACCTCGGATGATAACCAAGATCCAGTTATCACATATACTCACAGGCCAATCTTTTTATAAGATTGAGAACAATTTCATACGTTGAAATTGGTTGTTACCTTCTCATTCCCTTTAATTCTAAAAAGATTAAACAAATGGATTAGAAAATATCTGCTTAAAATTTTATGAATTGACGGTTCTCGCTGAAGTTTCATTCATTCTTGTGTACGATGCTAATGATTCTCATTTGATCATAAGAGGGAGTATGAAATAATGAATGAAATGTTCAATTCCGAACGATATAAGGGGAATATGTTATAAAGATCAATAGGGAGTAGTAACAAAGATCGGCAAAAGACTTAGAGAAGTGTGACTGAAGATTATAACTGATGATTATTCTTGTGTCACATTGTCTAAGAGTTTTTGAATGTGAAGATCATCCTTGCAACAGTTTACTGATAAAGATTTCTTATCGAAGAGATCGCTCAATTTTGGAGAAGATTGTTTGAGATTTTATCTGAAGAAGTTCGTTTGGAGAATGTCAGAATCTGTTTGTCTGAAGAAATTCTTAAAGATCGTATCTTGAAGATCATTTCTGAAGATCGTTGCTGATATTGTTTTACATTGTCAAAAGAGAAGATCATCACCGTTCTACATTCGAGGGGGAGAATGTTAGAAGATTTTCTCAACTAACGATCGTCTGAAGATTTCAAACTGAAGATTGTTTTGAAGAAGTCATAAAGTGCTCAATGGGATAAAGTTCAAACGAGATTCAAAGCGCGTAAATTCTGTCAAGCTTGAATACAAAGGGGGAGAATGTTAGGACTGTATTTCAGTGTAAATTGTATTCGTCTTGAAAGTTAATTTTGTCTATAATTGTAGAATAGACATCGTGTTTGACTTTGATTTAGAAGGGTTCATCTTTGACCCTATAAAGCTTGTCATTAGTGTAATAGAAAAGTAAGAGCTCAATTGTAAAATCAGTTACGTATATTGAAAGTTTGACTAGATTGACTAATTCTCTCATCTCCTTCAAAGATTGTGCTTACATGATCTTGAATATTGCCATGGATTCTTAGTATATTTGTTGTAGATTGATCATTGTGGACTTTCAAGATCCTTCTGTCTTCCCTTTCTGTAGCAATGACTTGGTAGACAATACTCCTCCAGGATATCTGCTTTACTTTCACTAGCTTTGTAATTTGTAGTTCAGAGTACACATTTTCTCTTAGCTGCCCAATTTTGTTTTTGAAGGCTTCATACTCTCTTTTGAAGTTTGCAGACTTCCTTGCGAATGAGTCCACATAATTCAAGAAACCATTCATCTAGATTTAGTGGCCTTTATTTTTTTGTACTCTTTCAAATCTGCAGTAACATATTACTCATAAGGTAGAAAGACATATTTGGCTAGGGCGTTCTTTGTGATTTCCTCCTTGAACACCAAATTGAGGCATTCTTTAACCAATTCTCTCAGCTTTAGCCTGGCTTGAATTTCTTCAATGAATTTCTCTTAATTTCAACTTGAGATGTTGAAATGTCTTCTATTTCTTGGAGAAAATAGTTGAGGACTTAATATGTGAATAAAGGTAAACTGGTGACCTTCAGAACACACCTCTTTGAGCATGTTTTGAAGTAGTATTCTGGCTGCTGGATGTTTGAGAATCTTCCAATAAGAAGGCTGCTCTCAAAGGTTTCAAAGAGAGGATCTTCACCATTTATTCTTGGAAGCTTTATATCCACAACAACTTGAAGGTCATGTAACCCCAGATTCCTTATGTATATGCCCATGGTCCTTCTTAGCTCCTCCAATTTAGCTTAAGAAATGTTTGCCTTTTGGAAAAAATTCAGCAAGAACATTTGGTCCTAAAGCTTTAGCCTTGAGTAGTCTGCACTAGATAGTTGATAGATGCAGTTGTCAGCCCTTATAACTTTTAGATCCAAATAGTCCACAACAACAAAGGATTTTCTCTAGAATTCAACTACTTGGACTATTGGACTATCCAAGTTCATTTCAGCCTTCTTTCTTCTCAATCTGCTAATCATCTCTTAGTACATCATTTGGACTTCTCCAAGCCACTTGCCATCTATTTCATACTCTTGAAGTACCTTATCCTCTTGTCTGTTAAGAACATATGATTTAAGTTCTCAAGGAAGACCATGGTTCCATCATTCTTATAGAGTTCCAACTCATCTTCAAATCCTACTTCTTTATTAGAAGTCTGAACAACAGGTTCTTCTTCAGGTTGCTCTATTCTTTGTATTTTTGGAATTAATGAAAGAATAAATGAATGTTGAAAGAATGGAATGTAAGGAATAATTTTAAGACATGAGTTTGATAAAATTTTCTCATGCTTGTCCTCTAGTTCATCACTTGGGATTTTAGAATCCCCATCAGAACTTGTAATCTCAATGACGATTGGTACTGCTTGTTTTGTTTCCATCATGGCTTCATCATCAGCCCTTGTTTTTGTTTCAACGACTACTTATTCCACCTCCATCTCCTCAATTTCTATCTCTTTCAGGGTGTTTACCTCCTCAGTCTCTTCTTGATTTCCTCCCGTCCTCCTTGGATTTCCCCTTCAGCTTCCCCTTCTGTCTCCTTAGTTAATTCTGCAGGCTCCTCCAGCCTCAATCTCTTCCCTTTCTCCCCCTCATGATCATCAGAGTCACTCTGATCATCATGCTTCCTCTTTGAGGAGCCAGCCTACTTCTTGTAGCTTATATATTGAAGATACCTTCTGATTAGTGTGGTCATATACCTTAGATCTACCAGGTCTTCTTTAAGCTCATTGTACCGTGCTATAGTGTCAGAGTCCTCTGTATTGGGCATATAGGCTTTGGGTATAGCAGGTATGGGGTTGTTTGTGGAAATAGATGGTCACTGGGGGGGGGGGGGGTTGGCTAGGTGTTTGTGTTTGGGCTTATGTATGGGGTGATCCATTTGAGACTGTTTGAGGTTTGTGAGGTGGCTTATTATAGTGGCTTGGGTTTGAGCCTGCATCTCAAACATCTTATGAGATAAAATCACAAAGTTTTTAAGGATGCAACTCTGGAACACTTGGAACTCCTTTTTCGAAACAGAATTTGATGCCAAGTTGTTTAGGGTAATTTTATTTTCATCCTTCATCTTCTTTACTAACTCCAACTGATTTTCTGTGAGGACGATAGAGCTGTCAATGCCATATATCCTCTCTCCCAGAGTCTCCTCCATTGAGTCCACCCGAGCCTCCAAACCCCTTAATTTTTGTTGATCTGTCAATTCATTGAGTTTTGAGTGAGAAGTTTAAAGAAGTGTATCCAAAGATATATTATGGAGAATGATTTAAATGACAAAAATGAGAAGTGTAACTAAAGGTTGTATGATGTTTAGGGAAGGATTTACATACTAATTATACGATTTGGCATATGTCACTGAAGCTTTTCAGAATTTTTTTACTAAAAAAACTATCTTAAAAGTTGCATCAAGTTTTAGTGACACCTTGTTAAACTTATCTAAAGATAAAAAAAAATTAGATTAGCTAAAACAATTCAGTTACCCATTCTAAAAGATTTATTTCAAAAATTAAATCAAAATTATATAAAAATATAAAGTGTTAGATGATTTTGGTCGCTCGGTACTGCGGACGAGCCCTAGAATTTTTGGGTCGCTAAAATCAATCATCGTTGCTCTGCTCTACTCGAATCTTTCGCTCGTCGATACAAATTATAAGTTGAATCTCTGAATCGTGATCGCTTGATTCACTCCTCATCGTCGCTCAAATCATTCATCATCGTCTTTCTCTTTGCATCGATTGCTCGAACTAGTATCAATTTAAAGTGATATGGATTTATGTTTACAATATTCTTTAGAGAATATCGATTTCTATTACTCTCTCTCTCTCAATTTTGAGAACCTTGGGACTGGAGATTTTTTAGTTCAATTTAGTTCCTGGTATATTTATTTATTCCAAGTTCTACACATGTTTTTGCTATATTTGGTGGATGTTAAACATAAAAATTTTGGGATTTTTCCAGACCTAGATCAAAAATAGCAAAAAGCACAACACTCTTATCTACGGTTTGCCGAAATTTGTGAAATTATAAGCAACTATCAGAAGTTTCAAATCAGAACTAGTCCTCCTGCCAAGCAACCAGGTATTTCCTATGCTACATGCAAGTTATTTGATGTTGTTGTTGAGTTTATGCTCCTCCTAGTAATGCTAAGCCTTTTGGTTTGCTCTTTTTTGAACTATATTTATAATCATCTATGGCATAGTAATTACAAAAGCTCTTACTTATACTAAGCTACTCGTTGGCTTTATAGCGCATGTATTGTCTTTATGACACTAACATCTGTCACAATTTTGTGCTCTATAGAGTGTCGCATTCACAAGATATTTTGCAGTTATAATCGGGTTTGAAATATTTTACTCATATTTAGACCTGAATTATTCTACACAACTATTTTCATGGTTTAGGATCATCTTCTATGCCACAATAAGGATGTAAGTAAGAGAGAAAAAAGTATCAATTGAGGTAAGATGTCCAAATATTAATGAATATAAACCAATGTGTTTATGAATGAAGAAAAGAAATGAAACTAATATTCACATAACTCAAACCAAGCACTATTACACTTCAAGAAAAATATTTGTAAGTTCAGCCTTCAATCCTGATGAAAAGATAATATGACTCACTTTTGGAAGTATCATATAAACAAATTTAAATATTACCACCTCATGTATCTTTGAACAAAATCATTATCTCTTGACACGTTACCTTCAATAAACACACATTTTTGTACTGTCACAATTGTGTCTTCTCCATATGACTTCCTATCTACTAATAAACCACCCCCTTCCACCTTATATTTTTCCTTCTCACTCACCTTCTATTGTTCTACATCGTTCCCTCCCTCGAAAACATAACCACCTTCCCCTACTCGCACCACACATACCCTAACCATAGCTACCGCAACCTCAACTACCCAACATCACGCACCCCAACCTTACCAACCCCAACCTCACTCACCCCAAAAGCCCAAAAAACCTCTTCTCATCATCCTTTGAACCCACCCCATAAACCATCCCACAAATTGTACCCCCACAGCCCACCCATATGATACAAACCAGATCAAAAGATAGGATTTTTCAACCAAGACTCCCTTGCAACATCAATACCAATAAATCCACACTACCACCATTACCCAAGTCCCATGTCACTCCACGCAAGACCATATCTGGAAGACCGCAATGTATGATGATAGAGTACTTTGATTAAAAATAAGACATGAGACTTAGTACCTAGACCCCGGATGTTAATGTTATCAAATGTATGTGGTTATTTAAACATAAATTCCATTCTTAAGGTCTTCTCAAGCACCACAAGGCTCTTCAAGTAGTAAATGGTAAGTCCTAGCAAGTCATAGTTGATTTCGATGAAACATTTAGTATGGTCATAAAACTAGACATTACAGTACTTTTCTCACACTAGCAATTTCCACAAAATGGCCTATTCACCAACTAGATGTTAAAAATGCCTTCCTTCACAGCCAACTTTAGGATATCGTCTACATGCACCAATCCCCGGGGTTTGTAGATTCATAAGCACCCAAACATGTGTGCCTCATCCATAATCCCTATAAGGCCTCAAACAATCCTCGAGAGCATAGTACCAATGCTTCGCCTCCTACCTTCAATTTGTTGGGTTTGTAAGAAGCAGATGTGACTTGTCTTCATTTATATACAAGCACGGTAATCACATAGTTTACTTGTTAAATGTTGACGATATTTATTAATTGCTTCTGGTAATGCTCTCAAAGCTCGCATTTCCCTCCTCCACTCAGAAGTTTCCATGATGGATCTTGGCCTTCTCTCCTACTTTATTGGCATATCAATTGTTCACACAGAAAACAAGCCTTTTCTAAGCCCAAAAAATATGCCCTTGACATCTTGGCCTGAGCCATAATGACTGCTTGCAAGTCAACAACCACACTAGTTGATACAAAGTCCATGTTAACTGCTAACAATGGAAATCCAGTGACAAATCCAACACTTTATCGTCAAGTCGCAGGTACCCTCCAATACGTAACATTCACAAGGATTGATATATCATACGCGTTCCAACATATATGCTTGTTTATGCATAACCTACGAGAACCACACTTTCAGGCCCTAAATAATAATCTGCTACATCAATGGAACTCTAGATCCTGGTCTATAAATTTCCCCCATTTTCCACCAAAAAAATCTAATCTCATACAATGATGTTGACTAGGGTAGGTGTCATAATACTTGTCAATCAATATCCGGTAATTGTGTTTTCCTAGGCGACAATCTTATCTCTAGGTCCTCAAAATGTCAAGCCACCCTCTCTCGTTCAAGTGGCAAAAATGAATATAAGGGAGTAGCTCACGTAGTCACTAAAACTACATGCCTTTGTAACATATTACTTAAGCTTCATTGCCCACTCAAGAAGGCCACCATTTTTTTCTACGACAACGTCAGTGCAATTTACATGTCCTCCAATCCAGAGCAAGACAATGCATCAACCACATAGAAATGGATATTCATTTCGTTTGAGAAAAAAGTCGCCCTAGGCCATATCCATGTACTTCATGTCCCTTAGTCACTAGAATATGTTGATATTTTCACCAAGGGACTCCCATGTTAGTTGTTTATTTTTCTTCTAATCATTACAATAAAAGTGAGTTTTAGCAACGCGCCTTTAGCGATCAAAAGTTTCATCCACAAGTTATAGTGACAACACGTCATCTTCATAAATCGTTTATGACAATAAATGGACGTATAGCGATGACAAAAGTCATTGCTAAAATCCCTATGTCTTCTGGTGAGTCTGAACGTACGCTCATATTCGGTTTGAACATAAGCTCTAACTACTGGGGAGTGATAGCATATACAATCCTCTGGATTTGTAAACCTCGATGTATATTTGTGAATCAATTTATGATATCATAGGATCATTTGTAACCCTTTAATTGTAGCATACATCCCTTATAATCAGTTGTGTACTTATTTATATGTATGCAGTCTAATGCATGGTCTCCTCAAGGAGACAATATATATATATATATATATATGTGTGTGTGTGTGTGTGTGTGTGTGTGTATGTGGTATACATATATATGCAGTCTAATGCATGGCTCTCCTCAAGAAGTCGTTCTCAAAGTATTTTGATCAGGTGCGCTAGAAAGATGGACAAGCGTGATGACCAAATAATTGAAGCCAAAGTGATACAATTTTGATAATCCCAGTTATGGATTAATCAATAACAATTCATATGATTCTATGATCAACAATCAAGAACAAGAAATAATGTAGAGAGAGTAGAGAATCTAGAGAAAGAAAGTGTTTAAGCGCCAAACGTATTCATATTCAAAAGTGATTACAAAGATTACAATTCGTATCTCTTAACTTCTAAGCACATACTATTATAATTGGGTTTTCTGTAAACCTGGGTTGAGGGAATTTTATGTGATAACTGGATCCTGGTTATCACATGTGGTAATCAATACATGATTATTATTTGTTATATGATTACATGTTGGCATGATAAATTTGATCATGATAATATATGGAGCTATTTGCATAATGTGGAAAACATATAATGAAAAATGTGTGAGCATGCATAATTGTTTATGAGTATAATTAAGTATGTATATGAGTTAATGTATGTATAAGTTGAAAATCATACATAAGATGGTATGCATGCATGCACATGGGTTAGCCGACTTCCTTTTAAAGGAAAAGTATAAGAGGAGGGCTTAGCCTCCATTCTCTTTTCTTGCCACTTTTGTTATCTAATTGAGCGATTTAAAGAGAGAAGAAGTTGATCAGATTGCTTTTTTTTTGAAGAAGGATATATCTGAGTTTCAAAAGGAAATTTCATAAGGTGAGTGATTTTAAATGTTTGATATTCTTTCAAAATGTATGAACTATTTATATCACTTCATATCTATTTGGAAGTTTAAACTGTTTGAATAGTATCCAGATTATATCTAAACCGGATAAGAGTTGAGCGATTTAAAGTTTAAATCGGGCATGTGTGAAGCGGTTTAGTCTTAAACCGGGCAAGGTATAATCGATTTAGATTAAACAAGACAAAAAGAGATGAGTGATTTAAGGTTTAAATCGAACAAGGCTTGAGCGGTTTAGGGCTAAACCGCCTAAGGCATGAGCGATGTAGCCTTAAACCGGATGAGAGTCAAGCAGTTTAGACATTAAACCGGACATGTCTTGACCGGTTCAAAGATTGGCGATTTATGAACTTTGATTATATGTTAAGTATTTTTAACAGAGAAGTATGAATACGACCTTGAGATGGCCGATTTATCTTAAATCGGACAATGAGGAATAGAGTTGTCCGGATTTGATATCCGGACAATAGTGCTGGAAAATTTATTTTACAATGTTAAATCTGACAAGTATATGGAGTGTTGTCTGGACTTGTTATCCGGACAAGGTTGACTGGATTGTATCATGGACTTATCATTTTATTGTTTGATCTACAAAAAGTGGGAATTTCTGATAAAATGAATTTGAACTGATATTAATTCCATTGACTGCAGTCTATTATATATGGAAGTGTTTTGTGAAATATTTTGATGAGGAAATAAGGGTGGCATATCAAGGAGAGGTGTACCATGGGGTAAGGTGACATATCAAGGAGAGGTGTACCATGGGATAAGGGTGGCATATCAAGGAGAGGTGTACATTTGGATATAAGGGTGGCATTTGTATATGTTTGTGTTATATAATATAACTTCTACTATTATTTCTCTTAAGATTACCATGATCAGGAATCTTTATTTATTTGTGATTTAAAGATTTAGGATCAGGGCTCTTAATAGAAATCATAGTTTGAACGTTATTAAGTAGAAGATAACAGGTTTGGCCTAGAACTTTGAATAAACCTTATTTGATTTAAAAGGTTTGAAAGTGGCATTATGATAAATTGATTAGTATAAACCTGTTGGGATTTGATGAACTATTAACAAGCAGAGATTATTGACTTGAAAAGTGAAAGGTATTCGTATTATGTTCTTACTTGTTCATATATTTATGATATATATGAAAAGTTGTTTTACTTAAAGGTTTTGGTGATTTTCACCCTGCAATAACATAAATTGGGTAACTCACTAGAGCTTTCGGTCTAACCCTCGTTTTGTGATTTCAAATATGTATTGCAGGAAGTGCGGACGGTAAGGAAAAAGGAAAAATGTAATATTTTCCCTATATGTTTACCTACATGAAGAATAGATGATGATATGTATAGTTTTGGTAGATGAACGTGCTTTAGTACAAGAATTTGTGTTTTGAATTTTTGGACCATGTATTTTATACTGGTAGATTCTTGTATTAAGGGACCAATGTGGGGTATAAACATGTATTTCTTATGTATGAAGTATGTATTACATGCAATGTGTGGTATGGGGTGTTACATTTTATGTGTTTATTATGTGAATTATGTCATAGCATGCATAATTATGTTAATACTTGCATTGACAATATGCATATGAGTGGAAAGATAAGATAAAGATCTTATCAGTTAAATATAAAAGAGGAAAGATAAGATAAAGATCTTATCAGTTTTCTGCTTTATCAAAAGTGAATGTTTAAAGACATAAAAGGATTTAAAAGGCGGTGAAGGAGTTCTTGAAGAAATATTGGAAGGAATTCTTAAAGAAAGAACCTACGTTTAAAAAGATTTGATGTGTGATATTATTTGCAGAAACCTTTGATTTAAGGTGAGTTCTTAAATTACTATCTATTTATAAACTGTGAGTTTTTATCTGTTGTTTGATCTTATAAAAACTGTTGAGTATTGATGATCTAAAGATTTAAGAGAATTTGATAAATCTGTTCTAAAAAGTTTTATTGAAAACATTTTGGGATGATTGGAATTCGAATTGGTTTTGAAAGGATTAAGCGGAAACTGTGTTTTAAAGAGCAGTTTTGGATTTTATACCCTGTTTTGAGGATTTAAAAAGGAAAGCAGATGTGTGACAGAAGTCAAATTCGAAATCTCAGGTTAGCTTTTATTAAGGTTATATTAGTATTATTGAAGGTAATTTATAAGATTAGGAGTTAGTTAGGTTAGTTTAGTTGAAAATTTTTAAGAATTTCCGGCAGTTGCTTAGAAAATCCGGTTCTGACCCGAAATTATCTGAAACGTCCTATATAGTACCAAATGCTCTAATTTATACCCAATATATATATAAAACACTAAGTTTTAGTGTTTTAAATATAAAAGCTTTCTATTTAAATAAATTTAGTCATCGTGCGCTTTTAGAATGAAGAAAAATGTCAAAATTGAGAAATTGGGCTTTTGTGCATTTTGGGYTWRGTTTTTATAAAAAAATATATATTTGAGGTTTGGGTTGGGCCCTCCATGGCCGGCCCCTCCCTCCTCTACATCTTCTTCCCACATATAAATAACTTCATTTTCCTTTAATCCTCATAATACACTCATTCAAATTTCAAAAAAATTCTCTCATAACTCTCCCTAGAAAACTCAAGAGTCATCTTCATCCCCTTCAACCAATTCAGCCGATTTCTTCTCTTCTTCCCATCATTTTGCCAAGATTTTGAAGATACAACATTCATTCCATCATCAAACAAGGTAATGCATTCATCCTTTCCTCTTTTCTTGTATGTTTTTGGGAGAAAAACCCACTTTATTGCACTCTTTATCCTCTTTTCTATATGTTTCGAAAATGTTGAGTCTCAAGGTGAAATTATACACCAAAAACATGTAAAAATGTTTATTTGATGGTGGTAATCCATGACCCAAACATTAGAACTCAAAAAGGTAGGAAGAAATCATAATTTTATGTGGTTTATTTCTTAAAAACTTCATATTCTGGTGCTGACAAATTCTGTGTTTGTGCACAAATCGTCCATATCTTGTAGATGGCTTGTTCAAATGTCATAGAGGTTTCTTTTAAAAGTTTATTTACTTAGTTGGGGTTGCAATGCATTTGGTTTCACTCAAAAACATTGAGTTTTGACCCCCCCTAAATACTCAAAACATTGTATATATGTATCTGAGAGTTTTTCAGTAGGAAAACCCTACTTTGAATAGTCATAACTCTCTAGATAATCATCCAAAGTTGTTTATTTTTCTTCTAGATGTTATTTTAATGAGTTACCTTTCAAATGCCACCGATTTCACTCAATATTGTGGTGATTTGAGGTTTTAATTACTCAAAAKAAGATGAACATGCAATCTGTCCGATTCTGACAGATTTGTATATATATTTTTCATCGATCATATCTCTCTCATAACTCAATGAAAAAGAATGATTTTCTTTTGAGAGTTAATTTTATGGGTTTTCTCCTACATTCAAGTGGAATCACATAACATTATGGAGTTTTGATCTCCAAGCACCTAAAACTCTATAGGTGTGCAAACTGTGAAACCACCAGTAGGTAACTCTTACTTTGAATGTTAAGATATTTCTATTTACTTGTTCTCAATGCATGATTCTTCTTCTAAAACATTCTTTTATGAGTTAGAATTCATTTGAATCCAGTTTCACTCAAACATATGTTGTTTTGAGGCATGAACCTATTTATTTAAGTCAAGTGTGCAATCTGTCAACTAATGACAGATGTGTGCATGTGACTTTAAGGTATCATATCTTCCTCTCAACGCATCCAAAATGAGTGATTTTTAGTTTAAAAGKTTCGTATAAGTGTTAGGTTTATACTCCAACTTGAATTTCTGCAGAACACCTAGTAGAACTCTTTTAATGAGTGTTTTACTAACATGGTGCAATCTGCCATTTCAATTCTGATATGTTTCATTGCATAAATTATTTAAATCATCATCTCATGCCGAAAATATATGAAATTTGTTCATGATGACTATAACTCAGTGCTATAAATCATATAAAAAGATGGGAATTTATCTYATTYTTKAAGTCACTTTATTTGATCATTTTATSTAACTTAAGTTTCTGTCCAGAATCAAGAATTCTGGATTTGGTTAAATTTGTAAAAGTTGATCTTTTATTTGATTATAGCATCATTTTCGGTATAAATTAATTCTTTAATGAGCATATGCACATTATGTATATTTGGACTATAGATAATATTATGGAACATAAGTAGACAAATAAAGACTTAAGATTTATTAAACCCCATAGGTATAGATAAATCAATAAGTGATGGTTTTGGATATTCCTATTGATAGGGAATCGTTGATTTAGCGTGGTATTCGGATC
>NC_037530.1:14857111-14867924 GCF_001531365.2 Cynara cardunculus var. scolymus
AAGTATGTTCTACACATGTGGTTCGCTACCACCTCTGAGGTAGTTCGTGGGGCGCTTGTAGGTTTAGTAGTGGCTCAACAAATTTATATCATGTGTATGACGTTGTTTTTAAGATATTGCTCATAAATTTATAACTGGGATTGCTGCATTTAAAATCATTTTGTGCATATAAAACCTATGAACTCACCAACTTTTGTAGTTGACACTTGTTTGACATGCTTTTTTAGGGTAAGAAAGACTCATGGTGACACTTGTTAGAAGACGTGTCACATTTATTGCTTTCAAAACTTCTGTTATGTTTATTTTTGCAAACTTGTATTTGGGACTGTAAACTTTAGTTTTGTTGTATTTATGTTTTAAAATGAATGGTTGTGTTGTTTATACACTATTGCTATGAGACTCTACCTGCCATACCTCGCGTTTCCGCTTTAGCGGGGTGTGACAAGATGATTTGAGAAATCATATGTAGAACAGATTGTTCTTGTGGATTAAAGGGTTTGAATAAAAACCTGTTTTCGGATTATGATTTGATTAAAACTATGAACGAGGTTCAATCTGATAGAAATGCCTACAGCCTGTCATTGGATGAAATAGTTCATAAGAATTTTCAGGGGAAATAAGGATGGTCATTGTATGTGATGGATAACTATTGATATAAAGGGGGAATTATGAATGAAATAAGGATGGTCGTTGTGTGTGCATGGTATAAATCTTGCTATTATATCTTTTAAGATTACAACAGATTGGAGTTCTCTTTTCTTAGTGATTTGAGGATTCAGAGATGTTGTTCTTATTAGAAAT
Organism: Cynara cardunculus var. scolymus; assembly: GCF_001531365.2. NCBI lineage: Eukaryota > Viridiplantae > Streptophyta > Magnoliopsida > Asterales > Asteraceae > Cynara > Cynara cardunculus. Next base: position 14,857,913 of record NC_037530.1, read on the forward strand.
AATAGTATTGATGATATGGTTACGGGAAAATATGGCCTATCGTCATTAATTTTGGTTAAAAGTGTTTTGGAACAGAATGTACATTTTTTGAGGAACTAGAGGAGCTCTAGTTGGTGCTCACTATCGGACCAGAGGTTCTTATTATTGGTTTGAGGAATATGCAAGTTTTTACTAAATGTACTAGTTGGACCAGAGGCTCTGTATCTACTGATAAGAGCTTCTGTGTCAAAATCATATTTTAAAAAATAGTTTTAAGAAAAAGTATTTTATACTTAGTATTTTCTACTAAAGACATACCAGAGGGGCTCTGGTCGAGCATGAACTCTTAATAACCATTCATTTTATAAAAAAAGGCTATCTGTTTGGTTGCAAGTATTAATTAAAGAACATTATGAGAAATTACCTAAACAAGAAGTTCTGGTTAGTATAACTAGAGGCCCTGGTCGAAGAAACTAGAAACTCTGGTAGAGGAACAAGAGGGGCTCTGTTCCTGTTTCTTGAAATATATTCAAAAGTTTGGTTTTTGAAACAGAGGCTCGATGGACTTAAACAGAATGTGATTCAATCTTTTGATTTTAATGGTGTATTTTAAATAAATGTTTTGGTGATTTACACCCTGCATTACATAAAAGGGGAACCTCAGTAGACATACATGTCTAACCCTCATTTTGTGTTTTCAAAATACGTGTGCAGGTAATGATAATACGGGAAAAAGGATTCTGTGAATTACCTCCGTATGTGTTTATGCTGTATGAAGATCTTATTTAGCCATACTTGAAGTAGAGACATAGAGATACAAGAGCATGTACTTTTGGAAAAAAAAAATTGGATGTATATTTTAGTCTCTTGTATTTTGGACCTATGTGGGGAAAACATGTATTCTATGTATAAAATAAGTGTTATATGCAATGTACGGATATGGGGTTGTTACAAAGTTGGTATCAGAGCCTGAGTTTAAGGGATTTAGGTATTCACATGCATGATGCCTAGACTTAAACTATTTCATTGCATATTAGGGCCCCAGACATAGTTAGCACCTTTGGAATAAATATGATAAGTTAAGAGATCGGTGTGTAAGGTATTTTTGGGATTACATCTGACCAATGTAATTTTGAATCGACGGGTACATAACTGAACTTCGACACTTTATTATATTCAGGAATGTGAAAATATGTTTATTAATATTGAAATCTGCAGATGACAAGCAGATCTAGAAGATATGAAAGGATCACCCGTCCCAACCCCACTAATGAAGAAGAAGATTCTCCTATTCCCATTGGCACCTCTAGAGGCAGAGGCAGCGGCAGAGGCAGAGGCAGAGGAAGGGGCATAGGCAGAATAAGTCAACCAGAAGTTAATACAGATCAGGCCGAATCTAACTCTGAAAACATGAATCAAGAGCATATACCCCAACCAGAATATGTGACTAGGAACATGCTAGCTGAAGAGATGGGAAAGCTAAGGGAAACCTTGACTTCCATCATAGGGATTCCTGCCAGAATCAAGACTGACAGAGTCGAGATTAATCCAGCTGTTCCAGTTATCAATAACAAGAATGGAGATATAGAACCGAGCCATGTGTTCTATCAAAGAAATAGAATCCGTATTCAACACCATTCGATGTGCAGAATCAGATCGAGTCAGATTTGCAGTCTCTGTTTTAAAGTTAAATGCCTTATTTTGGTGGGAGGTGAATCATGGGCCAGAGCATATATTTTGCAAACCATGATATGGGCAGAATTTGTAAATAGATTCAAAGAACAATTATGTCCCAAAACAGCAGTCAGACAGATGGAAGAAGACTTTTTAAAATTAGAACAAAGCTCTGGGTTAGTCAGAGAATATATAGAGAAGTTTATAGAATATTCCAGATTTGCTGAGCATTATATCTCAACAAAAGCAAGAAAAGTAGAGCGATACATTTGGGGACTAAAGCCATCAATCAAGGAATTTGTTATAGCAATGAATCCTGCTACTTTTCCATTAGTAGTAGATGCAGCAGAGATCACCGTGAGAAACAAAAATAAAAGTGAAGAAGGGAAGCAGATGGAGAAAAGAAAATGGAAAGGATCTTTGACAAGTTATCGGTGATCAAAAACTGCCAAGTTTAATAATAGAGCAATGCAGAGTCCGATGGAAAGAGCCTGTCCCCGGTGTCGACAGTATCACCGAGGAGAATGCATAATCGAGCCAATAAAATGTTTTAATTGTGGTGAAGTTGGGCATACTTCGAATTTTTGCCGACAAAGCAGGAAATGTTTTCATTGCAATTCGCCAGACCATTTCAAGAATAATTGTCCACAGTTGAAAGCTCCACAACTTACCATGGGAAGTAATACATCGACTAGCCGTGGGAGACCGAGTATGGGCAGACGAGGATCAGGTGGGGCGCGGGGACGATCTTTTCAGATGACAAAACACGAAGCAGAAACTACACCCGATGTAGTAACATGTACTTTTTTCGTGAGCTTATTACATGCTAAAGTGTTATTTGACTCGGGTGCAAACTTCTCGTTTGTATCCCCATCATTTGCCTTATATGCTCGCATGAATTCTGTGCCCCTTGACAAAAAATTAGCAGTTGATACCGCTAATGGTCAAGTATCTATGAATAATGTATTCAATAACTGCACTATCATGATTGAGGGATGTAAGCTACCCATCAGACTATTTTCCATGCCTATGAAAGATTTTGATGTAGTAGTGGGAATGGATTGGTTGGCCGAGAATTAGGCCAGCATTGTTTATGATAAAAAGATGATTAGAATAATATTGCCACACAGAGGGACATTTGTTATTCTTGGTGATCATCAGAGTCATCGCACCAGTCTGTTATCAGTTATGAAAGCTATAAAATGTATTCAAAAGAAATGGCAAGGATTTTTAGCCTACATAATTGTTGCCAAGAAAGAAAAGAGCAAGCAAGAATTGATTCCGATTGTTAGTGATTACCCTGAAGTCTTTCCAGAAGACTTGTCAGGGTTACCTCCAGATAGAGTTATTGAATTTGGGATTGATTTGATACCTGAAGCAGCACTTGTTGCAAAAGCACCATACAGATTAGCTGCTTCAGAATTAAAAGAACTTGTTACGTAATTGAAGGATTTGACGGACAAGGGATTTATCAGGCCGAGTACTTTACCATGGGGAGCTCCGGTGTTGTTTGTGAAAAAGAAAGACGGTACTATTCGTATGTGTATTGATTATCAGGAGCTAAACAAACTGACCATAAAAAACAAATATCCATTACCCAGGATCGATAATTTGTTTGACCAATTGGTGGGAGCCAGTTATTTCTCCAAAATTGACTTACGATCAGGTTACCATTAGTTGAAAGTTAAAGAAGATGATATTGCAAAAACAACATTCCGAACCAGGTATGGACATCATGAATTCATAGTTATGCCATTCGGATTGACTAACACACCCGCAGCTTTCATGGATTTAATGAATCGGGTATGTAGAGAATACCTTGATAAATTTGTCATTGTATTTATCGATGATATTCTCATATACTCTAAAACAAAAGAAGAGCATGCAGGACATCTTCGATTGATCCTTGAACTTCTGAAAAGAGAAAAGTTATATGCTAAACTATCCAAGTGTGAATTTTGGCTAAGAGAAGTCCAATTTCTGGGGCATGTCATATCCGAGGCTAGAGTAAAAGTGGATCCAACAAAGATTGAAGCCGTTGCAAAATGGGAGGCACCAAAAACACCATCTGAAGTTCGAAGTTTCTTGGGATTGGCAGGCTATTACCACAAGTTTATCCAAGATTTCTCTAAAATAGTCGTGCCCTTGACGAAATTAACTCGAAAGAATGTCAAATTTCAATGGGAAGAAGAACAACAGAAAGCCTTTCAGTTATTAAAGACCATCTTTGTAGTGCTCCGATACTATCCTTACCCAATGGAACCAAAGATTTTGTGGTGTATAGTGATGCATCAAAGTTGGGTTTAGGATGTGTTTTGATGCAAAGAGGGAAAGTCATATCATATGCATCTCGACAATTGAAAGATCATGAAAAGCAATATCAACTCACGACCTGGAATTAGCGGCTGTGGTTTTTTGCTCTAAGAATATGGAGGCATTATCTTTTGGGAACAAAGTGCCAAATCTATAATGATCATAAGAGTCTGCAACACTTGTTCAACCAGAAAGAATTAAATATGAGGCAGCATCGATGAATCGAACTTATTAATGATTATGATTGTGACATTCTTTACCACCCGGGAAAAGCCAATGTGGTAGCTGACGCTTTGAACCGAAAGGAAAGAGGTGGAACAATCTGAGCAATGAAAATATGCTTAACTCCCGATCTTCATCAAGAGATTTGGAAATGTCAAAAAGAGGCGGTCAAAGAAGACAATTTGAAGATAGAAAAAGTGGGTAAGATGATTTCTGTCATGGAACCAAACGATGAAGAAATATTATGTTTCTAAGGCCGGATATGGGTACCAAGATATGGAAATACACGAGAAACCATCCTGAATGAAAGTAACAAATTTCGTTATTCAATTCATCCAGGTACCAACAAGATGTACAAGGACTTGAAATCATTTTATTGGTGGCCGGGATTAAAGAAAAATATAGAAGAATATGTAGAACGATGCTTAACCTGTCTGCAAGTTAAGATTGAGCATCAAAGACCCTATGGGAATCTGCAATCGTTAGAAATGGGATCACATTATGATGGACTTCATCATGAAATTACCCCGAACCCCGAAAGGTTATGATGCAATATGGGTAATAGTGAATCGATTATCAAAATCCGCCCATTTCCTACCGATGAATGAAACATATTCTTTGGAAAGATTGGCTCAAATCTACATCAAGGAAATTGTGACTAGACATGGTGTTCCACTATCTATTATTTCTGACCGGGATAGTCGTTTTACTTTAAAATTTTGGGAAAGCTTGCAAAGAGCCTTAGGATCTCAAATCAGATTGAGTACAACTTATCACCCACAAACGGATGGACAAAGTGAAAGAACCATCCAGACTCTTGAAAGATATGTTGAGAACTTGTGTAATCGACTTCAGGGGATCATGGGATGAACATTTACCATTGATAGAATTTGCCTACAATAACAATTTTCACTCCAGCATCCAAGCGACACCTTATAAAGTCTTGTATGGAAGAAAATGTCGAATGTCGTTGTGTTGGAATGAGGTAGGTGAAAAGCAATTAACGGGTCCTGAAATTGTGCAAACAACTTCTGAAAAGATTGATCAAATTCGTGTAAGGATTAAGACCGTACAGGATCATCAGAAAAGCTATGCCGATAAACGAAGGGAACCGATTGAGTTCAATATAGGAGATTTTGTAATGTTAAAGGTATCTCCATGAAAGGGTATTATGAGATTCAGGAAGAAAGGAAAGCTCAGTCCAAGGTATATTGGAACATTCAGAATCTGCAAAAGAATTGGGTCGATAGCTTATCAGTTGGAACTACCAGAAGAACTCAGCCTAATCCATAGTACTTTTCATGTATCGAATCTACGCAAGTGTTTGGAAGACCCGAGTCTAGCGATACCACTCCCTAAGATCAAACTTGACGATAAGTTAAATTTCATCGAGACACCAGAGGCAGTAACTGACAAAAAGACCAAGGTTTTGAGGAATAAAAAGATCAGCTTAGTGAAGGTACAGTGGCGTTTTCATAAGGGTTCAAAAGCAACATGGGAACTAGAATCTGATATGAGAACCCGATATCTATGGTTATTTGAATGAATTCCGGGACGAAATTCTTTAAGGGGGAGAGAATGTTATAAATGGGTTTTCTGCAAACCTAGGTTGAGGTAATTTTATGTGTTTATTATGTGAATTATGTCATAGCATGCATAATTATGTTAATATTTGCATGGATAATATGCATATGAGTGGAATCTGATGTTATGCATACATGTGATGAGAAATATTATTTTTAATCTTAAACCTTACGAATAAGAAAGGTTGAATTTTTTTATTTAAATATTATCTCCACCTCCCAAGTACTTTTATATTAATAAAAGTACTCATCACCGCCTCATTTTCTGTTAAATATAAAAGGGGAAAGATAAGATAAAGATCTTATCAGTTTTCTGCTTTATCAAAAGTGAATGTTTAAAGAAAGAAAAAGGATTTAAAAGGCGGTGAAGGAGTTCTTGAAGAAATATTGGAAGGAATTCTTAAAGAAAGAACATGCGTTTAAAATGATTTGCTGTGTGATATTATTGCAGAAACCATTGATTTAAGGTGAATTCTTAAAAAATTATCTATTTACAAACTATGAGTTTTTATCTGCTATTTGATCTTATAAAAACTGTTGAGTATTGATGATCTAAAGATTTAAGAGAATTTGATAAATCTGTTCTAAACAGTTTTAAAGAAAACATTTTGGGATGACTGGAATTTGAATTGGTTTTGAAAGGATTAAGTAGAAACAATGTTTTAAAGAGCAATTTTGGATTTTATACCCTGTTTTGAGGATTTAAAAAGGAAAGCAGATGATCTGAGAAATCATATGTAGAATAGATTGTTATTGTGGATTGAAGGGTTTGAATAAAAACCTGTTTTGGGATTATGATTTGATTAAAACTATGAACGAGGTTCACTCTGACAGAAATGCCTGCAGCCTGTCATTGGATGAAATAGTTCATAAGAATTTTTAGGGGAAATAAGGATGGTCGTTGTATGTGATGCATAGCTATTGCTATAAAGGGGGAATTATGGATGAAATAAGGATGGTCGTTGTGTGTGCATGGTGTATAATTCTTGCTATTATATCTTTTAAGATTACAACAGATTGAAGTTCTCCCTTCTTGGTGATTTGAGGATTCAGAGATGTTGTTCTTATTAGAAATAATAGTATTGATGTTATGGTTATGAGGAACCAGAGGAGCTCTGGTTGGTCCTCACTATCAGACAAGAGGGTTCTTATTATTGGTTTGAGGAATATGCAAGTTTTTACTAAATGTACTAGTTGGACCAGAGGCTCTGTATCTATTGATAAGAGCTTATGTGTCAAAATCATATTTAAAAACAAAAAAGGTTTTAAGAAAAAGGATTTTATACTTAGTATTTTCTACTAAAGACAGACCAGAGGGGCTCTGGTTGACTCACACGTTGAACCAGAGGATCTGGTTGGTCATAACTATCGGACCAGAAGCTCTGGTTAGTACAACCAGAGGCTCTGGTCAAGCATGAACTCTTAACAACCATTCCTTTTATAAAAAAAAAAGACTATCTGTTTGGTTGCAAGTATTAATTAAAGAACATTAAGAGAAATTACTTAAACCAAAAGCTCTGGTTAGTATAGCTAGAGGCTCTGGTCGAAGAACTAGAGGGGCTCTGGTCCTGTTTCTTGAAATATATTCCAAAGTTTGGTTTTGAAACCAGAGGCTCGCTGGACTTAAACAGAATATGATTCTATCTTTTGATTTTAATGGTATATTTCAAAAAATGTTTTGGTGATTTACACCCTACATTACATAAAAGGGGAACCTCACTAGACATACATGTCTAACCCTCATTTTGTATTTTCAAAATACGTGTGCAGGTAATGATAATAAAGGAAAAACCATTCTGTGAATTACTTCCCTATGTGTTTAAGCTGTATGAAGATTTTATTTATCCATACTTGAAGTAGAGATATAGAGATACAAGAGCATGTACTTTTGGAAAAAATTTTAGATGTATATTTTAGTCTCTTGTATTATGGACCTATGTGGGGAAAACATGTATCCTATGTATAAAATATGTGTTATATACAATGTATGGATATGGGGGTGTTACACATACCATCCTAACCACTAAAACAAACAAAGCATCCTATATATACAACAATATAAAGCTTTGATACAACAGATTTAGGTACAAAACTTGAACCTAACAATCTCCCCCTTTGGATTCAAGCTTTATGAGTAGCTTTGTTGATCCCAGATCTCTCAAAAACACTAATAATTAAATTAAGAATAACCTAATTATGTCCTGTGAATGAATAAAATGACAAACACTCAAGAACAAAATATGAATATTCAAATAATATACTTGAGTGCTGTAATATTAACTTTATTCCAAAATGATAATGAAAAGCGTTAACCGATTACAATAGGCCTAACATCTATTTATACTAGAAAGCTAAACAAGAAGATAACTATCTAGAGAGAATATCTAGCAAATCATCTAGGAAAGATAAAGCTTATCTAGACATGAAAAACAAGATAAAACTTTGTAGAATCCAGCTGTCGATTCGTCATCTCCAGCTGTCTTCCATGGAGCGTTATTCAACCTTATCTTGATAACTTCATCGCATGCCTTTGGATGAACTATTGTAGAAAACTCTAAGTATTGGTAACCAGAGGGGTTATGGAGATGCTCGATTCATCGCACGTCTTGTCGATTCATCGACTCTTTGATTGTATTAAACATTTAGCTGTTTTGCCTTGAAGTCTTCCATCGGCCTTCTCGTTCTTCATTTGTAACAACCCTCATAATCCCATATACATAAAATTTACATCATCATACTGAGAGTCCCTAAAACACTTATCAATCTTTATAATAGCTTCATTACAATGGCAGATCTGATATATCATTCAAGAACATTCATATGAACATTGAGAGGAAAAGTCAATATCTTCAAAGCTTAGTCAAACCTCTCATTTACGTATATGATTTACAATAAGCTCTCTTACATCTAATTACAAAGACCACCTTCTATTTATATGGTCAAACTAACAAACACAAGTCAAAGTCAAACTCCTATAAGAAAGTCAAACACGCTGACTTTTACAATTATAGACTATATTTAACTTTCAAGACGAATACAATTAGTCCAACAACTGAGCGTTAGACCAAAAGGTCTAGTGAGCGTATAAATCTCATACAAACAATATACATTCCAAACAATCAGTTTAGAATCAAACCTGTTCTGAAACATAAACATATTTATGTTTCTCACTCGCGGTTACACCGCCATTTCATCTCTCTCGCAGTTACACCGCCGTTTCATCTCTCTCGCGGTTACACCGCCATTTCGTCTCTCTCACGGTTACACCGCCATTACATATCTCTCGCGGTTACACCGCCATTTCATCTCTCTCGCGGTTACACCGCCATTACATCTCTCTCGCGGTTACACTGCCATTTCATCTAAAAAACATTTCAAAAACTTTCTATCTCTTTATCCGGACTTGRAGTCCRGTCAATCTTGTCCGGATAACAAGTCCGGTCAACCTTAACACTTGAAATTAAATCAATCTCTTTGTCCGGATTACAAATCCGGTCAATACTTCACTATCAATGTTAACCGGTTTAAATTAAACCGGACAATACATGATTCACCTTTTGGCCGGTTTAAATGATATCCGGTCACCTCTTGGCCGGTTTAGATGATATCCGGTCACCTCTTGGCCGGTTTAGATGATATCCCTCTTGGCTGGTTTAGAAAAGACTCCGGACAAGGCATGAGCGGTTTATTCGGATATTAATCCGGACAACACTTGGACGATTTAAACAAGAACTCTCATAAAATGTAACAGAAATTCATAATAACCAGTTCCAAATGCTTATCAAACTGTATGTAAGCAATTCATATCCAAAGCTCTTAATACACTCACCTTTTAGAAGTCAAATAACAAAGCTTYTGAAATCCTCTTTCTGTGCAATCCTCTTGATTCTTCAGAGAAAATTTCTAAAAGTAATATGTGTGTGTATACCCTTTTCTTCACAAAAATCTATTTATATATAAATAAAAAGGAGAAGAGGTGATGGGCGGGTCATCTAGCCGACCTCCCCCCTTTTTATTTAAAACAAATATTTTTTAATTTAATACCAAAAATATTACACACATACATACATAACCGTATACATATATATAAATATATGTATAAACTTGAAATATAGCCAGAATATTACAATATTCCCTCCTTAAAAGAATTTCGTCCCGAAATTCCATTAAGTAAACAGATAAGGATATTTCGTCCTCATTTTCGATTCTGATTCCCAGGTGGCATCTGGTCCCTTATGATA
>NC_037530.1:14868299-14869960 GCF_001531365.2 Cynara cardunculus var. scolymus
TTCCGACGTTTATCTGCATAACTTCTTTGTCTATCTTGTGCAGCTTTCATTCGTTCCCGTATTACTCCAATTTTATCTACAGTTTGCTGAACTAACTCAGGCCCAGCTAATTGTTTTTCACCTATTTCATTCCAGCACAAAGGAGTTCTACATTTTTGTCCATACAAAACCTCAAAAGGTGCTGCCTGAATACTTGAGTGGTAGCTATTGTTGTATGCAAATTCAACCAAAGTCAAATGACTACCCACGACCCTCCAAAATCAATAATACAGGATCTCAACATATCTTCTAAAGTTTGGATAGTACGCTCACTCTGTCCATCGTTCTGAGGATGATAAGATGTACTTAGCTTAATTTGTGAACCCACTTCTCTCTGAAAAATCTTCCAAAACAGAGAAGTGAAACGACTATCTCTATCAGAAATAATCGATAAAGGGACACCATGTCGTGTCACTATCTCATCAATATATAACTTTGCCAATCTCTCCATCGAATATGACTCTTTCATAGGTAAGAAGTGTGCAGATTTAGACAACCGATCTACGATCACCCATATTGCATCATACCTTTTCGATGTTCTCGGCAATTTGGTTATGAAATCCATAGTAATATGATCCCACTTCCAAACCGGAATTTCTAGAGATTGCAACTTACCATAGGGACGCTGATGTTCAATCTTTACTTGAAGACATGTCAGGCATTGTTCAACATGTTTAGCAATATCCTTCTTCATACCTGGCCACCAATAATGTTGCTTCAAATCCCGATACATTTTATTTGTACCTAGATGTATCGTAAATCGTGACTTATGAGCCTCATCCAAAATACGTTTTCTAAGATCACCATAACATGGTACCCAAATTCTATTCTGGAATTTCCAAAATTCTCTGTCGTCTCTCACCAAATCAGATATTAATCCACCCAATCTTTCGTGTTTAATCTTATCCTCCTTCATTGCCTCATGTTGAAATTCTTGTAACTTTTCTTGAATACTGGGTAATAACTCAACGCGTAAGCTGTAGCTTTGATAGTTCCACTTTTCTCTTGTCGACTTAACGCATCAGCCACTACGTTTGCCTTTCCTGGATGATATAAAATCTCACAATCATAATCACTCACCAATTCCAACCATCTTCTCTGACGCATATTCAGATCTTTCTGATGAAATAGATGTTGCAAGCTCTTATGATCTGTGAAGATTTGGCACTTCGTTCCGTACAAATAATGTCTCCATATCTTCAAAGCAAACACTACTTCTGCTAACTCCATATCATGAGTAGGATACTGTCTTTCATGATCTTTTAACTGTCTGGAAGCATAAGCTATTACCTTTTCACGTTGCATTAGTACACAACCCAAACCCATCTTTGACGCGTCACTATATACCACAAAATCTTCCATTCCATCTAGTAAAGATAGAATTGGTGCACTGCATAGCTTATCTTTTAACATTTGAAAGGCCCGAGCTTGTGCTTCATCCCACTCATATTTCACATTCTTCTTAGTCAGCTTCGTTAACGGAGTAGCAATACGAGGGAAATCTTGTATAAACTTACGGTAATACCCAGCCAATCCGAGAAAACTTATGACTTCAGTTGGAGTCTTTGGAACTTCCCACTTTTCAATAGCTTCAATCTTGATTGGATCCACTTTAATCCCTT
>NC_037530.1:14870129-14872047 GCF_001531365.2 Cynara cardunculus var. scolymus
TGGTCGGATAAAACCTTTATCTAATAATTCTTTCAATTGAGACATTAGCTCCTTTAACTCAGAAGGAGCTAACCTATATGGTGCACGTGCAACGGGTGTTGCTCCAGGAATTAATTCAATCTGGAATTCTATCATTCGATCTGGAGGTAAATTTATCATATCTTCTGGAAATACCTCAGGAAATTCCCTTACGACTGGAATATCTCCCATCTTTCTCTTCTCTTTCTTCATATCTATAGCATATGCAAGAAAACTAGCACATCTTTTCTATACATACTTCCTAGCCTTTAATACTGAAATTAGGCTAGAGTAACGATCCCGTTTATCTCCATAAATCACAACTCTTCCTTTTTCAGGTAAATCTATATGAATCATTTTCTCATTACAAACTATATTGGCTTGGTTTTCAGCTAACCAATCCATACCTATAATTATATCAAATTCCGTTAAAGGTAAAGGAAATAACTGTATAGGCACTTCACATCCTTTTATACTTATAACACATTCATCAATTCTTTCCTTAATCAAAACTTCACTATCATTTGCTGTTTCCACAATTAGATCCTCACTCAATGCTTTAGATTCTAAATGTGCACAGTTAACAAATGATGGTGACACAAAAGAATGATTTGCACCCGAATCGAATAAAACTTTGGCACATACTGAATTAACAAGGAATGTACCTGTCACCACTTCAGGGTGCTCTTCCGCCTCACCTCTCGTCATCTGAAAGGCTCTCCCTTTTGCGTTAGACTTTGTCTGTCTTGTTCCTCCCCGTCCACTTGGACTAACACGATTATCCATTTGCCCATGACCTGTTGTTACATACCCAGATCCTCGACCCCCAGAATATCCAGATCCTCGACCTCCAGCAAAACCAAACCCTCGACTCTTTACTTGTGGACAATCAACATTTACATGTTGAGATGAATTACAAGTAAAACACCTCCGCGTCACCCGATAGTCTCGAGCTATATGTCCAGGTTCCTGGCATTTAAAACATACTCGAGATTCTGTATTGCAATTTCCCTGATGTATCTTATGACATCGAGTACACACCTTATCATTAAACCTTTAGACTGGTCGATTCACATTTTTCATAAACCTCGGTCTACGGAAATCAGTTACTGTAGTTTCCCCTTTTCTTTCCTCTCCAACCCTTTCTTGCGGTTGCCGGTTAATATCTTGTTCCAATATTTCAGCAGCATCAACTGCTGCTTGAAATGTTGTCGAATTTCTGGATATTACGTACTTTCGAAGATTTGCCTCCAATCCCCAGATATACTTTCTCACTTTACTGTTTTCAGATATAATATAGGCTTCAGCAAACCTAGATTGTTCCATGAAAACTTCTGTATACTGGCGGACTGACATGTTTCCTTGTTCAAGACGAAGGAAATCATCTTCCAACTTTTGAACTACAGCTTCAGGACAATACTGCATTTTAAATTTAAGCACAAATTCTTCCCACAACATGGTCTTCAGAATATTCGGATCTGAACTGGACAAGACTTCCCACCAATACAAAGCACTTGATCTCAAACGAGATACAGCAAACATAACTTTGTCTTCTTCTGCACTTTTACTAATTTGCAGACTCAGCTCTATCTCCATAAGCCAACACATAGCTTTAACAGGATCACGCTCACCAGAAAATTTAGGAGGTTTACAAGCAAGAAACATCTTGATATCTCCTCCCTTTTGTACTGAGGACGAAGTGAGGGGTACAGATGTACCAATTACCGGTGTACTAGCTCCGGCTTCCTCCTGGTCGGAATTTCTTACCACATTTGGATTAGTTTGGTTTGTACGCTTTAACAAATTTACCAAACTTTCCTGAAATTTTCCCAGCTCTGTTGCTAACATATCTTGAGTAATATATTCGGGGTTAGAAGCATTATGTCCACCCCTTACTCTT
>NC_037530.1:14872227-14916492 GCF_001531365.2 Cynara cardunculus var. scolymus
ACATTTAAACACACATGATTATTTTCATAATCACAACATAATAACACATTTATCCTCATGTCTACTCATAACTCAGATTATATCAATCATATATAATCTATCTTTCTCATAAATAGGTTCAGCTATAACATATCTCCATGTTCATAGACCTAGTGAAACTTATTATCACAACTTTCCACACCTCTAGTTTAAGTCTAAGTATTTCGCAAATACCCAGATCCCTTAAACTAAGGCTCTGATACCAACTGTAACAACCCTCATAATTTCATATACATAAAATATACATCATCATACTCATAATACTAAAATAGTATTATTACAAAACAGGGAAACAAAATGTATCTTTAATACATATATGAACAAACTATTATCATCATTTATACTTTTCCTTTACCCTTATCTTGCAAAGTACGCTGACCTGCAAAACAAGTTAGTCCAACAACTGAGCGTTAGACCAAAAGGTCTAGTGAGTGTATAAATCTCATACAAACAATATACATTCCAAACAATCAGTTTAGAATCAAACCTGTTCWGAAACATAAACATATTTATGTTTCTCACTCGCGGTTACACCGCCATTTCATCTCTCTCGCGGTTACACCGCCATTTCGTCTCTCTCGAGGTTACACCGCCATTTCGTCTCTCTCACGGTTACACCGCCATTACATCTCTCTCGCGATTATACCGCCATTTCATCTCTCTCGCGGTTACACCGCCATTACATCTCTCTCGCGGTTATACCGCCATTTCATCTCTCTCACGGTTACACCGCCATTACATCTCTCGCGGTTACACCGCCATTTCTTCAGAGAAAATTTCTAAAAGTAATATGTGTGTATACCCTTTTCTTCACAAAAATCTATTTATATATAAACAAAAAGGAGGAGAGGTGATGGGCGGCTCATCTAGCCGACCTCCCCCCTTTTTATTTAAAACAAATAATTTTTTTAATTTAATACCAAAAATATTACACACATACATACATAACCGTATACATATATATAAATATATGTATAAACTTGAAATATAGCCAGAATATTACATCATTACTTGTTTTTTATTACTTTTACACATAAGAATTATGGGGTCTAACAATCTCCCCTAAGTAATGAAAGAACAACATAAGTTAATCTATGAACATTCAAAGCATAAGTGATGAATAGAGACTAAGCTAAAAAAACATCCTTTGCCAAAAAAAATTCATTGGATTGTGATGGATGAATCTTACATGTGATGGAACAAAATATATGACAATACAAAACAAAATACTTTACTCATGATCTCCTTGTGTTATCTCCCAGAAGCGCATCAGCAGTCCTCTGAATCGAATGTTTGTTGAGATCTCATGAATAAGATGTTGTCCCTCTCCCATCGGCACATGAGGTCTGCCCAATCTGTCTTTGATGACCTTCTGAAACCATTCAAATGTTGTTGTCGAGTACTTGAAGGCTTCAGTCAGTCTAAAAAATTTCTACACACCAAACTCGTTCTTGAACACCAAACCGAGCTCTGGTTGAGTTAAGACTGAGGGAGATCTCTTCTCCTGTAGGCATGGAAAGTCTTCATCTAGAGGAGTGCATGATAGTCTATCGATGCCTAGATTGAGAGCAATTTGAAAATCGCTCTTTGCTCTGTGCTTCACCAAGGTCTCCATTGTTTGAACAATCGCTCGGTTTGCCATCCAAATTTTATTCATTGATCATGTCACTGAGTCATGTGTGCATATAGATCAATCAAGTCCCATGGATTGAGATTGATCAAGTCATTGTCATTGAAGACGCTGACCTGTCCATGAGCTCGCTCCACAGTGTAGTCGATGTACTTGATAGCGCTGTTAGCGAAGGTCCCCATTTTGATGTCCATAACTGTCTTGATTCCATCATTTGAGAAGATGGCCTGTGTTGGATTGGTCATCTGTCTTACAAACTTGTGACACAAGAGGTTCATAGACTCTCGTGATAGCATGGGAGGATTGAGTACCAAACTTTCATCGCGATCGTGATACAAGTATTGATGGGTATTCTCCATCATTATTGGCTCCCTAGGTGGCATCTATGGACGTCTACTTAGCGACTCCATGTTTGCAATGATTTCATCGACTACGCCTTGAGGATGATGCCTCGATGAGAAGGGAATGTCCGCTAAAACCTGTGGTGGTTGGGTGATGGGTTGTGTTTGGGCTAAGAGTTGTGTATGGGTTGACGGTTGTGGTGATGGAATGGGTTCTGGTTGCGATGGTTCTGTTTGGGTTGGCTTTGTATGGGGTACTTCTGGTTCAATGGGTTCTAGTTGGGTGGTTTCTGGTTGGAGTACTTCTGGTTCAAGGGGTTTTGTTTGGGTTGGTGGTTGTTGAGGTGAGGTAGGTTAGGTGATTACGAGTTCTGGTTGAATGGGTAGGGTGATGAAAGGTTCTGTGTTGCGAGGGGTTGGTGATGGAGTTAAGGGTAGGTTTGGGGTTGGTAATGGAGTAAAGGGTAGGTTAGTTTCTGGTTGTGGGGTAGATGGGTTTTCATCAGATGAAGAACTCACCTCAATTGGTGAGAACTCATTGATTTGGGTTATAGGTACTTGGGTGGTGGCTAAGGGAACATGTACATTATGTACATCTTCAAAGGTCTGAGTCTCTGGTTCCCTAGCTTGGGTTCCTTGGGTTGTGGATGGTGGTTGGTTTTGTGTTGGTGGTGGTAGTGGTGTAGCGGACTCCATTGGTTGAGCAGCCAGGTTCTGCCCCTCATGAGGACCTAGACCATGATCATCTTGGTCAGGATCCTCATGCCTTGGCCTCTTCAGCGGGCGGCTGGATGAGCAAGATGCTCTGCTCCTCTTCTTCTTGCGTTCCCTGAAGGTCGCAAGATACGCCCTCAGGGCCTTCTTTCTTCGACTCTCCTCTATCGAGTGAAGAAGGGAGCTGGTGCGAGCCTTTTGTTCTTCAAGGCTTTTGGAGAGAGCCTTGGCTGGTTGTGCAGCTCTATGTACGAACTTTGCACTTATCTCGTTGAATGATGAGATAAGTGCCTTTGACAGAGCTCTCAAATCGGCTCTGGTTGCAAACTTTGTGGAGGTGGATGTCGATGCGGGAGGAGCGATGGAGGTTGAGGTGGATGCAAGTGATAGGATGGTGAGAGAGGATATTATGTTTCTCACCTCTGTAGCGAAGGATGTAAAGGCTTCATCAAATGATGGAGCTGCAAAGGGGGGGAAGAGGGGGTGGTTGGGGTATTTGGTCAATTATGGTGGCTGGAAGTGAGGTAAGGGTAGTGTGTATGTTGGTTATTTGGGTGGAGAGAGAGGCTATGGCTTCATCAAATGATGATGTTGGTTGTGGGGTTGGTTGAGGTATTTGGGAGAGGATGGTGGCTAGGAGTGTGGTGAGGGTATTGTTGATGGTATTGAGTTGGATGGTGATGGAAGCTATGGCCTCATCTTTCGCAGTTGCCTGGGCCGTGAGGGTGGCAAGGGTGTTCCTTACGGTTTGATTTCGTATGGTGGAGAGGGTGGATGAGGCATTGTGTTGTTGTTGGACGGTTTGTTGGAACATTTGTAGACGGGTGGTTTTGTCTTTGGCATGGATTTCAAGGGTGGTAAGGGATTGTGCCTCAGTTCCAGGGGCATCCTCATTGCCTTGTGTGAAGGTGGGCAATGAAGGACTTCCATCGAGTACTCGATAGCCCTCTAATGAGGAGCTATCTCCTGATGTTGCTACATCAACTTCTTCTTCCTCGGATTCAGAGGCCGAGTAAAAGAAGTAGGTATGTATCCCCTTCGCTAGATTAAGTATCGAAGGTGGTTGTGCATGAATAGGAGATCGCTCTGAACGGTTTATGGGAGTTTCAAAGTCAGAAGCAACACATGCTTCTGGGTGTGTGGTGGGTTGTGGCGAGCTGTGAGGTGATGTAGCTCTTATGTCTTCATCGCCTCCTTGTTTGGAGAGAGGCGATGGATGATGTGGTTCCTTGGCAATATCATCTCCAGAGGCCTAAAGAGTGGCCTCTGGATGACTAGGTTGGGTGAGGATTGGACTTGGTCGTCCTTGTTCAATACCTCTTTGGCCTTGATCGCCAGGGGTAAAAGATGTGGTTGTCCTTTGGGAGGTGGATGGGAGAGTTATGTTTATTGGGCCGAGGGATGCGTGAGGAGTGTCATCATCATCATCTTCATCATCCGATGAAGACGACTCCTGCGCTCCCTCGCTTGCATCGAGTGAAGACTCTATTTGCTCCAGGGTAGCTGCCCTCGGTTCTTCGGACAGCAGAGAGCGTTCATATTTCCTACGTATCTCAGATGTCACTGGAATGACGCTGAGCCTGGCCCTTGAGATAGTCCTCTCTGTAGTGTAACCATCCTTAAAGATGGTTGGTCGATGGCCGTTCATCAGGTACTGTGGAGTGAATGTTTCTTCGGCCGGCAGATTATGTCTCCTCATCGCATCCCTTATGAATAAGGCAAGCAACCGTAGGAAGAGGACAGAAGATAGTTGCTTTCCTACGGCCATGAGCTTGCATTTCTTGATGACCGCTACATGGATCTCATTGTAGATGAGAAGTGCGTAGTCCAGCGGTAGGTTGAAGAAAAGACCATAGATAATGGTCATGATGTTAATGTTCCCTTGATCCATGCTCCCGAGCTTGCAAGTGAGTGCTTGGTTCAGGATCGAGAAGAACATGTTCCACATAGAAGGCAAGAACTGCCTCTTGAAGTCCGATGCATTTTGTAGGTCACGGTTGTAACCCAGCATCTTGATGAAGAGGAGGATGTCTGAACTGGTAGGAGGCTCGGCGTACTGTTCGATGTTGAGTTCCTGGTGGGTTGGGATACATAATACTTTTGAAACTTTTCCGTGGGATATCACCGAGCAAACCATGTCATTTGGGACATCAATGTCCCCCATGATACCACGGTTCTCCGGGAAGAACTCGCAGGTTTGCCAGTATTGTTACACGTACTTCAATGGTACCTCGTTGTYAGAAAGGGTAAGAGCAGGTTGGAAAATACAATTCTGAAAGAACTCTATCATAATGGCGAACCTATCTTCAAACAGGTTTGTGTGAAGGTCAATAGCATGGTTGTTGGGTTTGATGGGCCAGAAAAATAGTGCTCGGCTGTCTGCGCCGGTCAACCAGGGCTCTAATTATGTCGTGTGAATGAATAAAATGACGAACACTCAAGAACAAAATATGAATATTCAAAGAATATACTTGAGTGCCGGAATATTCACTTTGTTCCAAAATGATAATGAAAAGCGTTAACCGATAACAATAGGCCTAACACCTATTTATACTAGAAAGCTAAACAAGAAGATAACTATCTAGAGAGAATATCTAGCAAATCATCTAGGAAAGCTAAAGCTTATCTAGACATGAAAAACAAGATAAAACTTTGTAGAATCCAGCTGTCGATTCATCATCTCCAGCTGTCTTCCATGGGGCGTTATTCAACCTTATCTTAATATCTTCATCGCATGCCTCTGGATGAACTGTTGTAGAAAAATCCAAGTGTTGGTAACCAGAGGGGTTATGAAGATGCTCGATTCATCGCAGCTCTGGTCGATTCATCGACCCTCTGGTTGTATTAAACACTTAGTTGTTTTGCCTTGAAGTCTTCCATCGGCCTTCTGGTTCTTCATCACTTGTTCTTCATTACTTTTACACATAAGAATTATGGGGTCTAACAAGCTTCAACAAGCAATCTTCAGAAATATCAGCATCTTGATATCTTCCAAATTTATCTTTGAATATCTTTATACATTCTCCACCTTGATCTTTCAAGGCTTCAAACAATCTCCCCCTTAATAAAACATTCTTTCCTTATCTTTGAAAAAACTTCAACTCTTTAACAACATCAAACATTCTTCACGAATTAATCAACTTCAAGCAAATTTTTAGCTTGATAATTTCCCCTGAATTTCCTTTTCAAAAATCTTATTTTTTAACAAATACATATACTTCTTTTCAATCTTTAAAATAAACTCCCCCTTTTTCTTTTCAAACACGAAATCTCCACAACTACTATTCTTTACAAGAAATGAGAAATTATTTTCACTATCACTCCCTTATGATCATAGCAAAAGAAAAATCTTCAATAATCTTCAAAACTTTGACACATGTCTTTGAAATCTCCCCCTCAATAATATTTGATAATCTCCCCCTCGTGATGATTAGGAGGATCCTGAACATCATGCACAATCAAAGATATATCAGACATCTCTCTTTTAGAAAGATAAACTTGTCAACTTAGTATTCTCTCCCCCTTTGGAAAAAACACATCTTTATCATCACCAACAATTTCTCCTTTTTGAACAGTTGGGTATTCATCTAACATAGAAGCACATTCAACAACTATTATCATAACATTTAAAATTAAATGAGTGGCCTATGTTCAAAGTTGGAAATTATGAATCTCTAATAGGACTTCCAGTTATTACTGAACTAAAGTTTCACAACTTACTTTCTCAAACTATTCTTGCAATATCACACAGATATGCAAATTGAATCACAAAGACTCGTGCAAATGTCAAAGAGAATATTATAATTCAAGTGTATATTTGGCTCAAAATAGACTCAATGTGTACAAAATATAGTTTGAAGACCAGAGGTGTGCCTTCTTGTTTCTATATCCAAAACTTCCAAATGAAGAATATATAGAGTATTGCTAAATCTCCGTAATATCTGATCAAGCACCTTTTGTGAGATACTTGAATAACTAGGTCGTAACACGAGTAGTCAACATTGGGTCCATGTTTATTTCAATATTCATCTCTAAAGAACGAGATTGAATAGATTATATGGCAACCCGGTTAATTGTATCGGTTTAGAAAGGACTATATTTATTTATGTTGAGTCCTGTCACACACTCACCATATTCTTTTAACTTACTCACTCAATCTCTCAACATTTTACCCTAAACACTCCCTTTCAAAACTAACCTAGGGATGTATTTCATGGGTAGGACCTTCCGGTTTTAGATTGACCATTGAAACTTCTATTCTTAGCACTTAGAAAAGAAACTTGCACATTCATATTTATGAAACTCATAAATTTAAGAATGAGTCTTGAATTGATGTATTCAGAAAGCATATGAATAACAGGTTCTGAACTGAGATGTTCAAAAACAAACTCATTTAAAGTATCTGTTTATTTCAAACGCTAAACAGAATGACTCATTAAGCACAAAGTTTAAGAAACAAAAGTACAAAGATTAGAATGTATAATTGTGAAGAACAAGTCACAATTGTTATTTTGAATAAGAACCGAATCATTGATAAAAAAATAACGCACAATGAAAAACAATTTGAAATTCAAACGAGTGTATTTCCACCAAAAATTATCAACGAATATATGAGATGTGAAAATAACAAAATTTAAGAACAGTTGAAACAGGTATTGGAATTATGCTTGACAAGATAATACATAAGTATTAATCTCAAAGAAATACCCGTTCAAAGATAGTACTCTTTTTTCAAGAAAATCATTTTACTCTCACTTCTTAAAATTATAAAGCATTTGATATTAAAGAAGTAGTTTGAACATTTGAATTTTTTTTAATATACTTAGAAGTCATTCTTCTTCTAAGCATATGAATATTAAGCACACAAAAAAAATTGATCAAAAAAAATTTGATTAAAAAAAAATTCTTAAACAAATATAACTCAAAGTCTAGCCAATGAGATGAGTTCATCGCTCATTTCAATATTCTCACTCATCACTCACAATACTCAACAATCATCACTCAAAACTCTAACCAGATAGCACACTCATCCTATAACTATTGGTCTGGATACCCTTCTTAACGTTCAGGGTTAACACTCATCGTACAATACTAAGTCTCTCATCGCTAAAAATTATAATTCACAAAACTCATCGCTCAACATTCTATCAGGATATCACTCTCATCGCTCAATTATTTGACTCATCACTTAAGTCATGACTCTCATCGCTAAAGATATGATCATCGCTCAAATATGATCATCACTCATTTTAACAACACTCATCGCTCAAGTATGTGACCGGATTCAACCTTAATTGGATGCCATATCATTCGGATAGGTACTTCAACGGATACCTCATCATACAGATAAATCCTTTATTGGACACAACTTCGTCCGGATTGATAATTCACCGAATATACCTTTGTCCGAATTGAGCTTCATAGGGCAAGCCTTTGTCCAGATAAAATCCTTATCCGACAGACCTTTGTCTGAATATCATCTTCATCTTTCAAGTCTTTTTCCTTCAAAATTCCTGTAAAAACTATATCAAGTAAAATTTCCAACTTACAATAAAAAATGAATTAAAGATATTCACTCCTCCTCGAAAATACATCAGATAAAAGTTCAAATACTCTATTAGTTGATACCAATGATGAAAAACCTTACATTCCCCCGAGAATTAATACCATTTTCAAGAACAATTCAAAGATATATCATTAAACTCCCTTTGAAATTAGATAAGCCGATGTCCTAAACTGTTCTGTTCAGAAACTGTTTTGAAGACCAGGTCCTAAACTATGTGTTTAGAAACTATTTTGAAGACCAGGTCCTGAACTGTGTGTTCAGAAACTATTTTTGAACACAAATTTCTATAATCTCCCCCTCAAACCAAGCTTCAGTTTATCATGTCTTAAATCTTCGGAAATCTGCTCAGACATGATAAACCTGCAAAAACAAATTATACAGCTTTTGTTATCCATACTTTCATGATTCTAGTTTGTTAGCTTTGGTTTGGGGTATACTGTATGTACGAAACCATCTGTTCTATTTAGATGTTTTCACATGAAAATTCTTAACTAGTAAATCTTATATGCAATAAGTACCATACCAGTTCTTATCATACCTGTCTCTAGTCCAACTGTTTCCATACCAGCTGTTCTTCCTCTTACCTTTTCCATTCCAGCCTTTGGTATTTTTCTTGTTAATGAAATCGTTCGTTCCACAAGTTGAGCAACAAATTTTTCTCTTGGTAAGACTGATAAGCTAGTTAGTAGACTTAACAATGCAAGATAAAACAATTTTAGATACAAATGATTTCTTTTTATAGACAGAGTTTTGAGAAGACATACCATCAAATTCAGATTTCTTCATCCAAATCTATTTCACACTTTGAAAATGATTATTTGATTCAATAACCTAATCTTTATAGAACTGATTTGGAATATGAGATTTATTCTTTTAAACGGTTGATTTAGAACTACTTGAATAACTATTGGATTTGACACTAGAACTGTCATTCAAGCAGGTTTTACACAGAGAATGAGATTCGTTTGAGCTTGATGTATTTGATTCAGAAAATTATTTTATTTCTTTAGAAACTAATCTCTCTCTTCAGTAACTAAACATATTTATTTTTAACCTCAAATCTCATATTCATTTCAGATACATGATCAATATTTAAATCAGATAATTTCTTTAAAGTTATAGAAATCTTACCTTCCAGATCCAATCTTTCCTGTTCAAAGCTTTTTCTCTCTTTTTCAAATTCTTTCAGTTCTTTCTCAATACTTCCCTTCTCATTATCAGAAGCAATGTCTAACCATTTCTTTTTCTCAATCATCTCCTTAGTAATAGCTGCATTCTTCTTTGTAGCATTCTTTTTCTCAGTAGCAAAAGCTTTTCTTTCTAAATCCAAACTCTTCTTATCAGCATCAGTGCTTTTAGAAAGTTCCAGACATTTCTTCTCAGATTCTTTCAACAAATCTTTCTTCTCTTTCTCAAATTTGGCTCTTTCCAAAATAATTATCTTTTCAAACTCATATATTTACTCTGAAAGCTTAGCATTATTCAACTCAAGAATTCTAATTTTGCATTCAAGAACCTTCTTTTCAGCATCAAATTTCCTTTCAGCTTCAAAAATTATTTCCATTTCCTTCTCAATTCCATTTCTATCAGAATTCAAACTATCAGACTCTACCAAGTTTTCCATTTCAATTAATATTTTCCTTTCCTTCTCATGAATTTTTCTTTCTAAATTTAAAGCTCTCTCAGTTTCATAAACTCTTGATGTCAATTCAGAAATTTTCTTTATCTGCTCAACATTCCTTTCTTGGAGATCAAATAAAAATCCTATAGATATAAATTCACCAATTTCTTCATTTAAAAACTTCTTTTCTTCAAGATATTGCTCTTTCACTTTAACGAAATCTTTTGCCCAGCAAAGATTAGAATGATTTTCATAAAACATTTTAACATATTTGTCTTGTTCCTTATTCAATTCCTTTTCAAGTTCAGAAACTCTCTCTTTCAAATCCTTATTCTCTCTTTCAAACTTTAAAGCAATTTCAATTACTTCAAAATTGATTAATCACAAAATGATCTTTATACAGTTCAAAACGTAGAAACAATCACCAAATTACACCTTATCGGAACCAAATGCTAATACTTATCGGAAAGAAATCTTATCTCCCAACAAGGTTATTGGACAACCCTTATCGGTCCAAACACCTTATCGATCAATACTCAGTTTTATCGATCAACCCCTTCTCTTTCTCAATCCTTTATTGTCCAAAAACAGCTTATCAGACAATCCTTTATCCGATAACAACCCTTATTGACCAAAATCTTATCGGTCAAAAACTTTTATCGCACAAATCACCAGCTAATAGAACAACAAAGGTATTCAACACGCGATGACACGAACCTTATCGCTTAATGACATGTTCATCAAACGATGACTATGACACTTAGTCAAAATTCCAGAAAAAGATCTAAAACATCCAAAATCACACCAAAATGAATAAAATTAATACAAATTCATTCGCAGAATGAACACAAACAAGTTTTCAATACTGAATTCAATCAAAATTAGATCAAATTTGATAAAAATTACATGAACAGTTTGAAAAACTTTCAAGAACTTGAAATACCAAAAATCCAAAATTTATTCTTGAAATCAATTCAATTTTGAAATCAAATGATTCTACTCAATTCCAATTGGAAATTCACATTCAAATCAATCAAATTCACACGAATTATCAAAAATTGATTAGAAACAGTGGCAAAAAAGAGTTTGATCAAGAACAGTACAAATTATCCAATTATGATCCAAAAACTTGTTCGATTACAATCTAATTTGATTTTCTAAGTTTTTGTACTCTGTTATGATACCAATTGATTCCCAGTTATGGATTAATCAATAATATTTCACATGATTCTATGATCAGCAATCAAGAACAACAAAGAATGTAGAGAGAGTACATAATCTAGAAATATAAAGTGTTTAAGCGACAAATGTATTCATATTCAAAAGTGATTATGTTGGGTTTAAGTATTGTGCTTTAAAGTCGTATTAAAGCAAGTTTCTCCTTTGTAACTTTTGACTTTGTGATATGTTTGTATAAATAGTTTTCCTTCTTGTAATTAGGATAGGAGCTAATCTCATTTTGTAATCTACTTTGAAGATCAATGCAAAAACATTTGGCAAATTCTCTCTCTTGATGTTCTTCAATTTCTTCTACTTTTAGTATTTGATTTCTGAATTTGATTAAGACTTTTGGGAATTTCAAATGGTATCAAAGCAAACTGCAGCAACTTGGATTGATTAACACCAGATTGGAACCGGACTGTTCTTAGAATCTTGGAAGAATCGGACTATTCTTACTGTTCTTGGAGTACTTGATTGTTTCTTTCATTTTCTACTCAAATTCTTCAATTTTGTGTTGTTTAATCTTTGGAATTGACTGAATGGTACGCAAATTTATGTTTGAAAACATTCTGTAAAATTGAATGTCATAATTGAATCGATCGTTTGATTTAATTTTGAATTTTTAGTGTTTTCAAAACTTGAAACTGTTCTTGAAGTTCTTATTAAATTGGGTGATTTTCATCAATTTTTTATTGTAATTGGTATTAAATTCTTGTTCCTGGTAAGAATTCGAGTCTATCGGTACTTAATTTATTCAAATTGATTCATTCTTGAGCAATTTTGGTTGATTTCTAGAATTTCTGTGCAAGTAGATACTCATCGCTCAATGAATTAAATTCATCAAGCGATAATTTGATCTCTTCGGCCACTAAATTTTAGTTTTATATTGGTATTGTTGTGTTGTCCGATTTAAATTCACTCATCGCATACATTTTGTGGGTAATATAGTTCATCGCCTAATTTTGTTACTTGTATTTTTGTGAAAATTACTCTTGCTAATTGGTCATTTAGTGATCGATAAGCTTCCTTATCATGTGTGACGGTATCCAATAAGTCTTGTTATCCGGTGAAAGTGTAATAAGAGTTGGTATATGGTGAAAGTGTATCCGATAAGATTTGTTGTCCAGTGAGTTTATCCGATAAGATTGATATCGGATGAAAGCTGTATCCAGAGAGTAGTTTTGTCCGATAAGGATTGAGATTGATCGATAACTTTGTATCCAGAGAGCTCTTTGTCTGATAAGACTGGTGAAAACGAAGAAGTATCGTCTGATTAAGTGTTATGTTGAATTTTTTGAAGATATAGTTTTTCTGGTTGTCCGATATCTTTGGTGAATTTGGTTTTCCGATATCTCTTGTGAATTTGGTTGACCGATATCTTTGGTATTTTTGTTAGTGTTGTCCAATTTTGGGAAATTTTTCCAAATTTTGAACTACAAGAGATCTAAGGTTTTTAATCATGTAAAATGACATCAAGAGAGGCCATGACAATAGGAACCAACACAAAACCTCCTATCTTGTTTAGAATGGAGGGACAAATTCTTAAATTTCATTGAGAGATAGAAAGACGGAGAAATGATAATGGAATCGTTAACGAAAGGTCCCCCTGAATTTTGGAAAGTGATTCCTGCAATTCCCAAATAAAATAGACCTGCTGAAATAGTACCTAAAGAAAAATCTAGGTATACTCAAGCTGAGAAGGATAGAGCACATGCTGACAACGTTTGTAAGTCATATATGATGCAAGCCTTGACCAATGATATACATACCAGCATAGATAGCTACAAGAAGTCAGGAAAAAGTATGTGGGATCAAATCGAAAAGATGATGATGGGATCCAATGTTGGTACTCAATTGAAGATAACTAACTATATAACCAACTATGAAGAGTTTAAAGCCAGAGAAGGAAAGAGCCTAGATGAAGTATATGAGAGGTTAACCAGACTTCTAAATGATCTGACTAAAAATGATATTAATAAAACCAAAATTGTGGTTAATTTCAAGTTCTTGAGCAACCTTCAGCCTGAGTGGAAATCATTCGCTAACAATATTAGATATAATAAATCCTTGTCTGATATTGATATACACGAGGTGTATGAGACATTAAAGTAGAATGAGGAAGAGGTTTTGGAGATAAGAGAAGTAAAGAAGAAGAATTAAGAGGAAGTAAGTGATCCATTGGCGTTAGTCTCAAAGAAGAAAGTTAGGTCCAAGTCTTGAAAATCTATGAAGGAAGTGGTTGTGACTACTGAGTCATCTGCTGAAGAAAGTACTGACAGTGATTATGATTATGAGATGAGAGAGATCAAACACACCATGGTTATGTTAACTAAGGCATTTCAAAAGGATTTCTATAAGAAACCGCAGTTCAATAGTCATCGGTTCTCATCTGGCTCAAAGTATGATTTTAAAGATAAATTTGCTGAGAAAAAGAAGTATGATGAGAAAAGATTTGAAAAGAGAAGTGATGAAAAGAAGAAGTTTGTCGAGGGAGTCACAAATGAGAATACAAAATGCTACACCAGTGGTAAGAGGGGACATTTTGTAGTGAATTGTAGAAAGCCAGTGTCCGAAAACACTAACTATTATAAGAATAAGTTCCTTTTGTCCAAACAAAAGGATGCGGGTAAAGCATTGATGGCTGAACATGATCATTGGTTTAATTTGACTGATGAAAAGAAAGAATCAGATGTTGTTGCACATATATGCTTGATGGCTAGAATTGAATGTGAAATTTCTGAGAATGACAAAGAAGCAGATTTAAGTGATGAGCTACTTAAGTCTTCATGTTTTGAACAGATGCAAATAATGATGTTCAAACTGCATGATTTTTAGCAAAGACTTAGAAATGAAAAGGATCGAGTTGTAATTTTAGAAAAGGATCTTAAAATGCAACAAGATAAATATGTTGAGCTAAATGTTGAAAATGTTGAATTTTTTTCCTGGGCACAATCTTTGTTATGGGAGAGCAAAATGTTTTCTGAGAAAAAGGATATCTTAGACCGAAGAAATATCTAAAATATCAACTAAACATAAGTCTTTGGAAATAATTAATGATGAACATGTTGTAAAACTTAGCACTCGTGATACAAAATGATGTTTTGAATGAAAAACTCAAAGACCTAGAAGAGAAGTTGTATAAGAGAGGACAAACGGATCAAACTATTTTTCTAAATAAACCAACCAAACTAGATTTTTTAATCCAACGGAAGGTTTGGGATACGGATATCCGAATTGTCTAAAGAAAGCTCTTTATTTCTTTCAACAATTTACAAATTTGAATATCTTGACCTCGGTCCAGAATATCAAATTAAATTTATAAAATCATCAGAGGAAGTTGAAAAACAAGAAGATTTCAACAAAAATAGGAAGGAAAAAATGCAAGTTCCTTATAATTATATTGACTTGAATTAAAGCTATGAAAACAGAGTTCGTATGCTTTCAACTGATTATTATCATAGTTATTCTAAAGCAGAACTCGAATCAAAACCAGTTAAACATAAACTTTATACTCCAGCCTTAATCGTAGAAATACAAGTTGTTCAACTGGAAAGCATTTTAAATGAAGAAAGACTTTCATTTCAAAAGGAAAAAGAAATTTTATTGACTAAAATTGAAAATTTTGAAAAGATAAAGAAAGAAGAGGAATTTACTGAGTCTGAATATTTTTATCGTACAAAAACTTCTTGCAAAGCTTTTGAATCTGATGAAGTCAATTTTTCAAAAGAGGAGCTTAATTTTTCTGAAGTTTTAAATTCGGATACGTGTTTAGATGAACAAATTGATAAATTTGACTTCTCTCAACAACTACCCAGTCATGATGTTTTTATAATAAATGAAAATGAAGGGGAATCTAAAAAGACCTTTGAATCTGAAAATGAATTTCATGTTAATTCAAAACCTGTTTCTAAGAATGTTTATTATAAAAAAGAATAAAATCAAAAGACGTTCAAAGAAAGAAAAGAAGAGTTTTAATAAAAATTTTAATCATAAAGTTTATCATACAAAGAAAACTGATGATTTTGTTTCTGATATTTCAGATAGTTCTTTGAAGAGCAAACTTATCTGGCGCGTGAAAGGATCTACTTTGGTAGAATTTACAAAATCATATGATCAACATAAGAAGAACAATTTTGCTATGCATGTAAAGAACAACAATTTGAATGTATAAAAATATTCATTCAATGAAATAATGGATCTTGCAAAAGGCAAAATGTGTTGTTCTTATTGTGGATGAATTTGTGCCTTTTACTTTTTTTCATGCTCTTAATAATGTTTGTTCCTGCGCTCTTAATGATATATTTGTTGCTAAAAGAAAAATTGTTTTCAAAGAGAGTTGGTTTGGTAATTACAGCATACCACCAACCAGATCTAATCTGAAAGGACCCATACTGAAATGGGTACCTAAGACCAATTGATTCATTGTGCGGGTTAAGCGGCATGTGCGGTTCTTAGATTTCGGATGCTCATAACACATGACTGGTAGTAAAGAGTTACTGTCTAACTTTATTGAATCTTTTGGTGGTACTGTCAGGTTTAGGAACGATCAGTTTTCACCTATCCTTGGATATGGTGATGTTATTCATGGAAACTTAATGATTAAGAAAGTCTCTTATGTCTAAGGAGTTGGTCATAATCTTTTCAGTATAGGTCAATTCTGTGATAAAAATCTGGAGGTTTGTTTTAAATCTAACCGGTGTAACGTCCGTACTACTGATGGTAAGGAAATATTAGCCGAAACCAAAAAATCAAATCTCTATACAATTGACTTATCTAATCTACAAGTGGATACTGATGTTTGCATGATGTCTAAGGCTTCTTTGTAGCATAATTTGTTGTGTCATATATGACTTTTGCATCTTAACTTCAAAAACCTGAAGAAGTTGGTGACTGACAATTTGGTGAAAGGTCTATCTGATCTGAAGTTTAATAAAGACCATGTTTGTGCGGCATGCGAAATGGGTAAGATGAAAAGGGCTTCTCATAAGTCCAAGGTTGAATTCAATATTGATCGTTCTCTATATCTATTGCATATGGATCTCTGTGGTTCGATGCGAGTTCAAAGTATCAATGGTAAGAGATATGTATTAGTCATTGTTGATAACTTTTCAAGATATACGTGGGTCAACTTTATGAAATCTAAAGATGAAGCTGCGGAGATTATTATTCCATTCTTGAAGAGCGTTCAAGTGAGTCTTCAATTGTCTGTTCAGAAGATAAGAACAGATAATGAAACTGAGTTCAAGAATAAGACTCTGGGCTCCTTCTTAGATTCTATTGGTGTTGTTGAGCAAAAGAATTGAACTCTAGTGGAAGCTGCACGTAAACTCCTTGCTTTCTCGAAGCTTCCTTTATTTCTATAGGCTCAAGCAGTTGATACGACATGTTTTACTTTAAACCATTCAATCATACATAAACGGTTTGGTAAAACAGCATATGAAATCACTAATAAACTAATTCCTAATATCAAATTATTTCGAGCCAAGAGGACAGAGATAAGTATTCTGCTAATGCAGATGAAGCTGTTTTTATCGATTACTCAAAGAACTCTGCTGCTTACAGGATCTATAATAAAAAGATAAAATGTGTCAACGAGAGCATGAACGTGTCATTTGATGAAGTGGTTGATTTGGCTTCTGAACAAAATAGTTCAGAACCCGTGCTAACGAATAAACCGTCGCAGAATGCACATCCAAATGAACCTTCTTCTTCTACTCAAAATATTTTTGATTTCGATTTATTTTTTGAAAATTTCTATGATGATTATTTTGGAATTAAATTTAATGATTCAAATATTTTATCCATAGAAAATAATCAAGTTCAATCTGAACAACAAATATCTGGTCCATCTGTTGATATTCCAGTTACTATTTCTGAAGAGATTGATGAAGAAGTTGATAAGGAGATAATCATGTAAGAACAAGATTGTCCTTTTTCGTATGAAGAGGGTCTGAGTAAGAATCTTCTAGAGGTTTCAATTGTACAAGATGAAAACTAACAGCCTCAGTCAGATAATCAGCCTAATTCAACTCCAAATATTGAACATTCACATGAACCTATTCAGCGAAATGCCCCCAATACATACATGGATCAAAATTCTGAACAATTTTCATACATTTCCCTACCTCATGATAGTAAGTGGACCAAGGATCATTCGATAAGTTAAATTATTCGAAATCCAAATTCATCCGTGCGTACAAGGTCTGCTACTATAAATGAGTGTTTGTATTCTACATTCTTGAGCAACATTGAACCAACTAAGGTATCTGAAGCCTTAGCGAATCCGGATTGGACAATCGCAATGCAAGAGGAATTCAATCAATTTGATACCTTAAAAGTTTGGAGATTAGTTCCACGTCCTGAAAACAAGATGATTATCGGCACAAAGTGGGTCTTCAAAAATAAAAAAAGATGAAGATGGTGTTGTTGTCAGAAATAAGGCTCGGTTGGTAGCAAAATGATACAATTAACAAGAGGGCACAGACTATGATGAGACATTTGCTCCGATGGCTACAATAGAAGCCATAAGAATGTTTCTGGGTATGCGGCACAAAAGAATTTTACTATATATATCAAATGGACGTCAAATTGGCATTCTTATATGGTCTTCTCAAAGAAGAAGTGTATGTTTCTCAGCAAGAAGGATTTGTTGAGGAGTCTAAGCCTAACCATGATTACATCCTTGCCTTGAATGGTTTAAAACAAACCCCGAGAGCCTGGTATATGATATTCTATCTGAATTTCCTGTGAAGTCGGGTTTCTCGAAAGGTAATATTGACACAACTCTCTTTAGTAAAAAGGAAAAGTCTGACATTTTCTTGATACAGATTTATGTTGATGATATAATATTTGGCTCTACAAATCCTAAATACTGTAGCAATTTTTCTATCTTGATGGTTTCAAGATTTAAAACGAGCATGAAGAGTGAGATGAACTTCTTTTTTAGGTTTGCAAGTTAAACAACTATCTTCGGGGATTTTTTATCCGTCAAACAAAATATATTTTTCATATCCTGAAGAAATTTAATATATCAAAACACCTATGGCTCTCGGTTCAAAACTACATGCTGATCCTTCGGGTAAATGTAACACCCCATACTCCATATTTTCATATAACATATATTTCATATAAAAGAAATATAGATTACACCACATAGGTCCCACTAGTACATGGATTCAATATCTACAGAATTTACAACTGAAAAATTCCAAAAGAATATCTTTGTACTACACATGTATGTCAACATGTACCTTCAAAATATAACAGGTTGATCTTCATTAGGCAGTTAAACATATAAGGAAAATAATCATATTTTCCCCTTCCCCTTAATATCCCGAGACACTATTGTTTCTGCAATGCATATTTTCAAAATAAAATGAGGGTTAGACCAGAAGGTCTAGTGATAAAATCTCTTCTTTGCAATTACAGGGTGAAGATCACCATATCCTGTTTAAAACATCTTTTGCAAATAAATAATTAAATTTCAGCAAAAGGATTCAAATCTTCTTGTTACTCAAATCTATACTACCTTATGAACCAGATTTCGAAAAAGTCTTAAAAACAACTTTTAATGCATAAAGTACTACTTATTAATGTATAGAGTCTTAAAAGTCTTAAAAACTACATTATAAGCTTGATGTACAACTTATAAGCTTGAAGTACAACATTAAAAGCTCTATTTCCAACTTCACAACACAACCTCTCAATTTCTACCCCTCTCCCAATCTGGCGATTCAAAGTCCCAATGTGTGGAACCGCTCTCATTCTTCCCTTTCCCCAAATGTCGATTCAAGTTTTATTCCCTTCCCCAGACGTCGATTCACGCTTTCTTCTCTTTCCCCAGACGTCGATTCAAGCATTATTCCCTTCCCCAGAAGTCAATTCAGCCGAAGGACTTCAAATTGTTTCTTTCTTCCTTCTTAAACCCTAATTTCTTCCTTCGTTTGTGGGTTGGTGGCGACATAAGGGAGTGGTGGTGGTTGGTGGTGGCCTAACTCGATCTATTCTCTACTAAACCCTTCAAAAGGTTTATAATCCTTCTCCTCTCCTATATTTTGTTTTTTGTTTGTGGGTTTTTTTCGATCGTAAGGTTTATAATTCTTCTCTCTCCCATATTTTGTTTTTCTTGATATAAATGGTCGGATTAGACGGAATCATTACTCAATGCAGGTAATCCATTCGAGGGTAATACCCATTCATCTCAACAATTATGCGTCAGCTCACTTCACCAGATTGCATTTTCATTTGCTTTCTAAGGTTAGAACACACAATTTTTTGTTTGCTTTGAATTTAGGTTTTAATTTGGGTAAAATGTTATCTTTGTTGGTTGAAATTGTTGTACTTATGAGACCTTTTTGAATTTGATTAAATGTTGTTAGTTTTTGGTTTGGTTTGATTTATGGTTTTTAGTGAATTCGGTTTGAAATGATGAGAATGTGACCTTTCGTTCTTGAATTCGGTTTTGAAGTGATAAGAAGTTAAACAGGGCAGTTTGAGTTATTAGTATTTCTTATTTCGTAGGAATAGAAGTATTAGCCTCTTAAAGGTTGGCAGCACCCTTCAATGTACACACTCCTAACTTCAACCCTAATCCCTTGAAATATTTATACAATTTTCGTTAATTAATTAACTAGTTGCAACTTCTAAAATCTCCAATAACAGTGAAACATACATCGCTTTATTGTAGAAATTGGTGACAGGGAGCACCCCATTCGTCTTTTGAATCTTTCCTATGTTATATGTTTGAATCTTTGAATCTTTCCTATGTTATATGTTGAAAATATTATATACATGATGAGTTCTATAGTAATTATTGTAGTTTTTTATACAACTTGTTTTGCTGTAGAAATAGTCTCAAACTATTATTGGTTTGTATCAAAACAGTCCCAAACTACTGCTTGTTTTGCTGTTTTCTTTGTGTTTTCCCGTGTTTTGCTAAACTGTTTGTTTGTTTCAGTGGCTAATTTGTTGCATGGTTGTGTATATGCTGAAAGGGTTTGGTGGATAGAGATTTTTCAACTGATAAATGTACTGCATCATCATATATGATGAAGTCATGGTTCTCAAGCTATGATGAATTTGCATATTGTTGGTTTGAAATTAATGGATGTGATGGTTGTCATTGGATATGCGCTTCATTTTCACTTTAAGAATTGAAATGAGATGTGGGTAATGATTATTGAGGCTTGGATAGTTAAAAACAATATGTATCTACAAATCTTTTAGTCAAAGGAAGTTGTCTTGGAATGGAAGTGCTTGACTTTTGCTATACTATGATTCTTTTACTAATTCAACATTAATAATGGTGTTTGTTACAGTTTTTTTTTTCGTTCAAATGTATGATCATTGGAATAAATGAGAGCAAGACAATCAGGTAACAACTTGAGATAAAATGTATATATATATATATATATATATATATATACAACTTTTATTTTTTTTCCATGTTGACTTTGTTGTCTATGACCGAACGAACGAACCTTAAGCAATTTTAATTACTACGGGGCCATTTACTAAACGCTTACATGGTAAGTACTTATCAGATAAATTTCATCATCGGATGAACATCAGAAGAGTCAAGAGTCTTATCGGGTAAGAGCGATGAGAATGATGGAGATTCTTACCTGATAAGTGAGAATGGCGACTATTACTCAGGCAAGCGCTAGCCCAGTAAATTGTTGCATTCGACATGTTTTGATATACTAAATTCTTATGCATCAAAATAAATGATAGTGTTAATTCATATCGATAAACGCTTACCGGGTAAGCATTTTGGTAAATGGCCCCTAAGAGTATTTCCTTTTCATATACTTGGTCAATTGATAACTTTAACCTTGATTTATATATACATATAAATCGTTATTCAAATTAAAATTTCAAAAACCCAAAATAATAAAATTGAAACGGATGGAAGATAGAACAAAACAACATTTAGATTTCGACTTCTCGACTTCAAAATTCCGGTGGTAGGTGTTTATCTACCAAAATCGGTATTCTCGTACGGCCAACTTTACGTGGCATTGTGTAGAGGGATATCACGTGGTAATACAAAGGTATTAGTAAAACCTATCAAAAAGTTCAATCAGGAAGAAGTCTTACACATCAAATATGGTGTATCAAGAAGTTCTGAATGATGATTGTGTATGATAAAAACATGATTCTAATTTCTACTTTGTTCATACATAAATTTTAGACTTTTTGAATGAGAAATAGCATTAATTTTTCATTTTTGGATTTATGATACAACTTTTGAACCACCAAGTATTTCAAAGATATTTTGCAAAAAAAAATGATATTTAAAAGTTGAATATAATCTGATAGAACCTTTACATCCCGCTGCATTGTGCGGGTAGACAACTAATCATAAAACAAACAGATTCTCATAACACATAAACACATTCCCCGAGATCTGCATCTATTAATAGAACACCATGTTATAAAATTCCTCTAGTTTCACAGGCCAGAGCTCCTCTGTTCCTTAAGGAACAAAGCTCTTCTCTTAAACCAGCCCCTCTAGTTGATCAGAGCTTCTGCTCTTACCAACCAAAGCCTCTTTACGCCCCCCGCCCCCCACAAATGTACAAGTCTGATCTTAACCAGAGACCCTCTGGACAACCAGAGCCTCTGGTCCAAAAGACCAACATTTGATTTTTAAAGAAAAGAATAGTAAAACGATAACCAGAGCTCCTCTAGTTCTTTACTTTACTTGTAAAAGATATTTAAAAAGAATTTGATTTAGAAAAGATTTAGTTTTAAAAGACATAGTTCAGCTACATAGCTCGAATACAGAACTCAAACGCATAATGTGAACATACCATTTCCATGATATAGAGCCTCTAGGTCATAAAATCCCAAAAAAACTTAAGAAGAATTCCATACGACCAGAGGTCCTCTGGTCCATCATAAAGACCAACAAGATCCCTTCTGTATCTTCTCAAACTTATATAAAATCCATTTGAAATCATAGGCAATTGATGCCTTTGGCTATAAATCGTTTTCCCCTTCTCAATAACACTAGTGTTATTATTTCAATAAGAAACCTACTTCTAAATCATCACGTCACAAAGAAATGTTGATTTAGAATTATTGCATCTTATGGTTATAATAACAAGAGTTATAATATTAATCACACCCACAAATGCCACCCTTATATCCATCTGTACACCTCTCCTTTATCTGTCAACCTTATTCCCTCTTTAAAATAGGGTTTCTTCCCAGAACAGACTTATTTCACCATGTCTAGAAGTACCCAGTTTCATACCAGAACAGACTTATGTCACCACGTCTGGGGGAACTATTTCTAAAAACAAAGTTTCTTACCAGAATATACTTATGTCACCACGTCTGAAAGAAACATTCTCAAAACAGAGTTTCGTACCAGAACAGACTTATGTCACCACGTCTGGAAGAAACATTTCTCAAAACAGAGTTTCATACCAGAAGAAACTTATGTCACCACGTCTGGAAGAAACATTAGTATCTTTTCCCAGTTCATAAAAAGATATAAAATACCCTTTTTACAATATACAACAATTTAAAACTGTTTAAGCACCTTTGTGAACTACCACCATTTTAAAACACAAGTATAGGCAATAAACCCCTTCATCGGCCAATTATTATCCGGACAATACTGTCCGGACAAGCTTATCCGAACAACACATATCCGGATAACCTTAGCCGGACATTCCTATCCGGACAACACTTTAAAATAATCAAACAAGCACATTGATCACACCTCATTGGACACCAAGTGTCCGGGCACACCCTTATCGGACAACACATTGTCCGGTAAAGGGTCCTTATTAGACAAGGCTATATCCGATAAGAGACCTCATCGGTCAATACTATAAAGTCTTTGAACTCTTCACCGGCCAAATTTTGGCTGGTAAGGAGCCCTCATCGGACAACACTTGTCCGATTACAAAATTTCATCGGGCAATGAACATAATCAAGATATATGAATACATCCCAATAGATTCAATAAAACCAGTAATCAAAATAGGCTAAATACGTTATTTCCATGAAGTAAAACTCACCTTTTTGCAAGATTTTGAATTTGAAAGAAGACGAAATTTGATACTTTGAATCTGTTTCTTGATTCCCAGACCCACTTCCAAAATAGTAAGCAATACACACAATTCTTTACCTACTCTCTTACTTTCAAATAATAGCAGAATGTTTTTCTTCTTCAAAAATATCCCCTTTTATACCTTCCTTAAAAAGGAAGGTGGTTCAAGAAATATTTTCTGCATGTAACATGCATATAACCCACATCAAAGATGCCCATGCATGCATAATACCTATACATACAAAGATATATACCTATGCTTTTCAACCATGCATACTCATGCATAAATTAATATCCACATATATTTTCATGCATACATATATACTCATAAATATATGTATGGAAATATACACATACTTACATATTAATCTCATGTAAGCATGTATCCACATGATCAATTATAGCAATTAATCAGATATTCACATGACCATATAATCAAGTAATCACATAACCATTATCTTTATGCATAACCAGAACCCGATTATCACAGTAAAGTTGTAGATCAGAAAACCTACCGAGGCATGATTGGTTCTTTGATGTATTTAACCTTTTGTAGACCTAATATTATGTTCTCAACAAATCTCTGTTTTAGATATCAGAAAAATCCAAAAGAGTCCCATCTTAGTGTGGTTAAACGTATTTTTCGTTATCTCAAAAGGATTGCTAATCTAAGACTATGGTATCCTAAGGGTACTGGTTTTCAATTGACTGCTTAATCAGATGCAAATTATGCAGGGTGTATGTTGGACATGAAAAGCATTTCGGGTCATGTTCAATTTTTAGGAGATAAACTGGTAAGTTGGGAGTCAAAGAAGCAAAATTGTGTGTCCACTTTTATTGCTGAAGCAGAATTCGTAGTTGCTGCTAGTTGTTGTTCTCAAGTTATATGGATGCACACATAGCTCAGAATTTTTCTTATAATAAAATTCCAATTTATTGTGATCCGAAAAGTGCAATTGCAATTTCTTGTAATCTTATTCAACACACCAAAACAAAATATATAGATATCCGCTATCATTTTATTAATGATCATGTTGAAAAAGGAAGTATTGAACTATATTTTGTAAACACAGAATATCAGGTAGCTAACTTATTTACAAAAGTTTTAGATGAAAAACGCTTTAAATTTTTAATATCTAAGTTAGGTATGCTGAATTTGAAAATCTGATTTCTTTCTTAAAATTTATTCAATAATTTGAAAATCTTATGTTTATTAATCAAAATCTTTAAACTGATAAACTTTTGATTTTCATTTAATTTAATTCAGTTTAAGTCAAATTCAATGTTTCAAATATCTGTATTTTCAAATATAAGTCAGTATTTCATTTTTTTATGTAATCAAATCTTTTGAATGTGGATTCAATTTTTGAGGGGGAGTGTTGATTATTTTATCATGATCATTTTTCTAGGGGGAGCAAAATATTTGTATATCTTTTTTATGATTGGATGTTAAATGATATAATTTTTACTCATATATTCAAAGTCAAAACATTGACCGATGAGGAAGTTGAGCGATAAAGCTTTGATCGATGAGGGAACTTTTAGGACCAAGGCTTATTCGATAAGGACCTTATCCGGACAAAGTGTTGTCCGGTGAAGGGTTAACTCGGACATAACCATGCCCGATGAGGACCTTACTCAGATAATGTATGTCCGATGAAGGCCAATCCGGTTATAGTTGTGATTGATGAGAAGGGTATTCGGACACTTCTTTTTGGTTGATAATCTTCAAGTATTATGTGATGTTTTTGTCTCCGGATAGATCTTACACTCATTCTTTGTTGAACAATGAATATGCTTATCGTTTAAAGCTTGATCGATGAGATCATTTATCGTACAAAGCTTGTCCAATAAACCCTTTCATCGCTCAAAGCTTTAGGCGATAACCTTTACTCTTCGTACACCTCTTATCCGATGAAGTCTTCTCACCGGACAAAGCTTCATCCGGTGATGAATTCCAAAGGTTGTATATCCGTGCGGCTCTATTTCAACCAATCATATTGAAGTACCCTTTCATCTTCTTGTACCCTATATAAAGGGTCGTCTGATTTCACTTTCATTTTTTTACAGTCTTCATATTTACTCTCATAGTTTTGCCTTCATCGCTTGCTTCAAGAACCTCATTAGACGATTAATTCTCATAACCTTCATCTCCTTCTACTTTGATTTCCTTGGACTATTCATTCTTTAATCGTTTGAATTGATTAAACAGATTTGAACTTATTCTAGAGGTTGGTAAATAGTATCATGATTCTTCATCTTACACGTAAATATGTTCTTGACAATCTTGATATTAATAATGAATATATTCCTTTAATAAGTTTGAACCTAAAACTCTAAACAACCTGTAAAAACAGAACATGTATGATTGATTAACTCTAAAAATTCATATGACATTTTATGTTTTGAGCGATTAACCTATGACGGGCGAGATTTTTTTTTTGAATATGTGACCGAAAATCTAATTTTTTGAATCACTGACCGATGAGTTAAAATTTTTGAGTTAGTGAAAGGAGAGGAAATTTCTTTTGTCACCGAAGAGTTAAGTGAGTGTTTTGACCAGTGACGATATTTTTTTTGGACCGGATAAGTGTTAACCGGTAAGGATGAATTTTTTTAGGTGTTAGGATTTTTTTTTGTTATTTTTTTGTGTTAGGATATTTTTATGTTTTAAAAAAAAAAATTTGGGTCCACATATTTTTTTTGCTATTTTTAGATTTTTCTTTTTCTTTTAAGTCTTAGTAAAAAAAATTTACTCTTATTTTTTTAAACTTTATTTTTTATTAGATTTTTTTTCTTCTTAATAGATAAAATTTTGTAATATATTTTTTTTTTGTTTTGTGTGTAATACTTTTTTTGTTGTGTAATATTTTTTGTTTTTGTTTTTGTGAGTGCTTAATTTTTTTTTTAATTTTGTCTAATTTTTTTAGCAGAAAAAGCCAGAGCGAATTTTCTGAACTTTGAGAGCATTTATAAAACGTTTTCGCAATAACGGTGGTCGTCTTGGTCTGTTTGTCAAGTATTGTATTTTTGGAATTTGTTTTATTGGGGTCTAATCTGTTTACCTTTGTACAAGTAATTAATAATGTCGACTGCGGAAAACCATTCGTCATCCCACGGATTTGATGATGACAACCCTATCCCTTCCATCAGATATGAACCAACCACCTTTTCCCAGTCAGCCACTAATATTGATCAGATGAAACAATCTTCCCTAAGTCATTATATCTTAACCTCAAGCCGAATAACCACCATTTTAATTTTGACATGCCTTCAGAATATCCAATAATCCCAGTCATTCTAAAAGGACATCTGATAGCTTATGCATTATCTGCAACAGTGGATGTTCCTTTGGTAAACCTTCAACAGTTCTGGCACACACTTGCTTATATCAAATAAGGAAACCAATTTTATTTACAAGGGCATGTGGATAACTACATGAGTTGCTTGACTCTGAAATGGTTGTGGAAAATTTTGAACCTGCCAAATCCAAGTTCTACCACCGGATCATCCGAATTTGAAGACTTCATATCTGATGAAGAACTTTGTCGGGATATCAAGCGTCTTGGATACTCGGGAGAATTAAACAATCCTTCTCACTTCCCTTCCATCGGTGTGGCACCTGCTGTTTTCAATCCTAAATTGGTGCTTAACATCCAAGACTACTGGAATCAATACATGTACCAGCACATTCCTCAAATTCTTCCACGACATCATCTTCAATCGTCAATATGACTTTACAATGGTGATTTGGAATGAACTAGCAGAACTAGTTCATGCGAAGAAATGGGCCTCAAAAGCCAGAAAGTTTGTTCCATTATAGAGATTCCTTCAACTGATCATAAGAGCGATGATGCAATCAAACAAGAAAATACCTGCAAGACTGAACAGTCCGTCTGGTCCAAATTATGAAATGCAATTCCTTTAGCCGTACATCGAAGTTGAAGATGTAGACTCTATAATGAACATACCGAATTATTTAATAGCCTATGCTGATCAAGGTTCTCAGTGCGTATTAGAATATAGGCGAGTGATAGATTCTATAGTTCGGTCAGAACCGACCGAACTTACCCTGGGATCACCCCATGCCTCGGCTAAGCGTGGTGAGGGTCTAGAATTGGACTAGAGAGTTCAGATAAAAGGGGTACCTAAACAAGGCAATATGTTAAGGGAAAATGAAACTGAGAGGGGATTGGAGCGGGGAGACTCTGATCAGCCACATACTTCAAGTGACAGTACATCCTCATCTACATCAACCTCAGAAGCTACTGAATCTGATATGGCTATTCATCCTGGAAATAATGAAGATGATGATGATAATGACGATAATCAAAATCTGGACGAAGTTGAATTTTCGAGTCTTCAAGGATATTTCATCAATGGATTTTGAGTTCGATGAAGATTTCTCTAACTTTGCCGTAGTAGATCGGTTATTGGATGATATAACGATGGACAAGGGAATTTTAGTTGAAAATGATGAGAGATTTAGTGAAAAGGATAAAGAAGAAAATGGTGAGGGTGTGTGTGGAACATTAAGAGAAACATCAGTTCAAGTCCAAACTTATACACGTAGTCAGGTACCCACATCTACTGTTGACATTCATCAGTTAAATGTTGGCATTGAAGAAGACGTAGGTAGCCTAGCTATGCAATTGCACACCTCTCCTAACCACTCTATTGCATCTCAACAAGTAATAGTTTCAAATAATCATGGGGATGAAGCACAACTGCTATTTGTTCCTCACTTGGAGGAGCTAGATATTGAAAATAGTAGACATCTGTCCCAATCTACAACTTCAATTATGTACACTGAGAGTCTAGAGCCGATAAACACGTTAGGTACCTTGGAGTCAAGAGCATTTGTTGCTCCATCTGTTGTTCTTGGTGAACATGCCGAAACGACCAGAATATAGTCTTTTGACATTCTACGAGAACCGGTCGATACCAGTGCCACCACTTTGCCTACACTGAACGTAGGCACAACAGTTTACTCAACTTTTGTTGCAACTGGAAATCTGAGTGATCCAGGTGTTATCTTACCAGACTTCGTGTCAAGGAATATTTGAACGACGCCCTAAAGGCTGTTCAAGATTCTTTACTAGAGGAGATTAATGGTTTGAAATGCCTTCTAAAGGGAAAGCAACCAACCAGAGAAGAAACTCATGCTCGGTCGCCACGGCCTGCACCTTAACCTCCTACAGAGTCAAATTTATCAGTGGATGACCTCAAGTCCTTGTTGTATGCTAAAATCCTCACTCAACAAAATTTGGACTCGGTGGATGCAAATTTGGTTGGTATGCTAAGACAATCGATAGAGGATTCCCAAGCCATTCGAGCCACAGAGTTCATCAATTTTTAGAGTATTGTAGTTCCAAGCCTCTCAAAGCTTGCTCTGCAATTTCTTCTTCGACCCAATCCATAGCCAACCTGCAAAGCTCAATTGACATACTGTCTTAAAGAATGTTGATTCTGGAATACTTGTCGAGCTCTGGCCACCTCTCTAAAAAGAAGACATGATGATCAGGATGATCCTAATCACCATGAGGGGGAGAACAAGAAACAGAGAATGGTTGAGACCTCGAAGGGTAAAGAAGTATTGTTGTTTGAAGGAGAGAACTCTAAGGATCTTAACGATCAAAGTTCTATTCAAGATGGTAATAGTGAACGGACTATAGACCTGGAGATGATTATAGCTATAGACCAAGAGATCGAGCCAAAGGTTAGAAAGATGTGGTCTCCGTTGTAGAAATAAGGATGTTGCTACTTCTGTTATCAAATGTGGGATTTAATGTAGTATTCTCAAAGGAGATCGGAGGGGTTCAGGATTATGGTGCTGAAGTTAAAGATGATGATGACGCAGATGATTTGTTCTTGGATTTTGAAGCTGATATAGATGAAGATGATCCTATCTTTCCATTTCAATCTAATCCTAAAGAAGTACCTGAACTAGTTCCTATCAAATTACCAAGTGTTTTTTATACGTCTTTTGTTTCTCAAGCGGCAACTGCTAGATCGTTAAGGAAGTATATACCTTTTGCCGTAAGGGTAAATACACCAAGGTTAGAACGGGGAAGAGTCAGAGAACCATACCTTGAAGACTTATATCCTGATATATTTGTTCGTCATCGAAAAGTCTTAAATTCAGACAAAATCTTGGGTATTCACAAGGAAACGCGTGATTATCGCAAAGAATACAAATATTACCTCAAAGCAAAACGACAACCCATCAACTTTGTATGAAAGAAACATTGAATCGTATCAATCAAGAGTATTGAAACCAGGAAACTTGTTAGTGTCTGGTATCCAGTGTTTTAACGTGACAAGACAAGACAGTCAATTTTGGAGCTTTAGTGAAGCTAATTTTCCAAATCTATTCTTAGAAGACTTGGAACACATGTATCATGAGATCCGTAACCAGACTGTCAGATTGGAAGGAGTTGTCAGAGGGATTGAAGCTATCAACGATACCTTAGATGTCATATTAAGCTCTCTTTAGTGAGTGATGTTCAAATGGGGCACGAAAGTAATCAAAAGAATGTTAACCTGAAGAAGCCAGATCAAGAGTTAGAAGACATCGATGGCTACCCTCTGTACATGATTCTTGAAGATCCGGAGTTCGAGGTGATCTATGAATATTCCAAGAAAGATAAGAGGTTTTTAAGGTTCAGCGAGCTAAACAAGTATTGCGATGGAACAATTAAGAATGTGAGGAAAGAACTAGAAGGCAGAAAGGCTTTAGATGACAAAGCTTCAAGTCATAACAAATTAAGTCTGAGAGAAAGGTTCTTTCTGATTAGTGCTCTAGAGCTACTCGATGAGAAGATACAGTATCAGAATGCTATAAGAAGGTGTGAGACGAACTTGGGCTTCAGAAGATCAAAATTTTACAATATCTGGTGCTTGAATCCAAGGGAGAGAATGTTGGGTTTAAGTATTGTGCTTTAAAGTTGTATTCAAGCAAGTTTCTCCTTTATAACTTTTCTCTTTGT
This sequence comes from Cynara cardunculus var. scolymus, assembly GCF_001531365.2. Taxonomy (NCBI): domain Eukaryota; kingdom Viridiplantae; phylum Streptophyta; class Magnoliopsida; order Asterales; family Asteraceae; genus Cynara; species Cynara cardunculus. Next base: position 14,902,416 of record NC_037530.1, read on the forward strand.
AATCTATTTGTATAAATAGTTTTCCTTCTTCTAATTAGTAGCTAATCTCATTTTGTAATCTACTTTGAAGATTAATGCAAAAACATTTGGCAAATTCTCTCTCTTGATGTTCATCAATTTCTTCTACTTTTGGTAATTGAGTTCTGAATCTGAGTAAGACTTCTGGGAATTTCATATTACAAAGATTACAATCCGTATCTCTTGACTTCTAAGCACATACCATCCTAACCACTAAAACAAACAAAGCACCCTATATAAACAACAAGATAAGCACAACAACATAAAACTTGGATACAACAGATTTACGTACAAAACTTGAACCTAACAAATTTATATCTCGACTATGGCTATAAGACTGAAGAATACATCAACATACAACAATAGTTTGACTCCTCAAGAATTGACACCTAAAAGATTTTTGACACAGTAAAGTGGTGGTCAACAAGGATGCTAACAACCATCAGCCTTCAGGACTACCGCATCAGGTCAAAGTAAGAAACATAATCTCTTGTGACTTGGACATATGTGGACTAACCTATTTATAGCCAAACATTGAGCTAGAGAGAACAACTCCAAGATATTAATACCTAAGGATTCCAAACTTGGTTATTTGTATCGATACATGTTTCATAGGATTATGATTGAAATTCGATATTGTTGAATATATTTGAGGGATTAAGTTCTTACTACTGTGAGCCTAATCAATGTTGTGAGATGTAGACATACACATTCCCCATCAATTTTTATGCAAGGTACTTACATCTTCATATTCCAAAGTAGACTATGTATGAAAGAGTAGAGTAATTTAAATATACATGCCCTTACCTCACAACATTAATTAGGCTCACCAACAGTAGTAACTCAGTTTTCGTGGTATCTAAAGTTATATCGAGCTTTTATCAAGCATATATCAAACATATATATATTGAGTATCGTATTTCATTATTTACTGATTAAAATGTTGCATTAAACTGAGATTGAACAACAATAAGTGGGTCGATGTCAAAGAGTACTTTCAATGTTTATGTGGTGAAGAAGGATATAGTCAAGCTTCAAGACAAGTAAGCTACTCTCTAATTGTGAATATTACAGTCAATTGAACTCAGTAAAGCTCGACGGTGGCTCCATGGATATCTATTGGTGCTCAATGGAGCACGATATATGCACAATATATTAGTCATATTTTAAGCTCTATCGAGTTTATATTGATCGCAATCAAAAAACACAAATGGACAATAAAAACTCCAGATTTCTTCAATCTTGAAACCTGCAACATCATAATTTTTATCTAGAGAAAGTCTCAACTTCACTTCAAGTCTCTATAACCTCGAATCTAACTTTTTTAATGTTGGAATGGTTAAACAATTTCAAAACTTGTACTCTTTTTAGCAAGAGAGAAAAAAATATTTAAAAGAAATTCTTCATTTAATACTATGATATGGCCATCTTTTTAACATGAACATGGTTAATGGCTTATGACATTGTGTAAGGGAAGTCCAATATGATATCATACTTGAGCTAATCGACCTCAAAGTCTTCAAACAAAGTGTCAGTTAGTTGCAATTGCATTACATCTTTTTGCATGAGGATCACCGTATATATGAATTATATTTTAACAATGAATATCAACTAATGACAATCCACTTCTCAAATATTTTTTGATCCTAGAAGCAACAAAATAAGGTCAACGAACAGGTCCAAAAAAGCAAAACATCATTGTTAATCGAGTTCCATCGAAGAATAATGGAGATCATCGATCAATTGTCAAACTGCCATAAAATCATTGTGCTCGATAAAAAATCCAAACGGGATCGAGCATCATCATGCATCATGTAAGATCATCTTCGATCTCAGTTTATGATATACTTATGATTAATGTACTTACCCATAATGCTAATTATCTTGGAGGTGTCTAGAAAAAAAGGCCCCATGTACTTGTTGTCATATAGAAGTCAAAGATCGGAGATTTCAGAAAAGTTGTTAAGATAGATTAGATAAGATAAAACAGTAATATTGCAAAAGAGTGAAGTGATGGGCTCTAAATTCAATCATAAATGTAGTTTTGTAAAAAATATATGGAGAATAAAGAAAATGATAAAAAGACCATATTATTCTCAACTTAATGGACCCTTTTCTAAGATCATTGTATTGATGGATGAAAAACGAAATGTAATAGAAACCATAGTATCAAAAGAAAGCAACTTTTAAAAACTATGGACAAAAAATATCATAAATTGACAGAAAATCATAGTTTACTCTATAATAATAATAGAATAATAAACAACGAATACAATGGTGAAAAATCCATCTCAGGTTAATTGTTTATCTAAAAGTAGTTGCAAATCATTAATGAAAAGTTGATTGTTTTACATACATAGAAAAGCTTCATTAAAATTAGGAGAAAGAGCCCAAGAAAAATTTTAAAGGGTAAAAGGTGGGAATAATTTTCTCCTCAATCAACCATGACCTCCACCCCATCCCAATTTGATTCCACGTATATAATTATTCTATTCAATGCACCACAAACACACATAAAAAGCTACTTCTTCTTCCCTCTCATAACTAAAAATCCATTATTTTCAATAGGATTGTTTCAGAACATGGTCCCTGAAGTTTCATGCATCACAAGCTTAAATTTAAGCTTAACCGGAGATCATAGTTATCCAATAAACCATCTTTTAGATCTCCATGATCATGATCTTGATCAACAACACCACCACCAACAACTGGAAGAGAAATCATCGATCATGTATGATCACTTGCTCCCATCTTTAACATTAGGGTTAGGTAGAGATCAAGATCCATCCAAGTTAATCCACCAAGCTACTTCCAATTCGATTGTTAGCACAGTTTCTTCGTTCTCAAACTCCACGAGTGCCAAGAGGGTGGAGAGAGATGGTGGCGGAGAAGAAGTGGAGAAGACGTTGTCGTCAAAGACAATCAATGATATTGATCAAGATGAATTTGAAGGTGGTTCAAGAAAGAAACTCAGATTAACCAAAGAACAATCTTTTGTTTTGGAAGAAACATTCAAACAACATAGCACCCTCAATCCTGTAAGTTATTATCAGTCACAATTGATCGAGTCTTTTGTAACCAACGATCACGTCTTAGAAATACGTATCTAACACGATCTATTTATAAGTTTCTTTTATGTTTTAAGTCGGATTGTTAGCAGCATAATTTCCGTCAACGACAACTTTTCTTGTGCTTTTTCATGCTAACGGTTATTTTTCTTTCCAATTTTTGAACATAAGGGAACCATACTTTTAAGTTAAATAAGACTGTTTTGGGCATTTTGCAACCCAAACCATGTTTAGTGATGGCTTTAGTGAAACACTTGTCATTACATAATTTGTATAAAGACGTATATGTATAGGCCAGAAGTAGTAGTCTTCTTTCCTTTATTGGTTCTTATATAGATAGCTCTCTTGTATCTTTGTCCTTGTACATAGAAGCGAAAGCAATCCCTTGCAGAAAGTCTTAATCTACGGCCAAGACAAGTGGAGGTATGGTTCCAGAATAGACGAGCAAGGTACAGAATCAAGTCTTCAACTTTTAATAATTAGACCTAAATTAAATAAATGATATTTCACTGCTATAAAATTAGGTTTATAGAACACTATTAATTTCTAAGCGTTCTAATAGACCGTTTTGTAGAAACAAAATATAAAATGTCCTATCAAAAGTCGTTGTAATAAGTTGATAGGACATTTTTGGATGTCTTAAAAATGTTTTTTAGGACACATTTAATATAAATGTCGCATTAACAAATTTTATGACACTTTTGATAAAAAGTCCTATAAACTCCTTTTTTTTATAGAAAACTTGTTTTTATAAGACACTTTTTTCAAATAGTTTCCTATAAAACTGCTAATAAAACGTTTTGTATTAAAAATATCGTAAAACACTTGTTAAAACGTTGAAAAGTGTCCGATACTCTTAATACAACGTCTTTAGAAAGACATTTCATTTTTTTTATCATAAAAATTAAGTTTTATAATACGGTCTATTAAGATGCTTTTTTTTTTAACTTTTTTAAGCCCGATTTTATTATAGTGTTTTCTTTTTTTAATTGATTATTTGTAATCAATTAATTGACTTTACTACAGGACAAAGCTGAAGCAAAATGAAGTAGACTGTGCATTACTGAAGAAGTGTTGTGAAGCACTAGCGAGTGATAACAAAAGGCTAAAAACGGAAATTCAAGAACTGAAAGCAGGAAAAACCACCACCATCTCACCGCAGTTTTACATGCAGTTTCCGGCAGCCACCCAGACCATGTGCCCTTCATGTGAGAGAATCGTATCCGGCAGCGACACAACAATGCCTTTCAAAACTCCCTTCTCTCGTGCCCCAAAGTCACTCGCACACCGTTTTACTCAGCTTTGCTAACTATTATATAAACAAGGTCAATTTTGTAAATTACTAATTTAGTTAATCTATCTTTTATTTATGTCAAATTAAGTTTCTCTAAGCATTTATAGAAATATATGTTATATATATATATATATATATATATATCTCTCTCTCTCTATATATATATAGGGTTGGGTTCACGTGAGACCAAGGGTTTTTCGTGAGACCCGTAAGACCAATTTATATTCATTGATCAACTTTATAAGCTATCGATCTACTGGTCTAAAGTTGCAAGATGACAATTTTGTAATTATTGAGAAGTCTTATGGCATTTATGAATGTTCAGATCTAACGATTGTAAATCTAATCCAAGGGTTGAGAATTGGTCTTACGGGTCTCACGAAAAACCATTGGTGTCACATGATCCCAAGTCTATATATATATATATAACTAGAAGGATATTCGTACAGTACAACGAAATACATCTTAATTATAATGTTTTGTTTTATATTTTGGTTTTATCAATGTTATAATGCAATTTTATATGGTTTTAACAAAAAGAAAAATGTTTTTATTTTTGATTGAAATATAAATTTAAAGATAAATCATAAAATTATTAAAAAAATAAACGATATTAGTATAAATTAACTATTTAAAAATTCGCTTTTGTGTAATTTCTTTAATTCGATTTTTTGTTATAATCTTATTAAAGTTTAAAAACGAACTAATTTATTTTTGATTTAATAAAATAAACTTTTTAAGATAATATATAATTAAGTATTTTGTTAGAACTCAATTATTATATTAATTATATTTTATATTTTTTATATTTAAAATGATGTTTATTATGTATTTGATTATGTTTATCTGCATTTAGTTACACGAATTCAAATATGGAGCTTTAATAAAATGTAGTCATGCACATTCTACTTTTAATCTTGAATTTTAAATAATATGTATCATTAGACAGTACTTTATGCATAAAAAATTATTTTTAATTTTTTTTGTCAAATGTTTTATCAGGGGCGGAACACAAACTTTTCAACCGTATGGGCCAAACCTAATATATTATATATTTTAAAGGTACCAAAAATACATTGTCCAAAGTTATAACGTAGTAAAACTCTAAAATTAAACGTTAAATATAAACATGTCAAACATCGCTAATCAAAGTGGAACCCGTCAATCTTTTGCGACCTTGAAGTCTTCCACAATTTCCTCCAAACTAATCTTTTCAGCTACTTCTCTTTCGATAAATAAAAGTAACGAGTCATTTAGAAACTCATCATCCATTTTATTTCGTATTCTTGTTTTCACAATATTCATTGCTAAAAATGATTTCTCGGTTGTCGTGCTAGAAACTAGAAGAGTAAGTAATAGACTTATTAATCGATAAATAAGATCAAAAGTTGTTTCTCTTCTAGTCCTTACCAACCATTGACCCAATTCTGCAATAGATGTCAATTGCTTATAATCTATATGTTAAACGACATTAATAACATAATGTTGAAGTTGCATTTTCAGAATTGTTTTCTCATGATCACCGAAATCTTCAGGATAAAACTTCTCTACTAGTTGTCGTACATCAAGACTTCTAAAAGTGTCATATGCATTTTTAGGATCTAGAGTTGAAGCAAGACGAAGCATCTCCATGGAACCATCACTGAAACGATGATCTAATTCCATTAATTGACAATTAATTGCTTCATAAAAGATATCCACTCGGTAATTATGCTCAAGTGTATGACCACTATGCTCATTACGAGCTCGATTGCCTCTGCTAAAGTAGGAAGAAGACAAGTCAGGAATATCTATGTTACGTACCTGACAAGAAAACAAGTCGAGAAGAAGACAAGTTAGGAAGATTTACTTGATAACGATGTTCGAGTGTGTGATCATTATGTTATATACCTGACAAAATGACTTAACAAGGCAAAGCAAAGCATCCCAGATTTCATCTTCCATTAGATGCAATAACAATTTGGTAGATGCAACTAACCTCAATGAGTTAAAAATGTCTTGATCTTTTCTTTGTAATGCTTGACAGAGTAAATCAGTGATCTCCATTATTTCTCTTTCAAGATGCAAGACAAATATGAACTCAAATGTCGTTATAGCCTCATACGTCGAATCTGAATCTCCTTTGATCGGCCCAGTTTCTTCCTTAAAAATTTTGAGCAAAACCTCACAAGTGGGACTGAACATCTTGATTAGGCTAGAAACTGATCTGAGATGAGAACTCCATCTAGTATCTCCTGCTCGTTGTAATGTACCTATTTGATTGAGACCTCTACCGGTCTCCAATTCATCAACAGAAATCAAGTATGCTATTTGCTTGACTTGTGCATCTCGTAGTTGGTCGGTGCGTTTAAAAGAAGCACTAACAACATTGACAACAAAAGACAACGTTACAAAAAAATTACGCAGTGCGATAACTCCTTGAGAGGCGGCCATTAATGCCAATTGCAGCCGATGAGCAAGACAGTGAACATAATATGCGTATTTACAATCTTCTAAAATCAAGGCTTGCAAACCTTTRAAYTGACCYYGCATRTTGCTTGCACCATCATACCCTTGTCCACGAATAGACTTGACATCAAGGTTGTAATGTGACAACAGAGAATAGATTTCGTCCTTGAGCGTTTGTGTTGTAGTGTCATGTACATGAACAATTCCAAAAAAATGCTCTATAATGAAGCCCTCTTTATTAACAAATCTCAAAACAAGAGACATTTGCTCTTTATGAGACTCATCCCGTGCTTCGTCAACAAGTAAACAAAACCTTCGACCACCAATCTCACCACAAATCATCTGTCTCACCTTATTTGATATAAGATTCAAAATTTGCTTTTGAATCAACGGTGATGTATATGATGCATATCTGGGAGCATGACAAAATATTTCTTTAAGCTCATGCTAAACTCACTAAGTGCCTCCAACATTTCAAGAAAATTCCCTCTGTTAATGGAATCTGAATGCAACTGCTTGAAAGGCACACCAACAGACGCAATAAATAGAAGTCGTCAATCTCAATATGTTTTTCTCACGCTCTTCAGCTGTGAACTTCTCAAATACATTTCGTATATCTTGCGCCTTATTAAATAAATGATCTCATCCTTTTTGTGCAACATTGTGGAAAGATGTACATTCGGTTCCCATATGCATCAAGAAGCCACATTTTTTCCCATCCACTTTTTTCCAATTTCAAAACCCATCTATGGTAAATGCTTGTTGACCATAGTATCCGAGCCCAGATAGCTTGTTAAATAAAAAACAAGGTAAACAAAATTGTTGGTCCCTTGAGGGTCTACAAGAATAGTAAAACAGTTTGTAGAAGGGGGGGATGGATACAAACACAATATTTTCAAATTTGAAATATATATTGATAAAGAAGATCAATACAGATTTTACAAGATCGTTTGTGGAAAGATAAGGTGATAAAAACCTATCTAAACAATCTTTAGTTACACACTAAGTCTTAGCAAATACAAGAAAAGAAATACTGTAGAGAAGATCCTTTACTTAAGCTATAAAATGTTTGAAGTAAGAATTAGGATTAGAAAGTGAGTTGTGCGCACTCTGCATGGAGAAGAAACACTTCTATTTATACCCAGTGCATTAAATGTTCATTTAATGCAATATGGTAGGGTTAGAGTGCGTGTCAAGCCTAAAGACGAAGGTTTGTCCTTTACTACAGTGAATAGTACAAAAAGCACTATTCATGAGCAGACATCCTTACCTAAAGTTGGTGGACAATAGAGTCGACTAGTCGGCTCTGTATCGTACCAACTTTCATAAGGGTATGGGTTTGTCCTTTGTGTACATAAGGACAAGATAACAACAATCGTGCTAAGTAAGATTTCTTTGATCGCTGAATGCTGGAATGACCTGAAGGTCTCTTCATCATTCGCTGAAGCTTGAGCAGTCTTCACACATATGTAGACAGGTTTGTAATCACTAAGTACCGCTTCAGATCACGTACTCGCTAGTCTCAAATCTTCAGTTTCAGTCTTCGACGTGTGCTAAAGGTTCGTTGGTGTGAGTGTTGTCTTCTTGAAGTATTGCTGTCTCTGATGAATTTACAATACAAGTTCTTCAGCAATCACTGGACATACTCAGTGAAGCACTGGAACTGAAAAGACAGAAACATAAATACAACGCATAAGTGAAAAGAGATTATCATCAAATCACTGAGAGAGAGGATCAACAATCTCCTTCTATTTGATGATAACAAGATAACATAAAGAAAGTTATCTTTTCAAATAATAGTAAGGAAAAGTTACACATAACGTACATGCCCTTTTTTTACTATTTTGGGATCTTTTTCAGTTAATCAGTCTCAGCTTGAGAATTTTCCTTAAGTTATATCTAAGAAAATTACAAGCACGGAAACTGAAACTGAAAGCTTATTCAATGACTTATAGATTTTCAGTGAATGTAAAAAGTAACTCTATAACTCATAGACTTGTGTCCCTATTACTTTTTTCAGGGATCTTTTTCAATGAAGTACATGGAATACTCATTTTATTAATCATTGGAAATATTACAAATAATACAGTACATGTCTAGTACTTATAGATTATAAGTACTATCACTGAAAGTAGACATAGTACAAGAAGTTACAAGGAAAAGTGGATTGTTGTTACAAAGAGAAACTATTGTAGAACTCTTAGATCTATGTAACCAGGTACATTTTCACCAAGTTTTCTTCGACTACGACTTTTCCAGGCATGCTATCATCTATCCAGAGCAAGAGGTATACCAGATGATCAATTAGACATTGATGTAGCTCTGACATTCTCTGAAATCTGACTTCACCTTCATAGTCAAGGAATATAACTCCTAACTCAGGTTTAAAATGCACAGAGTTGGGTGTATAGGGACCCTTATCTGGCAAGTCAAGATTCAACATAGAAATGTCTGTACTCTGATGAHCCTTCAGGAYTTCATCTAAGGAGAACCTTGTTTCATGTTCGTTCCTTAGGAATGGTCCATCATTAGGATCAGAGAGCTTGAGTTTCTTCTTCCCACCTTTCTTCAGAGATTGCCTGTCAGGGACCTTGACATACCTGGACATCCTTTTGATGAGCTTGCTGACTTGGATTGTTGAATGGCTTGTCTGATCTCCATCCATTCGCTGTATCCATAATGGCCAAGGTAGGAAGGATACTCGGTAACGACATCAAGATTGTCCCTGGTGATGAGCATTGAGACCAACGTTCCACCGTCTTTAGAACGTCCGCTGATGCTGACACTGATAATCGGGCGGGGACTGATTCTCTTTTTCAGCTTTGCTTCGCTCCATTGCTTGTCCTTTTCCACCAGCTTCAGGTTCTTCTGATGCTCAGCTTCTGCAATAGAAAGAAGTTTAGCCTGGGCTTGGACAGCATTCACCATTTTCTTGGACTCTTTCTTGGGGAGGACCTGTTTAGCTAGTGACTTGGCCAGCTTCAAGCTGTGTTCAGTCTGCTTCTTTTGAAGCTCTAGCTCTTCTTCAGCCCTTAATGCCTCGAGTGTTTCAGCTTCAGATAAGAAGTCAAACTCACCACCACTAGAGGTATGAAGAGGGATTTTTACTCTAGTCTGGTCAAGTGACTCCTTCAGTTGAGACATCTGCTGGTCGGTTGGAGCATAAGAGACGGGTTGATCAGGTACCCGCTCCAGTCGACCGCATGTTGTTGATGGAATATGAAATTGATATTTTGAAGTAGTCACTAACTGAGAGGTAGAGTCTTCAAACAAAGGTTGTTGAGGGATATTGAACAACACCTTCAAGTTTCCTTCTTCAGCAATCGCCTTGCCTTTCGACTTGGGGTCCTGGTTCCCTGATGGAGTAGATTCACCTTGCCTTTGCTCCCCCTGGGATGCGAAATCCCTAAGGGCAACTCCCTTGGTGACGGTTGATGGCTTCTGGTACTTGATGGTAAGTCATCTTCATCATCATCGTTGTCGTCGCCATCTAGATAATTTTCGGGGTCTGAAATGGTAGGTTCATCATCTTCATCATCATCATCTTCATCTTCATCATCATCACCATCACCAGCAGCAGTGATGGTAGGGGCATCATCCTTAGGTATGGCATCGACATCCTCAGCTGGAGCAGCTTTGGTGCTCGAGATTACAGGAGCAGCAACCGCTTCCGCTCTGAGAGTCTCAGCTTCAACTTCAACTGAAGCTGATACTGGACCAACAGCCTGAGAAGGAGTAGGAACAACATCGGATGATTCACCAGCGTTGGACCTCATCTCACCCTCTCTGGCTAAGATTTGAAAGAATTGTCCAGATAGTTCGTCCAAGCGTTGACGATGGAGAACCATTATATCCTTTAGCGTTTGCAAAGCGCTGGCTAGAGTTGTCGTTGCCTCACGCGCATCATCGAGCTAGGCACGATCACTGGTAGAGAAAGAAGGTGGGATCACTGGAGGTGGTTGACAGACAACATCCATGATATGTTGAAGAAGGCCAGTCTGCTGATCAGCTATAGCCTGAGCATCATCAGCCCTGCTGTGAAGAACAACAATGGCATCGTTGTTGACTTGAATAGCTTCTTGGAGAGTCTGGAGATGACTCTGAACTTCTTGAACGTCCGCTGGATGGTAAGGAAGTTCGCATCAAGATCACCCTGGCGGGTCATCTCTTGGTGGACTTCGTTGATCCTGCAGAGGACGGTATCAACGGCTGGAAGGAGAAGTTTGATGTCTGACGCCATATCATAGTCATCATCGACATCTTCATCTCCTCCATCATATTTCTTTCTTTCTTCCTATTCCACTTCCTGAGCATCAGACTGATGCATCGAAGAAGGACCTGCAAAAGAAGAAGTGTGAGCTGAATGCTCAAGGTTAGAAGAAAAAAAAGGGTAGGAAGATGGAATACCTGAGGGGCCATCAGTGACATCTAAAGGATTGTCACTGGCGTGAGTAAAGATGTCCTCGAGAGGATGGACATCTGTATGCTGAGGAGCATCGAGAGGAGCAACCTCAGGTCCAGTAGTGCGCGTCTCAGTATCAGGAAGGACAGTCGTTGATACATCATCGACATGTGTAAAGACCAAATGAGGAGGAGAATAGAAAATGGTCGAGAAGAGACGTGGGTGATCAGCGGTGGTGGCACTGATATTCACACCTTCAGTGATTTGGGTCACTGAGGTGGTTGGGGTAGGTACCACTGATACGATAGTGATGGGAGAGATCACTGAAGAGCTGGGAGGGTAAGCAGAAGATGCCTTGGGGATAAGGCTAGTTTCAATAACTGAATCCTTTTGAGAGGCTCTAGCTAGAGACATGGCTGTCCCCTTTTTGGACTTCTTGGCTCTTTGAGGAGAACCAAGAGTTGGTTGAGAGGGTCGTTTTGAAGGGGTTTTGGTGGCTTGACTAGATGTGGGGGGTTTACCCTTGTCGTGGCCACTTGAAGAGAAGAGGTAGTGATGGACACAATAGAAGTTAGTGCCACATCACTGTCCCTCAGCTTATGATCCAGAATCCTGGATCCAAGCTTGAAAACCTGAAGGTTTCCTTCTTGGGGGTAAAGATCTTGGTAAACACCAATGAGAGAAACTTGGTGTAAGGCACCACCTTTTCTTGCTGGCGCTTATTCAACTTGAGCACCAGGTCATCAAAAATGACCGCAACATAATTTATATTGCGACACTCAATCGCAGATACGCCTATGGTTAAGGCGATCCTAGAGGCCTGGTCCTGACCTCCAGTTTTTCCACCCATGCACTGGATGAACTGAGAAAACAGGTATTGCCAGATAGCTGACATCCTGTTCTTCTCAATCTTCGTTAAGGACTTCAGAGGGGCGTTGGAGTCCTTCTTCATTGGCCACTGGTAGCCAATGGCATCGAGAAGCTCGATGATCTCAGTGGTAGAGGGTTCGCTGTCGAAGGGGCCCTTGGGAAAACAGAGAGCCGACCGGAGTGTGGGAACACCAAAATTCACTTCCATGCGATTGAAAGTGAATTTGATCTGCTCAGCCTTGCGTCGAGGCTTGACTTCGATTTCGACAACTTCAGTAATAAGCCAGAACTACTGAAGAAGTTCTTTCACCATGATGGGCTCATGGTTGAGTGCGTGGCCCAAGGACGACTGTTTGAGAAAGTCAGCCGCATCTTGGTAATGTGCCTTGGAGGAAGGTATCTCCAACAAGGCAATGTGGTTGTTAGCCTTCATGGAGATCTCGTCAATGGAGAAGTTGACGTTCTTGGCAGGCATCTGTTTGTATCAATAAGAAGTAAAGCAAACAAGTTTGTTAGAAATAAACCAAGAATTTGTGGTTATGAGTATAGAAAAAGTTTTTGAACAAGTAAAAACTTCTTTTGAAAAATCCCCAAAGAAGATTTAGGGTTTTTCAAGTAGAATGTGTATAAAGAAATAAGATTATAACCAAGAAGGAAATGATTAAATAATCTTTATAGTTTAATGTATTAAGAGAACAAAGTTCTTAAACAGATTAAACATTTCTTACAACAAAAGAAAGAAGAAGAAGATATTGACCTTAGATGATTAAATAGAAAGGTCAAAGAGTTTTTGGAGAGTTCTTGCTTTGAGAGAATTCTTGCAGAGTTTCATCTAAGAATTTTTGTAAGCGTAAAGAGAAAAGTGGAGAAGAAGTATCATATTTATAGGTAGGAGGAGAGAGAAAAAATATGAGAGAGAGAAAAGACAACGGTTCGGGAAAGTGGTCATGATGAAAAAGATACCACGTTATCATCCATGATTGGATGGCATTAAATGAGGTAGCGTAATGACAGAACCTTTTGTGCATCTCAAAGCGTCGCGCATAGTAAATAGAGAATGTCGTCATAAATACGGTTCATTAACTATTTTCTTTTAAAAACAAATAGTTTTTAAGAAAACGAAGAGTCATACAGTGTCTAAGAAAACACTGATAAGACCATTTAATATATTGTATCACTGAAAAGAAGGATTCAGTGAGGGTTTTAAGACATCAGATTCAGTAAAAAAATCACTGAAATTGGCATTTAAAAAATCATTTTAATCACTGATAAGAAAAGATTCAGTGATCGTTTTGAATTTTAAGAAAAGTATAAAGATATACTTAGAGATGTGGTTAGTGTCAAGAATCACTGAGACCACCTTTTAAAACATTTATCACTGAAGATGAGAAAGTTTCAGTGAAGTTTTTAAGTTGAGAAAAGAGAAGAGTAATCATACCTGAGAGAGAATAGATATATTTACTCAAAAGTTAAGTGTTACAGATAGAGCACTGAATCATTTCACTTACTAAGAGATGTTTAATAGCTAAAGATTAATCTTCAATGTTCAACATGCCCAATTCGCTGATCAAGATATTAAATCTTGTCTCATCAAGAGGCTTGGTGAAAAGGTCAGCGAGTTGAAACTCAGTTGGAACGAAGTGAAGTTCAATATCACCATTCATAACATGATCTATGATAAAATGATATCGAATATCGATATGTTTGGTCTTGGAGTGAAGTACAGGGTTGTTTGCAATTGCAATAGCACTAGTAGTATCACAATAAACTGAAGATCGTAGTCCAGCAGCTGATTTTCATCCAAAGAATTTGGGCACAACAGCTACCAGTGGCTACATATTCAACTTTAGCAGTTGATGTGGACACTGAATTTTGCTTTTTGCTTGTCCAGCTCACCAACTTTCCACCTAGAAGCTGACAGCCTCCAGTGGTGCTTTTCCTATCAATTTTGCAACCTACAAAATCACTGTCCGAATA
>NC_037530.1:14916592-14919765 GCF_001531365.2 Cynara cardunculus var. scolymus
CCTCTGTGATCTTCTGTGGTAGGCATCTTCTGTCGACACTTGCAGAAATTACTTTTTCAATACTTTTACATTTGAATGAAATGAGAGCTAACACATCTTTCTTCTTGAAAAATAAGACCGGAGCACCCCAAGGTGAAGTGCTGGGTCTAATAAATTCTTTGTCAGTTAAATATTTCAACTGTGCAACTAATTTCTTTAATTCAGATGGAGCTAATCGATATGGTGCCTTTGCTACTGGTGCAACCCCTAGTACAAGATCTATTCGGAATTCAATGAATCTATCTGGTGGTAATCCAGATAAGTCTTCTAGAAAGACTTTCGGATATTCAGTAACAGTCGGAATCAATTCCTCTTTTCTCATCTCTTTCTTCATATCAATTATGTATGCCAAATATCCCTAGAACCTTTTCCGAATGCTTTTCTGAGCTTTCATTATTAACAAAATACTGGTATGGTGATTCTGACGATCACCATCAATAACAACAGTTCCTTGGTCTGGCAGAGTAATTCTAATCATTTTCTTATTACAAACAATACTAGCCTGATACCTCGCCAACCAGTCCATACCCACCACTACATCAAATTCCTTCATCGGCATAGGAAATAACTGAATCGGGTGTCCATAGTCCTCAATAACAATAATAATAATACAGTTATTGAACACACTAGTAACAGTTTCCTGACTATTAGCAGTATCAACTACTTCGTCATCAAATATCACAGAACCCAAACATGCATTTTGAGCAAACAATGGTGATACAAACGAAAAGTTTACACCAGAGTCAAATAATACCTTAGCACGTATTGAATTCAGAGGGAAAGTACCTGTTACTACATCCGGTGATGCTTCTGCCTCGTTCTTAGTCATCTGGAAGGACCGTCCCCGTGCCCCTCCTTGTCCTCCTCTATTTACCGTAGGCCTTCCCCGAGTACCCGACGCATTACTCCCTATTGTTAACTGCGGAGTCTTTAACAAGGGACAATTCGGTCGAATATGATTTGGAGAATTGCAATTAAAACACCTTCGATTAGTTGGGCAACTTCTAGACAAATGGCCTACTTCACCACATTTGTAACACTTTCTTGGGTCCATCTTACATTCACCCTGATGAACCTGTCGGCATTGTGAGCAGACTTTTTCACTTATCTTCTATTCAGATCTGTTATCATATCTTACCGTTTTCGGTCCTCGAAAAGATGAAGGCCCATCCCATTTTCTTTTCTCTACAACCTTTCCTTCTGGCTGCCGGTTCTTACTTCGTTCGGTCACTTCGGCCGCATCTACTGTCAACAAAAAGGTATTGGGGTTCATAGCAATGACAAACTCTCTAATTGAGGGTTTCAAACACCAAATATACCTTTCTATCTTCCTGGATTCTGTTGAAACGTAGTGTTCAGCAAAACGAGAGTATTCAATAATTCTCTCGGTATACTCCCGAACTGTTCCATTTCCTTGTTCCAACTTTAGAATAATTCAATATTAAACTTTGCAGGCCACATGCAAATACCAACATTCATAAGTACTAGTTCCAAGGGTTGTTTAAGTGCAAGACAGATCATAAGTGACAACTATTCATCGCTAATGTTGTTGGTGTGAACAAGAACACAGCAGCAAGATTTGAAACAGCAGATCTTGATAAAGCAGGACTGGAACTAAACAGCATTGCAGAGGTCCTGTGCACACATAACAGGTCTGTTTTTGACAGAAGAAGTCTAACAGCAGCAATAAAGGTCTATTGAGAGAGTTGAAAAAGAGTACGAAAAACTGGTGACTTCGATTGGTGTTTAGATTTGCAGTCAACAGCAGGTCTTAGCATATTACACAATTCCAAAACAGCAGCCAGTGTGCAGGTTCTGTGTGAATGTTTTCGATTTCAAGGTTAGTGATTTGATAACTGTTAAGACTTGATAAGCATCAAATTTTTTAAAAACAGTTTTGAAGCTACAGTAATTGACATTAATGTTAATGCAGTCTTGATTTCACATTGAGCAGACCTGACTGTTTTTCAAACAGTCTTGATTAGTCTTGGTCAGCTAGTTATGAGCGCATGATCTTTATGATTGTTTGCTATCGTTGTTTTTGCTGCTTGATTTTTGGTTGAGAGTTGATTACTCAAGCTGCTTTGGGTGTTGTTTTCTTTAGTAAGGATCAGATTTTGGACAAACAATTGGTATCAGAGCATTTGTTATGCATATAGAAGCTTTTGTGACTGTTTTTGTTTAGAAGAAAGTAACAGCAGTATTCAAATCAATTTTTTTTGTGCAGCATTCATCAGATTTTAGCAACTCAGTTTAAAACAGCAGCTTCACTTTGACGTTTGAAACAACAACTACACTGAAGCTAAACAGCAGCTTCATTTTCTTACTGTGTTTGCTGTTTTGTGATTATTCTTGTTGTTAGACGTTTTGTTTTGAAACAGCAGTTACACAGTGTGCTGGTCTTGACAACAGCTGCGTATCGAAGTGTTGAATGAGCTAAACAGAAGCAAGTCTTGAAAGCAGTCTTGACAACAGCTCAAGTTTTCGTAACAGCAGCAAAGGTTCTGAGTTTTCTAAAGCGGCAGCCAAAGTGATAACAAGCTACCAGAACAAGTCACCGCAGCTCGTATGTAGCAACTGATAAACGGAGCATACACGTGGATTTTTAGATACACTTCAGAGAGCAGATAAATCATTTTTTTAAAAAAGTGTAATATCTGTATTGTAAAGCGTTGCTCTTGTGATTGGTTTGGACTACTCAGTTTTTGGACTGTTTTTGGTTTCTTAGTTTGTTTGTGTTTAGATTTTCTTTTGGGATCATTGTATTTTTTGTGTGTGTTTTCAATGTTTGTGTTTTTCTGTTCTTTTTTAGCTTAACTGTTCATATTTCTTTTATCTGAGTTCACTGCATAGATCCTTATCTGATCAATCAATTTTTTAAAATGGCAGTTGTATCTGAGAACTTCWRAGCGACAATTATTGCTCTGGAAAAGAGAGTTGAAGGTTATAAGGAGGAAGTATTTCTCAATGTTTTAAAGAAACATTATAAAGAAGAGTGTGAAAGCATAGAGAAGGCATTTGAGTCTAGGTTTGAAGGACTCGAGAACACTCTCCGCAATGTAGAAAATGATTTCACTGATAATTTGATGTCTTGGAGTAAAGCGAATAAAGATCTTTTTAATAAACTCAAAGAG
>NC_037530.1:14922675-14925067 GCF_001531365.2 Cynara cardunculus var. scolymus
TGATTCTACATTCGAGGGGGAGAATGCTAGAAGATCTTTCTCAACAGTTGATCGCTTGAAGATTACAAGTTGAAGATTTCTTTTGAAGAAGACATTTTGTGCATAAWGTTTCAAAGTTCAAACAAGGACTTAAAGCGCAGAATTTTCTTTCAAGTCTGAATACAGAGGGGGAGAATGTTAGGACTGAGAAATTAGTATTAATTGTATTCGTCTTGAATGTTTATAAATAGTCTATAATTGTAAAAAGTCAGCGTGTTTGACTTTTCTTTAGAGGTTTGACTTTGACTTGTCTTTGTAGTTTGACCATATAAATATGGTTAAGTCTTTGTAATTAGATAGTGAGAAGAGCTCATTTGTAAAAACTATACGTATTAAGAGAGTTGACCATACTTTGAATGCTTTGAGTTTTTCTCTCAAAGTTCATATCATGTTCTTGAATGCAATATCAAGATTCTGCCATTGTTGATGAAGAAATGAAGAATTGATCAGAGATTTTGGACAAACAATTTGTCTAACAGCAGTTTTAGGACAAATTGATTCTCGAATCGGTCCACAAATTCTACCCAAGACAATGATTGTAAAACATCTATTATGGCCGATGATTCAACTTCCCACCAGAACAAAGCATTTGATTTTAATACGGGAACAACAAATCGAACATTATCTGTTTCTGGACACCGAATGGTGTTGAACACATATTCCATTTTATTGATCCAGCACACGGCTTTCACTGGATCCCTTTCTCCAGAAAATGTTGGTGGCTTACATGCCAAAAACATTTTAATATCTCCTACTTTTTCTGTTTCTACCCTGGCTGGTATCCCCATGATAGAAGTCAAAGTTTCCTACAACTTTCCCATTTGTTCAGCCAACATGTCCCTGGTTACATATTCAGGATGTGGCATTGATCTCTCCTGAACATTCCTAGAATGGGATTCTTCAGCTTCAGAATGAATTCCAGTTTGACCCCTTCCTTGAGACTGGGTTCTTCCTCTGCCTCATCCCCTTGGTCTTTCTCGACCTCTGATTCCGGATGTACCAGTCGGAAGATTAACAGGTGACTCTTCCCTTTTTCAGACTCTTGACGAGCCGTTCTTTCGGATCTTCGAGTTCGGCTAGATATCTGCAGAGTTTAGTGTTAATAATCACGTATTCACATTCCCAAATATAATGAAGTATTTAAGTTCAGATGTGTACCTGTAAATTCATAATTACACTAGCCAGATGTAATTAAAATTTACCTTACATACTGTTCTTTCAACCCATCATATTTATTTCCAATGGTATTAACTATGTCTGGGACCCTTAACATGCAGTAAAACAGTTTAAGTCTAGGTATCATGCTGTTAAATGCCTAAATCTTTTAAACTCAGGCTCTAATACCACTTTCTGTAACACCCCCTTTCCATACATTGCATGTGTTAGACCCCATAAGTGTTATGCATGAAGTAATGAAGACAAACAAGTGATGAAGAACCAGAAGACCAATGGAAGACTTCAAGGAAAAATAACTAGGTTTGAAGAACAACCAGAGGGTCGATGAACTGACCAAAGATGCGATGGAAAGTGCATCTCCATAACCCCTCTGGACACTAACACTTGAAGTTTTCTTCACCAGTTCAACCAGAGGGAAACAAAGAGGATATGAAGATAAGGTTGAACGCATATATCATGGAAGACAGCTGTAGATAATCATTCAACAGCTGGAGTCTACAAAGTTTATCGTGTTTTAATGTTTATCCTTGTTATAGATACACTTTATTTGTTAGTAGAAGATTAGCTAAATAGTCTCGCTACATAGTTATCTTCTTATTAGCCTACTAGTATAAATAGGTGATTAGGCATATTTTAATTGACGATGCTTTTACGTTTTTACGTTAATATTGAATAAAGTGAAATCATTGGCACTCAATATTGTTCTTTGAATGTTTATGCAATGTTCTTGAGTGTTCATCATTTTGTTCACTAAAACACCATAGTTTGGTTATTCTTAACTTGATTATTAATGTTATTGAGAAATCTGGGATCAACAATTGGTATCAGAGCCAGTTGATTGTTCTTCAATCAAACGGTCATAAAAAATCTCTCAATTCACAATTTTCACAAAAATTATCTTCTCCAAAACTTAAACTTTCTCTCTGCCTACGGTGTTGGTTCCTCACCAAACCTCCAACTCTTCAAAGAGAAGAGTACCCACAATGGAGGATACGAATGGTGAATTTTCTAGAAGGAATGGACAAAAACGTTCTGCGATCTGTTATGGAGGGTCCCTATGTTCCACAAACATTTGTTCGAAGAGTACCAGGAACAAATACTACAGTTGATATTCCCGCCTACTACATGCCTAATGATGAGAAAAATTGGGATGAAGACGACATAGAGCGGGTTGAGA
>NC_037530.1:14925272-14937835 GCF_001531365.2 Cynara cardunculus var. scolymus
ACCAACTTCAAGGCTCTTCCTGATGAACCAATTCAGAAGACATATGATCGTTTCAACACGTTGATTAATCAATGTCGTTGAAACGATATCTCCAGAACAAAGGAAGAAAACAATGTTTTGTTCCTTAAAAGTCTCGGCGATGAATGGACACAGCTGTCGATGTCCCTTCAAGCAAATCAGGACATAGACGGCTGGTCACTCCATGACGTATACGGAACGCTTGCTGTACAAGAGAATGACATCATGAAGAAAAAAGGTGTCCATCGGTGGACCCCTGGCTCTAGCAGCTGAAGAAAAGGAAGTATCAAGGACCTCCACCAGAGACCACAAAAAGAAAGCACTGGTGGTGGAATTAGAATCTGAAGATGAAACATCTGAATCAGATGATGATATCAAAGCCTTTGCCAAGTCTCTGGCCTTGATTACAAAGCAGTTCCATAAAAAGTTCATCATGAAACCCTATGAACGG
Organism: Cynara cardunculus var. scolymus; assembly: GCF_001531365.2. Lineage (NCBI taxonomy): Eukaryota > Viridiplantae > Streptophyta > Magnoliopsida > Asterales > Asteraceae > Cynara > Cynara cardunculus. The sequence goes on from NC_037530.1 coordinate 14,925,742, forward strand.
AGAGAGTTCAAGAGGGAAAGGTACCAGCCATCTTATCAAAAGAAATCATCTAAATTTCATCAGAGGGAAGACAGAAGAGAAGATAGACTAGAAGGGAAGAAAGAGGAAAAAGATGGGAGGAAAAATGACCTCCACTGCTTCAGATGCGGAAAAATTGGTCATTTCTCCAAAGAATGCAGAGGACGATTGGTAAAGGATGCTGACTATTACAAGAATAAATACAAGTACAATCCTAAAGAGCGAAGCCTGATGGCTGAGAAAGAAAACTGGGTGTCTGATTCTTCATCCGATGAAAAATACAAAGCACTCATCTGTCTGATGGCCACATCCAATGCAGAATCTGCCTCTGACACCGATGACCAGGTATGTGAGTCTACTTTCAATAAAACCAACTCGGCTCCATCTGAGCTAGAGTTGGATGCATTCAGAAACCCGAAACAAACTTGGCTCCATCTGACACCGATGACCAGGTATGTGAGTCTACTTTTAGAGGATTTTTTAAAATTAAAAGAAAAGTTAAGCTTTGAAAAATCTGAAACACTTCAAGCAGAAAAAGAAGTCAGTTTTTACAAAGGAGAAACTGATCTTCTAACCGAAGAAAAAGCTGATCTGATGAAAGAAAAGACTCGCATCGCCGCCCTTAAAAATTCAGAGGAAGAAAAACTTCTGGAAATAAACAAGCGAGTAATCAAGGACTTAGAGAAGAAAAATAAGGCTTAAAAGAATCTGAGGCAGAGAGACTCAACTCAGTAGCTCTCAAAGATTTCTTTCAAAAGGAAATGGGAGATTCTTCATCAGAAGCTTCAAACCAATGAACTTCTAAAGAAGAAATACAAGGATGCCCAAGATGTGTATGAAAACTTAAATGGCCAAACGGACACTCAAGGGATTGGATTCAATGAATTGGACTCCTTCATCGATTCAAAGAAATCCACCCTTGAATCCACTTTCAAACTTGGATGCATTAAGAAACCCGATTTTATCCCGAAACCAAAAGCGAATTTTAAAAGAGTTAAAGTCGATGGAAAAACTGTCGTGTTAAGGCAAGATTTTGAAAATGTGGTGTACGAGAGCAGTACATCTAAGAATTCTGATGAAAGGAATGACACCTCCAAATCAAAAACTGATAGAAACTCTATGGTCAAACCAAGTTTCTAGTTGTCAATTCCACTTCATCAGCAAGTATTGGTGATGAAAAGGAGAATCCTAATGAGGAACCATCAACTAATGAATCGATGAACCATCCAAGTAAAACTGAAAGTTCATCTAAGTTAAATTCGATGGAACTTCAAGCAGATCACTCTAAAGCATCAACCTCTAAACCCACATCTCCCACAAACATCCCTGCCAATTCTGATTTCGAGAAATCAGCAAGAGACTTTCTCGATTCCGAATCTGAAGAAGAGATAACCTGTGAATCACCAAAAATCATTGAGAATAAGAAAAATCAAAACTCAAAACCCTCAATGAAATCTGGTATTCCTCCATCGATGAAATCTTCAGACAAAGGAAAGGGAAAACTGAAAGATGTTAAATTTGCCAAAGATAAATCAAAAGGCCCTAGCATATCTTCTAAGTTCATTAAGTTCACTCGTGAGCAAAAACAGAAGTGGCCTGCCTCTGAGAAAACTAACCACCACTTTTCCTCTCGTCCAACTAAAGAAAAGCAATCCTTCCTCAGGAGAAAAGAAGTAAAGACAAAGAACCCCTCAAATAAAAAATCTGAACTAAATAGGAAGTTTGTAAAAACAACCCATACTAAGACAGGATTTACATCTTCTGTATTTGCTTCTTCGTTTTCAACAAATAAAAAGAACGTTAGACATTCATGTCCAAATTACAATTGTCAATGTTTAGCTCTTTTACAAAACCTGAGGAATCACATGTTGACACATCGCTGCATATTCTCCCAACATGTCTATCGTTATCAAGTTAAAACCAATGAAAACGTGAAAAAGCCCAAGTCCAAGGGCAAGGGAAATGCTAATAAACCCAAGCCTGCAAAGGCTAAGGGTGATGAAAAGAGAGTGGTATCTCCTACTAACAAACGTGGACCCATTAAGAAATGGGTACCTAAAACCCCTTAATTTGTCTTGCTGGACCAGCATGTGCAACCATGGTATATGGATTCAGGTTGCTCCAGGCACATGACTCGTGAAAAAAGTTAGCTGACCTCCTTCATCAAAAAATCTGGAGGCTCTGTTACTTTTGGAGACAACAGCAACGGAACCATCAAGGGATACGGAACACTCATCAAAGGCAACATCTCCATCAGCAAAGTGGCTTATGTTGAAGGTTTGAAGCACAACTTACTAAGCATAAGCCAATTCTGCGACAAGGGTCTTGAAGTCAGGTTCCGCAAAGGTTTCTATATCATAGAGACAAAGCCCGGTCAAACCATTATCAAGGCCAAGAGAGAAGGGAATCACTATCTTCTGGATTTTCAACCCTCTGAAGGACAAGACACCCTTTGCCTTGTATCCCGTAAGAGTGATGAAAATTGGCTATGGCACCAGAAGTTCTCACACCTGAATTTTTTGATGTCTTAAGAAAACTAGCCAAACAGAAGCTGGTCAAGGGGATTCCTGATCTCAACTTTGAAAAAGATTATCTAAGCCCAACCTGTGAGATGGGAAAGCTAAAACTGTCCTCTCACCGAACAAAGTCAGAAACCTCCTACACCAAGCCTTTGGATATGATCCACATTGATCTCTGTGGGCCCATATCTACACAAAGCCTCTCAGGAAAGAAGTACATACTTGTACTTGTTGATGAATACTCTAGATACACCTGGGTTGAGTTTGTGAAGAAGAAATCAGACGTTCCTGACCTACTCATTGGGGTGATGAAAACGCTCCAAGTCCTTCTACAACGAAAACTCATTAAAGTTAGAAGCGACAATGGAACTGAATTCAAAAATGCCAGAATCGATGAATACCTCATCAATGAAGGCATCACACAAAACTTTTCAGCAGCCAGAACCCCACAACAGAATGGAGTGGTAGAACGGAGGAACAAAACCCTTGTGAAGCAGCAAGGACCATGCTTGCTTCAACGGAGTTACCCATTACATTCTGGGCTGAAGCAATTTCTATTGCATGCTTCACCCAGAATCTATCCATCATCAACAAGAGACACCAGAAGACAACCTATGAGCTCATTAATCAGAGAAGACCAAATGTCAAGTATTTCCATGTCTTTGGTTGAAAATGCTTTGTACTCAATGATACGGAATACCTTGGCAAGTTCGACAAGAAAGCCGATGAAGGGATCTTTCTGGGATATTCTCAAACCGCAAAATCCTACAGAGTCTACATCAAAAGGACAAGAATTGTAATAGAAAACATCAATGTATCCTTTGATGACTCCATATACATGACTTCTGGACACAACAGTTTAGAACTCGGACTTCAAAGAAGAGCATCTGATTCATCACTTGGCCAACCCAATGAATCAGAATTAGCTCAATTATTTGAAGACATCTTCGAAGAAGAAGTAATCTCTGGACATGCACCTACTGCAAAATCCACTTCTAGAACAAATGAAGAACATGAAGTCTCCAATGCTAAAGGTATAACTCTTACTAAAACTCATGTTACTTCACCTTCTACATCTTCTGTGTCTTCAGATCAAGAACAGGAACCAGAGTCTAACCCTAGAGATGATCTCTTCGAGCGGGCGCAAGCAGTTCCATCAGTCGATGAAGAACCGCATCCTGTTGCACCAGAACCCCAGTCAAGCACCAAGTGGACGAAAACCACCCACATCACCAAATCATTGGTGATCCAATATCTGGTGTAAAGACGAGATCAGCAATAGCAAATGAATGCCTCTTCGCCATTTTCTTTGCATGATAGAACCAAAGAAAATTTCTGAAGCCCTACAAGATCCAAACTGGATTGATGCAATGCAAGAAGAGCTACTACAGTTTGAGAGAAATAAGGTATGGTCCCTTATGCCTCTACCCGAAGGAAAAACGGCCATAGGAACCAAATGGGTCTTCAGAAACAAGAAGGACGAAGATGGCATAGTCATAAGGAAGAAGGCCAGGTTTGTTGCCAGGGGCTACTTCCAGGAAGAAGGGATTGACTACGATGAGACATTTTCTCCCGTCGCAAGATTTGAAGCCATCAGGATATTCCTAGCCTATGCAGCACACAAAGGCTTCAAGGTCTATCAAATGGATGTAAAGTCTGCCTTCCTAAACGGTAAGCTTCAAGAAGAAGTATACGTACAGCAGCCCCCTGGGTTTGAAGATCCAAAACATCCAGAGTACGTCTACTTTCTGGACAAAGCCCTCTATGGGTTGAAACAAGCACCCAGGGCCTGGTATGAAACTCTCTCCATCTTTCTCATTGACAATGGATTCGAAAAAGGTACAATCGATACAACCCTCTTTCTCAAAAAGCATAAAGGTAACATTCTACTTGTACAAATATATGTGGACGATATCATATTTGGTTCTACCAATGCAAAATTTTTTGAAAAATTCTTAGAGCTAATGAAAAGCAAATTTGAGAAGAGTATGATGGGAGAACTTAGTTTATTTCTTGGTCTTCAAATAAAACAAACACCAGAAGGGACTTTCATCAATCAGTCCAAGTATGTGACTGACCTTCTGAAGAAATATTCTCTCTCAAATTCATCATCAATGAGAACACCTATGGCTACAGAAGCTAAGTTATTTGCTGATCCATTAGGAAAATCTGTGGATGTAAGAAACTGCAGAGGCATGATTGGATCACTCCTGTATCTAACTGCTAGTAGACCAGATATTATGTCCACTACATATCTTTGTGCAAGGTATCAAGCCAATCCTAAGGAATCTCATCTTTCTGCTGTCAAGAGGATCTTTAGATACCTCAAGGGAACCCCTTTATTGGGTCTCTGGTATCCAAAGAACTCTGGCTTTGTCTAATAGCTTTCACATATGTAGATCATGCAGGTTGCAAGCTTGATAGAAAGAGTACGTCTGGAAGCTGTCAACTCTTGGGGGACAAGCTGGTAAGTTGGACATCCAGAAAACAGAATTGTGTTTCAACCTCTGTAGCACAAGCAGAATATGTTGCTGCTGCTAGTTGTTGTTCACAAGTCCTCGGGATGAAGACTCAGCTTAAGGACTATGGGTTTGAATATGAAAAGATTCTCGTCCTCTGTGTCTACAAGAGTGCCATAGCCATCTCTGCAAATCCTGTGTAGAATTCCAAGACCAAACACATCGATGAGGGGTACCACTTTCTGAAAGGCAATGTCGAGAAAGGTACAATAGAAATGTACTTTGTTCCTACAGAGATTCAACTTGCTGACATTTTCACAAAAGCTCTTGATGAGAAAAGATTTATATTTTTTTGTCAGCAAGATGGGTATGCTGAATCTCACCACTTAGAGGCAATCCTTAGTTTGAAACCAGAGATCCTAAATATCTCATGGTTATGCCTATAAGTGAAATATCATTATGGCCATAAGCACCAAGTACTCTAAACCAGAGCCTCTGGTTCTAAAGACCAGAGCCTCTGGCCAATTAGAAATACTTGTCTAAATTTTGGCCAAATATTTTCATCGCCTTCGGAACCAGAGCCCCTCTGGTCCAAAGCAAATGCTTTGTGATTTTTTCACTAAGTACCCCTTTTCACAACTAGAGCCTCTAGTTAAATAAACCAGAGCCTCTGGATATATAAACCAGAGCCTCTGGACTCCAATCCTTTGAGACCAGAGCCCCTTTGGTCTCAAACTTGGTCTCCCTCATTCATTCATACACATAACTTAAGTCATATTTCATCATTTATGGAACCAGAGCCTCTGGTTCCATAGACTAGAGCTTCTGGTTTCCAAGTCCTTTGCGACCAGAGCCCTCTGGTCCAAATTGGACTTCACATACGTCATAATATTACATTGTTTTATCATATTTTGCATTGCCTTCGCAACCGGAGCCTCTAGTTCTAAAGATCAGATCCTCTGGATTCGATGTCTTTGGAACCAGAGCCTTCTGGTCCCAAAAGGCCCATCCTTTTCATAACCATTTACATCAATTTAACCAAATTTCATATATGTTTGCATCATCATTCACAACCAGAGCCTCTGGTTGTATAGACAAGAGACTCTGGTCATCCAAATCAACCTCCTTATTGATTCTAGGGGGTGTTTTTAACTCACTACACATCCCCATGCATCATTTGAGGGGGAGTTCTGTGTCCATCATCATGCACATATTGCACAAAACTATGCATTTTCCAACCCAGAGCCTCTGGTTCCACTATCCAGAGCCTCTTGATACCAAAAATGCTATATTATGGAGTGAACATCCCTTTCATTCAACCAGAGCCCCTCTGGTCCTATGTCAAGGGTATGTTTTTCAATGCAAAGGGTTTTCCATGCTTAACTAGAGCCTCTGGTTTGTCTATCCAGAGTCCCTTACTCATAAACCCCAACATTCCATTGATTAACAAGTTCATCACCCACAACCAGAGACCTCTGGTTCCCCTTCCAAAGAGTCATGACCAACCAGAGCCCCTCTGGTTCCATGACAAAATTATTTACGCAACAAACCCATCTTTAATTGAAAACATTTTAAAGATTATACAAAATTGCAGCTTTTGTAACTACAAACTATATAACATGGGTTTTTAGAAAACCAAAACTTCGTAATTAGTATTTATCTTACAATTAGATGGAATTTTAAATATTAAATATTTTTTGGGATTATACTTCAAAAGATATTATTTGGGATAATTATTTTATTTTAATTATCCCAAACGTTATCATACATGCGCCTGACACTTTCAACAGCCTGTTCCCCATAGAACCCTTCATATTACCCCTCCACCCACCCCATTAAGACATGTGTCCCCTTGCATTAATGACACTGTGCAGATAATACGGCCCACGATCACCCTAACAATCAATTTTTTGCCAAACGTCCCTTTCTATAGTCATTATCTTTTAAATATTATTTCTTTAAACCCAAAACCGTTCCCCTACCCCACTTATAAATACCCATCTTTTCCACAACTTACCTCTTTACGCTCTCAAAACCTCTCAAGAATACAAACAATCTGCAATAAAAAAACTGCAACTACTCCAACAATGCCCTCTTCCGCTTCACACGAATCACAAAACAACAACAGCCACGTGCAATCTACTGGCGCAGACAGCCGTGCACTAGTTTTTCTACCCAACAATCACGCCATTGACCTATGAACAAACTTGTTTGAAGACAAGTTCGCAATCATGATGGAGTTCTTTCAAAACTTCATCCTCCAACCTTCTCTTACCCTATCTGACAATGGCGTACCATTAAAGTACGTCCAACAATACTGACAGATATGCGAGTTCTTCTCGGAGAACCGTGGCATCATGGGGGACATTGATGTCCCAAATGACATGGTTTGCTCGGTAAAAATTTCCCGTGCAAAGGACTCTAAGGTATTGTGTATCCCAACTCGCCAAGAACTCAACATCGAACACTACACCGAGCCACCCACCAGTTCCGACATTCTTCAGTTCATCAAGATGCTAGGTTATAACCATGACCTACGCAATGCATCTGACTTCAAAAGGCAATTCTTGCCTCCTATGTGGAACATCCTCTTCTCGATCCTGAACCAAGCCCTCACCTGCATGCTCGGGAGCATGGATCAAAGGAACATCAACATGATGACAATAATGTATGGACTCTTTTTCAACCTACCGTTGGCTACGCCCTTCTCATCTAGAATGAGATCCATGCAGCGGTGGTCAAGAAGTGCAAGCTCATGGCCACGGGAAAGCCATTGTGCTCTGTCCTCTTCCTGCGTTTCCTTGCCCTATTCATAAGGGACGCGATGAGGAGACACAACCTACCGGCCGAAGAACAATTCACTCCACAATTCTTGATGAACGGCCATCGCCCAACAATTTTCAAGGATGGCTACACTACTGAGAGGACCGTCTCGAGGGCGATGCTCAACATCATACCAGAGACGTCTGATATTAGAAGGAAGTATGAACGCTCTCTGCTGTCCCAAAAACCATGGGAAGCTACCCCAGAGCAAATAGAGTCGTCCCCTGATGCAAATGAGGGAGTGCAGGAGTCGTCTTCATTGGATGATGAAGATGATGATGATAACACTCCTCACGCATCCCTCGGCCCTACAAACACAACTCCCATACCCACCTCCCAAAGGGTAACCACATCCACTACCCTTGGCAATCAAGGCCAGAGGGGTATTGAACAAGGATGGCCCAGTCCAATCCTCACCCAAGCCAGCCATCCAGAGGCTACTCTTCAGGCCTCTAGAGATGAATTTTCCAAGGAACCACACCATCCATCGCCTCTCTCCCAACAGGGAGGCGATGAAGACATAATAGCCACATCGCCTAATGGCTCGCCACAACCCTTCACACACCCAGAAACAAGTGTTGCTTCTGACATTGATGCTCCCTAAGATCGTTCAAAGCGATCTCCCATTCATGCACCACCCCCTTCGATACTTGATCTAGCGAAGGGTGTTAAACCCCACAATGCAAATGTAAAAAGTAATGAAAAACAAGTGATGAAGAACCAGAAGACCAATGAAGACATCAAGGCAAAAACGACTAAGTCTGGAATTCGACCATTGGATCGATGGACAGACTAACCAGAGGATCGATGGACAAAGTTCAACCATTGGACCGATGGAAGAGTCCAACCAGAGGATCAATGGATGATGCGATGGAAAGAAGCATTCTCATTGATACTCTAGACAAACATCACTTAGAAGATTTTCTATCAGTTCATTCAAGCAGGCCATGAAGATTCAAAGATAAGGATGAGTTCATCACATCGTTAATGACAGCTGGAGATGACAAGTCAACAGCTGGAATAAGAGTTTATATTGATAATAATGCTTATCCATATAAAAGATAAACCTTATCTGTTTATTAGAAGATTTGCTAGAAAGTAGCAATAGATAGTTATCTTCTAAATTGCCGACTAGTATAAATAGATGATTAAGTCTATTGTAAAAATAAGGCATTTTACTTTTTGTTTTACGTTTATGAATCAATAAAGTAAAACCTTTGAAGCTCAAAATTGTTCTTAATCTTTCTTATTTTATTCTTGAGACTTCATAGCTTTCTTCATTAAATCGCTATAATTTGGTTATTCATAACTAGATTATTAGTGTTATTGAGAGATCTTGGATCAACAATTGGTATCAGAGCCTATTGATTGATTATCCAATCAAAACGATCATTTAAAATCTCTCAATATTTTAATCTTCTTTCTCATCAAAATTTTTCTCTTCATCTTAAAAATTTTCAATGGCCAACTGGAATTGCTCTTACAATGTTGGTTCCCTCACAAAGCCTCCGACTCATCAACGAGAGGAGTATCCTCAATGGAAGATAAGAATGGTAAATTTTCTGGAGGGAATGGATAGGAATCTCCTGCGATCCATACATGAGGGTCCCTACATTCCTCAAACTCTAGTTCCAAGAGTTCCAGGAACAAATACCACAGCTGAAATTTTAGCATATTACATGCCAAAGGATGAAAGAAATTGGGACGAAGATGATAGAGAAAGAGTCGAAACTGACAGAAAGGCCAAAAGATYGATAATCATGGYCCTRCCYAATGAAATCTTTCAATCCCTCGATACATGCTCCACTGCAAAAGAACTTTGGGACGAATTGGCAAGTCAACTGGAAGRAGGAGCAAAGACGAAGAAAAATCGTAGAGCACAATGTCTCAACGATTACACCAACTTCAAATCCCTCACTGATGAACCCATACAAAAGACTTATGATCGCTTCAACACATTGATAAATCAATGTCGTAGAAACGATATCATCAGAACCAAGGAAGAAAACAACGTTTTATTCCTAAAAAGTCTATGCGATGAATGAACTCAGTTATCCATGTCTCTACAAGCAAACCAAGACTTAGATGGCTGGTCTCTTCATGACGTGTATGGAACTCTTGCAGCACAAGAGAGCGACATTATGAAGAAAAAAGTATCCATTGGAGGACCTCTTGCTCTTGTTGCCGATGAAAAGGAAAAATCAAGGACTCCTACCAAAGAACACAAGAAGAAAGGCAAGAAAGCATTGCTGGTAGAATCATAATCTGAAGAGGAAACTTCTGAATCAGATGATGAAATTAAAGCTTTCGCCAAATCATTGGCCTTGATTACAAAACACTTCCAAAAGAAGTTCATCAAAAAACCCTATGAACGAAAAGAGTTCAAAGGGAAAAGTTCCAGTCATCCTATGATAGAAAGCCATCCAAATTTTATCGAAGGGACGAAAGAAGAGATGGAAGAGAAGAAAGGGAAGAGAGAAGAGAAGAAAAGAGAGAGGACAAGGAAGGAAAGAAAAATGACCTTCGATGCTTCAGATGCGGAAAACTTGGTCATTTTTCAAAAGAATGCAAATGACGCTTGATCAAGGATGCTGATTACTATAAGAACAAACACAAGTACAATTCAAGAGAGCGAAGCTTGATGGCCAAAAAAGAAAACTGGGTGTCCGACTCTTCATCAGATGATGAAGATAAAGCGCTCATTTGTCTAATGGCCATGTCCAATGCAGAATCCTCATCCAATTATGATGACCAGGTATGTGAGCCTTACTCAAATGAAACCAACTCTGTTCCATCTGAATTAGAGTTAAGGGTAATTCAGCTTTCAGAAGATTTCTTGAAACTAAAAGAAAAATTAAGTTTTGAAAAATCTGAAAGAATAAAAGCAGAAAAAGAAGCAAGTTTCTACAAAAGAGAAACTGATCTTCTAACCGCAGAAAARGATGATTTAGCAAAAGAAAAGACTCGCATAAGCACCCTTAAGAAATCAGAAGAAGATAAGCTTCTGGAATTGAACAAGCGTATAACTAAGGACCTAGAAAAGAAAACTAAGGCCTTAAAGGAATCTGAGGCAGAAAGATTGAATTCAGTAGCTCCTAAAGATTTCTTTCAAAAGGAGCGAGAAATYCTTCATCAGAAGCTTCAAACCAATGAACTTCTGATGAAAAAGTATAAAGATRCACAAGAAGTTTTTGAAAAACTAAACGGCCAAAAGGATACGCAAGGGATCGGATTCAATGAATTAGATTCATTCATCGAACCAAAGAAATCCACCCTTGAATCCACTTTCAAACTTGGATGCATTCAAAAACCCGACTTCTCTCCAAAACCAAAAGCTAATTTCAAAAGAGTTAAAGTCGATGGAAAAACTGTCGTTTCAAGACAGAATTTTGAAAATGTGGTCTACGAGCAAAGTACTTGTGATAATGAAAGAAATGACACTTCTAAACCAAAGATTGTTGAAAATTCAATTGAAAATTAATAATCTCTGTCTGTCAAATCTAATTCATTAGCAAGTACCGTTGATGAAAAAGAAAATCCGAATGAGAAACCATCAACCAATGAACCGATGAATCAATCTAGTGAAATTGAGAATTCATCGAATTCAACATTGATAAAACCTCAAGAAGATCAAACTGAAGCATCAACCTCTAAATCCACATCTTCCGCTCCAATCCAAGTTAATTTTGATTTTGAGAAATCAGCAAGAGACTTTCTTGACTTTGAATCTGAAGATGAAATAAGTTGTGAACCACCAAAAGATCATTGAGAACAAGAAACCTAAAAATTTCAAGTCCTCAATGAAATCTGGTAATCCTTCATTAATAAAATCTTCAGACAAAGGAAAGGGAAAGGTGAAAGATGTTAGATCTACCAAAAAAAACTTAAAAGGCCCTAGTACTCCATTCAGGTTCATCAAGTTTACCCGTGAGCAAAAACAGAAGTGGTCGACCTCTGATAAACTTAATCACAACACTTCTTTCCATCCAGCTGAAGAAAAGTCCAAGCCTAGAACCGATGCTAGAACATGATTCATACCTATGTTTACTTCTTCATTTTCATCGAATAAAAAGTTTAGACAACYRCACCAAAAGCATCATTTTTGTCAATGTCTAATTCTTTTACAAAACCTGAGGAATTTCATGTTTACACATCACTGTCCCTTCACACAACACGTTTATCGATATAAAGTTGGAACCAATGAAAACGTGAAAAAGCCTAAATCAAAGGGCAAGGGAAATTCAAAGAAACCCAAGCCTGCAAAGGCTAAGGGCG
>NC_037530.1:14940582-14967122 GCF_001531365.2 Cynara cardunculus var. scolymus
ATTATGACAAAGTCCCAATCCTCTGTGACTCCAAGAGTGCCATAGAAATCTCTGCAAATCCAGTACAGCATTTCAAGAACAACCACATCGATGTAAGGTACCATTTTTTGAAAGACAATGTTGAAAAAGGCAACATAGAAATGTACTTTGTTCCAACTGAGATTCAACTTGCTGACATTTTTACGAAAGCTGTTGATGAAAAACAATTTTTATTCTTAGTCAGCAAGATGGGTATGCTGAATCTCACCACTTAGAGGCAATAATTATCTTTCAACCAACGATCTTCAATATCTCATGGTTATGCCCATAAGTGATACAATAACTTAGCCATAAATTTTCTAAGTATCTTAAACTAGAGCCTCTGGTTCTAAAGACCAGAGCCTCTGACCATATAGAATGACTTAGATGTATTGGCAAAATTTCATCTTTGAAACCAGAGCCCCTCTGGTTCTATTGGTAACTAGAGCCCCTCTGGTTCAAAGCAAATACTTGGTAATTTTAACCAAGTCCTTTTTCTCTCCCACCCAGAGCCTCTGGTTATAAAGACCAGCGCCTCTAGTTCCAACATATTGAGATATCAATGTCTCAATCCTTGGATTCTTGCATTCTCTCATCTTTTCTTTCTCCTCAACCAACCAGAGCCTCTGGTTCCAGAGACCAGAGCCTCTGGTTCCCTCCTTTACTTGCTATATATTATTCTCTTTACAACCAGAGCCTCTGGTTCTAAAGACCAGAGCCTCTGGTTCTAAAGACCAGAGCCTCTGGCTTAAGATTCTTTGAAAGCAAGTCTTAACCATTTCCCTTCTAACTCCCTTTCATATTTTTTTTTCCAACCAAAGCCTCTGGATCTAAAGACCAGATCCTCTGGACTCCATTCCTTGCTTTCAAATCTCATTCTTTCCCCTTTGAAACCAGAGCCCCTCTAGTCCTAAAGCGCTAAAATCATTTTTTATGATTAAGTGTGCCTTTTCAACCAGAGCCTCTGGTTCCAAAGACCAGAGCCTCTTGATCCTTAGATTCTTTCAAAGCATGCCTTATTCATTTCATCTCATCCTTCATTTCATCATCTTTGACAACCAGAGCCTCTGGTTCTAAAGACCAGAGCCTCTGGATTCAAAATCTTTGCAACCAGAGTCCCTCTGGTCTCAAAGACTCATTCTTTTTTTATATCCATTTTCATACTTAACCATTTTTCATATTCTTTTTCCTCATCATTCACAACCAGAGCCTCTTGTTCTAAAGATCAGAGCCTCTGGATTTGCTTACATACCCACTTAGACTTCTCTCATCCAGAGCCTCTGGTTATATTGACCAGAGCCTCTGTCTCCAAATCTCAATTTTTTTTTATCTAAGTGAGGATGCATATTTGATTTTAATCAATATGCATCATTTGAGGGGGAGCAAAAGTTTACTTTTGTACACTTGCATTTTCCAGCCAGAACCTCTGGTCCTACTATCCAGTGCCTCTGGCCACACAAAATGCTATATAATTATAATACCAGACCTCCTCTGGTTTTATAAAATGGATTTCCATACATCACCAGAGCCTCTGGTTTGTAAACCAAAGTCTCTACCTCATGCAAATCCAACATCACTTCTTGTCTTCATCGACATTCCAAACCAGAACTCCTCTGGTTCCACACCTACTATGTCATGCATAACCAGAGCTCCTCTGGTTCCATGAAAATACATTTTACAATAAAAYTCATCTTAATTGAAAACCATTTTCAAGATTATACAAAATTGCAGCTTTTGTGACTAAAACCTATACACCAAGGGTTTTTAGAAGACCAAAACTTCGTAAYTAGTATTAATCTTACAATTAGATGAGATTTTAATTTTTTTTGGGAAACGTCTTCACCAATCTATTATTTGGAATGACTCTTCATTTCAAATCCTTTATGACGTCACTCAAATCACGCGCCTGACACCATACAGGCTGTCCCCCATGAGCCGTTTCATTCTTTTCCCTCCCTTACCCCAGGCTGACACGTGTCCACTACATTATTATTATATTATAATAATCAAAGAAACGTTTCCCTTACCACCCCACCCCTCCACCCCCCACCCCATAAATACCCGTCTTCCCCAACCTTACATTCTTTACTCCTTCAAAACTTCCAACAAAGCTAAGACGAACTCAATACCTGCAACTTCATCAAAAATGGCCTCTTCCGCTTCTGATGAATCCAACAACAATGACAGCCGCATCCAATCCACCGGCACCGACAGTCGCGCAATCGTCTTCTTGCCAATGAAACCCAATAACCACATGATTGAACTGCGCAACACCCTTTTTGATGACAGGTTTGCGATAATGATTGAGTTCTTCAAGAACTGTATCCTACTTTCTGCCTTAACTCTTATGAACCCAAACGTACCCATAAAGTACGTTCAATAATAGTGGCAGACTTGCGAGTTTGATCCTCCAAGTCATGGAATAATGGCAGACATAGACATTCCAAATGACATGGTTTGCTCGGTAAAAATTTCACAAGTAAAGGTTTCTAAAGTTCTATGCATTCCCACAAGAAAGGAACTCGGAATCGTGCAATATGACGAACCACCTTCCTCCGACGACATCCTAAGGTTCGTGAAGATGCTAGGATACAATAGTGAACTATGCAACGTCTCAGATTTCAAAAGACAATTCCTCCCACCAATGTGGAATTTGTTCTTTTCCATCCTCAACCGCTCTCTCACATGAAAGCTGGGCTCCCTCGATCAAGGAAATCTCAACATAATGACAATTATGTATGGGCTTTTCTTCAATCTCAATCTCGACTATGCCTTCCACATATACAACGAGATTCATGCGGCCGTCATCAAAAAGTGCAAACTTCAAGCCGCGGGAAAGCCACTATCTGCTGTTCTCTACCCTCGCTTCCTTGCTCTTTTCATTGGGGACGCGATGGTGCAACATGGACTACCTGCTGTAGAGCCCTTCACCCCAAACTATAAGATGCAAGGACATCGCCCAACGCTATCGAAGGAAGGATACACAACAAACCATCCGCTGTCCCGTGCTATGCTCACTGTCATTCCATCGACAAGTGAGATACGCCAAGCCTATAAACGCTCCATGCTGTCCCAAGCACCGAGGGCAGCTACCCCGGAGCACTTAGAGCCGTCCCCCCTCCAAGCGAGGGAGCACAAGCATCGTCTTCATCGGATGATGAAGATGATGATGATGATGATGCTAGTGCTTCCCCCGACCTTCACCAAAATATTCCCCACCCTCCTACCCAAAGGTCAACCAAATCTACTACCCCTGGTGATCAAAGCCAAAGGGGTATCGAAACAAGACGACCCAGTCCCACCCAAACCCAAGCCAGCCATCTAGAAGCCATTCTTCGGGTCTCTGGAGATGAACAAGCCGAGGAAGCTCATATCCCATCACCCCTCTCTCAACAGAGAGGTGATGAAGAAACAAGAGCCCCTTCGCCACTACCCCGCACACATACAGAAGCATTAGTTGCTTCTGACATTGATCCAGTAGATCGTTCAGAGCGATCTTCAATTCGTGCACCACTCCCTTCGGTATTTGATCTATCAAAAGGGACACACATCCGCTTCACTTACACAGCCTCTGAAGCTGAAGAAGAGGAAGAGGTTGTTCCAAAATCACGAGATAGTTCTTCTCTAGAAGGCTATCAAGGACATGTTGGAAGTCCCTCGCGACCTACCTTCGCACAAGGCCAAGAGGGCGCCTCAGGAACAGAGGCCCAACCTGCAGCATCTGTTGCTGCAGGGGYTACCCCATTAGCAGATCTGGTCACTAAGGCTGAGTTCCAAGCCTTTGTTGATACAGTGACGTGGTCCTTGGATGACCTTAAACTCCTAATACAAGGGATTATGGAGAACCAACCCTCACCYGATACCCCAGACCTCCATCAATCCCTTGCCATCCTCCAACGCCATCTAAACCAAATAGACACCCAAACCCAAACCAATTCATCCCGTCTCCAAATCCTCCAACAAACCGTAACCCAACAACACAATACCATATCATCCTTAGCCACCCAAAGAAACCAAGTCATTATCCAATCCCTCGCCACCCTCACGGCTCAGACAACTAAGACCGATGAAAACTTAACCTACATCATTACCCAACTCCAAACCATCCTTCGCACCCTTCGTCAACTACCAGCCTCCATCACCTCCCAAATACCTCAACCTCAACCATCATCCACATCATCCATCAATAAAACTCTTGCCACCCTCACCAACCAAATGGCCACCATACAAACAATCCTCAACCAATTACCCGCCACCATACTTGCTCAAATCCCACCACAAACCCAAACCCCACCTCCCTCTACAGGCCCTTCATATGAAGCAGCCTTCTCATCCTTCACTGCAGAAGTGAGGAATCTTCTTGCTAACCTTCCCCAACCTCCATCATCTGCCACAACCTCTGTGCCACCTCCTCCCTCTACTGGTGCAGACTTTGCTACCAGAGCCGACCTACAGGCTCTATCCAAGGCACTTATCTCATCTGTCAATGAGATAAGTGCAAAGTTTGCTGCTCGATCCGTTGAACCCACCACTGTGTTAAGGAAGAGTTTACAACACCAGCAAGAACGAACAAACACTTTCCTTCGTACAATGGAAGAACGGCACAGAAAGGATCTAGTATGCACTCTCGCATCCCACATTCGAATGTGGAAAAAGAAGAATAGATCAAGACTTTCCTGCTCTTCCAGCCGCCCCTACAAACGTCCAAGGCATGAAGACCAAGACCTCGATGATTAAGGTCTTGGACCTCATGAGGGGGAGACAGAGGAGGCGGTTACTCAACAAACAGGATCCGCTGCACCACAGCAACCATCACAACAACAACAACCATCAACACAAGAACCACCATCAACCCAACAAACCCAAGCTAGGGGACCAGAGGCCTTACCCTCTGATGAAGAACAAAATATCCAAGTTCCCTTAGCCACAACTCCAGACCCCATMGTGTTGAGTTCCTCAACCGATGAAGAACCAACCACCCCACCAACACAACAAAACCAACCTCTTCCTTCTACACCCACAACAAACCTACCCTTAACCCCTTCACCAACACCTCGCACAACTCAACCCTTCATCTTCTCTACACAACCAGAACCCATAACAACCCAACCTTCTTCACCCCAACAACCAGAACCCACAACAATCCAGCCTTCTTCACCCCAACAACCAGAACCCATAACAACCCAACCTTCATCACCCCAACCAACCAAAGAAAACTCACCCTCTACCTATACACAACCCCAAGCTGAGACACAACCCTCAACCCAACATCTTGTGGTGCATGCGGACATCCCTTCTTCCTCGAGGCATCCTCCACAAGGCCTGGTGGACGAAATAATTAAAAGCATGGAGTCGATAAAGAGAAGACCTCAATTGCCGCCCAGGAAACCAATAATGATGGAAAACATCCATCAATAAATGTACCAAGAACGAGAAGAAAGCCTGTCAACCAATCCTCCAATCCTATCGCCAGAGTCTATGAACCTTCTACATCATCGTTTCATAAGACAGACTACTCAACCATCTCAAGCTGTCTTTTAGAATGATGGAATAAGAAGAGTCATAGACTTAAAAATAAAGTCATTTGCCAACAGAGCCATATGCTACATCGAGTTCAATGTGGAAAGAGCCCATGGGGTAGTTAGCATGTTCAACGAGAACAATCTCATCAACCTCAATCCATATGACTTGATCGAGTTACATGCCTATACAGCGCAAAGGAAAGATCATGGGATATGATTTGGAATGGCGAACAGAGCTATTGTCAAGCCAATGGAGTCCCTGGTGAAGCTTTTAGCCAAAAGCGATTTTGAAATTGCTCTTAGGCTAGGCATTGAGAGGTTATCATGCGCTCCTCCAAATGAAGATTTCCAGGGCTTGCAAGAGATATGTTCTGCTTCAGTTCTTACTCAACCTGAACTCGGACTTGTTTACAAGAACAAGTATAGGGTTAAAAAGTTCTTCAGATTGACTGAAGCCTTCAAGTACTCAACAGATACACTTGAATGGTTTCAGAAAAACATTAGAGAAAGACTGGGCAGAAACCACGTGCCAAGGGAAGAGGGAAGCCATCTCATTCATGAAATTTCAACGATCATTTCCTATAGAAGACTACTCTTGCGCTTTAGGGAAATATACTCAAGTAGTCCGTGATGAGATGGAATTTTTGCTTATTTTTCCTTGATGTAATTTGTTTCCAGTATTGTAAAGAAATTTCATCATCCAATGAAAATTTGGAGTTTGATGTTTTTCTTCTAGACTAGTGTCTGTTCTTCACATGTATCTAGATTAGACTTTGTTATTTCATTACTTAGGGGGAGNAACACATCGATGAGGGGTACCACTTTCTGAAAGGCAATGTCGAGAAAGGTACAATAGAAATGTACTTTGTTCCTACAGAGATTCAACTTGCTGACATTTTCACAAAAGCTCTTGATGAGAAAAGATTTATATTTTTTTGTCAGCAAGATGGGTATGCTGAATCTCACCACTTAGAGGCAATCCTTAGTTTGAAACCAGAGATCCTAAATATCTCATGGTTATGCCTATAAGTGAAATATCATTATGGCCATAAGCACCAAGTACTCTAAACCAGAGCCTCTGGTTCTAAAGACCAGAGCCTCTGGCCAATTAGAAATACTTGTCTAAATTTTGGCCAAATATTTTCATCGCCTTCGGAACCAGAGCCCCTCTGGTCCAAAGCAAATGCTTTGTGATTTTTTCACTAAGTACCCCTTTTCACAACTAGAGCCTCTAGTTAAATAAACCAGAGCCTCTGGATATATAAACCAGAGCCTCTGGACTCCAATCCTTTGAGACCAGAGCCCCTTTGGTCTCAAACTTGGTCTCCCTCATTCATTCATACACATAACTTAAGTCATATTTCATCATTTATGGAACCAGAGCCTCTGGTTCCATAGACTAGAGCTTCTGGTTTCCAAGTCCTTTGCGACCAGAGCCCTCTGGTCCAAATTGGACTTCACATACGTCATAATATTACATTGTTTTATCATATTTTGCATTGCCTTCGCAACCGGAGCCTCTAGTTCTAAAGATCAGATCCTCTGGATTCGATGTCTTTGGAACCAGAGCCTTCTGGTCCCAAAAGGCCCATCCTTTTCATAACCATTTACATCAATTTAACCAAATTTCATATATGTTTGCATCATCATTCACAACCAGAGCCTCTGGTTGTATAGACAAGAGACTCTGGTCATCCAAATCAACCTCCTTATTGATTCTAGGGGGTGTTTTTAACTCACTACACATCCCCATGCATCATTTGAGGGGGAGTTCTGTGTCCATCATCATGCACATATTGCACAAAACTATGCATTTTCCAACCCAGAGCCTCTGGTTCCACTATCCAGAGCCTCTTGATACCAAAAATGCTATATTATGGAGTGAACATCCCTTTCATTCAACCAGAGCCCCTCTGGTCCTATGTCAAGGGTATGTTTTTCAATGCAAAGGGTTTTCCATGCTTAACTAGAGCCTCTGGTTTGTCTATCCAGAGTCCCTTACTCATAAACCCCAACATTCCATTGATTAACAAGTTCATCACCCACAACCAGAGACCTCTGGTTCCCCTTCCAAAGAGTCATGACCAACCAGAGCCCCTCTGGTTCCATGACAAAATTATTTACGCAACAAACCCATCTTTAATTGAAAACATTTTAAAGATTATACAAAATTGCAGCTTTTGTAACTACAAACTATATAACATGGGTTTTTAGAAAACCAAAACTTCGTAATTAGTATTTATCTTACAATTAGATGGAATTTTAAATATTAAATATTTTTTGGGATTATACTTCAAAAGATATTATTTGGGATAATTATTTTATTTTAATTATCCCAAACGTTATCATACATGCGCCTGACACTTTCAACAGCCTGTTCCCCATAGAACCCTTCATATTACCCCTCCACCCACCCCATTAAGACATGTGTCCCCTTGCATTAATGACACTGTGCAGATAATACGGCCCACGATCACCCTAACAATCAATTTTTTGCCAAACGTCCCTTTCTATAGTCATTATCTTTTAAATATTATTTCTTTAAACCCAAAACCGTTCCCCTACCCCACTTATAAATACCCATCTTTTCCACAACTTACCTCTTTACGCTCTCAAAACCTCTCAAGAATACAAACAATCTGCAATAAAAAAACTGCAACTACTCCAACAATGCCCTCTTCCGCTTCACACGAATCACAAAACAACAACAGCCACGTGCAATCTACTGGCGCAGACAGCCGTGCACTAGTTTTTCTACCCAACAATCACGCCATTGACCTATGAACAAACTTGTTTGAAGACAAGTTCGCAATCATGATGGAGTTCTTTCAAAACTTCATCCTCCAACCTTCTCTTACCCTATCTGACAATGGCGTACCATTAAAGTACGTCCAACAATACTGACAGATATGCGAGTTCTTCTCGGAGAACCGTGGCATCATGGGGGACATTGATGTCCCAAATGACATGGTTTGCTCGGTAAAAATTTCCCGTGCAAAGGACTCTAAGGTATTGTGTATCCCAACTCGCCAAGAACTCAACATCGAACACTACACCGAGCCACCCACCAGTTCCGACATTCTTCAGTTCATCAAGATGCTAGGTTATAACCATGACCTACGCAATGCATCTGACTTCAAAAGGCAATTCTTGCCTCCTATGTGGAACATCCTCTTCTCGATCCTGAACCAAGCCCTCACCTGCATGCTCGGGAGCATGGATCAAAGGAACATCAACATGATGACAATAATGTATGGACTCTTTTTCAACCTACCGTTGGCTACGCCCTTCTCATCTAGAATGAGATCCATGCAGCGGTGGTCAAGAAGTGCAAGCTCATGGCCACGGGAAAGCCATTGTGCTCTGTCCTCTTCCTGCGTTTCCTTGCCCTATTCATAAGGGACGCGATGAGGAGACACAACCTACCGGCCGAAGAACAATTCACTCCACAATTCTTGATGAACGGCCATCGCCCAACAATTTTCAAGGATGGCTACACTACTGAGAGGACCGTCTCGAGGGCGATGCTCAACATCATACCAGAGACGTCTGATATTAGAAGGAAGTATGAACGCTCTCTGCTGTCCCAAAAACCATGGGAAGCTACCCCAGAGCAAATAGAGTCGTCCCCTGATGCAAATGAGGGAGTGCAGGAGTCGTCTTCATTGGATGATGAAGATGATGATGATAACACTCCTCACGCATCCCTCGGCCCTACAAACACAACTCCCATACCCACCTCCCAAAGGGTAACCACATCCACTACCCTTGGCAATCAAGGCCAGAGGGGTATTGAACAAGGATGGCCCAGTCCAATCCTCACCCAAGCCAGCCATCCAGAGGCTACTCTTCAGGCCTCTAGAGATGAATTTTCCAAGGAACCACACCATCCATCGCCTCTCTCCCAACAGGGAGGCGATGAAGACATAATAGCCACATCGCCTAATGGCTCGCCACAACCCTTCACACACCCAGAAACAAGTGTTGCTTCTGACATTGATGCTCCCTAAGATCGTTCAAAGCGATCTCCCATTCATGCACCACCCCCTTCGATACTTGATCTAGCGAAGGGTGTTAAACCCCACAATGCAAATGTAAAAAGTAATGAAAAACAAGTGATGAAGAACCAGAAGACCAATGAAGACATCAAGGCAAAAACGACTAAGTCTGGAATTCGACCATTGGATCGATGGACAGACTAACCAGAGGATCGATGGACAAAGTTCAACCATTGGACCGATGGAAGAGTTCAACCAGAGGATCAATGGATGATGCGATGGAAAGAAACATTCTCATTGATACTTTGGACAAACATCACTTAGAAGAGTTTCTATCATTTCATTTAAGCAGGCCATGAAGATTCAAAGATAAGGATGAGTTCATCACATCGTTAATGACAGCTGGAGATGACAAGTCAATTGCTGGAATTAGAGTGTATCTTGATAATAATGCTTATACATATAAAAGATAAACCTTATCTGTTTATTAGAAGATTTGCTAGAAAGTAGCATTAGATAGTTATCTTCTAAATAGCCGACTAGTATAAATAGATGATTAGGTGTATTGTAAAAATAAGGCTTTTTACTCTTTGTTTTATGTTTATGAATCAATAAAGTAAAACCTTTGAAGCTCAAAATTGTTCTTAATCTTTTTTTTATTTTATTCTTGAGACTTCATGGCTTTCTTCATTAAATCGCTATAATTTGGTTATTCATAACTAGATTATTAGTGTTATTGAGAGATCTGGGATCAACAAAGGGGACACACATCTACTTCCCTTCCTCGGCCTCTGAATCGGAGGAGGAAGAAGAAGAAGTAGCACCATCAGGAGATAGCTCCTCTTTAGAGGGCTATCGAGGACTCGATGGAAGTCCTTCAATGCCTACATTCTCACAATGCATTGAGGGTGCCTCTTGAGCTGAGGCACAACCTGCAGCATCTGTTGCTGCAGGGGTTACCCCCATGGCTGATCTAGTCACAAAGGCCGAGTTCCAAGCCTTTGTTGACTCGACTCAGCGGTCCTTAGATGACCTAAAACTCATCATACAATAGATTGTCGACACCCCCCCATCCATCGATTTAACCCCAATTCGACAATCCTTTGCCACCCTTGAAGCCAAGCCAAAGATAAAACCACCCGCCTTCAAATGCTTCAACAAACCATCCAACAACAACACCACGCCGCATCCACCATATCCACTCTTCGCAACTAAACCATAATGAATACCCTTGCCACCCTCATGGCCCAGGAAACTGCGACCGATGAGGCCATTGCTTCCATCACCACCCACCTAAACACCATCACCAATACCCTCACTACACTCCCAGCCACCATCCTCTCCCAAATTCCTCAGCCAACCCCACCCCCAACCATATCTATCGTTGAATCCATCGCCTCTCTCTCCACCTAAATAGCCACCATGAAAACTACCCTTACCTCACTCCCAGCCACCATATTAGCCCAAATACCTCAACCAACCCCTCCTTCACCCCCTATACAGCTCCATCCTTTGATGAAGCCTTTACTTCCTTCACTGCAGAGGTGAGGAACATGATAGCCTCCCTTCCCATCACACCACCCACATCCACCTCAACATCCATCCCACCTCCCCCATCGACATCCACCTCCACCACAGAGTTTGCTACCAGAGTTGACCTAAGCGCTCTGGCAAAGGCGCTTATCTCATCTTTCAATGAGATAAGTTCAAAGTTCGTCCATCGAGCCGCACAACCAGCCAAGGCTCTCTCCCAGAGCCTTACCGATCAACAGGCTCGCACGAACTCTCTTATTCACTCGATGGAGGAGAGAAGAAGAAAGCAGTCCCTGAAGGCGTGTCTTGCGACCTTCAGGGAAGGAAAGAAGAAGAAGAGGAGCAGAGCATCTTGCTCATCAAGCCGCCCGCAGAAGAGTAAAAGGCATGAGGATCCAGACCAAGATGATCATGGTCTTGGTCCTGATAAGGGGGATAACCCAGCTGCTACTGCTCAACATATGGAGTCCGCTGCACCACCACCATCAAAAAACCAACCACCATCCACATCCCAAGGAACCCAAGCTAGGGAACCAGAGGCTCAACCCTCTAAAGATGTATACAATGTACATGTTCCCTTAACCACCACCCAAGAACCCATTGAACTAAGTTCTTCATCTGATGAAGAACCATCCACCCCACAAACAGAAACCACCCTACCCTTTACTCCATCACCAACTCATAACCTACCCTTAACTCCATCACCAACCCCTCGCACCACAAAACCTTCCATCACCTTACCCATACAACCAGAGCCAATAAGTACCCAACCTACCTCACCTCAACAACCACCAACCCAAACAGAACCCCATGAAACAGAAACCACCCATCTAGAGCCCAATGAACTAGAACTACCCCAAACTAAGCCAACCCAACAAGAAACCATTCCATCACCTACCCATATGCAACCCTTAGCCCAAACGCAACCCACAACCCAACCACCACAGGTGCAGGCAGACATTCCCTTCTCATCGAGGCACCCTCCTCAGGGCGTGGTTGATGAAATTATTGCAAACATGGAGTCACGAAGGAGGCGTCCTGAGATGCCACCAAGGTAGCCAATGGTGATGGAAAATATCCATCAATACTTGTACCACGATCGCGATGAAGGTTTGGCTCTCAATCCTCCCATGCTATCCCCATAATCAATGAACTTCCTACACCAAAGGTTTGTAAAATAGACGACCCAACCACCACATGATGTGTTCTCAAACGAAGGAATAAGGATGGTCATGGACATCAAAATGAGGACCTTCACGAACAAAGCGATCAAATATATCTAGTACATTGTGGAGCGAGCCCATGGTCATGTCAGCGTCTTCAATGACAATGACTTGATCAATCTCAATCCATATGACTTGATTGATCTTTATGCTCATATGGCTCAGCGACAGGATCAACGAATAAGATTTGGGATGGCAAACATAGCGATCGTTCAAGCTATGGAAACCTTGGTGAAGCACAGAGCTAAATGTGATTTTCAAATTGCTCTTCATCTTGGCATCGACAGACTATCCTGCACTCCACTAAATGAAGACTTTCCAGGCCTGCAGGAGAAGAGATCTGCCTCTGTCCTAACTCAACCAGAATAGGGACTGGTGTTCAAAAATGAGTTTAGAACGAAGAAGGATTTTCAGACTAACTGAAGCCTTCAAGTACTCAACCAGAACACTTGAATGGTTTCAGACAGTCATCAGAGACAGGTTAGGCAAACCTCATGTGCCGATGGGAGAGGGACAAAGACTTATTCATGAGATCTCAACAGTCATTTAATTCAGAGGACTGTTGATGCGCTTCTGGGAAATATCACAAGGTCGACCATGAATGAAGTATATTTGTTTTGTATTGTAATATCTTTTGTTCCATCATTGTAAGGATTCATCACTTAGTCCAAATTTTTTTTGGCAAATGATGCTTTTCTTTAGATTAGCCTCTGTTCATTACTTATGCTTTAAATGTTCCCAGATTAGTTTATGTTTGTTCTTTCACTACTTAGGGGGAGATTGTTAGACCCTATAATTCTTATGAAAGTAATGAAGAAAAACAAGTGTTGAAGAACCAGAAGGCCGATGGAAGACTTCAAGGCAAAACGGCTAAGTCCACAATACAACCAGAGGGTCGATGAATTGACCAGAGGTGCGATGGAAAGAGCATCTTCATAACCCCTCTGGTAACCAACACTTGGAGTTTTCTATAGTAGTTCAACCAGAGGCATAGGATGAAGATATGAAGAGAAGGTTGAATAATGCCCCATGGAAGACAGCTGGAGATGACTAATCGACAGCTGGATTCTACAAAGTTTATCTTGTTTTGTTTATTATCCATGTTTAGAAAAGCTTTATCTTTACTAGAAGATTAACTAGATAGTCTCGTTAGTAGTTATCTTAAAATAGCTCTCTACTATAATTAGGTGATTAGGCCTATTGTAATCTTTGACGCTTTTCACAATCATTGAAATAAAAGTGAATCCTTTGACACTCAAGTATATTATTTGAATATTCATCTTTTGTTCTTGAGTGTTCATCATTTTATTAATCCAAACTATATAATTAGGTTATTCTTAACTTAATTATTAGTGTTATTGAGAGATCTGGGATCAACAATAGGTTTGTGCAACAACCTGCATACTTAGACAACATTTTTGATATTTTCAAGATTTTATCAAAAATTAGATTTTATTATATCAAAAGATGCCCAATTTTAATTGATTGTTAGAACATAAAAAACATACTACCCCTTGAAAATGCATTTTGTTCTGAAACACAAAAAAAAATTATCAGATAAAATTTGAAAAATAAAAATCAGTTTCTCCCACTCAAAAAATTGTTTCTTTAATATGCTATCATATAACAGCTCCCCCCCCCCCCCTAAAACCATGGATATACATTGACAGTTAAACACTAGAAAAAAAATGAAGAAACCAATACACATAATTAAATTTTGAGAATACAAGATTTTGAAAGAGAAATATGAAATAGAAACAACGAAAATTCATATATGATGAAAATTTTAAATTTATGGAACAAAGAAAAATTCTTTGGATGAAAAATGAAAAATGTTCAGCATATCGAATAAACTTTATATAGTTTGTAAAATTCAGGTTTTCAGATTTAGCATACCTAATTTGGACATTAAAAATTTAAAACAATTTTCGTCCAAAGCTTTGGTAAACAAGTCTGCTAACTGAAATTTGGTATTAACAAAATATAATTTTATTGTATATTTTTCAACATGATCTTTAATAAGTAGTCCCGAATGTCCATATGCTTAATTTTCTTGTGTTGAATAGGATTACATGAGATTGTAATGGCACTATTTGATCCACAGTATATTGGGATCTTGTTGTACGTAAAGTCGTAGTTCCTTCACATGTGTCCTCATCCAAATGATTTGAGAGAAACAACTTGTAGCAGTAATAGATTTTGCTTCCACTGTTGGTCTTGACACATAGTTCTTCTTCTTGGACGCCCAACTCACAAGCTTAAGTCCCAAAAACTGAACATTGCCTGATGTACACTTCCTATCCAGATTGCAACCTACATGATCAACAACTGAGTAAGCACTTAGTTCATAACTTGTATCCTTAGGATACCATAGACAAAGATCAGCAGTGCCTTTCAAGTTATGTAAGACATGTTTTATAGCTGCAAGATGTGATTCTTTTGCTTGAAAGCATGCACATAAACAAGTAGAAAACATAATATCAGGCCTACTAGCCGTTAGATAAAGCAAAGAACCAATAATTTATCTGTAAGTCTTAAGATCAACACTTTTCCCATTAGGATCAGCGTCAAGCCTAGAACCCAGTGCCATTGGAAATTTCATTGGAGTACATGTCTCTATCTTAAACTTCTTCAAAATATCATTGATATAATTTGACTGATTTATGAAAATTTCGTTTGAAAGTTGTTTAACTTGTAAAATAAGGAAGAAATTCATTTTTCCCATCATGCTTATTTCAAAATGAGACACCATCAGATCCGAAAAGTTTTTGCAATATTGCAGATTCGTAGACCCAAAAATTATGTCGTCTACATAAATTTGAACGAGAATTATGTTATCACTTTGCTTTTTAATAAAGAGGGTTGTATCGATTTTACCTTTGTCGAAACCATCTCGTACTAGAAAATCAGATAAAACGTTATACAAGGCTCTCGGAGCTTGTTTTAAACCGTAAAGGGCTTTGTCAAGAATGTAGACATGAATAGGTTTAGATTTATTGACAAATCCTTCAGGTTGAGACACGTAATCTTCTATTTTTAGAATTTGATTTAGAAAAGCAGTCTCCACATCCATGTTAAATACTTTGAAGTTCTTGTGAGCTACATAGGCTAAGAAGATGCAGATGGATTCAATCCTAGGTACTGGTGCGAATGTCTCATCATAATCTAGTTCTTCCTCTTGACGATAGCCTTTTGCAACTAGTCACGCTTCACTGTGAACAACAACACCGGCTTCATATTTCTTGTTCTTGAAAATACATTTTGTCTCGATTATGGATTTATCCTTCAGATGAGGTACCAATCTCCATACTTTTAAACTTTCGAACTGATTCAACTCATCTTGCATAGCTAAAATCAGTCAGAATTTGTAAGAGCTTAAGAAACCGTTGTTGGTTCTATTTTGCTAAGAAATGAAGCAAATAGACGCTCATTAGTTGATGTAGATCTTATTCTACATAAGACATAGGATCTCAAATTACTTGATGTAATAAATGATTCTTTGTCCATTTTTTAAAATAGAGGGGGGAGGCCCCTACTATCAAGAGAAAAAAACACCAAAAATGCTAAAAACGAAAGATTAAGCACTTGGGTAGGGGCAAACCACATCCACCAGAAAGAAACCAAGGCTCCCAAAAGGAAAGAAAGGAAGAAAGAGGGAGAGAAGAGAGAAGGACCAACCAATAGGGAAGATTCCAGGAGAGCCAAGCCCGGACAACATTCAAGGAAGGCTTAATGGTCAGGTTGAGAATCCTAGACCAGATATCACATCATGAAGATACAATCATTTCTTTCCTACCAGAGGTGGTAGAAGGCACCAACAAGCACTAATATGTGAATGATGGACTAAATGGTCTTGCCTTTGGTGGCTTGCTGGAAACACTAATGATATCAGCCTAGTTATCCGGGATATTAAAGAGGCTCAGCTTGGGCTTAAGGCCATTTCGAACCTGATTGGAAAACAGGTAGTCAAAGAAAAGGTGCTGATGCGAATTAGGCCCGTTATGATAAAAAGCACATGACAGGTTTGGATGGGCTTACCAAAACCAAAGCTTATCATGCATCTTAAGACGCTGCTTAAAACCAACCAAAAGGATGAAAGCATGTCTGAGAATATTCTATGAAAAGCAGACCATGTGGTTCCAATTAACATCTAGCTCATTAGGACGGATAGAGAGCTAGACTTCATGAACCAAAAAAGGAGTAAGATGACCATTCCTTTTTCTCCAACGGAGCTTATTAGGGATAGAAAGGGAAAGGACGTGGGGAGGTGGATCGTGGAGAATTGGGTTGGAGCTGTCCCACATTTCAGGGTCGATCCAGTAGCATCAAGAGAAAGATTAGCATTCAGATATTACGAGGGTAATTTTCCGACAAAGGGGGCCAGCAAGGTGCCAATTATCAAATTAGGCAGACTTGGAAGTGCCATTACCTATCTAGAAGACAATTAAGTCTCTTATCATATCAGGCATGTCCATGATCTTTCTCCAGCCCGAACCATCAGTTTTGAATATCGGGGCGTCCCAAAATTTACGATCTTTAAGCCTGTAGGAGTGGATTCATTTAATCCAAAGAGAATCGTTGTTTGTAAAGATTCTCCATGTGTGGGAGGCCATAAGGGAAAGATTCCAGCTGGTAAGACACTTGATGCCAAGCCCGCCTTGGAATTTAAGGAGGCAGACGGCCTTCTAGAAGACCTTAGCTTTCCGTCTTTTCAGCTCACCATGGCACCAAAGAAAGCCATGCATGAGATCCTCAATCTTCTTATAGAAATAGAAAGAAGAAAGATGGAGGCCCAATAAATTTGCATCGACGACAGGACCGAGAGAATGAGCTGGATTATACCTGCAAATGACAGAGATTTGTTTCTCCAATCATTCAACTTGGCTTTGACCTTATCAACAAGACATTTGCAGTCATTGTGATATGAACAACAAATGATAAGGGGAACTTCATGTGATAATCGGATCCTGGTTATCACCCAAGGTAATTAATATGTGATTATCTGATTAAATGATTTCGTGATAGCATGATAAATTNGGGGAACTTCATGTGATAATCGGATCCTGGTTATCACCCAAGGTAATTAATATGTGATTATCTGATTAAATGATTTCGTGATAGCATGATAAATTTTTATATTTGATCATGTTAGTGTGTGAAAATTATGTGCATAATATAGATGCATGTAAGATATTATGTATATGTGGTAAGTAAAAAAAATTGAAATGCATATATAATTTTGTATGTATACAAGAGCATACATGCATATTGTGTGTGTGTGTGTGTGAGTATGAAGGCATGTCATGCGGATGCATGAAGTGGGTTAACATGAGAAGGAGGCTGTTTAGTCGACCTTCTAGTTTTAGAAAGGTATAAAAGGAGGGCTTAGCCTCCATTTCTCCTCTTCTTGCCATTTTAAAAGTTGAGCGATTTAAAGATAGAGGGAGTTGACCGGATTTCAAGTATCTGATTTCAAGAAGGTTGTTTTTAAAAGGTTTGATAAGGTGAGTGATTTCTAAACATTTTTGTACAAAACTTGTTATTGGTTTTATTTGAATGCTGTTTATTATTGAACGGAGAAATATGAATACGACCATGTGGTGACCGGATTATTTTTAATCGGATAAGTCTTAGGCGATATATTGTCCGGACTTGTTATCCGGACAAAGATGTTGAAATTTATTCTAAGTGTTAAATCGGACAAACCTTGGGCGATGAGTTGTCCGAATTTGGTAAACCGGCCAAGACTTGACCGGAGATGATGTCCGGCCAAGCCTACGTTGACCGGATTTATAGTATGCCTTGTGCTTGATTGATAAAATTTGTTATTTTATCATAAAATGGAAAATTTGATATAAATGATTTTGGATTGATAGTAATTCCATTGACTGCGGTCTATTTGCAATTGTTTTTGTAAAATGTTTTGATGAGGAAATAAGGGTGGCATATCAAGGAGAGGTGTACCATGGGATAAGGGTGGCATATCAAGGGGACGTGTACCATGGGATAAGGGTGGCATATCAAGGAGAGGTGTACCATGGGATAAGGGTGGCATATCAAGGAGAGGTGTACATTTGATATAAGGGTGGCATTTGTATGTGTGTTATATGATATAACTCTTTCTATTATATCCCCTAAGACTACCGTGGTCTGAAATCTTTATTTCTTTGTGATTTAAAGATTTTGGATCAAGGTTCTTATTGGAAATCATAGTCTGGATGTTATTGAGGAGAAACTAACAGGTTTGGCCTGAAACTTTATATAAATCTTGTTTGATTAGAAAAAGGTTTAAAAGTGGCATTATATGGAACCTAGTTGGTTCAAAGGTATGTGATTTGAATAATCTGAATGATTGGCATTGAAAAGTGGAAAGGTACTGGTAATATGTCCCTAATTGTTCATATATTTGTTATATATATGAAAACTTGTTTTTCATAAACATGTTGGTGATTTTCACCTTGCAATAACATAAATATGGTATCTCACTAGACTTTTCGGTCTAACACTCGTTTTGTGATTTTTAACTATGTATTGCAGGAGGTACGGACGGTAAGGGAAAGGGGAAAATGTGATATTTTCCTATATGCATTTCTACATGAAGATCTGTCTTTGATGTATCGTTTTCATTGATGATTAGTACAAGAATGTATTTGAATTTTTGGACCTTGTATTTTGTAATGATAGATTCTAGTACTAAGGGACTTGAATGGTATATAAACATGTATTTCTTCTATATGAAATATGTGTTACATGCAATGTGTGTGGTATGGGATGTTACAGAAAGTGGTATCAGAGCCTGAGTTTAAGGGAGTTAGGTATTTAACAGCATGATACCTAGACTTAAACTATTTTTATTGCACGTTAAGGGTCCCGGACATAGTTAGCTCTATTGGAAATAAATATGATGGGTTGAAAGAATAGTGTGTAAGGTAAATTTTAATTACATCTGGCTAGTATAATTATGAATTTATAGGTACACATTTGAACTTGAATACTTCATTATATTTGGGAATGTGAATACGTGATTATTGACACTAAAATCTACAGATGTCTACCCGAACCCGAATATCTGAAAGAATGGCTCATCCAGAATCTAAGGAAAGGGAAGAATTGCCCGTTAATATTCCGACTAGCACGTCTAGAAATAGAGGTCGGGGAAGACGAACTGGACGAGGCAGAAGAAGAGGTTAGTCTCAGGGAAGGGGTTGGACTAAAGTACATTCCAAACATGAAGAATCCTACTCTGGCAATGTTCAAGAGAGATCAGTGCCACACCCTGAATATGTAACCAGGGACATGTTGGTTGAAGAAATGAGAAAGTTGTGGGAAACTTTGACTTCTATTATGGGAGTTCCAGCCGGAGTAGAAACAGAAAGAATAGAAGTTCATCCCTCAATGCCAGTTACTCACAACAAGGAGGGGGATATTAAAATATTTCTGGCATGTAAGCCACCAACATTTTCTAGAGAAAGAGATCCAGTGAAAGTCGTGTGCTGGATTAAAGAAATGGAATCAATATTCAACACCATTCGATGTCTAGAAATAGATAAAATTCGATTTGCTGTTTCGGTATTAAAGTCAAATGCTTTGTTCTGGTGGGAAATTGTATCGTCTACCAGAACGGATGTTTTACAGACTTTGTCTTGGGTAGAATTCGTGGATCGATTCAAGAACCAGTTGTGTCCTAAGACAGCAGTGAGGCAATGGAAGAAGATTTCCTAAAGCTAGAACAAGGGAATGAAACAGTTCGAGAGTATACTAAAAAAATCATTGAATATTCTCGCTTTGCTGAACATTATGTTTCAACCGAATCCAGGAAGATAGAAAGGTATATTTGGGGTTTGAAACCCTCAATTAGAGAGTATGTAATTGCCACGAACTCCAATACCTTTTCAATAACGGTAGACGCGGCCTAAGTGACCGAACAAAATAAGAACCGACAGCCAGAGGGAAAGGTTGTAGATAAGAGAAAATGGGAGGGGCCTTCATCTTTTCGAAGGCCGAAAACTGTAAGATATGATAACAGATCTGAGCAGAAGATCAGTGAAAAAGTCTGCTCACAGTGTCGACAGGTTCATCAGGGTGAATGCAAGATGGATCCAAGGAAATGTTATAAGTGCAGCGAAGCAGGCCATCTGTCTAGAAATTGCCCAGCTAATCGAAGATGTTTGAACTGCAACTCTTCGGATCATATTCGACCGAATTGTCCTCTGTTAAGAACTAAGCAATTGACAATGGGAAGTAACGCGTCGGGTACTCGGGGAAGGCCTACAGTGAATAGAGGAGGGCAAGGAGGGGCACAGGGACGGTCCTTCCAGATGACTAAGAACAGGGCAGAAGTATCACCGGATGTAGTAACATGTACATTCCTTCTGCATTCAATACGTGCTAAGGTGTTATTTGATTCTGGTGCAAACTTTTCGTTTGTATCACCATTGTTTGCTCAAACTGCATGTTTGAATTATGTGTTACTTGATGATGAATTAGTAGTTGATACTGCTAATAGTCAGGAAACTGTTACTAGTGTGTTCAATAACTGTATTATTGTTATTGAGGGCTGTGAGCTTCCGATCTGGCTATTTCCCATGACAATGAAAGAACTTGATGTAGTGGTGGGTATGGACTGGTTGGCAAGGTATCAGACTAGTATTGTTTGTAATCTGAAAATGATCAGAATTGTTCTACCAGACCAAGGAACAGTTGTTATTTATGGTGATCGTCAGAATCACCATACCAGTATTTTGTCAGTAATGAAAACCCGGAAAAGTATTCGGAAGAAGTGCCAAGGATGTTTGGCATACGTAATTGATCTGAAGAAAGAAAAGGGAAAAGAATTATCGATTATGATTGTTAGTGAATATCCAGAAGTCTTTCCAGAAGACTTATTTGGATTACCACCAGATAGAGTCATTGAGTTCCGAATTGATTTAATACCAGGGGCTGCATCAGTAGGAAAGGCGCCGCCATACCGTTTAGCTCCATCTGAATTAAAAGAACTGATTGCACAGTTGCAAGATTTATCTGATAAGGGATTTATTAGACCCAGCACTTCACCTTGGGGTGCTCCGGTCTTATTCGTAAAAAAGAAAGATGGGTCAATGTGAATGTGTATAGACTATCGTGAACTAAATAAGCTGACAATCAAGAACAAATATCCTTTACCAAGGATTGATGACTTGTTCGACCAATTGGTAGGAGTAAGTTATTTCTCCAAGATTGATTTAAGATTAGGATATCATCAACTCAAGGTTAGGGAAGAGGATGTTGCCATAACAACATTCAAAACTAGGTACAGGCATCAAGAATTCTTAGTTATGCCATTCAGCTTAACTAATGCGCCCGCAACTTTTATGGATTTGATGAATAGGGTATGTAAGGAGTATCTTGATAAATTCGTTATTGTATTTATCGATGATATTCTTATATACTCTAAGACCAAAGAAGAGCACGCGGAACATCTTCGTTTGATATTGGAATTGTTGAGAAAAGAAAAGTTGTATACAAAGTTGTGTAAATGTGAATTCTGGTTAAGAGAAGTTCAATTCCTGGGTCATGTCATTTCAGAAACAGGGGTAAAAGTGGATCTAGCAAAAATTGAGGCAGTTGCAAGATGGGAAGCTCCGAAAAATCTTTCTAAAGTCCGAAGCTTTTTGGGATTGGCTGGTTATTACCGTAAGTTCATTCATAAATTTTCTAAGAGAGTCGTGCCATTGACTAAATTGACTCGGAAGAACGTTAAATTCTAGTGGGAAGGAGAACAGCAAGAAGCCTTTCAATTATTAAAAGATTATCTTTGTAGCGCACCGGTATTAACTCTACAAGATGGATCTGAAGACTTTGTTGTTTACAACGATGCTTCAAAATTAGGGTTAGGATGTGTTCTGATGCAGAGAGGAAAAGTGATTTCTTAAAGTTTACAACATTTGTTCAGCCAGAAGGAATTAAATATGCGACAACGTCGGTGGATTGAACTGGTTAATGACTATGATTATGAAATCCTTTACCACCCAGGAAAAACTAACGTGGTGGCTGACGCTTTGAGTAGGAATGAAAGAGTGGAACCATTAAAGTTGTGGAAATGAGAATGAACTTGATCCCTGATATTCGCAAAGAAATTCATAAATGTCAATAAGAAGCTATAAAAGAAGAATTTACTAAGACAGAAAGGTTGGGTAAGATGATTTCAACCTTGGAACAGAATAATGAAAGACTAATGTGCTTTCAAGGGCGAATTTGGATACCATGTTTTGGAAATTTCCGAAACATTTTATTGAATGAAAGCCACAAGTCCCGATACTTTATCCATCTAGGTACGAAATAAGATGTATAGAGATTTGAAACCTTTTTGTTGGTGGCCAGGATTAAAGAGAGACATAGCTAGATATGTGGAACAGTGTCTGACATGTTTACAGGTTAAGATTAAACATCAGAAGATACTTGTATGGAAATGGGATCACATTACTATGGATTTCGTCATGAAATTGCCTCAAACTCCAAAGGGATATGACGCGATTTGGGTAATTGTTGATCGTCTATCTAAATCTGCGCATTTTCTGCCAATAAGAGAGAAGTACTCTTTAGAAAAGCTGGCGCAGATTTATATCAAATAAATTGTAACCAGACACGGTGTTCAATTATCTATTGTCTCTGATAGAGATAGTTGGTATACTTCAAAGTTCTGGGAAGGGTTGCAAAGAGCTTTGGGATCTGAAAGTCGGCTAAGTACAGCCTATTATCCGCAGACTGATGGGCAGAGTGAAAGAACTATCCAGACTCTCGAAGATATGTTAAGAAGTTGTGTTATTGACTTCGGGGGATCATGGGAAGATCACTTGCCATTGATAGAGTTCGCATACAACAATAACTTCCATTCCAGCATACAAGCGGCACCATATGAAGTGTTATATGGACGCAAATGCCGAACGCCGTTATGTTGGAATGAAGTGGGTAAAAGACAGCTGACAGGTCCTGAAATTGTTCAAGAAACTTCTGAGAAAATTGAACAGATCCGCGAAAGAATTAAAACAGCACAAGATCGCCAGAAAAGTTATGCAGATAATCGTCGAAAKCCAATCGAATTTTGTGTAGGTGATTTTGTGATGCTGAAAATTTTGCCGTGGAAGGGTATCGTTAGATTTGGAAAGAAAGGTAAACTCAGTCCAAGGTATGTTGGACCATTCAGAATAAATAAGCGAATTGGGCCAGTAGCATATCAGTTAGAACTGCCAAAAGAACTGAGTTTGATTCACAATACTTTCCATGTGTCGAATCTGTGGAAATGTTTGGTGGATCGAAGTTTAGCTGTGCCGTTGCCAGAGGTTAAATTAGACAGTAAGATGAACTTTTTGGAAACACCGAAAGTTGTTGTCGACCGAAAGATCAGGGTGTTGAGAAACAAAGAAATAGGTCTGGTAAAGGTTTAGTGGAAGTTTCACAAAGGACCTGAAGCAACATGGGAACTAGAGTCAAAGATAAGATCAGAATACCCTTGGCTTTTTGATTAAAGGAATTCCGGGATTGAATTCTTTTGAGGGATGGATAATGTGATAACCAGATCTTGGTTATCACCCAAGGTAATAAATACGTGATTATTTGTTACAAAATGTTTATGTGATAGCATGATAAATTGTTATATTTGCTCATGTGAGTATGTATATTTTTATACATAAGAAATGTATGCATAATGTGAAGCAAGAGTGAAGTATGCATGGCACATGAGTTATTTTGTGTGTGTATATGTGTATATGCATTCATGTATAGTTATTTTATTAAGGCATGCATAAAGTGAATTAGGTATGTATGCATAAATGGTCTTGCCTTTGGTGGCTTGCTGGAAACACTAATGATATCAGCCTAGTTATCCGGGATAGTAAAGAGGCTCAACTTGTGCTTAAGGGCATTCCAAACCTGATTGGAGAACAGGTAGTCAAAGAAAAGGTGCTGACGAGAATTAGGCCCGTTATGATAAAAAGCACATGACATGTTTGGATAGGCTTACCAAAACCGGAGCTTATCATGCATCTTAAGACGCTGCTTAAAACCAACCAAAAGGATGAAAGCATGTCTGAGAATATTCTATGAAAACCAGACCATGTGGTTCCAATTAACATCTAGCTTATTGGGACGGATAAAGAGCTAGACTTCATGAACCGAAAAAGGAGTAAGATGACCATTCCATTTTCTCCAAAGGAGCTTATCAGGGATAGAAAGGGAAAGGACGTGGGGAGGTGGATAGTGGAGAATGGAGTTAGAGCTGTCCCACATTTAGGGGTAGATCCAGCTACCATTACAGATAATATCCTTTACACGAGCATCAAGACAAAGATTAGCATTAAGATATTACGAGGGTAATTTTCTGACAAAGGGGGCTAGCAAGGTGCCAGTTATCAAATTAGGCAGACGTGGAAGTGCCATTACCTATCTAGGAGACAATAAAGTCTCTTATCATATCAGGCATGTCCATGATCTTTCTTCAGCCCCAACCATCAGTTTTGTATATCGGGGGGTCCCAAAATTTACAATCTTTAGGCCTGTAGGAGTGGATTCATTTAATCCAAAGAGAATTGTTGTTGGTAAGGATTCTCCATGTGTGGGAGGCAATAAGGGATAGATTCCAGTTGGTAAGACTGTTGATGCCAAGCCCGCCTTGGGATTCAAGGAAGCAGACGGTCTTTTAGAAGACCTTAGATTTTCCTCTTTTTTAGCTCATCATGGCACCGAAGAAAGCCCTGCATGAGATCCTCAATCTTCTTTTTGAAATAGGAAGAAGAAAAATGGAGGCCCAATAAATTTGCATCGACGACAGGACCGAGAGAATGAGCTGGAGTATACCGGCGAATAAGAGAGATTTATTTCTCCAATAATTGAACTTGGCTTTGACCTTATCAACAAGACATTTAAAGTCATTGTGATAGAAACAACTAATGATAAGGGAAACTCCATGTGATAACCGGATCCTGGTTATCACCCAAGGTAATTAATATGTGATTATCTGATTAAATGATTTCGTGATAGCATGATAAATTGTTATATTTGATCATGTTAGTGTGTGAAAATTATGTGCATAATATAGATGCATGTATGAGATTATGTATATGTGGTAAGTCAAAAAAGATGAAATGCATATATAATTTGGTATGTATACAAGAGCATACATGCATATTGTGTGTGTGTGAGTATGAAGACATGTCATGCGTATGCATGAAGTGGGTTAACATGGGAAGGGGGTTGTTTAGCCGACCTTCCAGTTTTAGAAAGGTATAAAAGGAGGGCTTAGCCTCCATTTCTCCTCTTATTGCCATTTTAAAAGTTGAGCGATTTAAAGATAGAGGGAGTTGACCGTATTTCAAGTATATGATTTCAAGAAGGTTGTTTTCAAAAGGTTTGATAAAGTGAGTGATTTCTAAACCTTTTTGCACAAAACTTGTTACTGGTTTTATTTGAATGTTGTTTATTATTGGAAAGAAATCAGTTATTTGTTTAAGGGTTTTATCCGGACAAAGGGTGACCGAATTATTCTTAAATTAGACAAGGGTTGAGTGATTAAGCCCTAAACCAATCAAGTGTTAAGCGGTTTAGTTTTAAACTGGATAAGTCTTAGGCGATATATTATCCGGACATGTTATCCGGACAAATATGTTGGAATTTATTTTAAGTGTTAAATCGGACAAGCCTTGGGCGATGAGTTGACCGAATTTGGTAAACCGGCCAAGACTTGACCAGAGATGAAGTCCGGCCAAGCCTATGTTGACCGGATTTGTACTATGCCTTGTGCTTGATTGATAAAAATTTTTATTTTATCAAAAAGTTGAAAATTTGATTATAATGATTTTGGATTGATAATAATTCCTTTAACTGCGGTCTTTTTGGAATTGTTTTTGTAAAATGTTTTGATGAGGAAATAAGGGTGGCATATCAAGGAGAGGTGTACCATGGGATAAGGGTGGCATATCAAGGAAAGGTGTACATTTGATATAAGGGTGGCATATGTATGTGTGTTATATGATATAACTCTATCTATTATATCCCTTAAGACTACCGTGGTCTGAAATCTTTATTTCTTTGTGATTTAAAGATTTAGGAACAAGGTTCTTATTGGAAATCATAGTCTGGATGTTATTGAAGAGAAAATAACAGGTTTGGCCTGAAACTTTATATAAACTTTGTTTGATTAGAAAAAAGGTCTAAAAGTGGCATTATATGGAACCTAGTTGGTTCAAAGGTATGTGATTTGAATAATCTGAATG
>NC_037530.1:14969432-14970812 GCF_001531365.2 Cynara cardunculus var. scolymus
ATCTTGAATATCCATCACCTTAGATTAACTAGAAGCTCTGGTTGTGAAGTGAAGCAAGATATATAGAGCGCTAAGACAACCCGAGGGTCAACTCTGTATCTAAATACTTGGTAGCTAGACATAGATAAACGGGTATAGTCTCTAT
This sequence comes from Cynara cardunculus var. scolymus, assembly GCF_001531365.2. Lineage (NCBI taxonomy): Eukaryota > Viridiplantae > Streptophyta > Magnoliopsida > Asterales > Asteraceae > Cynara > Cynara cardunculus. The sequence continues at coordinate 14,969,578 of NC_037530.1, forward strand.
AGCCTCTGTATTCAAAATTTGCACTATTGCGTTAGGTAGGAAATTTCCTGGACATAGGGAGAATTGCGTTCTAGTTTTGAATAATGACCACTATTCTATATTAGTGAAGAGCGTCCAGAAGCTCTGGTTGACTTGATTTCAAGAGACAGAAGCTCTGGTTAGAAGAACAAGAGGCTCTGGTCTATGAAAGGGAAATATTTTCTAAGTATGAGGAACCAGAGATTAATGGAAGATGATCCATCTRTTCACTATGTATGAGGAACCAGAAGGTTGATGGAAGGCGATTCATCGGTTTACTTTATATGAGGAATCTAAAATTGATGGACCAAGAGATCCAATGGACTGTTATGAAGGTTGAGCAGAGGCCGATGAGCTAAAAGTCAAATGTAGTTCCAAGTATGGGAACGTCAACCAGAGGTTCTTGTCATCCAGAAGCTCTAATTTGTTTTCTACCCTTTTACTTCTACCATAGCAACTCTCGTCTTAACATTAAGAGTTTTATTGATGATGTGATTAGTAATTAAGTTTGCCAATGGCCAAGAAATTAGGACCAGAGATATAATCATGGACTGCACTTTAGACTTGACTAGTAGGGATTTTCGTATAGATTTAATCCCGATCCAACTAGGAAGTTTTGACATAATTGTGGGCATGGATTGGTTATCCAAGAACCGAGCTGAAATTAATTGTTTCGAGAAGATCGTTCAAATTCCGTTACCCGAAGGGGGAATACTCGAAGTACACGGAGAGAAACCCAGAAGGGGTAATAAAATAGTGACGTGTTTGAAGATGCGAAAGTATTCGAGAAAGGACTGCATTCCTTTCTAGCTCACGTTATGGATAAGAAAGCTGAAGAAAAACGTTTTCAAGATATCCCTATAATTCGGGAATTGCCYGAAGTATTCCCAGATGAATTGCCTGGAATACCCCCATCAAGACAAGTTGAGTTCCACATAGAACAAATTCCTGGGGCTGCACCCGTGGCAAAAGTACCATATCGATTAGCACCATCTGAGATGAAGGAGCTGTCGGAACAACTTCAGTAATTACTCAATAAAGGATTCATCAGACCCADCTCTTCACCTTAGGGAGCTCCAGTTTTGTTTGTCAAAAAGAAGGATGGATCTTTTCGAATGTGTATCGATTATATAGAACTCAACAAGTTGACTGTTAAGAACCGATACCCCCTTCCCCGGATTGATGACCTATTTGACCAACTTCAAGGAGCTACATAC
>NC_037530.1:14971549-14976191 GCF_001531365.2 Cynara cardunculus var. scolymus
GCATCGAGACAACTGAAGATTCACGAGAAGAATTATACTACTCATGATTTGGAGCTAGGAGCAGTGGTATTCGCACTCAAAATCTGGAGACACTACCTCTATGGCACAAGATGCACTATCTTCACCGRCCACAAGAGCCTTCAACACATTCTTGATCAGAAGATGTTGAATATGAGGCAAAGAAGATGGGTTGAGCTAYTTAGTGACTACGATTGTGAAATAAAGTACCATCCAGGCAAGGCTAATGTAGTAACCGACGCTTTAAGTCGAAAGGAAAGGGTAAAATCGACAAGAGCACGTGCTATGGGAATGATGGTTCAGACGAGTTTAAAGACTCAAATTTTTGGAAGCACAAGGAGAAGCTCTGARAGAAGAAAACATGAAGAACAAAATATTGCAGCACTTAGAGAAGGAATCCGAATCCTGCGAGATGGAGTGCATTATTGGGGAGATAAGGTTTGGATACCTAAGGTTGGTGATCTTAGATCAATAATTTTGGATGAAGCCCATAGATCAAGATACTCAATCCACCCGRGAGCAGATARGATGTATGAGGATCTTAGGGATCACTWTTGRTGGCCTGGCATGAAGAKAGACATTGCCTTATATGTGAGTAAGTGCTTAACCTGTGCAATGGTCAAGACAAAACAACAAAAACCGTCTGGTCTACTCCAGCAACCAGAGATTCTCCAATGGAAGTGGGATCTGATATCAATGGACTTCGTTACTAAGTTACCTACGACTAGGAAAGGACATGACTCAATCTAGGTCATAGTGGATCGGCTTACGAAATCCACTCACTTTTTACCTGTTCGAGAAAGAGTTTAGTATGGAAAGGCTTGCACAGTTATATACCAATGAAATCGTATCGCGTCATGGAGTATCTATTTCTATCATCTCAAACAGAGATAGCCGTTTTACTTCACGATTATGGCGATCAGTTCAAAAGGCACTAGGCACGAGGATGGACTTAAGTACTCCTATCATCCTCAAACGGATGGGCAATCGGAAAGAACTAATCAAACACTTGAGGATATGTTGCGTGCGTGTGCAATAGATTTTGGTGGAAGTTGGGATACCCATCTGCCCCTTGTTGAATTCTCTTATAACAACAGCTATCACACCAGCATACAGTGTGCACCGTACGAAGCCCTATACGGACGTAAATGCAGATCACCGCTTAACTGGGTAGAGATCAGAGATAGACAGTTGACACGCTCAATATTATCCAGGAAATCATTGACAAGATTTCAATCATCAAGGAGAGACTTCAGACGGCAAGAGACCGTCAGAAGAGCTATGCGGATAATCGGAGAAAGCCATTGGAATTCCAAATGGGGGATAAAGTATTCTTAAAGGTATCGCCATGGAAGGGACTAGTACGATTCAGGAAGAGAGGCAAGCTAGGTCCCAGATACATTGGTCCATTCGAAATACTCGAAAGAATCRGASCAGTGGCGTACAAGTTGAAGTTACCACAAAATCTAAGCGCCATCCATGACACATTCCATGTGTCGAATCTGAAGAAATGCCTAATGGATGAAACAATAGTGTTACCCCTAGATGACGTTCAGATTAGCGATCGGTTACACTTCGTTGAAGAACCAATCGAGATACTGGACCGAGAAGTTAAACGGTTGAAGACCAGAAAAGTCCCTATTGTTAAGGTCCACTAGAATGCGAAACATGGTCCAGAGTACACTTGGGAGCGAGAAGATTTCATGAAAGGCAAATATCCGCAACTGTTTGCAGAAAAATCCATTGGCAGTAGCAGTCGTTAAATTTCGGGACGAAATTTCTCAAACTAGGGGAGACTGTGACAACTGTCAAATTTAAGCTTCCAGGTTAGCTCTTATTAAGTTTATATTAGTGTTAGTCAGGTTAGTTTAGTTAAAATTTTTAAGAATTTTCGGCAGTTGCTTAGAAAGTCCGGTTCCGACTCGAAATTATCTGAAACGTCCTATACAGTACCAAATGCTCTAATTTATACCCAATATATATAAAACACTAAGTTTTAGTGTTTTAAATATAAAACCTTTCTATTTAAATAAATTTAGTCATCGTGGGCTTTCAATTTGAAGAAAAATGTCAAAATTGAGAAAATGACATTTTTGGCTTTAGTTTTTATAAAAAAAAATTATTTTGAGGTTGGGCTTGGGCCCCATGGCCAGCCCCTTTCCCCCCTTTTTCCTTCCTTATTCTACATATAAATAGCATCTTTTCTCCAATTTCAATTTATTTTCTCATTTCAAAATTTGAAAACTCTCTCTCTTTCTCTCCCTAAAACTCAAGAGTCATCTTCATCCTCTACCTTCTTCAGCCGAAATCTTCATAGTTTCTTCATCAAAATAGCAAGATATTTGAAGATACAACATCCCTCACATCAAYAATCAAGGTAATACATTCATCCCTTTACTTTTCTTGTAAGTTTTTGGGAGAAAAACCMACTTTTATGCATTCTTCATCTCCTATTTTCTAAGTTTCGAAAATATTGAGTTTTAAGSTGAGATTATACACCAAAAACATGTAAAAATGTTTATTTGATGGTGGTAATCCATGACCCAAACACTAGAACTCAAAAAGATAGGTAGAATCATGATTTTATGTAGTTTATTTCTTAAAAACCATATATTTTGGTGACGACAGATTATGTGAATGTGCACAAATCGTCCATATCTTTTAAATGGCTTGTTCAAATGTTATGAGGTTTCTTCTAAAAGTTTATTTATTGAGTTGGGGTTATAATGCAATTGGTCTCACTCAAAAACATTGAGTTTTGATCCCCCAAATGCTCAAAGCATTATGTATGTGCATCTGAGAGTTTTTCAGTAGGTAAACCCTACTTTGAAATGCCATAACTCTGTAGATAATCATCCAAAATTGTTTATTTTTCTTCTGGATGTTAGTGTAATGAGTTACCTTTCAAATGCCACCGATTTCATTCAATGTTGTGGTGATTTGAGGTTTTAATTACTCAAAATAAGATGAACATGCAATCTGTCCGATTTCGACAGATTTGTATATGTGTGTTCCATCAACCATATCTCTTTCAAAACTCGATGAAAAAGGATGATTCTTCATTTGAAAGTTAACTATATGGGTTATCTCCTACATTCAAGTAGAATCACATAAAAGTATGGAGTTTTGATCTCCAAGCACCTAAAACTCTAGAGGTGTGCAAACTGTGAAACCACCAGTAGGTAACTCTTACTTTGAATGCTAATATCTTTTTACTTACTTGTTCTCAATGTATGATTCTTCTTCTAAAACGTTCTTTTATGAGTTAGGATTCATTTGAATCCAGTTTCACTCAAAAATATGATGTTTTGAGGCATGAACCTATTTATTTAAGTCAAGTGTGCAATCTGCCAACTAATGACAGATGTGTGCATGTGACTTTAAGGCATCATATCTTCCTCTCAACTCATCCAAAATGAGTGATTTTTAGTTTGAAAGTTTTGTATAAGTGTTAAGTTTATAATCCAACTTGAATTTCTGCAGAACACTTAGTAGAATTCTTTTAATGAGTGTTTTACTAACATGGTGTAATCTGCCATTTCAGTTGTGATAAGTTGCATTGCATAAATTATTTGAATCATTATTGCATGCCCAAAATACATGAAGTTTGGTCACTATGACCATAACTCAGTGCTATAACCCATGTAAAAAGATAGGAAATTATCTCATTTTTTGAATTCTCTTTATTTTGATCATTTTTAAGTATCATAAGTTCTGCCCAGCAATGAAATTTTGGGGTTTCTTGATTTTTTAAAATTTTGATCTTCTATTGGATTATAGCATCATTTTCGGTATAAATTAATACATTAACGAGCATATGGACATTATGTATATTTGGATTATGGATAATCATATGGGACATAAGTAGACAAGTATGGACTTAGGATTTATTAAACCCCATAGGTAGTGTTAAATCAATAAGTGATGGTTTGGGATATTCCTATTGATAGGGAATCGTTGAGCTAGTGCGGTGATCGGATCGAATCTCTATTTTGCGGAGCTTTACGGAAAGTGAGTTTCACGGCCCCTTTTTACCAATTTCTCGTTTTGGGGTGAAAAGCATGGTTAATGAATGTTTGATAGATTTATATCGATATATGATTCTTGTTATGAGCATTTAATTGTATACAATATTGATATGTTGAGATTGAAAGTCCCCCGTTTATTTCCACTACTATTAATTCATTTATGAACCCATGATTCTTGTGGATAGCGCTATTTGGTTGTTATACCTACCTTGTTACTGACGAGTAGCGGTGCACTTGGTCATTTTAATTTGCTCTATACATGTGGCAGGAAGGGGTCACTGCTAAGGTAGTCCGGAAGGAGTTCTACTCATGTGGGGTTAGTCCCACCACTGAGGTAGTTCGGCACGAGTTCTACACATGTGGGGTGTAGTCTCACCGCTGAGGTAGTTCGTAAGTATGCTCTACACATGTGGTTTGCTACCACCTCTGAGGTAGTTCGTGGGGCGCTTGTAGGTTTAGTAGTGGCTCAACAAAACTTATATCATGTGTATGACGTTGTTTTTAAGATATTGCTCATAAATTTATAACTGAGATTGCTGCATTTGAAATCATTTTGTGCATATAAAACCTGTGAACTCACCAACTCTTGTAGTTGA
>NC_037530.1:14976206-14993814 GCF_001531365.2 Cynara cardunculus var. scolymus
CTGAGGTAGTTTGGCACGAGTTCTACACATGTGGGGTTTAGTCTCACCGCTGAGGTAGTTCGTAAGTATGCTCTACACATGTGGTTCGCTATCACCTCTGAGGTAGTTCGTGGGGCGCTTGTATGTTTAGTAGTGGCTCAACAAAACTTATATCATGTGTATGACGTTGTTTTTAGGATATTGCTCATAAATTTATAACTGAGATTACTGCATTTGAAATTATTTTGTGCATATAAAACCTGTGAACTCACCAACTCTTGTAGTTGACAGTTGTTTGACATGCTTTTTCAGGGTAAGAAAGACTCATGGTGACACTTGTTAGAAGACGTGTCACATTTATCGATTTCAAAACTTCTTTTATGTTTATTTTGTAAATTTGTATTTGGGACTGTAAACTTTGGTTATGATGTTTATAAATTTTAAATTGTATGGTTGTGTTGTTTATACACTATTGCTATGAGACTCTACCCGCCATACCTCGCGTTTCCGCTTTAGCGGGGTGTGACAGCAGAGGATTAAGTCAGTCTCAGGGAAGGGGTCGAAATGAAGTACTTTCTAAACATGAAGAATCCCACTCTGGGAATGTTCAGGAGAGATTAGTGCCACACCCTGAATATGTAACCAGTGACATGTTGGCTGAAGAAATGGGAAAGTTGCGGGAAACTTTGACTTCTATTATTGGAGTTCCAGCCAGAGCAGAAACAGAAAGAATAGAAGTTCATCCCTCGATGCCAGTTACTCACAACAAGGAGGGGGATATTAAAATGTTTCTGGCATGTAAGCCACGAACATTTTCTGGAGAAAGAGATCCAGTGAAAGCCGTGTGCAGGATTAAAGAAATAGAATCAGTATTCAACACCATTCGGTGTTCGAAAACATATAAAGTTCGATTTGTTGTTTCTGTATTAAAGTCAAATGCTTTGTTCTGGTGGGAAATTGAATCGTTTGCCAGAACGGATGTTTTACAGACTTTGTCTTGGGTAGAATTCGTGGATCGATTCAAGAACTAGTTTTGTCCTAAGACAGTAGTGAGGCAAATGGAAGAAGATTTCCTGAAGCTAGAACAAGGAAATGGAACAGTTCGAGAGTATACTGAAAGATTCATTGAATATTCTCGCTTTGCTGAACATTATGTTTCAACCGAATCCAGGAAGACAGAAAGGTATATTTGGGGTTTGAAACCCTCAATTAGAGAGTTTGTAATTGCCATGAAACCTGATACCATTTCATTAACAGTAGACGCGGCTGAAGTGACCGAACGAAATAAAAACCGACAGCCAGAGGGAAAGTTTATAGAGAAGAGAAAATGGGAGGGACTTCATTTTTTTGAGGGCCAAAAATTGAAAGATATGATAATAGATCTGAGCCGAAGATCAGTGAGAAAGTCTGCTCACAATATCCTTTGTTAAGAACTCTGCAATTGACATTGGGGAGTAACGCGTCGGGTACTTGGGGAAGGCCTACAGTGAATAGAGGAGGGCAAGGAGGGGCGTGGGGACGGTCCTTCCAGATGACTAAGAACGAGGCAGAACTATCACCGGATATAGTAACAGGTACAATCCTTCTGAATTCAATATGTGCTAAGGTGCTATTTGATTATGGTGCAAACTTTTCGTTTGTATCACCATTGTTTGCTCAAACTGCGTGTTTGAATTCCGTGTTACTTGATAATGAATTAGTAGTTTATACTGCTAATAGTCAGGAAACTGTTACTAGTGTGTTCAATAACTGTATTATTGTTATTGAGGGTTGTGAACTTCTGATTCGGTTAATTCCCATGACAATGAAAGAATTTGATGTAGTGGTGGGTATGGACTGGTTGGCAAGGTATCAGGCTAGTATTGTTTGTAATCTAAAAATGATCAGAATTGTTCTGCCAGACCAAGGAACAGTTGTTATTTATGGTGATCGTCAAAATCACCATACCTGTATTTTGTTAGTAATGAAATCCCATAAAAGTATTCGGAAGAAGTGCCATGGATATTTGGCATACGTAATTGATCTGAAGAAAGAAAAGGGAAAAGAAGAATTGATTCCGATTGTTAGTGAATATCCAGAAGTCTTTCCAGAAGACTTATCTGGATTACCACCTGATAGAGTCATTGAGTTCCGAATTGATTTAGTACCAGGGGCTGCACCAGTAGCAAAGGCACCACATTGTTTAGCTCCATCTGAATTAAAAGAACGGATTGCACATTTGCAAGATTTATCTGATAAGGGATTTATTAGGCCCATCACTTCACCTTGGGGTGCTCCGGTCTTATTCGTTAAGAAGAAAGATGGGTCTATGTGAATGTGTATAGACTATCGTGAATTGAATAAGCTGACAATCAAAAACAAATATCCTTTACCGAGAATTGATGATTTGTTTCACCAATTGGTGGGAGCTAGTTATTTCTCCAAGATTGATTTAAGGTCAGGGTATCATCAGCTCAAAGTCAGGGAAGAAGATGTCACCACAACAGCATTCAGAACAAGGTACGGGCATCACGAATTCTTAGTTATGACATTCGGCTTAACTAATGCGCCCGTAGCGTTTATGGATTTAATGAATAGAGTATGTAAAGAGTATCTTGATAAATTCGTTATTGTATTTATCGATGATATTCTTATATACTCTAAGACTAAAGAAGAGCACGCGGAACATCTTTATTTGATGTTGGAATTGTTGAGAAAAGAAAAGTTGTATGCAAAATTGTCTAAATGTGAATTCTGGTCAAGAGAAGTTCAATTTCTGGGTCACGTCATCTCAGAATCGGGGGTAAAAGTTGATCCAGTGAAAATAGAAGCAATTGCAAGATGGGAAGCTCCGAAAAATCCTTCTGAGGTCCGAATCTTTTTAGGACTGGCCGGTTATTACCGTAAATTCATTCAGAACTTTTCTAATATAGCCATGCCATTGACTAAATTGACTCGGAAGATCATTAAATTTCAGTGGAAAGGAGAACAGCAAGAAGCTTTTCAATTATTAAAAGATCACCTTTGTACACCGGTATTGACTCTACCAGATGGATATAAAGACTTTGTGGTTTACGGTGATGTATCAAAGTTAGGGTTAGGATGTGTTCTGATGCAGAGAGGAAAAGTGATTTCTTATGCATCAAGACAATTGAAAGATCATGAGAAGCAGTATCCAACCCATGACATAGAATTAGCTGCAGTGGTGTTTGCTCTGAAGATTTGGAGACACTATCTTCTGGGAACCAAGTGTCAGATTTATACCGATCATAAAAGGTTACAACATTTTTGTTCAACCAGAAGGAATTAAATATGCGACATCGTCGGTGGATTGAACTGGTTAATAACTATGATTGTGAAATCTTTTACCACCCGGGAAAAGCTAACGTGGTGGCTAACGCTTTAAGCCGGAAAGAAAAGAGTGGAACCATTAAAGTTGTGGCAATAAGAATGAACTTAATCCCCGACATTCGTAAGGAAATTAAAAAATGCCAACAAGAAGCTATAAAAGAAGGATTTGTTAAAGTACAAAAGTTGGGTAAAATAATCTCAACCTTGGAACAGAATGACGAAGGACTAATGTGCTTTCAAGGGCGAATTTGGATACCATGTTTTGGAGATATTCGAAATATAATATTAAATGAAAGTCAGAAGTCCCGATACTCTATTCATCCAGGCACCAATAAGAGGTATAGAGATTTGAAACCTTTTTATTGGTTGCCAGGGTTGAAAATGGACATAGCTAGATATGTGGAACAGTGTCTGACATGTTTACAGGTTAAGATTGAACATCAGAAGCCGTATGGAAGTCTTCAATCTTTAGATATACCTGTATGGAAATGGGATCACATTACCATGGATTTCGTTATGATGTTACCTCGAACTCCAAAAGGGTATGACGCGATTTGGGTAATTGTTGATCGTTTGTCTAAATCTGCGCATTTTCTGCCAATAAGAGAGAGACACTCTTTAGAGAAGCTAGCACAGATTTACATCAAAGAAATTGTTACCAGACACGGTGTTCCATTGTCTATTGTCTCTGATAGAGATAGTCGGTTTACTTCAAAGTTTTGGGAAGGCTTATAGAAAGCTTTAGGATCTGAAATCCGACTAAGTACAGCTTATCACTCGCAGACTGATGGGCAGAGTGAAAGAACCATCCAGACTCTCGAAGATATGTTAAGAAGTTGTATTATTGACTTCGGGGGATCATGGGAAAATCATCTGCCGTTAATAGAGTTTGCATATAACAATAGTTACCATTCCAGCATCCAAGCTGCACCGTATGAAGTGTTATATGGATGTAAATGTCGAACGCCATTATGTTGGTATGAGGTGGGTGAAAGACAACTGACGAGCCCTGAAATTGTCGAAGAAACTTCTAAAAAGATCGAGCAGATCCGTGAAAGAATCAAAACAGCACAAGATCACCAGAAAAGTTATGTTGATAATCGTCGAAAGCCGATTGAGTTTGGTATATGTGATTTTGTGATGTTAAAAGTTTCGCCGTGGAAGGGTATCGTTAGATTTGGAAAGAAAGGTAAGCTCAGTCCAAGATATGTGGGACCGTTCAGAATATGTAAGCGAATTGGGCCAGTAGCATATCAGTTAGAGCTGCCAAGAACTGAATCTGATTCACAACACTTTCCATATGTCAAATCTGCGAAAATGTTTGGCCGATCCGAGTCTAGTTATACCGATGCCAGAGATTAAATTAGACAGTAAACTGAACTTTGTGGAAACATTGGAAGCCGTAATTGATCAAAAGATCAGGGTGTTGAGAAATAAAGAGATAAGTCTGGTTAAGGTTCAGTGAAAGTTTCACAAAGGACCGGAAGCAACATGGGAATTAGAGTCAAAGATGAGATCAGAGTACCCATGGCTTTTTTATTAAAGAAATTTCGGGACGGAATTCTTTTGAGAGGTGGATAATATGATAACCAGATCCTGGTTATCACCCAAGGTAATTAATGTGTGATTATCTGATTAAATGATTTCGTGATAGCATGATAAATTATTATATTTGATCATGTTAGTGTGTGAAAATTATGTGCATAATCTAGATGCATGTATGAGATTATGTATATGTAGTAAGTAAAAAAAAAATGAAATGCATATATAATTTGGTATGTATACAAGAGCATACATGCATATTGTGTGTGTGTGTGTGTGTGAGTATGAAGGCATGTCATGCGTATGCATGAAGTGGGTTAACATATGAAGGGGGATGTTTAGCCGACCTTCTAGTTTTAGAAAGGTATAAAAGAAGGGCTTAGCCTCCATTTCTTCTCTTCTTGCCATTTTTAAAATTGAGCGATTTAAAGATAGAGGGAGTTGACCGGATTTCAAGCATCTGATTTCAAGAACGTTGTTTTCAAAAGGTTTGATAAGGTGAGTGATTTATAAACCTTTTTGCATAAAACTTGTTACTGGTTTTATTTGAATGTTGTTTATTATTGGAAAGAAATCAGTTATTTGTTTAAGGGTTTTATTCGGACAAGGGTTGAGCGATTAAGCCCTAAACCGATCAATGTTAAGCGGTTTAGTTTTAAACTGGTTAAGCACTGAACGAGTTATGAATGATTAATTTGGTAAATATTTTGAACGAAGAAGTATGAATGCGACCATGTGGTGACCGGATTGTTTTTAATCGGATAAGTCTTAGGCGATATATTGTCCGAACTTCTTAACCGGACAAAGATGTTGGAATTTATTCTAAGTGTTAAATCGGACAAGCGTTGGGCGATGAGTTGTCCGGATTTGGTAAACCGGCCAATATTTTGACCGGAGATGAAGTCCGGCCAAGCCTATGTTGACCGGATTTGTACTATGCCTTGTGCTTGATTGATAAAAATTGTTATTTTATCATAAAATGGAAAATTTGATATAAATGATTTTGGATTGATAATAATTCCAATGAATGCGGTCTATTTGGAATTGTTTTTGTAAAATGTTTTGATGAGGAAATAAAGGTGGCATATCAAGGAGAGGTGTACCATGGGATAAGGGTGGCATATCAAGGAGAGGTGTACCATGGGATAAGGATGGCATATCAAGGAGAGGTGTGCATTTGATATTAGGGTGGAATTTGTATGTGTGTTATATGATATAACTCTTTCTATTATATCCCTTAAGACTATCGTGGTCTGAAATCTTTATTTCTTTGTGATTTAAAGATTTAGGATCAAGGTTCTTATTGAAAATCATAGTCTGGATGTTATTGAGGAGAAAATAACAGGTTTGGCCTGAAACTTTATATAAAACTTGTTTGATTAGAAAATGGTATAAAAGTGGCATTATATGGAACCTAGTTGGTTCAAAGGTATGTGATTTCAATAATCTGAATGCTTGGCATTGAATAGTGGAAAGGTACTGGTAATATGTCCCTAATTGTTCATATATTTGTTATATATATGAAAAGTTAAGATTTTGGTGATTTTCACCCTGCAATAACCTAAATAGGGTAACTCATTAGACCTTTCGGTCTAACCCTCGTTTTGTGATTTTTAACTATGTATTGCAGGAGGTACCGACGGTAAGGGAAAAGGGGAAAATGTGATATTTTCTTATATGCATTTCTACATGAAGATCTGTCTTTGATGTACAGTTTTGATTGATGATTAGTACAAGAAATGTATTTGAATTTTTGGACCTTGTATTTTGTAATGATAGATTCTTGTACTAAGGGACCTGAATGGTATATAAACATGCATTTCTTCTGTATAAAATATGTGTTACATGCAATGTGTGTGGTATGGGGTGTTACACTCCAAGGTAATGGACTAGGAAGAAACTCTCAAGAAACTGAATGATGGCATGGATGGCACTATTGGTGTGCTGAATGATATTAGAGTAAAAGGCTTCACTTTTGGCCTGAGTGGGATACATGCTAGACACCCTAGAAAACTTCATCCAAAGAATCTTTAATGACACGAAGAGAGTCACTATAACCTTGACATAAAATGAGGAGGTCATCAGCAAAATAAAGGTGAGTGATCTCCTGCTCCTCACAATTCCGGTGATAGGTAAAGGTGCGCGTCTCCATGATTTTTCTTTTGATCATGAGGTTAAGGACCTCCATGACCAAAGTGAAGAGGTAGAGGGAATGGGATATCCTTGCATCAGGCCCCGACTTCCCTTAAAATAGCCATGTAAGTTTCCATTAATACTAATTGAGTAGGAGGCAGTGGAAACACATGTCATAAATCAATTAATCATGGTAAGGGGGAAGTCATAATCAAAAAGGGCAGTACGGAGAAAATGCCAATCAATGGTATCATAAGACTTTTAGATGTCAACTTTAAAGGCACAACAAAAGGGGACCCCATGGCTTTTGACGTCCATGCATGAGCTCTTGAACAAGAAAGACATTATCCGTGATGAGCCTATCTGGGATTAACACGGATTGATTAGCATGGACCAGAGAAAGGAGATTATCTTTTATTCGATCCACATAATATTGCTTATGCATTTTACAAGACATAACATCAAGCTATGGACGGAAATCAGTGACTCTAGAGGGGGAGGCCAACTTAGGAATAAGGGCAAAAATGTTTTTGTTTAGGGACTTTAAGAGCTTACATGACGAGAAGAAATCACAAACGGCATAACACACATCCTTACCAAGAATATTCCAAGAGGACTTAAAAAATTTAGCAATTAAACCATCAGGCCCTGGAGCCTTGTCATCTCCCATCTGGAAGAGGGGCTACTTAATATCGAGATTAGAAGTCGGGGAGAGAATCAAGGCAGCTTGATCAGCAGTAAGATTTTTAGAGAATAAAATAGTAGGATCATGGATGGAAAGAGTAGGGTGAGGGTGCCTACAAAGTTTTGAAAATGAGACACAAATATGCAGGGAACCTCCTCACTATCAACCTAGTGGCCGTTAGCAATTTAGATGGTATAAATATGATTCGGGCTAATACAGCTCTTGACAGACTTATGAAAAAAGAATTCTTATCTTCTTCGTGGAGCAAGTTAATCTTGGTTTTTTAATTCAGAAACCTCTACTCATCAAGGCAAGCAACATTGCAGACAGATACCCACAGTGCTCCTCTTGGAGGGCCACATTATCATGGTCCCTATCAAGAGCGAGCTAAACCCTGTCTAGCTCAAGACGAAAGTTAGAGACTTCCGAAAAAAGATTATCCTGATCATTAAGAATTATTCGAAGAAGGTCTTTTAGATGTTTAAAATTTTGGGAAATTTTATACATATCATATCTGGACTGATCAAGGTTCCAACTCGAAGCAACGACAGTCTTAAAAGTATCTTTATGAGTAAGAAAGTTCAAAATTTTGAATGATTTTGGTTTACAGGACAAGCGTGACAGACGAGTCAAGACTGTTAGGCTATGGTCCTAGGACCGATAGGGATGAGAGATAATAGAGGCAGAAGGGAAGTGAACAAAGGCTTGAGAGTTACCCAAGACACGATTAATCGTTTTGAGAAGACCAGTCATGCCATTTAGGTTTTTACACCAAGTGAAGAATAGATTCTTGAAATTGATGTCCTCAACCTCAAGATGAAGAACACAATCACAGAGATGCTCCATACCATAAGAGGATCCCGGCATGCCAAATTGGTGTCAGACGATATGGTAGTTATCTGTATAGATAATGGAGAAGATTTTTTTTGTCTTGGATCTTGACCAGCAAATGCATCACCTTAGTAGTGGCATTTAGAAGCATCATGTCGACATGAGTGGGGTTCCATGGAACAATGATACGGGTACCTCTAGGGCTAAAGGAGCCATTAGAGGTCCATGACCAAGATCCAAAACTTTTTCAAAATAGAGGGAATATTAGAGACATGAGCACGAGACTCGAGAGGAGCACAAACATTAAGATTTGAATCCCGAATGAGGTCTCTCATAGCTTTCTAATGGGACGACTTATAGAGATTACGAGAATTCCATGAGGCAAAGCTCGTCATTGGGCAACGGGGGAGGGGGTGGAGTCCATGTAACACCTCATACCACACATTGCATGTAACACATACTTCATTCACAAGAAAATACATGTTTATACACCACATAGGTCCCTTAGTAGAAGAATTTATCAATACTACACGGTCCAAAAATTCAAAATACAATCCTTGTACTAATCATTGTTTGCCTATCAAAACTTTACACATCCAAAGCAATTCTTCATATAGACATGCAAAATGGAAAATAGCACATTTTCCCTTTCCCCTTATCGTCTGCACCTCCTGCAACACGTATTTAAAATCACAAAACGAGGGTTAGACCGAAAGGTCTAGTGAGTTCCCTTTTTATGTTATTGCAGGGTGAGAATCACCAAAACTTTATTTAAAACAACTTTTCATATATATAAAAAATATATGAACAAGTAAAACATAAACCAATACCTTTCCAATTTCAAGCCAATCATTCAGCTTCTCAAATAACATACCCCAAACCGAAATAGGTATGAACCAACCAGGTTTCATATAATGCCACTTTTAAACCTTTTCTATTCCAAACAGGGTTTAATCAAAGTTTCAGGCCATAAACCTGTTATCCCCTTCTCAATAACATCCAGACATAAGATCCCTGATTCTAAATCTTTAAATCACAAAGAAATAAATATCCCAAATCATAGTAATCTTAAAGAATATAATAGTAAGAGTTATATTACACATCACACATACAAATGCCACCCTTATATCCAAAGGTACACCTCTCCTTGATATGCCACCCTTATCCCATGGTACACCTCTACTTGATATGCCACCCTCATCCCATGGTATACCTCTCATTTATATGTCACCCTTATTTCCTCATAAATCATTTTACAAAATAATTCCAATTAGAACAGACCGGAGTCATAAATGTCCTAATGGAATATCACCAGTTCAAAATCATCTTTATCAAAATTCTCATTCTTTATCATCATAAAAGAACAATAATGATTTATTTGAATCAATACTTAGTCCAAGAGCAAACTCGGTCAATTTATCAATTTTGGTCAACCTAGACCTGGCCGGACTTCATCTCCGGTCATGTCTTGATGGATTTACTAATCCAGGCAACACTGTCCCTTTTGTCCGATTTACCAATCCAGACAACAAGTTTACTTGTCCAATTTACATCTAAACCGAATAACACATCGTTCGATTTATTAAACATATCAAGCAACTTGATCGTACTCCTACTTCTCCGTTCAAAGGCCATAATTGATTTAGAAAATTTGAAACCTCACAATCTCTAAATCGCACAATACCATGAGCGATTTAAGTTTATATCGAACGACATGTGTCCGATTTACCATAATCCGAACAACTCTTTATCCGATTTAGAGTCTAATCCGGGTAACAAGTTATAACATAAATCAGTTATGTAAATCAAAGTAATTTTTAGAATATTAAACCACTCATCTTACAATTTTAGCAAAAGAACTCACTTGTTTCCAGTCAATTGAGCAATCCGATCAACCCTTCTCTAAATCGCTCACTATGTTCCCAAAAATGGCAAGAGAGTGGATGGAGGCCTTCACCCTCCCTTTTATACTTTCCTTCTTTGGAAAGTCGGCTAACACAACCGTACATGGGCATGCATAACTTTGCATGCATGTATCACTATTTTAAGCATATATCATGCATGTATTCATACATACCCTTTCATGCATACCAACCCATGCACACTAACACATTTTCAATTATGTATACTCATTTTATGCATACATCCACATTATGCATATAATCCATATATTCACAAGATCAAATGTACCAAATTTATCATGTTGTTACATAAGCACATAACAAATAATCACATATTAATTACCTCGGGTGATATCCAAGATGCGGTTATCACAATCCATTCTCCCAGGATCCAGAGTAGACATAGGATCAACCTCTGAAGTTTTGAAATCACTGGTAAGGAATCGAGCAGTGTGACCATCGTCCTATTCTACCTCAATCATATCTTCTACTCCAAGAAGGTCGTTCTGATCAAGGGGATCCTCCTCGAGCTCAGAGGGAGCAATCGAGTTAAGGAGGGAAGAAGAGGATATACTAGGTCTTTAGGCAAAGACTAGCCAGCAAGAATACAGAAATGGTTGGTAAAGGGGGGGGCCTCAATTTGGTTTTTGTGGAGTGTGATAGGTGTAAAGGTTTAGGGAAGACATGGCTTAGGATAGCAGGTCTAGGAGGAGAAGGGATTCTAGAGGCATTGGATAAACCTTTTATGGGGTAGTTATTGGGGGGAGCTAGATGGGGGCGGTTCTCCTTTTAGTAGGTCAGAATCCCTTGCGAGGAAGGGCCTTCGCTTTGAACTTAACATATGTTGTTATGCTCTTTCCACTCCTTTGTCCATTTTAGATCATGGGGAGGTGGTATATAGGTTAATTGTTCATTGCAAGGATCCACATAAGTACTAGAAGGATTGTTTTCAAGAGAGTCAAATGATAGTTTGATGGTAAAGTTCAAAGCAGATGGAGTCACAAATGAAGACAACTCAAGTATAGTAGACTGAACAACTGGAGTGTCACTTGAATTAACACCAAGAACTTTCGTTTGAATTGGTGTATCATCACTTGGTATAAATATCTTTGAATCATCAGTGTAACACCCCAAACTCCACATTTGCATATAACATATATTTCATATAAAAGAAATATAGATTACACCACATAGGTCCCATTAGTACAAGGATTCTATATGTACAAAATTTATATATAAAAAATTTCAAAAAGAATATCCCTGCACTATTACATGTATAGCAACTGTTAGGACTGAAATTCAGTGTAAAATAGTATTCGTCTTGAAAGTTAATTTTGTCTATAATTGTATAGAAGTCATCGTGTTTGACTTTTCTTTAGATAGTTTGACTTTGACTTTGTGTTTACTTTGACCCTATATAAAGGGTAAAGCATTTGTAATTTTTGAAATGAGCTCAATTGTAAATCAGATTACGTAAATAAAAGGTTTGACCAAGATTAGAGGATATTGACTTTCTCTCTCAACTCTCATGAATGTTCTTACAAGAAATATCAAGATCTGCCATTGATTAATTGAAGCTTTCTTGAATATTGATTAAAGTGGGATCTACAATTGGTATCATAACCGGAATTGCAAGAAATCTCGAAGAAGAAATCAGAGTTTTTGAAGATAATTTTCTGAATATTTTTTTTTCTTCCTATTGTTCATTGTGTTCTTAATTTTTTCTTTGAGTTTGATCCGATTTTTTTAAAATCTTGTGTTTGCGTATTAAAATAGTGATCAATATGTGTGGAATTTCATTGTGAATCTTCGTTATTCACAAACTTTTGCGAAATGATCATTTTCTTTCAAGTTTTATTTGTTTTAGAGTTTTTAAGAATTTTTTAGTGTTCTTGAATTTTTTTTAAACCAGTGTTTTTGATCCATTTTTTTATAAAAATTTTGTTAGTTTTGTGTTTTTGCATTGTTTTAATTGCTCATATCCCATCCAATTTACAGCCCAAGGCCCATCCGTTTTCCAGCCCACACTTCATCCGATTTAGGTTCATAATATGTTTTATCGCTTAGTCCATCATAAATCGTTTGCCTTATAATCGGACTTCAAGATCTTAGGCGGATTCATTCAATATGCTTGTTCGAGTTCTGTAAATTACTCAAATCTTAGTCTGTGTAGATTGTAAATTGGACATTGCTCAGCCGGTTTATTTTGTTCCTCGCACAAAGCTTGAGAGGTTGAGTGTAAATCGTTGACAACTTGATAGAACAAGGGTTTAAATAATAGAACACAGATTAAGAGATCAATAGATTAAATCGCTGATAGCTTATGTGGACTATGCTCTAAACCGGATACAGCTTGTGCGGACTGTGGTCTAAACCGGTTACAAATTAAGTGATTTAGTGTTTAAATCGCTGACTACTTAAGCGATTTAGTGAGTTATCCGCACACTGCTTGAGCGAACTAGGTAGTTCATCTCTCACAGCTTGATTGATTTAAGATACAGCTTGAGCAATTTAGGTCACAGCTTGATCAATTTAAGATACAACTTGAGGGGTTTAAGATACAGCTTGATCGGATTAAAGTGTAAATCGGAGACAGTTTGAGAGATTGTGTATAAATCGCTTGGCTTTACTTTGACTTGGTGAACAGATTCTCTAAATCGTTGGTTTATTCCTTGACCAGAATCTTTATATCGCACAAAGGGTCGACTGTTTTAAGGTATTCACAGGTTCAGACTTCAGCCGGAGTATCTTGTTTTTCCAAAGGAAGATAACGAATTGCGTTTTGTACCTGCATATCTTGTTTTTGACCTATCAATCGAACACAGGTATTCACAGGTTCATCATAGTCTGTTTTTGGGATTTGTTTTGCTGGCCTTGGACAACGATTGTGGTTAACATAGTCAAAGTCATATTGTCCGATTTATGTGATTAATAACTTAGATTGTTCGATTTCTTTGGCAATAAAGTCGGTAGAAGTCCACAGCAGACTGACTGCTATTGGGTTGATTTTCAACTCAGTCTTTTGAGCAGTATATGCACTAGTAACATCTATACATATGTGAAGAAATTTTCATGTAAAGGTTACTAGATTGACAGTCTTATTGCAGTGGTGGCTGGTTTAAATGCCCAGTTGAGAACCGTGAGAAGGATCCATACGTTCTGCTTTAGTTCCTGTTATTAATTGGATAAAAAACTCATGAAAACCCCAGCTTGAGTTTCATGGGGTTAAAATTGAGCTTGGATGCTTTCAAGTCACTGTTAGTGGTTTCTATCAGTTGGGCATTTTGGTAATTGTTGGTGATGATTCTTTCCACAACCTCCACCAGCCTGATTTGATAGAAAACAGTGAAGAATCTCCAAGGCATTTTGCAACCATTCTAGTGTTGTGTGTTTCTTGACCTGTTTTGAGACTCTTGTACTGTGTGTTTCTTGACTGGAATTGTCATCAAGTCTAACAGCAGAGACAGGTGTTAGATGATGATGCAGAATTAGTTGTTACAAGGGATTGAGGTCATTGGAATAAGAGGTGATACGGCAGAACTGAAAATTAGAATAAGAGGTGGATGACATTCTCAATAGTCTGCAGGCACTTCTTCTTCAGCTGAAACTAAGGGATCAGAAAAAGAAGTTAAAGAAGGTGATTGTAGTTCTGGATCATAGAAAGTGAAGAAAACAGGTGTTGGAAGAAAAGGGAATAACATTCTTTTAAGGGTGTACATCACAAGGAAATTGATTGAAGATTGGTAAGCCTGTTGTGGAGTGATCAAGCTGCATGAAGCTCTTTCTGCAGACAAATTTGGCCAAGGCTAAGGTAGCTTCTTTAGTGATTTCAGCTTCTCGTTCGTCAAAAAGTTGAACCATCAAGTGAATCATTTTTTACTCTATGGCACGAAAATCTGCTGAGAAAGCATACCATAAGCAGTAGTCAGTTAGCAGATTGTTATCTTCTTTGATTGTTCAGTGTCTAAAGTGTATATTGTATTGTATTGTATTTTGTCTATTATGTCATTGTAAAGGTTACTGTTGATTTGGTTTTGAACAGTTGATTTGGGCTTGACTCATCTTGAGCTTATTTTTTTTGGTTTAAATTGTTTTAGTTTTGGTTTTTGAGTTTTATTTTCTTCAGATTTTATTTTTGGATATTTTTTTTCTATTTTGTTCTGTGTTTAAACTGTTTGAGAATCTTTGAACTATTTTTCGTCGCATAAACTGTTTCTTATCAGTGTTAACTGTTTTTGACTGTTTTTAACAGTTTTGACTGTTTTTACTGATTTTTGACAGTTTTTTGTCGTTTTTCTTATTTCTCATCAGTTTTTGTATTTTTCTGTTTGTGTGTTTGAGCTTAATTGTTTTTGAGTTCTTTTTTCTGATCTCATAGCATTTGATCTTTAATCAATCTTTATTTTTTTAAAATGTCAGTTTCATTTGAGAGAGAGAATAAGGAATTGAAAGAGAAAGTTTCAGAGTTGGATAAGAGCATATAGGATTATAAAGAGAAAAATCTGAATGTGTTTTATGAAAATCATGCAAATGCTAAGTTTATTAAAGATTTGAAACGGGAGCATAAAGAAAATGTGATCGTATTGAAAACGATTTCATATACAAGATTGAAAAGTTGGAAAACACTCTTAGGTTTGTCAGAAAGGATTATGATGATGATCTGAAAATTTGGAGTAAAGTTAACAAAGATTTGTTTAATAAACTTCAAGAGGTAAGAAATGAATTACCGACTGAGAGAAACAATCCGAGGAATAATACAGAGACAGAGAACTTAACTAAAAATTTCATAAGTCTGAGAGTGATCTGGTTGAGTTAAGGAAGTTACTAAATTTAGAGAAAGAGAAGGTTCTAGAAGTTGAGAATATTTTGGATGTTGAGATGAAGAAATTTGAGAAAGAGAAGAAGAGGGTGATTGAACTAGAAAGAAAATTTGGAGTTGAACGTCTATCTTATGAGAATAAGATAAACTCTCTCGACCTGAACGCAAAAATATTGTTAAAGCAAATATCAGATTTTGAGCCGCTGATCATCGTGGAACATGCCAAGAATGATAAAGAGAAGAAAGATATCACAGAAGAGTGTCAGAGCCAAATACATAAATTATCTAACAGCATTGCTCTAAAGGAGAAGGTTTTAGCTGAAAAAAAGAAGCAATTTGCTCTTGAGAAGAGAAATACTATAAAGAAACATACAGCTATTGCTAAAGAGCTTGCTGAAAAAGAAAAAATGGCTTGACATCGCTTCTGAGAATGAAAAGAGCAGCTCAGATGAAGAGAGAAGAGAGTTTATAAATCAGAAGAAGAAGTTTGAAATGCTCAAGAAGGAGTTAGAAGGTAAACTCCTGGATACTACAAGGAAATTGTCTGATATGAAGACAGACCTTGAAACTGAGCTGAAGATAAGAACAAAACTTAAAAATAAGTTTGATTTAGTTACTATTGAAAGAGACCAGCTTTTACAGAAAGTCAAAGACATTTCTTGTGCTCAAAGCTCAATTGGTTCTCCTTCTCAATGTAAAACTAGCTTCTATGACTGTTCCAAATCGAACAGTTATTCAAGCAGCCCTAAATCAACTGTTTCTAAGAACTATTCTCGTTCTTCTAATCAGTATTATCAAGGGTATGTCATTATATCACCCAATTACTCTTCTAAGGTTAAAAACATTTGGGTTAGTAAATATGAATTTGTTTCATCTCGTACCCCTATTGTTACTAATCATCTTCCTTGTTTTGTAAGATCTACTACTGATTTGATTCATCTTAGAAGAGAAGAATCATGTGCTCCACATGTAAATCAACAGATTTTGTGAACAAGAAGACATACAACATATGGAGTACAAAAAACAGAGATCAGAAGGACTGGAAAGGTAAGAACAAGTATGATTATAATAGTTGGTATGGATCATATTTCGTATCTGATCATCTTGTTCAAAGTGCTAAAAAGAAGACATTTAAAAGAAATAGATGGTTTGGAAGTTACAACATACCCCAACTCGATACTAACAAAATAGGACCCAAATTCATTTGGATACCTGTTGATCCTCTCTCTTGGTGATTTGATGATAATCCCTTTTTCCTTTCACGTTGTATTTGTGTTTCTGTATTTTCAGTTCCAGCGATTATCACTGTAAATTCATCAGAGACAACAATACTTCAAGAAGACAACACACACACCAAAGAACCTTCAGCGAACGTCGAAGACTGAAACTGCAGATTAGAGACTGGCGAGTACGTGATCTGAAGCGGTATTCAGTGATTACAAACTTGTCTACATATGTGTGAAGACTGCTCTAGCTTCAGCGCATGATGATGAGACCTCCAGGTCATCCCAGCATTCAGCGATCAAAAGAAGCTTGCTTAGCACGATAGTTGTTGTCATGTCCTTATACACACAAAGGACAAACCCATACCCTTGCAAAAGTTAGTACGGTACGGAGCTGATTAGTCAACTCTTTGTCCACGAACTTTAGGCAAGGATGTCTGCTCAAGAATAGTGATTTTGTACTATTCACTATAGCCAAGGACAAGCCTTCCTCTTAAGGCTTGACACACACTCTAAACCTACCATATTGTATTAAAGATTTATTTAATGCACTGGGTATAAATAGAAGTCTTTCTTCTCTTTGCAGAGTGCGCGCATCACTCTTCAACCTAATTCTTACTTCAAGCATCCTCTAGCTTAAGTAAAGGATCTATCATATAGCATTCTCTTTTCTGTGTTTGCTATAGCTTCGTGTGTAACCAAAGATTGTATAGATAGGTTTTTCTTTACCTTATGTTTTCGCAAACAGTCTTGTAAAATCTGTATTGATCTTCTCTATCAATATATATTTTAAATTTGAAAACATTGTGTTTGTATTCATCCCCCCTTCTACAAACTGTTTCTTATCTTGTAGACCCTTTCGGGACCAACAAGTGGTATCAGAGTAGTGTTTTCTTTCTTTCCTTGTGTTTTGTTATTTCTCTGTATTGATTTATCTCTCCTTAGATAAGTTACTGCTTTCAAATGGCTTTACATATTACAAACACACACACAAAAGATAATGGCTCTCTTGCCAAACCTCCCCGGTTTGTCCGTGACAACTTTTGTCTCTGGAAGAACTGGATGTCCCTTTTTCTGGAAGGTGTGGATCCTGAAATTCCACATTATATAGAAAATGGACCATAGATTCCATTTGCTATTGTTCCGGTTGTTCCAGCAACAGCTA
>NC_037530.1:14993864-14994305 GCF_001531365.2 Cynara cardunculus var. scolymus
TGCTCGGTCTATAATAGCTATGTCTCTTCCTGATGAGATCTATCACTCAGTGATGAAACTCAAATCTTCTAAATTCGTATGGGATACTCTATGTGTTCAATATGAAGGAACCTCTCAGGTTCAGGAGACTAGAAAGATCAATCTAGTAAGACAGTATGAAAGCTTTCTCTGTGGAAAGTCCGAGACGCTGTCTGAAACTTTGACTGAGTTTCTAGAATGCCTTCCTGAGTCTTGGGACATCTTTTCCACGTGTCTCAAGATGTCAAATGACATGTCCTCTCTTTCTCTTTCGTCTTTATACGGGATTCTGCTTAACCATGAGTAATCTCGTCAACTGAAAAGAAATCTTGTAAAAGAATCCAGGGAAATGAAAAGCTCTCCTTTAGCTTTGATCTCTGAATCCCCTTCAGTTGAAATTTCTACTCCTTTTGTTTCTTCTCT
>NC_037530.1:14994405-14995544 GCF_001531365.2 Cynara cardunculus var. scolymus
GCGAGTTCTTCAGTGATCACTGAACAAGCTTAGTGTATTGATCGCTGGAACTGAAAGTACAGAAACATAAAATACATCGAAAGGAAAAAGAGATTATCATCAAATCACTGAGAGAGAGGATCAACACTATATATATATTTTCTTAGTGTAATTTTGGTAAGAGATTCATTAAAAAATTCATACGTATTCATTTGAGAGATTTACAAACTTTGACTGTTTGACATTTTCTCTCAACTCTCATCTCAAAGTTCTTGAATGCTAAATCCAGATCTGCCATGGATTCTTGAAATAGATTGAAGATTGATCATTAAAGTGGACTTTCAAAAGATAAACGACACATATCATGTTAACATAAATTGATCAATGATCCGACAATACGACTCTTATGGATGGATTGTGACTTAGGGTTTGAAAGATTTTAGGGGATATTTGAATTTTGATTTGCATTTCATTCTCTTTTTCCTACCATACGGCTCTTATAGATGGATTGGGACTTAGGGTTGAGAGATTTTAGGGGACTTATCCAGAGGTTAGGTTTTAATAATTGTACATAGGCATTAATTGTTTGTAAATATGAATTTTAAGTAATTAAGCATTAAATTGTAGTACTAAAAGTATAAAAAGTTGTGATTAAGAACTTTGAACCAAATGCTTTATAATATATATATATATATATATTTAAATAATATCATATAAAAAGATTAATAAGACGATTTATTTTTAAAATGTTCTAAAAAACTTGTCGTGTCATCTAAAACGTCTTATGAATTTATTGTAACATAAAAACTTGTTAGGATGTCCAAAAACATTATATTAGAACATTCATACATAAAATGTCCTATAAAGTCAAGTTTGTTGTAAGGCACCATGGCTAGATATGGACATTGAATGATCCTAATTTTTTTGGTCTGGTCTGGTCTGGTCTAGTCAAGGCAGTCTAAAACCTCCATCAGAGTTTGACGAAATAAGACCGATTTAGGACCAGTGGTTTAGACTGGTCTTGGTTTGACTTGATCTTTTAGTCCGGTTTTATCTGCTCTGGTCTAATCCTTGTTGAATTTGTTCTGTTTGATTTTTATTTTTGCGAAAACTAATTTGATACATTATTAATTACTATTATATATAATACTAATTAATTT
>NC_037530.1:14998295-15003049 GCF_001531365.2 Cynara cardunculus var. scolymus
TTCGTTATTGTACATAAATTAAATTATTAAAAAATTGAATTAAAAAATTACACAAAAAAATTAGGAATTTCGAATAGTTAATTTGATACTAATATCGATATATTTTTGTCAAAATTTTATGATATCTTCAAACATATATTTTATTCAAATATAAAAACATTATCGTTTTCTCAAAATCACATAAAACCATATTATAACATCGACTGAGATAAATAATAAAATGAAATATTAAAATCACGATATATCTCGCTGCATTGCGCGAGTACGCTTCTAGTATATATATATATATATATATATATATCGGGGACCATTCAAGAAAGAACTGACTTGTTTATGATAACTGTGAGATTCAATCATAACCACACAAATTAATAATCAATGATTGAAAATAAAAGAAAAATTAACTACTGAAATTCCAAAAATTACTCTTCAATATTTAATGTGAGTATGTAAATAAGAGCAAAAAGGTCAATTTTTTTTTCTTTAATGAGACTATTTTGAGCGCCCTAGAAATCCGTTAATCTTCTAAAATTACATTTTATCAAATCAAAACAAAAAACACAAAAGATCCTGTTGGTTGTGCGAGAAAGAGGTGGAAAACAATTTGTAGGCTTTGGTTGAACATGTTGTGTTACATTATGGTAAAAAATAAGATTGTGGTTTCATGTGCTACCCAAAAGATGGTGGTTTCATGTGATAATTTTGACATCCTTCAACACACTGTCAATAGGGATTTATATGATATTAGCTTAGATTTATTTTCTTTTTCTTTCATGCATTTGTGTTAGTTACTCAGTTTTAAATGGACATATTGCCTCTAAGATGATACATTGTCTTTATTAAAATTAATAGGAAGAAAAAACATGGATGCAACATTAGAGGTGAGGGATGCCTTGATGAGATGTTCTAAATTTGGGATAGAAGAATAATAATAGTTGATAAGTTTGTAACAACTCTATGATGCAATCTAGCATTTACCAAGAAAATATAGAATAAAAGAAAAACATTGGTCCAAAATGAAGTGGTTGTTCGAAAATAGGACTTCTTGCTAGATTCCATAACATGAAGATATTTTATAGTCACCGTATCTATATATAAGATTTCAACAAAGATGTGAAGTTGCTGCATAAACACAAGAAAATAATCCAGTCAATGAGCATTCAACTACACTTTGTGTAATATCTCAATCACATAGTAGCAAACCATACAAGACAACCTCCAACCATTAAACCCATGGTGAGAATTCTTTGGTAGCCTACAACCAAGAACTCATAAGTCATAAGCGGCTACAAATTCCAATAGTTTCTGATGCGGGACAAGGTGTTACAATACCAATAGTGTATTAGGTAACACAAGATGTTGTGTTACAAAAAGATTATAATTTCATGTGCTACCCAAAAGATTGTGGTTTCATGTGTTAATTTAGGAATGTAAAATCAAAATTAATTGAAAGTTTGAAACGTATGGAATTAATAAATAAATATTTAATCTAAATTCAGTAATTTACTAACATGTCCTTTTACATTAATTTAAAAAGAATAATTAATATATTAAAATGATTGGATCTCACGGTTACAACAAACAAAACAGTTCTCATTTGATTAAGCTCATACATATATACATATATATATATATATATATTAACTAGTGTTCGGTCCGCGTGTTCCACGGATATTAAAAAATGTATATTTTGGTTTATTTGTTTATTTTTTTTAAATCTAATTTTAAATAAAACTATATTACAAGTTTATATGTAATATTTATATTGATGAAATTGTGAGTTCGAAATAATTACTATTATCAAATTTGATTTACAAAGTTTGGTTTCAAACTTATTTAATTAATATATAGTGCTATGAAATATGTTGTGTGATCAAAATTATTAGTAACAATCATAGTTTAATTATTTGCTACTTAGGTTACTATTAAATGATATATTTTAAAATAAACTGATACAAAATATGACATAAAGTTGACAAATAAATCAACCACATGCATGGTAAAAGTTATAATTTCGAAATACTACAAGGTTATTTATTACCAATGCATTGATTTATGACCACAACAAACATATACATCTTATATTAACATCTCCTCTTTTTGAATGCATGTATAACAACTATAAACAAAACAACATTGTGGTTTGTGTGACATGAGATGACAATATTTTTTTATTTGTTTATTTCATACATAAAAATAACAATTATTGCATAATAAAATTCAATAACCATAACATTGATAGTGTGAATTAGTATTGTAAATGAGTTCAGATGATGGAAAAATCAAAAAGTAGCAAATGTCATTTGCATAACTATATGGATTCGACGGTTGAACTATGCAACTTGCATTATAATTTGACTTCAAGGTTCTTAAAACAAACACTATTAATTAATATTAATGAACAATGATACTATCTAAAAACCACAACATTTTGCTTATATATACATATATATATACATATATATATATATATAGAGAGATACATTGATGATGTTACATTACTACTAAGGTTAATACAATATGAAAAAAATAGTTAATACAATGTGGAAAATGTCCTAAAAGGTTGTTACAACGCCGAAAAGTGTCCTAAACTTATTGTAACACTTTTAAATATGGCATTTTATTGTTTGGTCTCATAAACTAAAGTCATATAAAACACTCTATTAAGACACTTGACTATTTTAGTATGCCTAATTTGAATTTCAACTTTTTATAACATGACTTGCTATTTTTGACATATACTAAATATTGCTAAATCATTAAATTATGGTGTGTGTGAATCTAGCAGGCCGATTATGCTATTCTTGGCTTAGTGGAGTTGGGAGGGAGTCTGTATATGGGGATTCCAATTGTTTGGACGGCAACCATATGGTTACCAACTATTATTGGCTTTTGTGCGAAAATACTAGAATTCACAGGCAACAATATCAGAGACCCAGTGCTAGAGCTAACATATTATAAGTTTATAACCCTCTTTCATGTGAACAAGTGTGGCTCACATATTATACACAAATCATAAAGCATTATGTTTATTCTTGAACTTTAGGAACCTTATAAACTACTTCAACCAGTACACAAGACTTTAAAAGAATGGCGATTTTCTGTCATAGATGATCCTCTCATCTACATCTTTGATTTGCCATCTGCCCCTCCTCCTGACTTCAATTTACCATCTGCCCTTTTTTTCTTATTCTCGATTTTTCATCTCCTCTTGACTTCTGGAAGCATTATCTGCCATTTTTTCTTATGTTAAAATTTATATCAAATTGTTTACAAGTAAGAATTTGTGTTTGTTGTTTGTTATTGTAGCATCAGTGAATAACATAACTTCAATAATGCAAACAAAAAACTTCAAAACAAACGACAATCACGGCTCAAAGGCATGACGGCCGGAAACAAAATGTGAGGCTCATTTATGTTCTTTAAAACCTTGGACCACTGGCTTCCTTTTCCTTCTCTTTTTTCCCATGAAATTTGTTTCCATTTGAGCAATAAAACTTACAAGGAAGAGTTATTGATGTTCAAGTCTTGGAAATATGATATGCTAACTATTTGCACATACAAATTTTCGTTAAAGGCCCCACAAAGACCGGCTCTAATAGGCTACATCAAAATGTAGCAACTTATAAATTGCTACATAAATAGGTCTGGATATTTCCTTCAATGTGAATGCATCTCCAATCATACTTGTAGGAAACTGAAGGAAAACACAAATAAACTTGTAAAAATTTGTTATCGTAGTCCTGATTATTTTGCTTTTATGCAACCAGTGAAATGGATACAAACTCAGACAAAATTCTGGAACAGACAAACAATGCATCGTTCTTGTAGGAGCTAGGTGAGCTTTACTTGCTCTTTGTATCTTTGATATTTTTCATTTAAAAATTAAGAATGTAGTCGATTTTGCGTTGGTGTTTAAACTATACATCGACTCATAATATCAAGAGACCCTACTTTTTAACATTTATATATGGTTCCTTCACCACCATTTTAGACTAATAAACCCCAGATCATTTAACAAACTATATCGTCTAAAAGAGAAATAATTTAGTGGTACCTAAATTAATTTTTTTAATTTGGTTTTACCATTGACTGTAATCAATTAATTTGGTACTAAAATAACTAGAAACTAAATTTGATTCATAACCAAGATTTTATCATAATACAAAATTAATAACATGATATAACAATAGCGTTGACAATCGTTGAAATACATCAACATCGACAATTTTCTCATCTTTAGCGACGACTTTTGTCATTACAATAGGACTGATTTACCGTAGTGCATTTCTGTCATATAATACATGCATATGGTGTTTGAAATAGAGTTATGTATGCTATGTGTTTTACACGTTTTAATTCGATTAACAAGGTCCATGGGAATTGAGGATAAAATAAATAGGTGTGGTGTATGAAAGTATTTTTGGGCATGCATATGTACTTACCAACTGAGACAACAATGGTATCTATACTATATTATAAAACATTTGGCTAAAACTCTTAAAAACTCTTAAAACTCTTAAACTCGTTTATCCCTAAACGATTTCATCCCTATCCGATTTCATCATATATTTGAATTCGTGTAACTAACTGCAGATAAACACAATCAAATACAGAATAAACATCTCATTTTAAATATAAAAAATCTAAATTATAATTAGTATAATCATTAAATTCTAACAGAATACTTAATTATTATCTTTATAAAATTTATAATATTAAACCAAAAATAAATTATTTTATTATTAAACTTA
>NC_037530.1:15005649-15012519 GCF_001531365.2 Cynara cardunculus var. scolymus
ATTATATTATTAAACCAAATATAAATTACTTCGTTATTGTACCTAAATTAAATTATAAAAAAATTGAATTAAAAAAATTACATAAAAATGAGAAATTTTAAATAGTTAATTTGATACTAATATCGATATATTTTTGTCAAATTTTCATGATATCTTCAAACTTATATTTCATTCAAAAATAAAGCATCATCGCTTTCTCAAAATCACATAATACCATATTATAACATCAATTGAGATAAAAAATAAAATAAAATATTAAAATCAAGATATATCTCGCAATATTGCGCGAGTACACTTCTAATATATATATATATATATATATATATATATATATATATATAGGTAAGTAAGATCATCCAACGAAGATCAGATCGACAAGGGTTAGATAGCTCCACTTAAGCCAAACAAAGGTAAATATTTTAATTATAAAATGTTTTTAATATTTTATAGCTTTATTCTTGGTTGTATGAGTATTGGGGTATTGGGTTTAGTTGCGTATAAGTGAGTGTTTTGATTAATGGGTTTCGTCAAAAATATGGTGGATTTTGGAATAATGTCTCTTTTATTTGTAATACATTTCATTTCCGAAATTATAATTTAAATCAACATTCTTTCAGTTTTACCGTTTTATAATTATGATGAAAACTATTTGAAACTCATTAGGCTTTAAACCTTACTCTTTTTATTTATACGTGGGTCCTTGTTAGGGTTTGGTACCAGTGACACTATGAAAGAGTTGAGTGTTATTCAGATGTACGAAAAAGATCTAGCTAGCTAATCAATGACGTCTTCAATATTTGAAGATAACGATTGTTATTGGGTTTTAGTAACACCTGACTTGACCTAGTCTTGACCTAGCTTGGGTGCTAATAGAGGTTTAGTGTCTTTACCATTTCAAGCCAATACTCTTGGGGCCTGACTACACACGAGTTCATCCCTAAAATTCTCCCGACGACTTAGGGGCCGTTTACTAAACACTTACCCGCTAAGCGTTTACTGGTAAAATTTAACACTACCTCTTACTTATCGGGTAAGAGTTTTGTCCACCAAAACAGCAATGTATGCAATAATTTACCCAGTAAGCGCTTACCATGGTAAGAGTCATCGCCTTCACTTACTTGTAAGACCCTCGGTCCTTGTCTCCCTCTTACAAGGGTAAGATTCTTGGTCCTTACCATATTCATCCGGTAAGATAATGTGACTTGGTAAACGCTTATCTGGGTAAGAGTTTGGTAAACAGTCTCTTAATTAGTGTCAACTCTACTAGGCCAAAGCCTCAAAACAAGGGTCCTAATGCTCGACTCCTCGCAAGTTCATCACCGTAATGCCCAAGGTTCCAAAATCCAGTCTACAAGAGATCATCTCTGGAATACCCACGGTTCCCGAGTCCACTTCTACATGGGTTCCTCTCTGCAACACCAAGACTACCACAAATGCCTACTTAGGCATTGGCCTGAAAATGAGAACAATCAAAACTTCTCAGTTATCGAAATGATTGACTCACTTGTCTATGGATCATTTATATTACATCCTATAATTATATGACTCGACATTGAATGATAAACACACTTAAAACATGCAATTCTCATTAATTATGCAAAATATGCAATTCACATTCAAATGGTACCTTTGAACAATTTAGGTTGGGCCACATACCAAAAACTCATTTGATCCAATATTACTAGACAAACTCTACAATTTTCTTGGATACTCAAAACCAACATAAAGTCCATAAAACCCCTTTACTCAAATGAATGAATGATAATTATACCATTTAATGTTCCCAAGAGAAGTAAAACCGTTTTAAACTCGTATTATCACCATAATTTCAAATCATCAAATCCATATACATATTTTGAAACATCTTATGGACCTTTATAAAACCTTTCCCAATGGTTTTAAAGTCTAAATACTCCAAAAGTATAAACTTGACTTTTACCTAAACACATAAATATAAGAGATCAACAAATGTTGCTCTCAAGTGGTTTATATCTTTAAAAAGCACTGAAACTCGATTCTGAACATTTTAGGGTTTTACAAAGGCAAAATTGCCCAAATACCCCAATATCCAAATACCAACACCATATGGTAAGACTAAAAGTAGATGAACTACAATTCCACTTCAAAGTGCTTCCTAAGATTTCTAACACCAAATATTTCCAATATACAAATAATCACCAAAACTTAAGTCCACAAACTGTATTCAGTACCCAAAATAAAGACATATGTATATTGTTTCACAAAGCAACTAGAACTTATTTTATTATATTTATGCTAAATCTAGGTTTCAAACCAAATTTTGAGCTTCCTTTGATCAAGATTGAGATCTTCAAAACATCACAAAAAATGAAAATGACTTGAAGATGCAAAATGGCCAATCTCTAGGTCAAGAAATGGTGATTTAGAAACTTACCTTCAACCACTAGAAGATCCAAAATCACAAACAATGTCCTCAAAACACCCAAAATTCAGACATTAAGCTTTACAAATCTTCAAAAATAAGAGGAAATGAGGAAGAAGGAAGAATAGTCGAAGTATATGAGCAAAACCCTTGAAAATTAGACCTTTATGTGCTGCTCGCTGCTTCTCGTGACCTTGCCCACGACCTCAGTGGCGTGGCAAGTCGCACATGTCATTCAGAACAACACACTCACACAGATGCTTGCGCGACCCTCGCCGTAACCCTTGTGACATCCCAAGTGCATTGGTCTCTATTTCAAGTGTTTCCCATTTTTACGATCTGATTCACATTCCCAAACATTCCAATATGATAATTATATAAAACCTTAATGATTTAGCATCTTAAATGCCAATTGATAGTGCAAGAATCATAAACGAAGGCTTCGAAATCGTGGGTTACGCTTTCTGACACAACAAGCACCAATGACGAGGACGACACCTTCATTATAGTTTTAAAACCTCATAAAAATGATATCTAAGTTTTCCACAAATCAAACACCAAATGAGTAACCTAGAAATCATCCAATCTCATCATTTAGGAAAAATCCATATAAGAAGTATTTAGAACATAGATAGAGATGTTTTTGACATGCATAAAAAGTTTTGAGATGTAGTATGAACTTGGTTGGTTTCTAGAATAAACCTAGAAAACCAAGCAAATCACGAAATCTTCGGGGAGACTTGAATTTCAATGCACCCTTAAATATCTAGTCTTGAGACTCTTATAATCTTTTGAAAATCTTTGAAAAACCAGCCTTTATGTCTCACCAACCGAATTTAATGAAGACTAAAGAAGTTAGGAGAGAGAGAATGAGAAAACCCTAGACAAACAACCCTATATGCACCCCCTGTGCGGCTTCGCCTAAGCCCGGTCTTTGGTCACGTGGTTGGTCCCCCTTGCTTAATCCCCCAACTCCAGTGGTCCATGGTACTAAGACTATGGGCCGTGCGAAACAAGTCACTGTCCGAGTCGACAGAGGTTTAATCACTTTTATATGAATGAAGTTGTTAAAGTTTTGATCATGATGATAAAAATAGGTAAATGAAATACTTTTGCCTACGGAATTTTCTTTGAATTTTTTTTCGCTAAAGGGCAAAGATTGTTGTTTTGATGCCCAACAACTTGTATATTTATCTCATAGTATGATTGTTATTAACCAATAGAAAGAAAAAGGGCAAAAAAAGAGAAGAAAATGAAAAAGAAAAAGAAAAAGAAAAGATACATAGGGAGCTTTATACCTGATAGGGAAAGGTGAGGGTGGTCAAGTGAAAAAAGAATTCATCACAATTCAATGATATACCAAAGGGCAAAATAGTCCAAACAAAAAAAATCTGGACCTCCTGGAATCAAATATACCAAAAAAGAAAAGTAAGGTTTTCCAAGTTAACACCGACACGTGTCAGTGATCTACTGGTAAAGGACAACCACGATGGATAGAGCAACATGGTACACCAACCAGAAATGTAAATGTATCACAATAAAAGCAAAAAATGCTTAAAAGTGGGTGGACCACGTGTATAAAACCACCAACGGTTTACAAATTTTACAAGCGGTTTTAGAGAGCGAGAGAGAAAGGGAAGGGTTTTGGTACCACATTCCTTATATAGAAGACGACTAATTGCTATCTCAACCGAGAAACCAGAAAAATATAGATACAAAAAGTCGAAAGAGATATACAGATATAGAGAGAGAAAAGTACAGATTGAAGCGAGACGACGATCGATTGTTTCGGATTTTGTCTCCATCAGGAATCTCCAAGCACAAAGTAACTTCTCTTTTTCGATCTTCTCTCTCTTATCTTTTTTTCTTTTCACACACAAACACACAGTAGTTTCTTCGTTTAATTTGATCAGCAATCAGCATCGTTAAGTTTATG
This sequence comes from Cynara cardunculus var. scolymus, assembly GCF_001531365.2. Lineage (NCBI taxonomy): Eukaryota > Viridiplantae > Streptophyta > Magnoliopsida > Asterales > Asteraceae > Cynara > Cynara cardunculus. Next base: position 15,009,987 of record NC_037530.1, read on the forward strand.
CAGTTTCTGACTCGGATTTTTTGTTTAATATGTAGAATTTGATCTGTCTCTTGACTACTCTTTCTCTCTCTATACACATAAACATTTGTATTATATACGTTCGTGTATGCGGTTGTTCAAATGAATTTGGTTTTAGATTATTCATTGATCCTTGACTGTAAACTGTTTGTAATGATTTTTGTTGACTGAGTTGATTGATCGATACTGTGAATTGACTGTTGATTAATTAGGGATCGATATGGGGAGGGGGAAGATCGTAATAAGGAGGATTGACAATTCGACGAGCAGGCAAGTGACGTTCTCAAAGAGGAGGAATGGATTGCTGAAGAAGGCAAAAGAGCTGGCGATATTATGTGATGCTGACGTTGGTGTTGTGATCTTCTCTAGCACCGGCAAACTTCATGAATTCTCGAGCACTAGGTCAGTTTGACTAGATCTATCACCTCTACTTTAATCTATATCCTACAAATGATATGATGGTGATTATAGTTTAATTTTCCCTGCAAATTAACGATTTTATTATTAAAATACAAAATAATACATGAAAATCAATAACATTTCTCGATCCTCAGGTAATATTTGTTTTGATATGTTTTAACTTTTTATATTTTTAGAAATATATACCGAAATTTATCATAAATTGTAATTTTACTTCGTTTAGCTGCTTGATTTTTCATATTAAATATTTTTGTGATTCTGCTTAAGAAGTTATGTTGCTACCTTTCTTCCCAATAAATTATCCTCCTATCTCAAAAGTAAAATGCGGATTTGATTTTAAGAGTCAAATTTTTGATTTTGCAGAAAGAATAGGGTTAGGAACAACATCAATTATATTTATATAAAAAGTATAACAAAATTTTGATCTCAAATCTGTAAAACGTCGACGTGTGGATTCATTGACTTTTTTTAAAATTAAACAAAACTATATATATATGATGCAAGGAATTTATATTTTAATATGGTTTTGGTTTGTGTATTTATAATTGTATGTTCTTGTGGTTAATTGTTGAGTGGTGTTCATATGATTTTACTAGAGGCAGATTCAATATATTAAGATTACGAGGCTAATTGTATGTTATAGTACGTATCTGAAGCTTAAATTTATTAAGTCCCTTTCTACAATGGGGAATTAATGGGGAATTACTATTAATTAATTAAGATCCTGGTACTAGGTTATTGGTGGAGGTTTCACAATCCAAAGTTACCTATAGCTCATGCAAAGGCTTCCAACAAGACATGCATCTGATTCTCGATCATAAGATGGGTAGGAGTGGAACTAGTAGATGCTAATTATAACACCCCCTCCATCAAGTATTGTGGTATATATATATATATATATATATACACACACACACTTCTATTTAAGTATTAGACTTGATTAGTTAATCTGGAAATCTTTGTCTAATAGATGTTTCATGGGACGTTATATTATTTGATTAGAATCCAAATCTAGTGGATGTTGCTTCATGGTTATATCATTTTGATTGATTACTTGATAAAATTCTTTGCCGTTTAAAAAGGAAAAAAAAAAAAAAAATCGGTGGTGCCACCACTCCTCTTTTGTAGGGATAGCTACTAGTTCCGAACATATACTTCAAACTACACAAGAAGTTTCAAATATAAATGCAGGCATCTTCATTATCAAAAAACACTTTTCACTCATGGCTCAAGGAAGTTGGGTATGAACTTTCATTGACCCTTCGTGCATAGTAAGGGAGTAGGGATCCTGTGGTTATCAATCTTCATTTTCCAATTAAGGTTGGAATTTGGAAATTATTTACGATCATGATGGGATCCCTCTTATTCTTCTTTTTTTGGCAGCCATGGTTGCTCGGTCCACTTTTTGTACCTCAACTAACCTCATGAATGTAATAACCACAAAAATCACAGTTGACTTGAGGAGATTCAAACTCAAGACCTATGTGAAGTCTTGGGAAATTATTTCTGTTGTTCTTTACCATGGAGGATCAAGTTGGCAACTTAAAGGGCTAATTAAAGAGTTAGGGTATAAGTAGACTATATTCATATCAGGTGTGCTTTTGAAATTAGAATATGTCGTGGCATGCAAGAGATTAGTACGTAGTTTTTTGTTTTGTTCATCTATATATGTGAGAAAAATTGCAAGGAAATTATGCTGAGACATATTTCTTTCTTCAATTTTCTTTAAGACCCCTTCCCCTTAACAGATCGGAGATGGATAATAAAACCATAAAAATAGATTAATGGGTTTTTGGGGTGAAAACATATTCAATGGCTAAATTAATGTGGTCCTATACGGTACAAGTAATTTGAGGGTTGTCTTATTTATTTACTAGAGTATTCGCGTAATACAACGAAATATATCTTGATTTTAATATTTAATTTTATTCTTTGTTTCAGTCAATGTTATAGTATGATCCCATGTGATTTTGAAAAAAACGATGATGCTTTTATTTTTGAATAAAATATAAATTTGAAAATATCATAAAAAATTGATAAAAATATATCGATATTAGTATCAAATTAACTATTTAAAATTCCTATTTTTTGTGTA
>NC_037530.1:15014184-15024414 GCF_001531365.2 Cynara cardunculus var. scolymus
ATATATATATATATATATTAATCAATGTTCTTTTCAATAACAAGAATCTACTAAAATTTATGAGACTTCTATTTTGTGAGAAACAATTCACACAAACTATTGACAATCTGAAAATATCAATTGCTGTAATATGAAGACTAGCGAAAAAGACGAATTAAGAAACCCAAAAATCCTATTTCAGCATTGAATTTTTTTGGTTAATTCATCACCCCTTTTCCAGAAAAAAAAAAAAAATATATATATATATATATATGAACCATTGTATCATATACGAATTTTTTTTAACAAATATATGAACTTGGACTGCATAGCATTTATGAACACAATATGAACATAATAATAATAACTGCTATACGAAAGAAAATAAATAAAAAAACATGTAAGAACATAATATGAACAGCTTTTGAACAATAGTTTATTAATTATAAACGCATTCAGGAGCGATTCTTTGTCAATTGGAGTTTTATACATTCATTGCATCCACACCGTTTAAGGTTCACCCCTTGTTCATATATGTTTCTGGTCTTATGTGGTTGTTCACCCCCTTGTTCATATATGTTTCTGGTCTTATGTGGTTGTTCAACCCTTGTTCATATCGTGTTCACTCTTTATTCATATCGTATAAAATATATGAACACATAACCCCGACGCTATGAACATCAGGTGCAAACACTTACACTAATATAAAGATTTGGTATCAAGCTTAAAAAATAACATTTGTGTTCATATGATATAAGTAACATGAACACAATGGTTCATGATTCATAAAARTCGATAATATGACAATATGAAAATGAGTCGTGCATGTACTTCCATTTGAACATGTGAATTAGGTAGGTATTAATAGTTAAAAAAAGTTACCAATGCAATATGAACAACAAAAAACACAACACATCATAATAAACATAATTTCGATTAAAACGAGTCTAATAAAATATTAATTCATTACCAAGACATTCACTTTGATTAATTTATTCACTTCCCGAACTCGAAATATGATTGTCACCATAAACCATTTTAATCATCTCAATGTTTTCGATTTTTTTTCTAATTCGTTTATCCATAATAGCTTGAACGATACCGAAGATTTTACTACCGTGTTTCCTTCACGAATCAAAAACTCATTAAACAATAAAAATGGAAGATCAAGATTAAAAAATAAATAAAAATATCAATATTATAAATGTATATTTTTAGGGATTTTATGATTTTGTAACTCCCCTTTAATGGTATGGGAGTTACATAGGAAATAAAATTACTCAATTACCATTGGTATTAAATTGTGAACATGATAGAAACCTAATAGAAGAATGAATTGTGATTGGTTGACATGGTTTACAAAGTTAATACAAAAACTTTGGTTAACATTTGATCTTATTCCTATATATAATGAATGATGAAATCGTTTTAAATGTGGTCTTTGCTTCCAGTTTATATTTATTTTAGTTGTTTGTGATGCAGTGTATTGGGTATGTCATTCTGTTTTATTTATTTTACTACCTTTTTCCTGTTAGCATCATAGCAATTAACGTACCATTTTTTAAGTTATAATGGTAGCATTTTGTAAATTTTACTTGCTTTAGTGTCATTAAAAATGTGGTGTTGACTCATGATTTTTTAATCTATTTTAGTTACCATCAATTTATGATATATCCTACTAGCTCTTGTTTAGTCATTCAGCCTTAGATCAAGGCATGCTTATCATGCATTCACAATTTCACATTGTGGTAATAAAATCAGAAGGAATTAATGTCAATGCAAGATAAGAACCCTAATTAGGTTTTGATTGCACTGGGCATTCCTAGGTACTGCTGGACCCTCTATCAAGCTAGGAAGGGTTGTCTAATCATTGACCGTGTCTAATTTGGGTCTGTAGCTGGCTTAATTTAGAGAAATTAGCTTAATGATTATTTCCCTCGTCTAAATTGGTTTTTTTAACAATTTCTCTCCCGGTTTGACCCAAACGTCACTACATCTATCCAGGTAACAATATTGCGGATCTAGCTAAAAGACAAAAAAAAGGTCAAAGTCAACCAGTTTATCGTCACAATTGCGGACTTGGCCGTCGTATTGTAAACCTGCCCGTCACAATTGCAGACCTGACCGTCACAATTGCATATCTGGCAGTTGCAATTGTATATCTGTGTTGAATTTGAATTTTTTTTTCTTGGCCTTAAGCTATTGCGGACCTGGATATTGCTGAAACAGTGACATTTTGGTCAATCCGGGAAAGAAATGGTTAAAAAACCAATTTGAATGAGGAAAATGGTCATTTAACTCGGTAACTCCTTAATTTAAAGATTAAAAATGCATCAGGTTTCTATTATTGATTTAAGCATCTATTATGTTCATGTTCTCTATTTGAACCTGAATATATTATTAGTACTACTGCTACACTTAAGTATCATCAGTACAAAAGACCATTGTTTTTTGTGTTCGGTTTGTGTTTTAAGCTTCGATTATTGTAAGCAATACTGTGATTTTCTATGATAGCTTTACATTCCCAAATAAAATGTTGCTTCAGCTAGTAAAAATCGTAGCAAATTTGTAAAATATACCATTATTTGAGAAATTAGCTTAAATGATCATTCCTCTCATTCAAATTGGCCTCCTAATTTTTTCATTCCCAGATTGACCCAAATATCACTTCATCCGCAATACCATTGTGGACATAGCTAAAAGACAAAAAAATATCAAATTCAACGGGTTTACCGCCATAGTTACGGACGTGGCTGTCATAATTGCATATCTTGTCATCACAATTACATATCTATGTTAAATTTTTGGTGTTTAGCTAGGTCCACAATATTGTAGAAGTGGTGACATTTGGATCAACCTGGAAGAGAAATAGTTAGGAGGCCAATATGAATGAGGTAAATGATCATTTAACTCAATGACTCTATTATAAATCATAGCTAGAGAAGAAGATTGAGGAGAGAGATTTAACTCAATGACTCTATTATAAATCATAGCTAGAGAAGAAGATTGAGGAGAGAGAGGGAGATCCTTATTAATTGAATGAATCAGCAAGAAACAAAGATGCCCTATTTATATACCGACTAATACTTAATTAGCCACCAACTAATTACCCTAACAAAATATATATATTAATGTAAGATGACAATTATACCCTTATGATCTAAAAAACGCCCCCTCAAGATGGCCATGCATAATAAATTTTGTGTAATGCCATCTTGGACTGTAATGGCTTTAGTTTTAAAGATGTAAAGCCTTGGTAAACATATCTTCGAGTTGAAAATCTCCATCAATTTGACTATCTTATCTAGACTTTTTCCCAAACATAATAACAGGCAATCTCTATATTCCTTGTTCGTTCATGAAATGTAGGATTTGATGCAAGTTCAAGAGCACTTTTGTTGTCAAAAAACAACAAAGTAGGAGCTGTGGGAATAATATCAAGATCATGTAGTAACCAACCCAATTCCATAGTTTCATTCATAGCCCTATACCCTGCCTCAGTTGATGATCAAGAAACAACAGACGGGATTTTAAGATTTCCATAATACTAATGAGTCGCTCAAAAATAAACAAAAACTTGTTGACCATCTAGTGTCAGACTGTTAGCTCCCATTCCATAATTATATTCAAAGAATGCTCGGATTTGGGTTGATGATTGAGCAGATTGAAAGATTCCTTGACCAAGCTGCTATTTTATACAATGAAGGAGATAAAGAGTAGCATTCAAATGGATATTTGTTGGAGATGAGATGAGATGAGCTTGGCAACTTTGTGTACAGTGAAACAAATATTAGGTCTTGTAAAGGTAAGTATAGAAGACAGCCTACAAGCTGTCTTCCACAGGATGAATGTTTATGCAAAGAGTCTCCACTATCAACAGAATGGTAGAAACGTGAAACCCTAGGAACATTAGATAGTTTCGTAGCAAGCACACCAATATCTTTTAGTAACTTCAAGGCATAGTACATTTGTCAAAGAAAGATTCCACACTCTGAATGGGCTACTTCAAACCCCAGGAAATACTTCAATTAATTATAATATCCTCAAACTTAGAAAAGGTCTTTCAGCTGAGATATTTTTTAATTAACCTCGATATCCAACTGAACTCGTTATGTTAGCCGACTAATCTCAGGGATGACCATCTACTTTGTGGATAGTCTGAAGTCACCGCATTTGAACCTCCGTGACCATAAGAGGATTTTTATTCTTCATTGAATTTGAATCTGAGACCTCCAAGTACTTTTAACATTTGGTCACAAGAAATTTTATTAATAATTGAGTGGAGGAGGTTTATTTAGTCATCATATGGACCAATAACAATTTTAATGTATCCTAAACCTTTAATCACAAACAAATAGATTAAAAAAGGTTAACAAATGGAGCTCATCTATACTAGTTGATTAATTAATTAGGATTGGATCATGAAAACGTTATTATATATTATGCATTAACTTCATTGTGGAAATTAAGGGTAATTAACTTTATGAAACATTATCATTCCTCTATCAAATGAATAAAAAATAACTTGAATAAATACCAACATTTTCCCACTTGGTCATATATTTATGTGTGTTTTCTACAACTTAAAATTGATCAGTTTGTTTGATTTCATAATATATCTCAAATTCTCAATCATAAAGAATAGCTAAAGGCAAATCAACATAATCACATAATGATCATCATAATATATAATTATGAATACAACAAAATAGGTTTTACATAAGTAATCCATTCATACTATCCATAATAAATCATATATCGTGTACCCAATTAAGGAAAAAAGACAAACTTTTAACATAGTCTGAAACACAAAAGGATGATCTTTGTTAATATAGGTTGTCAAGTAATCCGTAGAAGAATTTGGTTGACAAACCTTCCATAAGCGGATTAGACTAACCATATCATGCGTATAGATTAGAATATACTCAATGGCAATAGTTTCACTTCAACTTTCTTTCAGACATTCGATTACCATATGTAGAAATATAAATAAGTTATGCTTAAATTCATGTTGTTGGTGAAATTAATAACAACACTTTTACCATAATATATATAGTCTTAGCTAAAAATGTATTACAATGTGGATTTTGGTCACCTTTACACTTAGTGAAGTAGAAATTTAGCTAACCAATCATCTCAAGGTAATCAAATATTCAATTTAGTTCTTTAGTCCCTCACAATACTTTTCTTGCAACTTCTCGATAGCATATTCCTTGATTGGACTAGTAATGTTCAAGCATGCATTGTCAACTTCTCTATACGACCTTAAGTATATAATTAACCTGGCTTGTTTTGTTAGATTAATCTCGATTTAAAATAGTATGTATTCATGGTGTGAATTCTCAAATTATCAATAAAACTTTGGTTGTTTTAGCATATCGATCCAACATGTTTAACCTTAATGATGGATGCAATATAGAAGCAACTTGTGTGTTTCTTAAGTACTTTTAAACAATATATGAGGTCTTTGAAAAGATTAGAAGTTCCAATATAACTCGTTTTAGTACACTATAATCACATGTGATGTTTTTGCAATCTTAATTCTTGAATGAACTCTTTTGATCTCATATGACATGCTTCAATCTTTTCTTGCTAAAAGAATGTGGTCAACATACAATACAAAATGGCAAAATTTATCCTCGCTTAAGGCATATACGCTATTAATTTTCTTTACGTTGAAATCTACTCATAAGTTCACTAAGGATCGGTCCTTTAAAAAATGCCTGGTTACATCTGTTTTGGTCCTAAAAGTATGGATAAAGCTCAGATTCTAATTGAATTTATGTACTGTATCATAATATAAGATGTGTATAATTGGACTAACACAAGGCAATTAATACAATCTAAGATCATCTAGCAAATTGGAATAGAATATATATATATATATATATATATATTATTAGCTCGGAAAGATATAGAGAGAGCAGTCAATTACATTGACATGAGAAAAGTGTTGATTTATCCAATTAAACTAGTTTTAGTAGGAATGTATGATGAACAAAATGAGCCATATCTTCACAAGGATGGAAATTATATGGGATTCCGAGCTTTAGGGGTAGCGGGACAGGGATGGGGGTTTATATACCGAAGCAAGGTTGAGGATGACACTATCCGTCTCTAATCCAACCCGATTAAACTTTTTATTTTCTTAAATTTGTATGTACATATATATATGGGTGGGTGGGTCGGTGGGTCGGTGGGTTTGTATATTTATATATTGGGAAAAGTCCCAAAAAAAACCCAATTTTTTTTTTCATTTTGGATGAAAAAATTATTAAAGTTTTTCATTTTGGATGATTAAGTTCTTGAACTATTTTTTTGAATGAAAAAACTATTAAATTTTCAGATTTTGGATGATTAAAATCCTGATTTAAAAATACCCATCAAACTTTTACTAGTTGGTTAACGTAACTTTTTTTGGGTTAAAAAGATGTAACTAACTAATTTTTAAAAGTGCTATGATTTACTTTTTTAAAAAATTGTTCAGAGACTTAATTATTCAAAATGAAAAGTTTAATAATTTTTTCATTCACAAAATAAAAAGTTTAATGATTTTTTCGTTCAAAAAAGTAATTCATGGACTTAATCATTCAAAATGAAAATTTTTAATAGTTTTTCATTAAAAAATAGTTTAGAAATTTAATTATTCAAAATTAGGTTTTTTTCGAACTTTTTTCTTAAATATTTTTGTTATTATCTTTATTATTATACAACAAATAATTTGATAAATTAATTTAGTGATAATTTGTGTGAATATTAAAATATATATATTTTTTTTATCAAAGGAGAACCCAACAAATTTTCCAAAACCGTTAGAAAGGAGGAGATGAGGCTGGGAATGCATTACCCGCCCGGTTTTCATCCCGACTGTTCACTGCATCTCTCTCTTCCCGGAACTTGCTAATAAGTCATGAGATTACAATTAAAAAAAATTCAGTTGGTTGCTGTGGTGTGGTCACACCACCATTACTAAATTATTTTCTTCCAATTCTTATGAGCTAGTTAAGTAAAAATCTATTGCGATCCATAATACAATATAACAATTTGTTGTGCTACTTATAGCAGCATGAAGTCGGTGATTGCACGATACAGAAGAAGTAAGGATGAGCAACAATTGACGAACCCAACCTCTGATATCAAGGTAATCTTTAGGGTTCCAATTCTAACTAACTGGAATTGTTTTTTATTAACGTGGATATTCGATCAGCTATACCAGCCGATTAATCTCAGCTTTGCGTGTCACCTGATTCATCACATTTGAACATCGGTGGCTACAAGGAGATTTTTATTTCTGGGAGTCTAGGCATTTTTGACCTTCGGAGCCTAAGCTCAAACCAATCGGCACCACCGTTGTGGTTACTAATTGGAATTTTGGATACATCTTCTTTGTCCCTCAACTTGTATATTGGAATTTACATTGTCTAATAACTTCACATGTAGTTAGATAAATCATCTAACTATTTGTCCATCATCTAAAAAACATGTTTAAACAAAGATACAATAAATGATTGCAGTGGTTAAAATCAATAAAAATGTGTAATAATAACTTTTAGTGAATAACTATACCACAATTCTCTTAAAAAAGCCTCAAACAAATTTTATAAAAACCAAAAATATACAAAACTAAATTGTATGAAATAAGAACATACAAAATTGCATCTGATCTTTCAGGCCTTACCAAAATAGCATAGAAGAACTAGCTTTTTTCAGGCCGACCCAAGCGCAAGCCTAGTCTTAAGTCCACATCTGATCGTGCACCTCTATTTTTTAGAGTGTAGCAACTCGTCCCACATGGATATTCAAGTGGGGTTAGCGTTGTTACAATCTACCCTATATGGATAGGAAATAAGATTTTTGAGAGCTCATAGGCTATAATTTGTTTTTCTGAGTGTCCCGAGCTATGTTCAGACTAATCCTGGAAAACTGCGACCGTAAAACATCAACCGTGATAAACTCAGTGGCTACGATTGTTCTAGACACCTTGAATTAAACTTAGGACATAAGGGATATTCCACCATATCCCCCCTGGACCTCAACTACTACGCCACAACCCTTGTGGTTAGGCCATAATTTGTTGGTAACCAATAATTTTCTACTTTTGAGTTTTGGGAATTTATAAATTGTATTAGATGTAATCCTTATACCATGGAGATAATAGGGAAACCTTATGGAAGACGATTCCTTGGAGAGTATTCATAACGTCTTAGGTAAATTCTACATTGCGATGAAGGAGGATGTTGGATAAGCACAAACCTTATTGAGGACGATAAGTCCTTAGGGACTGTTTGTAACAACTTGCGCCATTGTGATGAACAAGGAGGAAGTTGGATGTCTGATGAAAACGACATGAATAGTGAAGGAGTTTGTACCGGCTCATTCAATATAGATGGTATAGGCTTTGGGATGTTACATTTGGATGGTTCAAGTGTTATCTTTAGGAAGTGCTCAAGTAAAAAGTTGTTAGAAACCCATTATGTTGCCATTATTTGGACCACCAACACACAAGACATGTTGCATGCTGCACCAAAATTTGTTACGCTACGATTGGCATTCATGAATGCCTTTTGTTGTGACGTTATTCATTTTTTTCATTTCGCTTACATTCATCTATTTTCAGTGTTTTATATCTTTTAAAATATTATAGCTTCTTTCTCTAGTCAACAACTCCATATATCATTTATTGCTTCTTCTCACAACATAGCCTACAAGCAGCTATGATCAATATATGTTGTCCAACTTGAGAGTCTATTGAGATGATAAAATTAGGATAAAATTAGGGTTTAGCTACGGAATAATAGATGCCTAATTCTCCAAGTGAAGTGAAGTGTATTTTGAGGTTTCCCAAGACTTACCTACTCTACTACACATTCAATGTTATCCTCAGATGTATAAATTCAATTAGCCCTAAAACATTAAAACTTAAAAACAACACAATGATATAAGAGGAATTGATAAAATGTCATTTTAACATATTTGGGATCGTTTTATTACTAACTAAATAATTAGTTAAAGAATAATACCACATAAAAAGTCAAAGAATAATCTTCTTCCCAATTGGTGCAAAGACTGAAACTAGATCACATGGTAAAGAAGCCTATTGTTAAACGGTGCCTAAACATCTTGGTCTGCTTGCGGGCGCACAACTTATTTGCTCGCGGCCGCGACAAACATGCATTTTGAGGGAAAATATTTTTTGGGGAGGTGCTCGTGGGCGTGAGGTTTTAAAGGGTGCGGATGTGAGTGCGACCACTGTTCACATCTCCGCAAAAATGACTTTTCAGTAGATTTTCCCCCTATTTTAAAAAAATTGTGTCCCTTCTGAAATTCCTCACCTTAGGCCACGAAAATCAGATTGCTTTTGCTTGGAAGGGTCAACTTTGCCAACTACAACTTTCACCAAAATGGGTTCTTCAAGATTACACTCCGTTCCCATTTGAGTGCTTTCTCAAAATAGCTAGAGCTCCCACCATAAATTCCCAGCTGAAGAACATGTTTAGAAATCACCCATTTTATCATTTCTATCTTCAAATACTCACATTCACTATAGTTGTAATTCTTCTCCTTCAAAAAGCATTGTAATCTTCATCTTTCACTAGTGTATTTCTCTCGGTGGTCTCCTCACCCGTGGTTTTCTCCCAATTTGGGTTTCCACGTAAATCTTGGTGTGTCTTCTAACTCTATCTCTTTACTTTGTGTTGGATGCATATTTAGTTGGTAAATCATCATATTTGTATGTTTTGGAAATTTTGTCTTGTACACTAAGAACACCCTTGAGTGTTCAAGCTAGGGATTCATTGGGATCACTAACTGATGGGCCGTGAAACCACAGCCACAAACAACAATCAGGACTAAAAGCAAGTATACAAATAGTCCYAATATCGTCTTTCAAGTAATAAAAGTGGTACAAGTACCGGATATCGTCCACAGGGATCGTAGTAAAAGTTTAAAAGAAAGTAARGTTAAGGAAATGATTTCAGAAGGCGATTTCGAAGACTTTGATTAGAACAGAGTTAACACAACTAAAAACAGGAGATAACAGAATATAAAACAAGCTAGGGTGTATGACTTTTAGGGTGAGAAATAAAATTTATTTTCAGTCGACCAATGCTGTCAAAATGCTACAGCATGAAACCATGCTGACAGATTSSYAYAGCATGCAATCAGTAACAACTATTTTTACCAATTACTTTGAAGGTATTCCTCTCGGACTTCACCAATGCACTGATATTATAGCTTTCAACCCATATCTCT
>NC_037530.1:15025094-15060690 GCF_001531365.2 Cynara cardunculus var. scolymus
TTCTCCAAGTAGTTGGGAGAACTACTTGAGAGAAAAGTAGGAGAAAATGGAAGATGAGGTGTGTCCTAAACTCCTCCCAACAACCCCTATTTATACTAAGGATTTATGGGGGCAAAATAGTCTTTTCACCCTTYCAAGTTACATACTAACTAGAAAAGTACTTAAATCAAACTACAAATTAGAAATTAACTAAAATTAGTCTTGTTACATATCACTAATCAGTTCAAAATACAGCAGAATACAGCTTTAGAAAGCTTTCAAAAAGTCTTCCCAAGGGTCATGTCACTTCCCCAAGTCTCCTCCATCTTTCAGTCAAACGTCAGTTCATGCTACCACATTTCTACAGCATCAAACTGCTCCAATCTGTCCAAAATGAGATCAATTTTAGGTCAATTTCCACAAAACATAGGTTCCTCATTTATCTTAGCTTACAAACAGAGAAAAGAGATAAAATGACTCAATATTTGGGATATGAAAGCAAAATAACCTATCTAAAAGAGAGTAAAAGGGTATTTTACGTACTAAATACTTAGTACGTATCACTAACTTATCCCACAAATGTACCACACTTGGATAAGATATACTTATCCGACTCAATAACTTGCTTATAACCACATTTATTTAATACACCACTAGAAACTAAGTTTTTCCTAATATTAGGAACATGTATTACATTCCTAAGATTAAGAGTATTTTCGGAACTAAATACTAAGGACACAGAACCACGACCAACAATCGGAGTACTTGTATCGTCTCCCATGTAGAGCACCCAACCATCTTCTACCACTTTATAGTTGTTAAACCAATGGTGATCCTTACATACATGGCTCGTCGCCCTCAAGTCTATCCACCATGCATAATTATCATCTTGTACGTACAACGGCTCGGGTCTTAATGGTACGTAGTATATAACAGAACTTGTATCATTGTTAAAGTTCATACCTTCATGAGGTTTTGGACCTTGACCTTGAGATCCTTGTCCAGAGGTACTTGCTTTATTCTTTCCTCTTCCTACATGACAATCACGCTTCATGTGACTCGGTTTGTTACATTTCCAACATACCAGTCTTGGTTTCTTGTGGTATCCTTTTTTGTGGTCATCTCTTTTCCGTTTCTTTCCTTTCTGGTTTTTCCCTTCTTCCACCATATTGACAGATGATGGACCAGGAAGTTCCTTTTCCTTTCCTTTGCCACTTTCTTGTACTCGTAAAGATTCTTCAATACGAAAATGGTTGCCAAGTTGTACAAGAGACAACTCTTCCTTTTTGTGTTTAAGCATATGTTTCAAAATCCTTCCATGAAGGGGGTAATTTGTCAATCACACTTGATACAACAATGGATTCATCCATTTGCATCTTGGGTTGTTCAAATTGTCCCAATATTCTGAGAAGTTCGTTATATTGTTCCATCACAGGTCTAGAATCCACCATCTTGTAGTTATTGAAATTACTTACAAGAAATTTCTTGCTCGAGGCATCTTCTGCGATGTATTTGGATTCTAGAGCGTCCCATAAGTCTCTTGCAGATTCACTGTTTTGATAAACATCAAATAAGGAGTCAACCATACCGTTTAAGATGTTTCCTCGACAGATATAGTCATCGTTCTCCCATTTGCTTCGGCGCCTAGTAATCTCCAGCGTTTCATCTTCATGGAATTCTGGTGCAGGGGAATTTAGAACATAAACAACTTTCAGAGATGTAAGTAGAAAGTGCATCTTCTTTTGCCAACGCCTGAAATCATTCCCTTCAAACTTTTCCAGTTTGCCAAAGTTGGAACTCATGTCTCTAATAGATTTTGCAGCCATTGATATTCCTTCAAAAATTACAGATTCTGAATGTTAGATTTCTAGGGATTCAAAATATCAATAAACTTGGATAATTAATTGGATCGTGTATGGAACACTTTCCAGAATCTGTAATTCGACCCTAGAGTTACACTGATTCAGATTTGAGATAATCCAATAATTCAATCCGGATTTCAGGCATATCCAAGATTAGTAAAACACAGAATACCTTGTATTATGTTTGTAGAGACAAATTTGACAGAGAAAAACCAATGTATGTTTTTCGTATATCTTTAGCAAATATGGAACATGGTATATATAGAATACCAAAAGACACACCTTTCGGGAAAGGTGTTAGTTAATTCGGTTAACTAACCAAAAGGTGTTAGTTAATTCGGTTAATTAACTAAAAAGGTGTTAGTTAATTAAGGAGGGAAAGGCTGCATCTGTTGGGAAAAGACGCATCTGTTAGGAAAAGATTTGACGATTCATTTCACTTGGAAATAAATGATGCAATGGTTCAACATTCCCTTGACCCCGTATTCCCAAGTTCATATTAGCTTATCCGAGTGTGCGCTCCACACCTCCGAACTCGAATTGTAGCCAATACTAAACTCATTTTGTCTCACATTAATCTTGACTACACCAAATGGCTAGATGACACTAAAATCACCAACATCCAGTACCTCTCTATTTATACAGTGGAGCTAACCTTGACAGGTTAAATACAAATACTATGAAGAACTTGCTAAAACTAATACACCAGACATCACCAATACTATCCTCCGAGCATTATAATCATCAGATAGAAGCCATTTGCTAGTATTCCTAATCCTACCATTTCTATATCGCTACTCATTGACACATAGAATCCACAAGTCACAACTGCAATTTGTGCTCTCTTCCTTTTACTATAATACTTCCTTTGTGAAGCTCTATCTTGATTTCCAGGAAGAAAATGTATTTTTGTTTCCGATATACTCTAATTATTCATCCCTCCAAGATTGAAATAAGCAGCGAAATACAAGTGATGTGCTGCTTGTTCAAATTATTGAGGATGAGAGTTTCAGATGACGTTAAAGCTCAGTAGAAAGCGTTTCATATGTACAGCTATTGCAAAGTTACAGATAGGTGGAGCAGCTGGACTCTGCAGATGACTGGTCTGGGCAGAGCATTGTATTTTTACTGCTTTTCTTTGGTTGACTGCTTTACCAATTTGGATTAGATTTCTGCTTCTCATTATTTATCAAGTTTGGTTACTCTGGGTAGTAATCAAAGCATTTAAGATCCTTCTAGGACGTTAGACAAGTCAAAGAAATGTACCAATTACCGCAATGTCCAGGTCCTCTGGCATGTACCATCTATACCTTCCATGGCTGCAACACAAAGTCCAGTACAGTAAGTGAAAGATTTAAGAGTCACACATCAGTTAGACTTGGACCATTTCGCAAACTCTAAGACTAATCTTATGGGGCTCCACATATTCTCACATGGTATCAGAGTCACAAGGTCTACCACTCTAGGGCAATATCTACTCGTCTAGGTTCCTCTAGATACTCGGCGACAATTTGTGCTCGTTTAGTCTTTGTTGTAGGGAGCATTAGAGTCCCACATCCGCTAGACTTGGACCATTTCTCCTCAATATATGTTGGAATGTCCCTTCTATCTGTAAGTGCTCTTGTGGAGAGTAACCTAATGGGATTCCACATATTCTCACATAAAGCAATGCCAGGATATCTAATGAAGGCATACAAGATACTGCATTCCCCTGAGAAATAATTTTTTTTTCTTGGCAGATCAGTAAGCAAAAGCATATACAGAGCATGACAACATTAATATGAAAAGAATGAGGGAGAGGCTCATAGCTGAGCTCTGAATTCTTTACCACAATGCTTAGGAATTCTGATATCATCTACTATGTTTCTCTTCCAAGCTACAGGAGAAGTTGAATAAAGAAGTAAAAATGACTGCATCTGGAAGACTAAAGATAGCATCGAAAAGACAGCCAGGCTCTGGAAACAATATCATTGAAAAATAGTTCGTTTTTTCTTGACAGATGAGTAGGTGGAATCAGATACAGAATGATGAAGAAAAACGTGAAAATGAACGTGGATCGTAGCAGTTCCCAAAATTCTTTATGGGGATGTTACTTAATAAAGCAGAATAATGGCACATTTTTCTACAAGTAAAATGCTTCCTTACCCATTGAACTGACACCATACCAAGGAACTACAGAGCTGCATCTTTCGAACTGAGATGTGAAATCTGCAATATTCTGGTAAGATCCATCCCAAAGAAGCACTTAAAGTCTTAAACCCTCCAGTCACATTATTTGCTGGTTTTTAGTCCCTCTTACTAGTTGAAAAAGAATACGTTAACGAGCCCGGTTAACCACCCTATCTGAGAACTATCAAGCTTAGCAGTTAATAATTCATCTAATCTGTCAATCAGCTTTCAGATTTCACTAAAATTATCTACATATTATAAAATTGCAGAAGCTCTAAAGCTAAAAGATGTTATCCAGTTCAACTAAAGACTATTTTGAATTTGGTACACCTATTTAATGACTATTTCCAGATTTTCCAGAAAAATGGTCACTGCCCTGAAACTTTTTTTTCTAACCTTGGGTGTACCGTCCAACTTGTGTGCACCTCGATCAATCCTATGGTACCCTGAAAAATGGTCACTGCCCTGGAACTCTTCTGGTCATGAGACCACTTTCATCAACAAAAATTTACAATGCGGTAAAAAATCCATGACATTTCAAGAAAATCTAACTATATATATATATATATATATATATATATATATATACACAAAGACCCGCACATATATATACACATTTGTGTGTATACTGTATGCATACATCAATAGATAAGCATCTACGTGTATTAACATATACATATTCATGCATACATATGCATGCTAAATATCCATATAAATACATATGCATAATCTAAAAAATATAGAGAGAGAATGAGAGAGAGAGTGTGTGAGAAAGTGATTTGGCGAGATAGAGAATGGGAGAGAGCACTAGGGGCAATGCTCGATTGCTAGATCGGGCACGATTCAACAAGAATCCAAATCTCGTTGGTAATTTTAGCCCGAAGATTAGCAGGTCTCTTCCAAGAGGCGTGGTTTCATTTATGTTCTTCAACTTCCGAAAGGGTTGGAATGCAAGTCATCTTTGGAAGATCTTCAAAATATATGGTAACTTGGTGGATATCTATAAGGCCAATAAAAGATTGAGAAGAGGAGAAGAATTTGGTTTTGCCAGATTTACATTGCAGGGGGAAGTTTGGTCTCTTGGTCTCTGTTGAGAAGACTAAACACTATCTGGATTGGGGGTCACAAGATGAGAGTTTTCTTAGCTCATGATAGATCGAAACGCCAACCGCTAAAAGTGAAGGAGAAAGAAGGAAGGATAGAAGGTCGGTTTTTTTTCCAAGGCTTCAGATACGGAAGGTCATACGTTCAAGTGGCCAAAGGTATGAGAATTCTAGGGTGGAAAGGAATGAGGAGAAGAAGGAAGGGAGTTCGGACAAAATATTCAAAGAGAGAGAATGAAAGCATCCCAGTGAGAGGAGAGAAGGATGGGTCTGCTTCTACTAAAGATGATGGCAGCATCTGCAAATTGGAGGTCTCATTTCTGAATGAGGAGTACCTTCGATCTAGCGTCATGTGTGAAACTAAAGATTTTTGCTCTATTGAAGAAGTTAAGTCTGTTTGTGAGGAGGAGGGCATGGAGTTCCAATCCATTAAACTTCTAGCAGGCTTGAACTTGTTATTGAAAGTCAATAATTCTGCTTCTTTAGAGGTGTTATTGGGCAATAATAATTCTTCGCCGAAAGAGTTGTTCAAGTCGGTTGCATTATGGCATGGTGAGGTTATTCATCCTAGTAGGTTATTTTGGTTGGAATCTCTGGTGTTCCTCTTCATGTTTAGTTGGATGAATCCTTCAGAAGAATTCCTCAGGGCTGGGGTTTGTTCTGGATTCAATTTCTTGGCAACATATACAGATGTTTGGTTATCAGTATACATGATTACAGATTCAGAATTAACTCTCAGTTCATTTAACAGTCTTTTGATCCATATTCCTTCACATATACTATACCTAAAAACTAAACTTTGATATCCCTCTCTCTTTGTTGGAAATGTTTTCCCACTTCGGTTTATCCTTCGGTTGGGATCCATATGAGTTCCTGCACGCTTGCTCCCAAGCATCCAGTTTCTTTTTGCATGTCTAGATCATACATTCTTTTATGATAAGTCTATACCATCCTTAAATCGGGCTACTTCCTTGCCTATAAAGCATTTGAGTGAACCATATTGAATGCAAGAAGTTTCGTGAACCAAGTAACCTCTACTGTGTCATTTCCAGCTCAATAATATCATTTAGATAGACAATGAAAATGACTAGCTTTCCTTCTTCATAGAACTTGACAAATAGAGGATGGTTTGTCTGGCACTAAGTATATCCATATCTCACAAATGTTTTAGCAAATTCTGTCAAACCAAGATCAAGAAAACTATTTTAGGCCAGGCCATACAATAACTCTTTCAGTTTACGTACTAGTCTGCCATTGGAAAGATTTTCCTCGACTAAGAAATTTCCATTCAAACATCTTCTGGATCACCCATAAAAGATGAGTCCAAGTCATACAGTGGGCGGTCATAGTTCAAAGTGAGTAGTAACTTAACTTGTATGGTATTGAGTTTAAAACCGAAGTAAAGATCTCCTCGTAGTCAATACCGTATGATTGAGTGAATCCCTTGGCCACCGACCTAGCTTTGAACATGTCAATATTTCCAATTGACTTGTATTTGATTTGTGAAAATCAGTTACAACAATAACCTGTTTTCCTTGAGGCAGTTCAGTGAGAATCCGTGTGTTACTGTTCCCAAAAGGTAAAGTTCATCATTAATTGCAACTTTCCAACCTGAATGGTATTTGGAATGTGAACTTGATCAAGAATTGAGACAAGAGCTCTATATGTAGGAGTATATTCAGCACAGGAAACATACTTTTGAATAAAATGATTAATACATGTTCATACACCCTTTTGATGAAGCAATGGACGTATCAAGATCATCAACAATTGAAGTTACTATAGAATCCTTACCTTTATAATTTTCAGGTATAGGACCTAGTTTAGTGGTATGAGAATCCTAAAGTAATTTCCAAATCTGTATAATCACATGAGTTGAAAACATAAGGATCTAGAAACCTCAAGTAGATGTCTATTTTTTTTTTCTGCTACCCCATTTTGTTGAGGGGGACACAAGAATTGACATGAATGCTTCCTTAATAAAAAAGATAAGGACCAAGAATGGAGTTGAAATATTCTTTTTCATTGCCTGTCTTGAGGACCTACATTTTCATTTAGAATTGAGTTTGAATCATGGAGTGAAAATTAATAAAATATACTTTCAATTTCATGTTTTTGTTTCACGAGAAAGGTTCAGGTGGTTCTAGTGTGATCATCCATGAAGGATGCAAATCATCTAGCAGCATTAATATGTTTCACTCTTGAGAGTCCCAAGCATCACTGTGTATTATGGCAAAAGGATAGGAAGGTGTATATGGAAGAGTAAGTGTAACTGTGTAACACCCAACGTTCTGGCTCCTTACCAAGACCGAACAAAGGGTATTAGCAACCGAGTTCATAGCCATTCATATATAAACAAGAAAAACACGTGAGCGATTAGATTTCAAAGAAACATAGTTTACTTTAAGCCAAACATTTCACGATGGATCATAGTTACAAAGTACATACTAAGCGCTTACCCGGTTAGTGTTTGATTGCCCCTTAATAACTGATCTAAATATACCTAAACTTTCGATTCAGCTTACGGTGTTTTAACATCAACTGGATAGCAAATCCAAATTCGAACATATTGTTATCCTTGTTTTTAGTTATCGAGCAAGAATACAATATCCGTTTAGTCTTGATCTCGATAATACATTAATACATAAAATTCCTTTTATATATATATATATATCTTAATATACGTTTACACATATGAGTACGTATTCATGTATATACATTATCGTCTTATCTTTGAGGCCTAGTAATGAAGTACAGGACATACTACTCCTTTTAGTGAACCAACGTTTCCATAAAACTTCTAGCCCCGGAAAATGGGATGCTACACTAAGCCTAAGGTAAACGTGTCAAGCATGTTTTACAAGTTGACACGCTTGACAATAACAAAATTTGGATCTTGTACTGATAAATGGTTTTTCAAGAGAGACAAAATTTGGATGTCTAACACATAAGTGCCATAAGAAGTTCATTTGAGGTACAACCATAATATGGAAGACATTGTAATGGAATACAAGCTGAAGTTTGAACTCCCTTGTTTAAGAATGTAGAGACCACCACTTATTTCAACACTGCTAGTCACCTTCCCCGAATACGCCATTTGAAGTGCATAGAGATTAGTAAAGAATTTTGTCACACAATTGAAATCTTGAGTAAGCTTTCTCATAGAAATTAGATTAATATCTAATTTTGGAACATAGATAATATATTAATTTTATAGATCTAGTTCCAACCAGTTTTCTTGTAGGATAAATACAAGGACTACTACGGTGCAAATTTATCAATGTGCACCATAAAACATTTATGTATTGTACCTTGATGATTCAATACACTAACATGTAAACCGTCTGAGGCATTAGTAGAGGACATGCTGCTCATTATGATTAAGATTAACAGCATTTGGTGTTGTACAACAGTGGTGGCAGGAGGATGAGACAAGCTTAATGTTGTTGTTGGTGTACAACAGTAGTTATGTTGCTGATTTCAGGAAGCAACAACGAGAAGACTAGAAATAGCAAAGTGTGAGTTAGCCAGAGAGAATGATGGTTGGAATTAAGGTCGACAGCAAGACCGATGACATCAAGTCTAATGGTAGGAACAAGAACCAAGAAGTATCATGCCGTGATAGCAAGTCGTATTGCAGTTTACGGCTCTAGATCGCACAAATTCCACAAGCCTTGGGGCACTGGGGGTACCTTAGAAACGATTACTTCCCCTCCTAATTAATTTGAAATGAATTCTTCATTAGATTTGTTGCAGGCTTCTCATATGTAGGAAAACTAGATAAGATAGCTACTAATTTCCAAGAAACATTTTAAAGAATGTGAAGCATGTGTAACCCAAGTACTCAGGAATTGTATGAGGAAGGCCCAAATAACATTATCAACATTATATGGTGAGTAGGCCCCATGAGATGGTTGAACCAACAAACTGCAGCAGAACATACCTAGGCACGAGACCTCATCTCAAGGCCATATCAAACTAAAGCTCTGATCGGATTTAAGATGCAAGCTTATGTTAAAGCTTAAGCAAATAATTAGCATGCCAAAAAATGGCAATTAGCTATATGCTCGTAGGGACATATGTGAATGTTAGCTACAAGAATAAAAACACAGGGAAGATGAGCAATCTCTCATCCTTGCACTTTGAACTATCACAAACCTACATCATAGGCTTTCAGGTCCTGACCATGCTTCTTTTTCAACCTAATGACAGGTTAAGGAAGAAATCAACAAGAGGAAGTTACAGAAGAAATCAAGGTTCGGATTTGCTGATTACATCTCTTCATGTCTCTTTCAACTTGACGATAGTTGAAGTTTGGCACATAGTTTCTCACACATTAATATACGAAGAAGCAAAATATTTCCAATTCAGGCTGTGAAATATATAATACATGCCTACTTTAACAGCAACGATATGGATTTTAGTAACAAATTTGTAGTGGAAATGGCAATATCATCGTGTTAAGACTACAAGCAATCAAAAGGGAACTACCTCAACTCATAGACCTCAGTAGCAAGTCCTACGGAAATCACTAGCTAGCCTAGACATGAGTTGACTAGTGTTGGGACAGAGCCTTAGGTTGCCTTCAATAGTGCAATAGGTGATAAATAAGAGGTCTATCGTAAACTAGGGATGAGGTGAACATATACCCTGCCAGAGATAATTGTCATAGAAAAATACGAGTACAAACTCTAGCAAATAGAAAAACCATGACGTTACTTCCCTACCCCATCCATCTTATACTTGCTCTAAGAGACGTACTCATCTTCATGCCAAACACCACTCATCATATCAATGATCAATCTACCGCATGTCAAAGATCCTGGTTCCTCATCCAACAAGGCTACTCATTACATGCTCTTGTTCTTATCACAACTTCTCTATCCCCTTTGGCATGACAACTCAGATCAATGGACTGAAACTGTAACTTCCTCTCCTATGTGTTATTTTACATGCCAAAACAACAATAGAGGAGTCTACACCTATAATCGATGCAACCTTTAAAACCTTGAAGATTTGCTCCATTCTGTATTCCCTCCAATCTTTCACTCTTTTCTGGAAAACACAAACACATATAAGTACGAAAATTGGGAACGTGTTTTAAAATCCCACCCAGGCATATTGAATCTCTACTTCTGCATCAGCTTATACATCATTAATTATACTTTTACAATATATAATAGTTGTAAGCTCCACCAACTTAAATGTGAACTCATACAAACCATAAATTTACCTATAAGATCAGGAAGCATTTATTAACATGTGAGAATTAGAACTGGTTTAGATGCAACTCATCTGAAAGTTTTGAAGCTAGAAGTAGGCCCCTCAAACTAACCTCCTTTAGACATATCCTTAACATACGGATCTTGTTGGCTATTCATTAACATGCGAATCCCATTGGTTACTCAGAAGTGTGCATGAATAAATACAAGGTAAATAAAGTGCACTGATACATAAATAGAACTTGCAAAAGCAGGACTTTAAGAATACAACAATGAACATGTTGAGTTATATTTTCCCTTAATCGCAAAGATGACCCCAAGATTTAGTTATCTTCACTTGAATGCTATCACGAAACCAATAATATTTTTTTAATAAGCAAGTACGTAAGTTTAATGTGATTGCTACATCTTCTAGGCACACATGCACCATTAGTACTGTAATCATAGAGGTTATTTTCATATTTGAATATGGAGGTATATCTCCCATGTAATGTAAATGAGAGCAGACTATTATAAAAGAATATCCAACCCATCCAATATGATATTTGTGCTTTGTTAATTACATAGGAAGTACAGTCCCACAGACGGTAAAGTTCATGAATTTTTGGTGCTATTCGCTATTGTCCTGCTTATGTAAAAATCCCAATAGGCTAGTGAGAAACATTTAAACATTCTTTAGAAGCTGATATAAAGCCATGAAAGTTAAAGCTTGCTTTTCTGATAAACTATGAACAGGTTACCCAAAAGAATATTATTATACTTCTAATGTTTCCATACATACAACAGGATCACCAAAAGAAGTTAACTGCTTATCTATAGTGTATCGATGAAACGAACAGGAAATGGATGGATCATGTCAGTATTGCTTTGATTGGATGCACCCATGCATTGAACATTCGTTAGTTGCAATTTGCAACAGTAGAGAAATGGCTTAGGTACAACAGAGGAAAAAGATCATAATCTTTTATCTTATGCAAAATATGGAGACTATTCTAAAGATGATCAAGTTTTACATGCAAGATTTCTATATTGTCTACCAACCAAAAACTGGAGATAAAAGCAAAACATTGAACAAAAAAACAGTCCAGAATCTATAAATATCATATTGAAGGTTTAGGGAGGAATATATTGTTTTATACAATAACAGACTCACATCTTAACCTACAAGGCTATAACAAGTTAGCATGTAAAATAAACCTAAAAGACATGTCAATTGTCATGGCATGCACATACAAAGATAATGAACAACTTTTTGCATTATAAGATAAGAAAAGCTGAAAAATATCATGTCATCTTAATTTTTATAGAATTTTCAACAACTTATGATCGGTCATATGTATAGCATGTATAGAAAAGAAATGAAAACCAGATTCCTTACCAAACATACTTGAAGCAGAATTTTCTATGGTGCTGGAGTGTCAATTTAATCTTCTGTCATAACTTTTTTCCTTTAGCAAAAGCAAAAAGACCCATAAAATTGCCACAAATTATCATCTAGCTATCAAATCTGCACGTAATTGAAACACATATAAATTTCTCTTACTATTTTGTTTCTCAGAAAATGGAACAAACTTTTCTTAAGAATTTGTTTCTTCAAAATCCATCATATGCACTCATGATTATTTGGATGCTTGTTGCTTTGAACTAGTTATGATGAGTAAAAGATATCTTTGCTCAATATATACAGTTTTGGCAAAGGGAGGCTACAATGCTAAAGCAACAACTACAGAACCTGCAAGAGAGTCATAG
The DNA here is from genome assembly GCF_001531365.2 of Cynara cardunculus var. scolymus. Taxonomy (NCBI): domain Eukaryota; kingdom Viridiplantae; phylum Streptophyta; class Magnoliopsida; order Asterales; family Asteraceae; genus Cynara; species Cynara cardunculus. The sequence continues at coordinate 15,037,179 of NC_037530.1, forward strand.
GTAAATCTTCTATCTTGCTGACACTCTTAAGAAACACACATGCATATCTCGTCAACATAATACAGTAAATAGCAAAGCATCTTAACAAACAAATGCCTATTACAAACTCTGTTCCCAAAGAAAATAGATTACTTTATAACCTTTCATGGTCCAAAATGAAGAGTCCTACTCCAAATTGAACACAAATTAGTTCCTAATTGGCATTGCTCTTTTATTAAAAGTGTTATTTTATGAACTTGTATATAAATTAAGGTAACACTTTAATTGAAAATCAGAATATTTTTTCTATTGATTAGAAATCTACAAGGTAGAGTTTTAATAGATAATTTGTTTCCTTATTGATAGGAAAGATAATTTACAGGACCCAACTTGTTGGTGATTCCATCAAAGCTTGGTTTGAAAAGTTCTTTTGAAAAGGATATTAGCTACTTGCTGCACAGTTGGAACATATGGCATGTATTTCATTCCATTTTCTAGCTTTTCTTTGATGAAGCGATGTCAACTTCCACGTGTTCAGTTCTGTCATGTTGCACATGATTATTAGCAATAATGGCAGCCTTGTTGTAAGAATATAGTTGCAATAGAACCATCTAATGGAAGTTGTAGCTCCTCCCACACTTGTTTGATTGGCCATAGCTCGAAACTATGCTTCAACACAGCTTAGAGACGCCTACATTTTTCATTTACTTGGCCAAACAACTAGATTTCCCCATACAAAATGAGTAGTATCCACTTACACATCTTCTATCGATGACTAAATCTGCCCCAGCTGCATTGGTAAATACTCGAACAGATTTTTAAGCTCTCTCACAGAAAAGTCCCTTTCCGAAGATCCCTTGAGACATCCATCTTAGAATGCGGTAAAGTGCTTCTAAATGAACCTTCTTAGGAGAGTGCATGAATCAGCTTAATCAAGTTGACAACGGAAGCAATGTTTGGTCTTATGTAAGACGAGTATATTAACTTTATCTTCCAACATCAACCAGATAACCTTGAATGTCGTTAGAGTTTCTGATTGAGATGTATAGGCATGTCAGTTGTCAGTACATCAAAAAGAAGATCTAGAATGTATTTTTGTCCGCCTACTATGGTCCCCTTCTTTAATCGTGCAATCCTTGGATCTCAAATGCTCAGGCCAGACTTGACTTCATGTTGTCATTTTCTTCGTAATCAGCACGTGTAACTATGATGTCATCTACCTATATCATTCGAACAATAATCTTCTCATTTTTCATTTTTTTAAGAATGAGATGCGATTCGTCTGGCCTTGAGAATATCCTTGACGTTTCACACCACTTGTAAATCCTTCAAACAAAGCTCGGGGTGATTGCTTCATACCATAAATGGCCTTTTTTCAACAAGCATACTCGTGATCCAAACTCAGTCTCAAAGCCTAGTGGAGGTTCGGCAAAGACTTTCACTTTTCCTTCCACGATAACATTCTTCACATCTAGTTGCCAATATAGGTTTACTTCACCAGATAATAAGAAAACCATAAGCAATCATGGTATGCATATAACCTCCAGCACCATGATGAACTTTCCGGAAATAATTATATGATCATTTGACCTGGCAAAGGCCCACCTCGGTTAACGATGCAATTGAAAACTAAAATAAAAATCCATAGGTAATCCTTCATGAAGGGATGCTAAACAGGTCAGGAATATTGTTTTGACCACGGGATTGTACTGGACTTGACAATTAGGCATATGATGGGTGAAGAGCTTTCTGGTTTAAGTGTCAGAGACTTACAGGGTTTGGAGAACCAACTTGAAATGAGTCTTCAAGGTATCCGTGTGAAAAAGGTTTGAAGCTACTACCTCCAAATGATGTACTTATTAGATAGCTATTACTATTCCAAAGAACAGTTGCATTATGACAATTACTTAATTCGCAGGACCAACTTCTCGTTAATGAAGTAGAAGAACTTAAGCAGAAGGTCAACCTTAAACCTTGGAAACTGATCAGATCTTATGGTCTAGAGAAAGTACCGTCAAGTAATCAAACTTGTTTTGCAGGGGAACTTCATTCACCAACAAAACATGGAACTGCATGATAAGATAAACCGAGTTCGAGAAGAAAATATGGGATTGTATAAGCAGGTATTTTGTAAATAATTAAAGCCAAGTACCTCCTGGCACTCTTGTCACTTGAACCAAAAAGTCCTTTATATCTCAGGTTTATCCAACAAGGGATGTAGATGCAGCAAACAAGAATGTGACAAGTGCACTAAGAATAACAGAGGATCCACATGCCCCCATTCAACTCCAGCTTTCCATGCCACAGCAACACAACGCCACTGAAGCACGAATGCAATCTACAAATCTGTCGTAATATCTCTTGCGTTGTGTATTGTCAAATTTATCTTTAAATTTTCATTATTCTATATCTAGTATCTTGATCAAACAATTACTTTTGAAATATTCCTGCAGATTATAACCTACATCAGATAGATGTATGAACTGGCAGAAGTTTATCCTTATTGAAGATGTGTGCCTAGTTATTAAGTTTATTTCATATTTGTGACTGATCTGCTGACCGCAGACAATTCAGAAGAGAATGAACAAAGTATGGACAAAATTGATGGGAACAAATTTGGCACGTGGGAGGTGACCAAAGAAACCAGATGCCAACATCATGTCCAGAATACAAGTAATAAAAAGAGATGGTCAAAGAATTGCATGAGTGGGTGTTATTGAATTCCATAGATTTGTACTTATTTTTGAGCTTTTTGACATGAAATTAGGACACTCGTACTTGGTTTGTGGTACTCCATGAAAGGGGATGTAAATAGTTCTCTCTTTGAATACCGTATAACACTTCTACCACAAGAAAATCCTAAAAAACAGATAACAAGGTGATATTGAAGCATGCACTTGATGAACTTATACAGTAGAAAGTAATGCTCATCACCTTAAAAACATGAAAAGAAAAACTTCGAAATAAATATGAAGAAAGAAGGAAAAACATGTTCATATGTTCAAGAAATCATGTGTATCATTTATATGAAAAGGAGAAAAGATATAAGATTCCATTTGTTTTTTCCATTTTCCATTTTGTGGTGTCACCACCCATCTTCTTCTCCTTAAACAGGGCCAACAAAGTGAATATGCTGAATGGAAATAAGGAATTGGATACAAACAGCAACCCAAGATCTAGATCATATACACCTAAAGTCGACTACAAAAATTATGGAACAATATATGCATCGTGGAAAATAGTGACATGCGAGATAAACCATCATCTGCCATAAATCTTCACATGCTCAACCATTTTTTCACCTCATACTATGTGGATCATACAGACATTGTCTGTAAGAGTATCTTATGTGAAGAGAATGTTGTTCATATAAGTATATGTATTGTGGTGGTTAACTCAATGTGCAACAAGTTTTTGAATTATGTCCATCAAATGAAAAACATTCTGTAAATGTCTTGGGCAGAAGCTATCTTGTAATAAGGCGTAGACATACCTTATTCAAGTAATAATCTTATTATAATGAATAGCTGGAACATAACATCTCTTGTCATAAGGCGTGGGCACGCCTTATGCAGGAAGAATATTCTGATCAACTAAAAAAGGCCCAATACTTGGCCCATGGTCAAAAAGGCTCATTCTCTTGTATATGTAAGCTACCTTCAAATGTTGAGAGCAGTAAGAGAGACGAGAAAAGTAAGCAAAATAGAAAAACACTGGTATCTTATAAAGGGAAAGGAGGCCGATTCTTAACCTAATACAAAAGGGCTATCTCTTTTGGTGTGGATGTAGGTAATCTTGCTGAACCATGTAAATCTCTGTTGCATTGTCTCTACTCTTTATTTACTTTAATTGCTTAGTTATATTATCATTACCTATTTTCGCTTTTTGAGTACGATTGGGAAACCAGGTTATTTGATTTTCGTCTTTTCTACTCTGTCTTTTGCTGACCAACAATTGTTATCAAAGCTGGATATCAAATTTGGGTAGTACAGCTCAGGTTTAAGGTGTTTGGGTGGTATATATTATGGCACACAAGGTGTATGATATAAGTCCTGAGAGAGGCAGATTCTGAAACAAGTGGGTAAATGACGTCTACAAGTGGAACAATCACAGTTGGGAAGTATGAGTAAGATAAGTTTAATGGGAAAAATGATTTTTCCTATTGGAGGATGCAAATGAAAAATTTGCTAATCTCCCAAAAGTTACACAAGGCTTTGACGGATAAGGCAAAGAAGCACAAAGATATGTCCAACGAAGATTGGCAGGAGTTAGATCTTCAAGCACGAGCATTGATCATTTTATGCCTTGAAAGGATGTTGCTTTTTTGGTTGATAATGAGGCATCAGCGGTTGCAGTGAGGCAAAAGTTGGAGGAAAATTTCATGACGAAAACTCTAACAAATAGGATCTACTTGAAGTCCAAATTATTTACTTGCAATATGGATGAAGGTTCTCTAATCCGGGAACACATTAGTAAGTTTGATAGGTGTATATTAGATTTAAAGAACATTGATGTGAAGGTAGAAGATAAGGATCAAACACTTTTACTACTTCGTTCATTGCCGAAGTCTTATGAGAATCTTGTGCACAAATTGATGCTTGTGGGTGATAGTGTTAGGATGGATGAGACTAGAACGTCAATTCTAGCGGATGATCTTTGAAAGATTGCAACCAGTGACATGGTTGCTGCTAGTGGTAACAAAGAACAAACACAAGGATTGTTTGCAAGAGGTAGAAGCAATGAGAGAAGAAAAGGCAAGGGAGGAAAGTCTAGATCAAAATCTAGACCTCTTGTAGAAAGACGGTGTTTCAAGTGTGGTGAACTCGGGCATTACAAAGCAAATTGTTCTAACAAGAGAGTAGGATGGAACAAAGACAGAAACAACAAGAAAGGAAAGGCACAAGAGAAACAAGAGGCTAGTAATGCTTCGGGAGATGGAAGCAACGATGACTGTTACTTTGTCAATTCCAATGATGAAATATCCGCTAAATGGATTCTTGATTCAGGTTGCTCTTAGCATATATGCCAAATAGGAAGCGATTTACTAACTATAGAAGCCTAGATGTGGAAACGTAGTGATGGGGAATAATCGTTCCTGCAAAACAGTTGGGCTCGGTTCTATTAGAATCAGAATGCATGATGGAGTGGTCAGAACTTTATTGGATATACGACATGTTCCAAAGTTGAAGAAGAATCTCATTTATGTTGGTGTCATGGAATGCGGTGGGTGTAAGATAGTTACATGGTATGGAGTAAATAAGGTTGTTCTTGGTTCTTTGGTTGTAATGAAAGGTATTTGTCAAGGACACCTTTATGTTCTTTCGCGTATAACAGTGACAGAAAGCGTGATGATTGGAACGAATGTTAGTGGTGCAGACCCATGTAAGAGCACTCGGTTATGGCATAGGCAACTTAGGCATATGTCAGAAAAAGGTCTAAATTTGCTTGGTATATAAGGTTTGTTAAAGAACTTGAAGAAGCCTTGTATGGATTTTTGTGAGCATTGCTTGTACGGTAATGCACATCGAGTTTATTCAAGTCAAGCAAACACAAAAGCAGAGGAATTTTGGACTATGTGCACACAGATGTTTGGAGTCCGGCTTCAGTCACTTCCAAGGGAGGTTCCTGATATTTTGTCACTTTTGTGGATGATCATTCTAGATATGTTTGGATTTATTTTCTGAAACATAAGAATAAGGTATCTGACACGTTCAAGAAGTGGAACGCAATGATTGAGAACAGAGCGGACAAGAAATTGAAGACACTACTTTCTAATAACGGTATAGAGTATACAGAGGGTTCCTTCAAGGAGTTTCGTGATTAGGAAGAAATTATTAGATATTGGATGGTTAGGAAATACCGCAACAAAACAGGGTCGCGGAGAGGCCAAACCGCACATTGCGAGAGAGTGATGTGTATATGATCACATGTTGTTCTGGGCAGAGAATGGTGGGAAGAGTTTGTTGATACAAACTTGCTACATTGTCAATCGGATTGGTCTCCTCATGTGTCTTTAGATGGAGATGTACCTATAGGGTATGGTCAGGTAATATGCAGATTATGAGAAACTCAGAATCTTCAGATACACAACTTATTATCATGTTAGTGAGGGAAAGCTTGAAACAAGATCCAAGAAGGTAATTTTCTTGGGATATGCATCTGGTGTGAAAGGCTATCACCTTTGGTGTTTAGAAGATTCCAAGTTTATAATCAACAGAGATGTTACTTTTGATGAGAACTCCAAGGTAGCTACTTTGAAAGCTACGGTGCCTGGTGGTGATGACATTGAGACGATTAAGTCTCAAGTGGTGGAAATAGAACCTAAAAGCTAACAAGGTTCTAGTCATTTTTAAGGGGAAGATCCATGGAGATAATCATGATGAGATTGAATATGTGACGGTTCATCAAGAAAATGTACATGAATCAGATGAACAAGAGCTCAAATACAGTTCGGTTTTCACTAGGTCGAGGCGAGCATATAAAAAGGTTCAAAAGTTGGGGTCTGATCAACCCTTGAAGCATTATGGGCAAGAAAACTTGGTTGAGTACGCACTCTTAGTGGAGGAAGATGAGCCAGTCTCCTTCAAGGAAGCTATTCAGAATAATAATAGTTAGAGTTGGTTGGCTGCTATGGAAGAGGAAATGGAGTCTCTTCGAAAGAACCAACTATAGGTGGTAGTCCCATTGCCTGTAGGGAGAAAGCCATTGGTTGTAAATGGGTATACAAGAAGAAAGAGGATCCTTCCAAGCTTAGTGGTACAAGATACAAGGCAAGGCTAGTGGATAAGGGGTTTGCACAGAGAGAGGGAGTGGACTATAATGAGATCTTTTCTCTGATAGTGAAGCACACTTCCATTTGGGTGCTATTGAGTATTGTTGCTCATGGTGATATGGAGCGGAAACAACTAGATGTAAAAACCGCCTTCTTGCATGGGAACTTGGATGAGGAAATGTATATGCATCAACCTGAGCGATACGAGGTTGTGGACAAAGAACGTCATGTATGTCGTTTGAGGAAATCATTTTATGGATTGAAGCAATATCCTCGACAGTGGTACAAGAGATTTGACTCCTTCATGTAAAGCATGAGTTCTCTTGGAGTAAGTATGATTCTTGTGTTTATCTGCAAAAACTTTGTGGAGGTGACTATATCTATCTTCTTTTGTATATAGATCACATGCTTATTGCTTCGAAGCGCAAGGTAGAGATGGATATGTTGAAAAATCAACTTGGTGAAGAGTTTGAGATGAAGGACATGAGTGCTGCCAAGAAAATATTGGGTATGGAGATTAGAAGAGAGAGGTCGAGCCATTAATTGTTCTTGAGCCAGAAAGGTTAAATTGAGTGGGTGATTGAAGTTCGGGATGAAAGATATTAAGTTAGTAGTGATTCCATTGGTTCCACATATGAAGCACTTTAGTAATAGTCTCTTACTACAATAGAAGAGAAGGCACACATGGAGTGTGTACCTTATGCTAGTGCAGTCGGTAGTTGATGTATGGCATGGTGTCTACATGTCCAGATATTGCACAAGCGGTTGGTGTGGGTCAGTAGGTACATGGCAAACTCGGGGAAGGCACATTGGGAAGCGGTGAAATGGGTCCTGAAATATTTAAAAGTCATGATTGATATGGGTTTATGTTTTGGTGGGGATACATGTCACGTTAGCAGATTTGTGGATTCAAATCATGATGGTGATCTAATGGTTATGTGTTCAAAAGATATGGTGCTCGACTTAGTTGGCGATCAATGTTACAAGAAACAGTGACACTTTCTACTATAGTGGCAGAGTACATGGCTGTGACAGAGGGAGTGAAGGAAGCACTGTGGTTGTGGGGTTTTTTTAGATGATTTAGGTTTTGAGAAAGATTGTGTGGACTTGTGATGAAATAGTCAAAGTGTGATTTTCTTAGCTATGAATCAAGTTTACCATGCTCGTACCAAACATAGTAATGCCAAATATCATTTTGTGCAGGATGTCATATAGGATGGTGATATTTCTCTTATGAAGGTGCACATGGATGAGAACCCTGCAGACATGTTAACCAAGGTAGTACCCAATGGTAAGTTTAAGCATTGCTTGAACTTACTTAATATCATTCGTTGTTGATTGTTCTTGTAGGCAATGGCCCTGTGGTGTCGATTGTCTATAAGAGATGAACTATGATGGCTTAATCCTAGGTGGAGACATCACCCCATGAAATGAACTACGACTGCTTGATCCCAAGCAAAGGGTACATAGGCACTCGTGGTCAAATGATGCAGTCAATTGGAATGAATTACAGTGGCTTGATTCCAGGTGAGGGTACGTAGGCAACCATGGTCAAATGGTGCAATCATTTGAGTTCTACATATCAAGAGGTGTACAATTTTTGTTGGTGATCGTCCAAATTTGAGGTCCATCAAATGTGGTACGAGGTGGAGAATTGTAAGTGTGTTGGACAGAAGTTGTCTTGTAATAAGGTGTGTGCATACCTTATTCAAAAAATACTCTTATTATAATGAAGAGTTGGAATAGAACATGTTTTGTAATAAGGTGTGGGCATGCCTTATACAGGAAGAACATTCTGATCAACTAAAAAGGCCCAGTACTTGGCCCATGGTCAAATAAGCCCATTCTCTTGTATATGTAAGCTACCTTCAAATGTTGATAGCGGTAAGAGAGACGAGAAAAGTGAGAAAAATAGAAAAACACTGATATCTTGCAAAAGGAAAATGAGGTCGATTCTTAACCTAATACAAAAAAGCTCTCTCATCTGGTGTGGATGTAGGCAGTCTTACTGAACCACATAAATCTCTGTTACATTGTCTCTACTATTTATTTACTTTGATTGCTTGGTTAGATTGTCATTACTTGTTTTCGGCTTTTAAGTACGATTGGGAAACCGAGTCATTTGGTTTTCGTCTTTCTACTTTGTTTTCTGCTGACTAACACATTCATTAAAAACATGGTCCATAAAACTAAATTGGATCTACTTTGGTTCCCTCAATGTGCAACAAGTTTTTTTCTTAGTTATATGCCCAAGGGTCAATCATGAAAATGATTGTGTTTGGAAGCAATTGATTTACGATTTAACTAGTTGTCAACCTGTGCAATGCAGCGGGATGTAAAATGTAAATAAGTGTAAGATAAAATACTTATTACCACAGTTTCTTTTAGGATGCATTTGGTAGTCATACGAGACTTGAATCTAATCCTAAAACAAGTAACATTGAGTTTGCAAGCTGATTAATCCTTAAATTTGTTCTTTCAACAATGACATAGCAATGAAACCTTGGATTTGGTTTTCAAGATTGACATGGATTAGTCATTATATATACCTTGGATTTGAATCATATTATGGAACGATGTCTTTATATGGTTGTCGATAGCAAAAATTGTGATTTTTGAATATTAATACATGTTGATCCCAGATCTCTCAATAACACTAATAATCTAGTTAAGAATAACCAAATTATAGTGATTTAACGAAGAAAGTTATGAACACTCAAGAAGAAATTAAGAAACAATTAAGAACAATCTTGAGCTTCAAAGGTTTCACTTTGATTATAAGAAAAACRTAAAGCTATTCAAGCGACTCTTTTTACAATAGGCCTAATCACCTATTTATGCTAATTAGCTAATAAGAAGATAACTATCCAACGAGACTTTATAGCTAATCTTCTATTAACAGATAAGCTTTAACATTAGAGATAAACTTGAAGTCTAGCTGTCGACATGTCATCTCCAGCTGTCATTCATGGTGTGATAAATCATCCTTATCTTTAGATCTTCATTTTATGCTTCTGGATGATTTGCTGGAGAATTCACTAAGTGCTGATGACCAGAGGATCAATGAGGATGCTCTTTCCATCGCATCCCAAAAGTCGGGTTTTTGAATGCATCCAAGTTTGAAAGTGGATTCAAGGGTGGATTTCTTTGATTTGATGAAGGAATCCAATTCATTGAATCCAATCCCTTGAGTATCCTTTTGGCTGTTTAATTTTTCATAGACGTCTTGGGCATCTTTATATTTCTTCATCAAAAGTTCATTGGTTTGGAGCTTCTGATGAAGAATTTCCCGCTCTTTTTGAAAGAAATCTTTAAGAGCTACTGAATTTAGTCTCTCTGCCTCAGATTCTTTTGAGGCCTTAGTTTTCTTTTCTAGGCCCTTAGTTATTCGTTTGTTTAATTCCAGAAGTTTATCTTCCTCTGATTTCTTAAGTGGGCTTAGGCGAGTCTTTTCCTTTGCGAGTTCAGCTTTTTCTTCAGTTAGAAGATCAGTTTCTCTTTTGTAGAAACTTGCTTCTTTTTCCGCTTTTATCCTTTCAGATTTTTCAAAATTTAATTTCTCTTTTAATTTCAAGAAATCTTCTGAAAGTTTTATTACCTTAACTCTAGCTCCGATGGGGCAAAATTGGTTTCAATGGAAGTAGACTCACATACCTGGTCATCAGAGTTGTAGGCAGATTCTGCGTTGGACGTGGCCATTAGACATATGAGTGCTTTGTCCTCATCGTCTGATGAAGAGTCGGACACCCTATTTTCTTTTTCAGCCATCAGGCTTCGCTCTCTGGAATTATATTTGTATTTGTTCTTGTAATAATCAACATCCTTTACCAATCGTCCTCGACATTCTTTGGAGAAATGTCCTAGCTTTCCACATCTGAAGCATCGAAGGTCATTCTTCCTTCCATCCTTGTCTTCTTTTCTCTCGTCTCTTTTGTCTTCTCTTCTTTCTTCTCTCTCTTCTCTTTCATCTCTTCTTTCTTCCCTCTGATGGAATTTAGATGGCTTTCTTTCATATGATGACTRSTATCTTTCCCTTTTGAACTCTTTTCGTTCATAAGGTTTCTTGATGAACTTTTTCTGGAACTGCTTTGTGATCAAGGCCAAAGATTTGGCAAAAGCTCTAATTTCGTCATCTGATTCAGAGGTTTCTTCTTCAGATTCCGATTCTACCACCAATGCTTTCTTGCCTTTCTTTTTATATTCTTTGGTGGAAGTCCTTGATTTTTCCTTTTCGTCGGCAGCAAGGGCAAGAGGTCCACCAATAGAAACCTTCCTTTTCATTATGTCATTTTCTTGTGCTGCAAGCGTTCCATACAGATCATGAAGTGACCAACTATCTAGGTCCTGGTTTGCTTGAAGGGACATAGAYAGTTGAGTCCATTCATCKCCYARACTWTTAAGGAATAAARCATTGTTTTCTTYCTTGGTTCTGGAGATGTCGTTTCRACGACATTGATTGATCAATGTGTTAAAACGATCATAAGTTTTCTGTATTGGTTCATCAGGGAGGGCCTTGAAGTTAGTATACTCGTTGAGACATTGTGCTCTACGATTYTTTCTCGTTTTTGCTCCTCCTTCCAGTTGACTTGCCAGTTCATCCCATAGTTTCTTGGCTGTGGAACATGCGTCGAGGGATTGGAAGATTTCATTTGGTAAGACCATGATTATCAACCTTTTGGCCTTTTTGTCAGTTTCTACTCTTTCCTTGTCATCTTCATCCCAATTTTTTTCATCTTTGGGCATGTAGTAGGCAGGAATTTCAGCCGTGGTGTTTGTTCCTGGAACTCTTGGGACAAGAGTTTGTGGAATGTAAGGGCCCTCCATTATAGATCGCAGGAGGTTCCTGTCCATTCCTTCCAAGAAATTCATCATTCTGATATTCCATTGTGGATAATCTTCTCGTTGGAGAGTTGGGGGCTTGGTGAGGGAACCAACATTATAAGCAGAATTCCAGTTGGCCATGAGAATTTTGAAGAGAAAAATTTGTGATCTTGACGAGAAAGAAGATCAAAAATTGAGAGATTTTGATTGATCGTTTTGATTGGAAATTCAATCAATTAGCTCTKATACCAATTGTTGATCCCAGATCTCTCAATAACACTAATAATCTAGTTAAGAATAACCAAATTATAGTGATTTAACGAAGAAAGTTATGAACACTCGAAGAAAGTTATGAACACTCAAGAAGAAATTAAGAAACAATTAAGAACAATCTTGAGCTTCAAAGGTTTCACTTTGATTATAAGAAAAACRTAAAGCTATTCAAGCGACTCTTTTTACAATAGGCCTAATCACCTATTTATACTAATTAGCTAATAAGAAGATAACTATCCAACGAGACTTTATAGCTAATCTGCTATTAACAGATAAGCTTTAACATTATAGATAAACTTGAAGTCTAGCTGTCGACATGTCATCTCCAGCTGTCATTTATGGTGTGATAAATCATCCTTATCTTTAGATCTTCATTTTATGCTTCTGGATGATTTGCTGGAGAATTCACTAAGTGTTGATAACCAGAGGATCGATGAGGATGCTCTTTCCATCGCATCCTAGGTCGTCCATCGGTCCTCTGGTTGTACTCCATACTTAGCCGTTTCTGCGTTGATGTCTTCATCGGTCTTCTGGTTCTTCATCACTTATTGTTTTTTCATTACTTTTTACATTATGAATTATGGGGTTTAACAATACAGGTGTTGCTTTTGCTTATATCATCTGTCACATATAATCTCTGTTGTACAAATATAATAATGACCTTAGAATGACATTTGGTCGAACATGTTAAAAGTAAATGTCGAAAAGGATGATCTTTAGGATGACTTGGGTAATTTTAAAATTTTAAAGTATTCGAGCGTTTGCCCTTTGTCCTTGGAGATCAAGCGGATAAGTACATAAGTAGAGGATGTACATGATATTTTCCGGTAGGGGTGTTCATGTGACAAGGCATATGTGTCGTAGATACGAGCGATTGTTAAGTTTATGCTTTACTTAAGGATCATGCATTTGTCATGTGGTGTGTAGTGACTTAGCATATATATGGTTGAAATGAGTGCTTTAAGTTACATTGTATCATTTAAGTTAGGTTTTTTGTTATTAGGATAGGTAAATTCTTATAGATCTAGCTAAGGCCCCTATATGACTGCTCAGTGATAAAGGAGGTAAGGTTGTCGATAATTTTCCTTCCTTTTGTCGTGAATCCTCCTTGTCTATGAACAAGGAACCACTGATGGATTCCTTGAAAGTTAAGGATTCATAATATTTTTTAGAGATCAAATGAATTTGGTCTTATAGATATGCGAAAGTATATTTATTACCAAATAAAGAGGTAAAATATAATTTATTATATGAGAAGATATATTAAGTCCCACAATGAGTGCAACCTTTGTGTAAGTGGCTTCTTAAGGGAACCCACCAGAGCCGTAACGAGACTTTGGATGGCTAGCTCATAATGTGATGCACCCTATAATATACAAAAAAAAAATAAAAAACTCAAGATATTTCTTTCAATATGAAAAAAATGCAAAATAAAAAGTTATCATTTATTACTTTGGTGCTTATTTTTAACATGTCAATTGGGTTTCATCCTTCTTGCGTCATCCCAAGCCTTGTAGTGGTGCGTATCTGCAAGGAAAACAATTTACTGGTGGTAATTGGTTTGACCAATGACCCTCTGTTGATTAAGTCAGTAACTATATCGTAGAGAAGAATATAATCAAAAGAGACTTGAAAAAGTACCTTTTTTCAAGTGTACCGCATTCCAACTCCTTGGGATGTCGCGATTATCCATTGTTTGTAATTTATAGACATATTTTCCCATGATCTTGGAGATTCTATAAGGTCCTTCTAAACTAGTGGAAAGCTTTCTTATACTAAGCTTTTTGGTGTTAGGATAAACACGTCGCAAGACATAGTCGCCCACATGGAAGACTTTCATCTTGACATTTTTATTAAAATGTCGAGCTACCTCTGCTTCTGAGAGGCCATTCTTATTAATGCTGACTCTCGTAATTCTTCAAGTGCATTAATGTCATAACTTAAATCGACTACGTTATGGTCGATCAATTGGTGCCGTGCGAAATGTAATTTAGTGTCGACAATAAAAACTACTTGGCATCTGTAAACTAGTGAAAAGGGGGTCTGACCTGTAGATATATGAGGACTTGTACGATTAGCTTATAGTACTGAGGGAAGTTCTTCAACCCACTTACTTCTGACAACTTTCAGTCTTTTCTTTAACGAATTGATAATAACTTTATTGTTGGACACAACTAATCCATTTGACTGAGGATAACAAGGGTGGACGTAACTAATTTTATATTTCATCCTCCAAAAAGTCGACAAGTTTTGTCGCTGATGAACTGTGATCCATTATCACATTTTAAAAACCTTCTTTCTTCCTTTCAAATACAAACATCTGGTTATATAAATCCTTCTCTTTCTTGATTTATATTAACCACGTTTCTAAAATCTTTTTGAAAAAACTCTAATTTCTTCTGGTTTTTCAAATGAAAATTTTATCCTTCAAACTTTTGTTCCAAAGGTGCTTTCTAACATAATCGTGTGTATGATTCCATTTATCTCTTTTCTTCTTACAGAAATGGCTGCTGCATCGAACGTGAACTTTGCTCTTGAAGATTTCTCCTTCAAACCAAACAATCACATTGCACTATTGGAAATTCCTGCAAACAAACCCCACTTTGCGGATGCAGCTTCTTTCCTCAATAATAGTGTTTTGGGATATGCTCTCACCTTCCAACTTGTAATGGTGAAGGATATCCTGAGACATTTCTTGTACATTGCCAAAGCAAAGACCATGAAAGACAAGGATGGAAACTCCATCCTCAAGATCTTCTATAAGATCAACAATATGTCGGTGAGTTTTGGCTTTACAATGGTTCACACTGTTCTACGGCTCCCAAAGAGTGTTTCCTACTCCAGCGATCCAGGCAATGACCATATCGTCAAATTTCTTGACGATATCCACTATTACTGGCTGTTGAAGAAAGACTCCAACTCAAAGCTCAACAAGTCACTGACCAAGATTGAGAAGAACCAGATGTCAGCTGTCTGGCAATACATGTCTTCACATATGGGTGAGAAAACAGGAGGCCAAGATCAAGCAAGCAGGATGGCGCTAGACATCGGCTGTTTACTCATCATAAACATCAACGTCAACTATGCTCCTGCTAATATTTGATGATATGGTACTGAAGCTGTCAAAGCGTCAATGAGAAAAGATGGTTCCCTACACCAGGTTCTTGAGCAAGATTCTAGCCAGAATCCTAGCAATAAAGTACCCCGATCAAAGCAACTTTCTCATCTGTAGGATTGGATCAAGGATTCTTGATCACAGGACTAAGCCTTCAAACATTGGTCTATTCCCTCAAATGTTGAGGATAGCCAATACTCTTCTTCTTCTTCTTCTTCTTTAGTAGCCATGACTGTAGCAAACCCCCCTCAGTCAATCCTGTAGTTTCTGGATGAACATAATTTGATGTTGAACAACCAGCTTCAGATGGTTCAAAAAGTTGTATAACTTGCAGAACTGAAACCACTAGTTCATTAACTTTGGGTAAATCAGATACATCATATTCTGCAAGTGTGATAACTGGGTTCTGGTTATCACCTGAGGTAATTGGTATGTGATTACCTGATTATGTGATCACATGAATATTTGATTAATTGTTATAATTGATCATGTTGATACATGCTTACATAAGATTAATATGTGCGTGTGTATATTTTATGTACGAGAATTATGGATATATATATATATATATATGTGTGTGTGTGTGTGTGTGTATTTTATATGTATTCATGGGCATGCATGAAGAGTTGATGTATGTTCTTTTAAATATACATGTGCATGCATGAGGGTTATGTATATTAATCAGCCGCCTTCCTTTTTAAGGAAGAGTATAAAAGTGATTTATTTGAGAAAGGCAAGCTTCTTGCCATTCTTGGAAAGAAATTGAGAGAGAGAGAGAGAGAGAGTTTCTGTGGGTTTTCATTGCTAAGTTTGGAAATTGAAGTTGGATCAATTCTGATTCGTGTTGCTGTTTTTTTCAAAATTCTGAATTTGCAAAGGTGAGTGTTTATTAAAAACAGCCTTTGAATATGATTTGATTACTAGTTTTATATCTATGAAATGATGATGTATAATTTGAATATGCTGTATCTGTACTTGTTGAAACTTCATTGACCGGATAAGGTTATCCGGACAAGTATTGTCCGAGGAATGTCCTTACCAGCCATAGCTTTAACAGGTGCAGGGTAGGGTGATGTTAGTGTTGATTGGATGAGAATTGTACCCTTTCCTGTTGTCCGATGAGTGTGTATCCGGTTATGTGATTTCCCGGACTAGTGATCGTATGCCTGACCAATTGAGTTTAAGTCCGGACACTATATTGTCCGGAGAAGGTGTGTCTGGATAAGATGTTCTTGCTATATTTAGTCATGTGGCATCCGGATAAGAGTGTCGGGCTGAGTATTGTCCGGATATGTGTTGTCCGGATAGACTTGTCCGGATGAGAGTTGACTTAATGAAGTTATTGTTGAACTTGAATTTTTGATAATGGGATTTCACAATTAACATTTATTTGGTTTTTAAAACTGTTATATAGTGAAAAGAGGTATTTTATATCTTTTAAGAAAATGGAAAAAATATTAAATGTTTCTTCCAGACGTGGTGACATAAGTCTGTTCTGGTTTGAAACTATATTTTAAGAAATGTTTCTTCCAAACGTGATGACGTAAATCTGTTCTGGTTTGAAAGTATATTTTGGGAAATGTTTCTTCTAGACGTGGTGATGAAAGTATGTTCTGGTTTGAAACTATATTTTGGGAAATGTTTCTTCTAGACGTGGTGACATAAGTTTGTTCTGGTTTGAAACTATATTTTGGGAAATGTTTCTTCCAGACGTGGTGACGTAAGTCTGTTCTGGTTTGAAACTATATTTTGGGAAATGTTTCNTTTGAAACTATATTTTGGGAAATGTTTCTTCCAGACGTGGTGACGTAAGTCTGTTCTGGTTTGAAACTATATTTTGGGAAATGTTTCTTCCAGACCTGGTGACGTAAGTCTGTTCTGGAATGAAACTTTGTTTTAAGAAATAATTCCCCTAGAAGTGGTGACATTTGTCTGTTCTGGCTTGGAACTGCGTATGGGTACTTCCAGACGTGGTGACGTAAGTCTGTTCTGGTAAGGAACCTTGTTTTAAAGAACAAACAAGGGTGACATATCAAGGAAAGGTGTACCTATGGATATAAGAGTGGCAATTGCAGGTGTGGGTATTATTATAACTCTTGTTATTATCATTATCAGATACAATAATTCTAAATCAACATTTCTTTGTAACTTGATAATTTAGAGATATTGTTCTCTTTAGAAATAATAACTTTGATGTTATTGAGAAAGGGAAAATGATTTATAACCAGAGGCATTAATTGCCTATGATGTCTAATGTAACACCTCGGTTACGATTTCACCAAAACATAACATACGAGATATCATTTTCTAAGTAAACCACCAAAAGCTAATTATACTTTAATAAGTATTTCCAAATCCAAAACAAAAGCTTACAATCTTATAATTAAAACATTTACCAACCAAAAATGGGGACAACATAATAACTACCCGGATATATTTACAACCCAAAATAGAAACTAGACATAATTATATATATATATATACCAAGGTTTGACAACGATCCCCAAACTAATCACGAACTAACTACACAGGGTTCTTGCCTTTATCTTCTTTCTTTCCTAAAAAAAAAGTGAACTAACGTAATAAGCACATGGCTTAGTGAGATAAATAGTCTAAACAAATGCTATTGAAATCAAGTTTATACAAATACACGGGAACCATAAACCAGTCAATTGAATGGTTATATCAATGAACAATAAATTGAGAGTAACACTTACGAAATAAGGGTTGTCCATAATATAACCAAAGACCAAGTGCCAGATTCCAACAATTCACATGATATAACATGCTTATTTCGAAATGCAAATAATAAGTAATTATCAAATGATACCAGGTCAATTCCTTTGCAAGGGACTAATATCATACGTTAATCAAACGGTCTAAAGAAACATGTCGGAATAACCAAACAATGGAACACATAGGACTAGCAGGGAGCCTATCGTCACTGGGTATGCTCGATTGGCCTTTTGCGGCGATCCGCATAAGACTTTTGACGATCTTGGGCAGCTTTCATTCTATCACGAATAATCTGAATCTTGTCATGCATGATCTGAATCAACTCGGGACCAACTAAAATTTCCTCTCCTGTCTCTCGCCAACACATGGGTGTACGACAGTTACGCCCGTATAAAGCCTCGTAGGGAGCCATTCCAATGGTCGATTGGTAACTATTGTTGTAAGAAAACTCAACCAAGGGTAGGTAAGCATCCCAACTTCCACCAAATTCTAAGACACATGCACGTAGCATATCCTCGAGGGTCTGAATGGTTCGTTCGGATTGTCCATCAGTCTGAGGATGATAGGCCGTACTAAACACATGATGTGTTCCCAACTCTTGTTGAAATCCAGCCCAGAATTTAGAARTGAATCGGGAGTCACRATCAGAGATAATCTTTACTGGTACACCGTGTCGCGAGACAACTTCGTTGATGTATAACTGTGCCCATCGATCCATAGAATAAGACTCTCGGACGGGTAAGAACAGTGCAGATTTGGTCAACCGGTCAACTATAACCCAAATACTATCGTATTTTCATTGGGTCTTTGGTAGTTTAGTAACCAGATCCATGGTTAATTCTTCCCATTTCCACATCGGTACCTCGGGAGGCTGTAAACTACCATACGGTTTCTGGTGTTCAGCTTTTACTCGTAAGCATGTGGTACACTTCTCGACATATCGTCCAATATCAGTCTTCATCCCAGGCCACCAATAATCTAAACGTAGATCTTGGTACATTTTGGTACTCCCTGGGTGTATCGATAATCGCGACTTATGTGCTTCCGTTAAGACAACATCCCGCATACCGCCAAGTCTGAGGACCCAAATTCGGGTCTTAAAGATCTTTAAGCCACTTCCGTCTTCAGAAAGAGAATCAAGATATCCCACCATTCATTCTACTTTAACGTTCTCAGGCTTCAAAGCCTCAATCTGCCACTTTTGAATATCATTGAATAAATTAGATTTAACCAAATTGTGAGTGATAACATAGCATAGAAGTCTAGCATACGTCTTCCTACTCAAAGCATCCGCCACTACATTGGCTTTACCCGGATGATATAGAATMTCACAGTCGTAATCTTTGATGAGTTCCATAGCACGTTGTTGACGCATGTTCAGGGTCTGTTGATCAAATAAATATTTTAGGCTCTTGTGGTCGGTATAAAGTTGACACTTTGTACCATAAAGATAATGTCGCCAACGTTTCAAAGCAAAGACTACTGCTGCTAATTCAAGATCATGAGTAGGGTAGTTCTTCTCATAATCTTTCAGTTGGCGAGAAGCATATGCGATCACTTTGCCACGCTGCATCAAGACACATCCAAGGCCAAGTATAGATGTATCACTATACACTACAAAGTCTTCACTACCCTCTGGTAGAGCTAGTATAGGCGCGTTCGTCAAACAATCTTTAAGAGTCAGAAATGCATTATCTTGAGCTTCTGTCCATTCAAACTTAACATCCTTGCGAGTCAAGGATGTAAGTGGCACTGCGATCTTCGAAAAGTCACGGATAAACCRTCTGTAATATCCCGCTAGACCCAGAAAACTTCTGACTTCGATTGCATTCTTTGGTTGTTCCCACTTTTGGATCGCCTAAATTTTAGTCGAATCAACAGAAACCCCGTCGCCTGATATTACATGTCCTAGAAATTGCACCTGACGAAGCCAGAACTCGCACTTCGAGAACTTTGCGTATAAATGTTCCTTCCTGAGTAACTCAAGTATCTCGCATAAATGCATGTCATGTTCTTCTTCGGACTTTGAGTACACAAGAATGTCATCAATGAATACTATGACAGACTTGTCAAGCATGGGATGACATACTCTATTCATTAAGTCCATAAACGCTGCAGGGGCGTTTGTAAGTCCGAATGGCATCACCAGGAATTTGTAATGCCCATAACGCGTTCGGAAAGCTGTCTTGGGTACGTCTTCCTCACTTACTTTCAGCTGGTGATAACCGGACCTGAGAGCAATCTTTGAGAAATAGCTTGCACCTTGGAGCTGATCAAACAAGTCATCGATACGAGGTAACATATATTTATTCTTAATCGTTACCTTGTTCAATTCCCTGTAATCGATGCACATCCGGAATGAACCGTCTTTCTTCTTTACAAACAGTACTGGTGCACCCCAAGGTGAAGCACTCGGTCGAATGAAGCCCTTGTCCAACAACTCTTGTAACTGGCTCATCATTTCTTTCATTTCTGCCGACGTAAGTCGATAAGGCGTCTTAGCAATAGGAGAGGCATCGGGTACCAAATCAATCCGGAATTCTACTTGCCTATCTGGTGGTAACCCAGGCAAATCATCGGGGAATACATCCGGATATTCACATACGATTGGCACATCTTTCACTGTCTTCTTTACTTCTTTGGATGAGTCTGAGACATAGGCCAGAAAAGAGGAACATCCTTTTATTAGATATTGTCGAGCCTTTAGCATAGAGATTACCTTCACATCGCCTATACGTCTTTCCCCATATACATATAGGTAATCTCCGTCATCCTTCTCTATCCGAATCATTTGATGAGCGCAAATGATGTGGGCATGATTTTTGGCTAACCAATCCATCCCAATAACGATATCAAAGCCATGTATATCCACCGAGATCAGATTTATCGAAAACTTATAGTCATGAAGAATTAACACACAATCTTTTTATACTTTATCGGCATCTAAAAGTTCTCCGTTGAAAGTACTAACAGTGAATGGTTCATCAAGCATAGAAGGCATAGACTCTAAGAATCGGGTAAAATAATGCGACACAAAAGAATAAGTTGCTCCAGAGTCAAATAGTATACGTGCAGGTCGATCATTAAGAAGAAAAATACCAGTCACGACATCAGGCTCNTCTAACTCCGATTGGGATGAAATTTTCTAAATCCTCTCATATACTCCAAAAAAGTATGACCTTAAAATTTCATCCCCAAACTCCCAATAATCATTGGTTACCTTATATGGCCACTACTAATACACGTAGTAAAATTTCAACATGCTTAACATTTTCTCGCATGTAAGCACATAATATACTTCGTAAAATGTAAATTAGGCGCACTTAGCAAATAATATGGGAAATTAGAATTGGGATGTTACATCTAGCAAGTTGACCATATGTGAGAATGATGCAAAGGGGCTCTGGTTTGTCTTCTAGAAGGACCAGAGAACCTCTGGTCATGTGGAAAAGATTTTAAAATGTTTTGGGAATTTTATGAACCAGAAGTTCGCTATGTATTATATAGAGGCTTCGTATCTTGAAGATTAATCATTTTGTGTTGACTGAGCTCTGTATCTGAGCTCTGTCTTTTAAAATCAAATATATTCTTCAAAAATATTTATAAATAAAACAAAGAACTAGAGGAGCTCTGATTCTATCTTATTTATCTTTTAAAGTTGAGGTAGGTCCTTTTTGGACCAGAGACTCTGTTGATCCTGAGGGTCTCTGTTTGGGTATTGTTTCGTTTGAATGCAAAGGCTCTGGTCAGTAGAACCAGAGGCTCTGGTTATCAAGGGCAGATGAGTTCTAGCCCATTGAGCCATAAGAGTTTTATGCAAATCTGTTAAGAGATCCAGAGTTCCAATATGTTGCATTTTGTGTTATGTGTTGTAGCAATCTATTGGCTTTATATTTTGGTTAAGAAACAAATTGCATATTTTTTTTTGGCTGAAATGCAATTATTTCTATATAAAAGATGTTTTTATCAGGTTTTGGTGACCTTTACCCTGCATTTGCAAAGAATGGATTTACTCAGACCTTCTGGTCTAACCCTCATTTTATTTTGAAAATGTGCATTGGAGGAACTGCGGGGTCTTGGGATAATAAGGGGAAGGGGAAAATATAATTATTTTTCTTATGTGTTATCTACTATATGAAGATGAGACTGATGCCTATATATTTTGAAGATACATGTGGTTCTACATGTGATAGTGTAGGGATATTCTTTTAGAATGTTTCATATGTAAATTCTTTACATATAGAGTCCTTGTACTAGTGGGACCTATGTGATGTAATCTAAATTTCTTTTAAATGAAATATATGTTATATGCAAATGTAGAGTTTGGGGTGTTACAGAAGGTGGTATCAGAGTCTGAGTTTAAGGGATTTAGTTATTCAAATCATGATGCCTAGACTTAAACTGTTATTTACATATTAAGGGTCCCAAACATAGATAGTATAACTGAGAATGAATATAATGGGTTAAAGATGACAATATGTCAGGTAAATTCGAATTATAAATGGCTAATGCAACTATGAATTTACATGTACATATCTATACACAGACACCTTATTATATTCGGGAATGTGAATACGTGATATTTAATATTAAAATATCTGTAGATGGCCAGTCGATCAAGAAGGTCTGAAAGGATCGCCCGCCCCAATTCCGAAGAAAGAGACAAATCTCCTGATAATGCTCCAACTAATATTTCTAGGAATCGAGGCAGGGGAAGAACCCAGGGTAGAGGTCGAGGGAGGAGTCAGGCTCAAGGAAGAAGTCAAACAGAGGTTCATCTCGATCAAGAAGAATCCATTTTGAGAAATGTTAATCAGGAGCAGGGGTCTCAACCAAAATATATAAATAGGGATGTTCTGGCTGAAGAAATGGCCAAATTAAGAGAAACTCTGGTATCTATTATGGGATTACCAGCTAGATTGGAAACTGAACGAGTTGAAATGAATTCTTCAGCTCCATCAGCAAGCAGTAAAGGTAAAATATTTCTAACATGTGAACCCCCAACATTTGCAGGAGAGACAGATCCAGTAAAGGTAATGTGCTGGATAAAGGAAATTGAATCAGTGTTTAACACCAGTAGATGTTTTGAGGAGGATAAGGTTAGATTTGCAGTCTCTATGTTAAATCTAACGCCTTATATTGGTGGGATGTAGAATCAACGGCTCAGCCAAATATTCTGCAAACTATGTCTTGGGAGGAATTTGTGATCAGATTTAAAAACCAATTCTGTCCTAAGACTGCGGTGAAACAAAAGGAGGAAGATTTCTTAAAATTAGAACAAGGAAATAGGTCGGTGCGGGATTATATTGAAAAGTTTATCAAATATTCCCGGTTTGCAGAACATTACGTTTCTTCTGAGTCCATAAAGGTAAAAAGGTATATTTGGGGCTCGAAACCCTCTATCAGGGAATTTGTAATTGTTATGGATCCTGCTATCTTTTCTTTGGCTGTGAAAGCTGCCGAGGTAACGGAAAGAAATAAGAACCGGCAAGGTGAAGAAAAAGTAGTAGAGAAACAATGGTGGGAAGGGTCTTCAACCAATTTTTGAAGACCCAAATTCATAAAAACTGATAACCGACCTCCTCAACAACCATCTGCTAGAGCCTGTCCACGATGTTAACAGGTGTGTTAGCTCTAATATTTACTTAATGTAAAAGTATGAAAAAGTATTTCTGCAAGTGTTGACAGAAGGGTATCTTCCACAGAAGACAACAGAGGACCATCAACAGAAGCTTTTTGATCGTGCAAGTCAAGAATGACAGAACCTCTGTTGTCTTTCACAGAGGTTCTGGAAAATGGTCCTCTGGCAATAAGAG
>NC_037530.1:15063047-15063673 GCF_001531365.2 Cynara cardunculus var. scolymus
TTTTGCACCAAGACGTTCTTGACAGAGAGCTCAAAATTAGAAAATTTCAAGAGGCTCAAAATGTTTTCAAAAAGATAAAAGTTAATATGGGCAGAAAAGGTCTAGGTTTCTCAGAATTTGATAACAAACCTGGTBTTAAATCCAACAAAACTCTTGAGAGTACCTTTAGATCCTCTAAAAATCTTAAAAGTAATATTTCTAATACTAAGTCCATTTTCAAAAGAAGAAGGCTGTTGGTTGGTCCAGACACAAAAACCTGTTTAACAATGGAAAATGTTGCTTTTGAAGACTACATTGACTCTTTCTCACCTTCTGCAAAGAAGGATTCCATTCCAAGGAGATTTTTGAGACAAAGTCAGATTGGAATCTTTAAGTTTGGACAACTAGAAACTCAAGAAAACGATGTTTTTGATCAGCCTCTTGAAAGAAAATTATCTTCAGAGGCTCTGGAATTCTTTCCAAATCATATGACAGAGCCTTCTGTAAATGAGTCTCTTTTTGAAAAGGTTTTTGYCAYARARCTCTCTGAAAAAGATACTTCTGAGCATGAATATGCCTCAGATCATGAAGATAGTCCTACACAAGTTGTAGAAACTAAGATTGATCTTGAGAAAAGAAAGAAGGAA
>NC_037530.1:15063773-15113972 GCF_001531365.2 Cynara cardunculus var. scolymus
GCTCTTGATGAAAAACGATTTTTATTCTTAGTCAGCAAGATGGGTATGCTGAATCTCACCACTTAGAGGCAATAATTATCATTCAACCARCGATCTTCAATATCTCATGGTTATGCCCATAAGTGATACAATATCTTAGCCATAAATTTTCTAAGTTTCCTAAACCAGAGCCTCTGGTTCTAAAGACCAAAGCCTCTGTCCATTTAGAATGACTTAAGTTTATTGGCAAAATTTTATCCTTACCAGAGCCCCTCTGGTTCAAAGCAATTACTTGGTATTTTTAACCAAGTCCTTTTTTCTCCCACCCAGAGCCTCTGGTTATATAGACCAGCGCCTCTTGACTCCAAAACATTGAGATATCAATGTATCAATCTTTGGATTCTTGCATTCTCTCTCATTATTTCTTTCTCCTTCACCAACCAGTGCCTCTGGTTCCAAAGACCAGAGCTCCTCTGGTTTCCCCATACTTGCAATATTTTTTTTCCAACCAGAGCCTCTTGTTCCAAAGAACAGAGCTTCTGGTTTCCTCCTTTGCTTGCTATATATTCTTTTCTTACAACTAGAGCCTCTGGTTCTAAAGACCAGAGCCTCTGGCTTTAGATTCTTAAAAAGCAAGTCTTAACCATTTCTCCTTATACTCCCTTTTCATAGTTTTTCCAACCAGAGCCTCTGGTTATAAAGACCAGAGCCTCTGGGTTCAAAGTCTTTGTCACCAGAGCCCCTCTAGTCTCAAAGACAATTTTTTTTCCTTGTTCATAACACTCATTGCCTTCTTAACCAGAGCCTCTGGTTCCATAGACCAGAGCCTCTGGTTTCAATGTCATTGAGTTTTTCAAAAACCTCGCCTCTCAACCAGAGCCTCTGGTTCTAAAGACCAGAGCCTCTGGCTTCGTTCTCTCTGAAATCCTTACTTGGCATAAGATTCTCTCAACCAAAGCCTCTGTCTCCTAAACTTCTCATATTTTATCTAAGTGAAGGGGAGTCTTTGATTTTATCCATATGCATCATTTGAGGGGGAGCAAAAGTTTACTTTTGTAAACTTGCATTTTCCATCTAGAGTGTCTGGTTCTACTATCTAGAGCCTCTGGTCACATAAAATGCTATAAATAAATATAGTACCAGACCTCCTCTGGTTTTATAAAATGGATTGCCATACTTCACCAGAGTCTCTGGTTTGTTAACCAAAGTCTCTACATCATGCAAATCCAACATYWCTACTTGTCTTCATCGACATTACAACCAGAACTCCTCTGGTTCCACACCCACTTTGTCATGCATAACCAGAGCTCCTCTAGTTCTAAAAAAATACATTTTATAATAAAACTCATCTTAATTGAAACCATTTTTAAGATTACGCAAAATTGCAGCTTTTGTGACTAAAAACTATACGACAAGGGTTTTTAGAAGACCAAAACTTCGTAATTACTATTAATCTTACAATTAGATGAGATTTTAAATAAATTTTTTTGGGAAACGTCTTCACCAAGATATTATTTGGAATGACTCTTCATTTCAAATACCTCATGACGTCACTCAAACCACGCGCCTAACACCATACAGGTTGTCCCCCATGAGCCGTTTCAATATTTTCCCTCCCTTACCCCAGGCTGACACGTGTCCACTACATTAATGGCATGTCCTATCCAGACGGCTCACGTTCATCCAATAAAACCCATTTTCATGATTATTATATTATAATAATCAAAGAAACGTTTCCCTTACCACTCCACCCCACTACCACCCCACCCCTCCACCCCCCCCACCCAACCCGTCTTCCCCATAAATATCTGTCTTCACCATTCTTACCTCCTTTACGCCTTCAAAACTTACAACAAAACTAAGACGAACTCAAGACCTGCAACTTCATCAAAAATGGCCTCCTCCGCTTCTGACGAATCCAACAACAATGACAGCCGCATCCAATCCACCGGCGCCGACAGCCGCGCAATCGTCTTATTACCCATGAAACCTAATAACTACATGATTGAACTGCGCAACACCCTTTTTGATGACAGGTTTGCGATAATTATTGAGTTCTTCAAGAACTGTATCCTTCTTCCTGCCTTAACTCTTGTGAACCCACACGTACCCTTAAATTACGTTCAACAGTACTGGCAGACCTGCGAGTTTGATCCTCCCAGTCATGGAATAATGGGAGACATAGACGCCCCAAATGACATGATTTGCTTGGTAAAAATATCGCGAGCAAAAGTTTCTAAAGTTCTATGCATTCCAACAAGAAAGGAACTCGGGATCGCGCAATATGACGAACCACCTTCCTCCGACGACATTCTAAGGTTCGTGAAGATGTTAGGGTACAATTGTGAACCGTGAAACATATCAGACTTCAAAAGACAATTCCTCCCRCCAATGTGGAATTTGTTCTTTTCCATCTTCAACCGATCCCTCACCTGCAAGCTCGGCTCCCTCGWMCAAGGAAATCTCAACATAATGACAATTATGTATGGGCTTTTCTTCAACCTTAATCTCGACTACGCCTTCCACATCTACGACGAGATTCATGCGGCCGTCATCAAAAAGTGCAAACTTCAAGCCGCAGAAAAGCCACTATCTGATGTTCTCTTTCCTCGCTTCCTTGCTCTTTTCATTGGGGACGCGATGGTGCAACACGGACTACCTGCTGTGGAGCCCTTCACCCCAAACTACAAGATGCAAGGACATCGCCAAACACTATCGAATTAAGGATACACCACAAACCGCCCGCTGTCCTGGGCTATGCTCACTGTCATTCCATCGACAAGTGAGATACGCCAAGCCTATGAACGCTTCATGCTGTCCCAAGAACCGAGGGCAGCTACCCCGAAGCACTTAAAGCCATCCCCCCTCCAAGCGAGGGAGCACAAGCATCGTCTTCATCGGATGATGAAGATGATGATGATGCTCATACTTCCCCCGGCCTTCACCAAAATATTCCCCACCCTACTACCCAAAGAGCAACCACATCTACTACCCCTGGCGATAAAAGCCAAAGGGGTATTGAAAAAGGACGACCCAGTCCCACCCAAACCCTAGCCAGCCATCCAAAGGCCATTCTTCGGGCCTCTGGAGATGACCAAGCCGAGGAACCTCATATCACATCACCCCTCTCTCAACATAGAGGTGATGAAGAAACAAGAGCCCTTTCGCCTCAAGGCTCGCCACAACCCCTCACACGCACAGAAGCATTCGTTGCTTCTGACATTGATCCCAAAGATCGTTCAGAGCGATCTTCAATTCATGCACCACTCCCCTCGGTATTTGATCTACCAAAAGGGCAACAAATCCGCTTCACTTACTCAGCCTTTGAAGCTGAAGAAGAGGAAGAGGATGTTTCAACATCACGAGATAACTCTTCTTTTGAAGGCTATCAAGGACATGATGGAAGTCCCTCGAGGCCTACCTTCGCACAAGGCCAAGAGGGCGCCTCAGGAACAGAGGCCCAACCTGCAGCATCTGTTGCTGTWGGGGTTACCCCATTAGCAGATCTGGTCACAAAGGTTGAGTTTCAAGCCTATGTTGATACAGTGACGCGGTCATTGGATTACCTTAAACTCCTCGTACAAGGGATTATGGAGAACCAACCCTTACCCGATACCCCAGACCTCCATCAATCCTTTGCCATCCTCCAACGCCACCTAAACTAAATCGATATCCAAACCCAAACCAACTCATCCCGCCTTCAAATCCTCCAACAAACAGTAACCCAACAACATAATACCATATCATCCTTAGCCACCCAACGAAACCAAATCCTAATCCAATCCTTAGCCACACTCACGGCTCAGGCAACTGAGGCCGATGAAAACTTAACCTACATCATTACCCAACTCCAAACCATTCTTCGTAATCTTCATCAACTATCAGCCTCCATCACCTCCCAAATACCTCAACCACAACCTTCATCCACATCATCCATCAACAAAACCCTTGCCACCCTCACCAACCAAATGGCCACCATACAAACAACCCTCACCCAATTACCCGCCACCATACTTGCCCAAATCCCACCACAAACTCAAGCCGCACCTCCCTCTGCAGGCCCTTCCTATGAAGCAGCCTTCCCATCCTTCACTGTAGAGGTGAGGGATATTCTTGCTAACCTTCCCCAACCTCCATCATCTGCAACAACCTCTGTGCCACCTCCTCCCTCTACAGGCACAGACTTTGCTACAAGAGTCGATCTACGGGCTCTGTCCAAGGCACTTATCTCCTCTTTCAATGAGATAAGTGCAAAGTTTACTGCTCGATCCGTTGCACCCACCACTACGCTGAGGAAGAGTTTACACCAACATCAAGAACGAACAAACACTCTCCTTCGCACAATGGAAGAACGGCACAGAAAGGATCGGGTGTGTACTCTCGGTTCCCATATTAGAATATGGAAAAAAAAGAACCGATCAAGAGTCTCCTGCTCTTCCAGCCGCCCCCATAAACGCCCAAGGCATGAAGACCAAGACCCCGATGATCAAGGTCTTGGACCTCATGAGGGGGAGACAGAGGCGGCAGCTACACAACAAACAGGATCCGCTGCACCACAACAACAATCATCACCACAACAATCACCATCAACCCAACAAACCCAATCAAGGGAACCAGAGGCCATGCCCTCTGATGAAGAACAGAATATCCAAGTTCCCTCAGCCACAATACTAGACCCCATCGTGTTGAGTTCGTCAACCGATGAAGAACCAAAAATACCACTTACAGAAACAAACCAAACCTTCACTTCCCTCACCCACAACAAACCTACCCTTAACACCTTCTCCAACACCTCGACCCTTCACTCTTACCTCACAATCAAAACCTACAAAAACCCAACCATCGCCTCAACGACCCCAAACCCCACCAGAAACCTCTCAACCACTTGAAAC
This sequence comes from Cynara cardunculus var. scolymus, assembly GCF_001531365.2. Lineage (NCBI taxonomy): Eukaryota > Viridiplantae > Streptophyta > Magnoliopsida > Asterales > Asteraceae > Cynara > Cynara cardunculus. The sequence continues at coordinate 15,068,645 of NC_037530.1, forward strand.
CGAACCAACCAAAGAAAACTCACCTTCTACCCATACACAACCCCAAGCCGAAACACAACCCTTAACCCAACATCCTATGGTGCATGCGGACATCCCTTCTTCCTCGAGGCATCCTCCACAAGGCCTGGTAGACGAGATTATCCAGAACATGGAGTCGATGAGGAGACGTCCTCAATTGCCGCCCAGGGAACCGATCTTGATGGAAAATATCCATCAGTACATGTATCAAGATCGTGATGAAAGTTTGTCAACYAATCCTCCAATCCTATCGCCAGAGTCAATGAACCTCCTACATCATCGATTTGTCAGACAAACCACTCAAGAACCTCAAGCTGTCTTTTCGAATGAAGGAATAAGAAGAGTCATCGACTTGAAGATAAAGTCTTTTGCCAATAGAGCTATTCGATACATCGAGTTCAGCATGGAGAGAGCCCATGGGATTGTTAGCGTGTTCAACGAGAACGATCTTATCAATCTCAACCCGTACGACTTGATTGAATTATACGCCTACATAGCTCAAAGGCAAGATCATGGCATAAGGTTTGGAATGGCAAATCGAGCGATAGTGAAAACAATGGAGTCCCTAGTAAAGCTCAGAGCTAAAACAGATTTTGAAATTGCTTACAGGCTAGGCATCGAGAGATTATCCTGCGCTCCTCCAAATGAAGACTTCCAGGCCTGTAGGAGATACGTTCTGCTTCAGTTCTTACTCAACCTGAACTCGGACTTGTTTACAAGAATGAGTTTGGGGTTAAAAAGTTCTTCAGATTGACTGAAGCCTTCAAGTATTCAACAGATAAACTTGAATGGTTTCAGAAAAACATTAGAGAAAGACTGGGCAGAAACCATGTGCCAAGGGAAGAGGGAAGCCATCTCATRYAYGAGATATCAACCATCATTGCTTATCGAAGACTACTCTTGCGCTTCAAAGAGATATACTCAGGTAGTTAGTGATGGGATGAAATTTTTGCTTATTTTGTCTTGATGTAATTTGTTTCCAGTATTGTAAAGAAATTTCGTCATCCAATGAAAAATTGGAGTTTGATGTTTTTCTACTAGACTAGTGTCTGTTCTTCACATATGTGTCTAGATTAGACTTTGTTTGTTATTTCATTACTTAGGGGGAGATTTTTAAACCCCACAATGCAAAATGTAAAAAGTAATGAAAAACAACAAGTGATGAAGAACCAGAAGACCAATAAAGACATCAAGGCAAAATCGACTAAGTCTGGAATTCAACCATTGGATCGATGGATAGTTYAACCATTGGACCGATGGACAAGTTCAACCATTGGACCAATGGACAAGTTCAACCAGAGGATCAATGGACAGGTTCAAGGATGCGATGGAAAGAGCATCCACATCGATCCTCTGGACAAGCAACACTTAGAAGATTTTCCAGCACTTCATCCAAGCATGCAATGAAGATTTGAAGATAAGGATGAAGTCATCATATCATGAATGACGGCTGGAGATGACAAATCAACAGTTGGAATTCAAGTTTATCTTATTGTTAATGTTTATCCATGAGAAAGATAAACCCCATCTATTAGCTAGACGATTTGCTAGAAAGTAGCATTAGATAGTTATCTTCTTAATAGTCGTTTGGTATAAATAGATGATTAGGTCTATTGTAAAAATAAGGTTTTTTACTCTTTGTTTTACGTTTATGAATCTATAAAATAAAAGCTTTGAAGCTCAAAATTGTTCTTAAACTTTCTTATTTTATTCTTGAGACTTCATAACTTTCTTCATTAAATCACTATAATTTGGTTACTTATAACTAGATTATTAGTGTTATTGAGAGATCTTGGATCAACACAGATTTTTATCCTTTGGATAAAGGGTTTGTCTGGTCCTCACTTTTCCCTATATTTTGAAGACTTTCTCTCAATTAAAAAACATCCATTTTCCACCAGAAAATTAGCTAAGCAACCTTGGAGCATTCTCTCAAGCTTTGTAGCAGTAGAACAAGGTTAATTTATGTTTGTAATTTAAATTTCGTAGTTAGTCTTTCATTCTCGCCTCTGTGTATTGTGTGCCCTATGTGGGCAACAGTTTAAGTATTATTTTCAGTTCAAGTATTTCTAATGTATTTTTCTTCTTCTGTTTCCTTTATGTTCTCTAATTTTATTATGAGCTAAACACCCCTTTCGGGTGTGGGTGTGAGTCAAGCTTAAGGATTTAAGGGCACACTTGGGTGTTGCCATTTTTTATTGATTCTTAAGCTTGGTCATTTAAGTCGGGACTTAACCTCAACGCAGATAAGCCGATCACTTTGAAGTGTTAATATTAGATCCTTGACCAAGAGATGGGCGGATCTGAAATACGGCTTAGATGATGCACGAAGATTTGAGAGAGTCTTTGATAATCACGCAGAGATGCGGGTTTTGCATGTTTTTAGCTTTTGTCCAGATATTAGTCGAGTTTATGCTACAAAACGTTGTGAGTATAAATCTTCAGGCTAGTGGAACCAGATATCTTTTTATCTAGTAGCTAATTCGACAAGTTTAAGATTTATAAAACTGGACGCTTTGTGGGCACTTTGTGGGCACAGTATATAATAATTCACTTTCGAGAGATAGGAGTTCTTATAGAGGTCCCATGAGTCTCTGACCAAATTGTTCATGCAATATTCTTAAGCAAAGCTTACACCCATACCCGTCTTTTAATATTAAGGGTTTATTTCATATTTTAACGCTTTGCACCAATCAAAACTCATCTTATTTTCTCAACTCGAAGCATTGTTCAAGAAGTTCATGAAGGTGTCTGATTCTCAGAAAGTCCGGTCCCTATGGAAACGATCTTGGTACTATACCACTCTATTACTTGAAGCGATCTTAGTGTCGGCGTGCACTTGCACCGCCACTTTGGGGATTGTATGCCCACTGTGTGCACACTTATGATTTTAGCACATCAGCTGCATCAAGTAGCTGTTCTGATGTAATTTGGATGAAGACTCAACTCAAAGACTACAACATTGAGTTTGACAAGATTCCCATTGTCTGTGACTCAGAAAGCACGATCGTGATCACAACAAATCCAGTACAACACTCAAAAACAAAGCACATCGATGTTCGTTACCGTTTCATCAAAGACCATGTAGAGAAAGGTACGATTGAAATGTTCTTTGTCAGCACATACCACCAACTTGCAGAGATTTTTCACTAAGGCTCTTGATGAAAAGAGATTTAATTTCTTAGGTAGCAAGTTGGGTATGCTCAATCTTGATTAAATCAGACAGAGCCTCTGTATGTACTATACAGATGCTCTACATCCTTCTTGAGCATATCTCTGTCTCACATTTGGTTATTTGTTTTTCATTCATGAGACAGCGCCTCTGCATCCACTATGCAGAGCCTCTTGCTCGAGTCTTTGATCTCATTGTCATAGAGAGCCTCTCTATATACTATAAAAAGTCTCTATACCTTGTTTTAGTGCTAGTACACTTCTTATGATCTTGTGATCCAAGCATAGTTCAAGGGGAAGAAGCCCAGTCTACCTAATTCAAGGGGGAGCATCGGATCATCAATGATACAGAGTCTCTGTGTGTACTATACAGAGTATCTGTCTTATTAAAATTCCAAGTTTTAAAGACAGAGTCTTTGTATAGTCCAACCATGCATCTTTGTATATACTCCTAAGGTATGTAATTTTTTAAAACCAAACTCTGGTCTCATTTCTTTTAACACGCACTCAAATCTCGTGTACAGAGCCTCTGTATATGCTGTACAGAGCGTCTGTCTCATGATATTTTGTATTTTCTTTCTCTATGACCCAGAGTATGAATCGTTTATTTTCTTCTCGGTGTTTTGTTTCAACACAGATATTTTCTTCCATCTTTATCTAAACAAAACTCTGGTTGAAAAACACTTGTGTTTTTCTTGAGGCATAATTGAATATTTTATATTTTAATTAATTTAAGCGGTCACTTACCGAAGATTACCGCCTGTAACCCTAATTTTTAAAATAAGGGAGGGGGGACACACAGCCTGTCAAGCCACGTGGCTTCTCCCCACAGGCTCTGTGAAGAAAACTCTTCGGGAAGATAATTACTCGAGTGCTACTTAGGAAATCCCTATTTAAAGGAGTCATTATCCATGTTTTCAAATTTCATTACGCTTTCAAGAATTTCAAAATTACTCTCTAAGTTTTTCCTCTCGAGAACACTCAAAAACTTCCAACCGCCATTGACAAACACTCCAGTCTCAGAAAAATCATCCCTGTTCGATCAATCGATCTTCAGTCTCATGTAAGTTCTTCGCAATCATATATGTTCTCAAAACTCTAAAAGACAAATCGACTAAAACACTCTTCTCAAAACCCTAAAAATTTCCCCAAAAACCAGTAACCATTCATCTTCACCCTTTTCTCCAAGAAACCTGCAACAATGTCTTTCTCAGGGTCAAACAACTTACAAACCCACACCATCACTCTCAAATCAATCGAGGGAACAAACCAGTAACCCTTCATCTTTACCCTTTACCAGATCTTGTATAGCTTCGATTCCAAGTATCACCCTATCATAGACAATCTTCACCATCATTTTCTTAACTCTGACCTCACCAATGCTGATGATGTCGTTCCTGAGCGATTTATTAAGAAATTTTGGCAGCCTTGTGACATAACCGACTCCCAACGTGGATAGTTGGTGAATTTTATATCCCTTCAACCAAAGAACACGTTACTGTTCGTATTTCAAGGTCGCTATTTTCCCGCATCCTTCAACGAATATGCACTTCTCCCAACCGGGGATGAGTTGGTTGCTTTCCTGAAGATGTTGGCTACAACCAGCAAATCCGGTACCCATCGTAGTATCGTCAACAGTACTTGCCGCCAATATGGAATGTTCTATTCACATTGGTAAGTTGCTCGCTTACAGGCAAGATAGTCAGTCTCGACAAGTGCTCAACGAACATCCTGCAAATAGTTTATGTGGATCTTCTTTGATCTCCCACTCGGCTATTCCTTGATTTTTTATACACAATTCAAGGCCGTTGTCGCCAAGAAAATCCTAGACGTCTCCAAAGGATAAGAGTTTTCAGCTCTGCTCTTCCCGTGCTTTCTAGGTCTTCTTCTACGACCTAGTATTCAGGAGCAGAGCATCAATGTCACAGGCCTTCCTGTTTATAAGGTGCATGTGTTGTCACTGTGCACAAGGATGCTTATCCAGCTAAGCGGCCGATTCCAACAATGTTGGTATCCTACATGAAGACGAGGGAGGTGACGAGAACCTACAGACGTGTCTTGAACCCCAAAACGCATAGGGATAACCCAAGAGGGAGAGGAGGTAGAAAGACCTATACCTGTAAGGGAACAAGAGAGGGAGGGAGGGAGAGAGAGAAGTGACAAGGAAGAGGTAGGAAGAGGCAGGAAGCTCAGTCATAAAACTGGCGTTTAACGCTTGAAGACAAAGCATAGAAGTAGCAAAGGAGGGAGATGAAAAGGAAGAGGCAGAAAGTTCAATCACAAAACAGGCGTTCAACGCTTGAAGAAGGAGAAGAAGAAGAGAGAGCTAAAAGGGAGGAGGAAAAGAGGAAGAAGAGAGAAGAGGCTTTGCGTCACCAGCAAGAACACATCTCAAGTTCTGACGCAGATGCCTCATAGGGAGAGCAGGAATAAAGATATGAGAGCGCTCATCATCAAAGAGATGAGGACAATGAGGGAGGAGAGGGAGGTCTTTCCCTGGCTCAGGAAGAGCCAGAGCAACCTAGGACTTAAAATAGGCACACTTATATTCCCAGTCCTACTCCAGTGCATCCACCAAATTTAATCCAGTTGGTCGAGCAACACGGATCATTGAAACAGAGGCGCACAACTAGAACCCTTGCTAGCCAAACCAACCAGAGGCCGCATCGGTCTATGGTCACTTAAGCCAAAGAAAATCCACATCGCATGACTCATCCTCTCAAAAGGATGATTCCTTTGAACAGATAAGGGGCATGTCTTCCCATGCCACGCCACTCTCCTGTAAATAGGAATTTGTTTCCACTACACTAGAAATCTTTCAACCTTGTTCAGAGCAAGGTTTAGGCGCACATGGCTTAGAGAATCTCGACAAGTCTCTAAGTCCACTCAGCAAGGGCTCTTTTTCAGACTCTGAATCTGTTGAGGCGGTCCCTCTTAACAGAATAGCCGTAGTGGCTTATTCTCAATGAAAGACACGAGGATCGACTGGAAATCCTTACTCAACCAACATCCAACAAGTCAAGATAGAAGGTGTCCTAGGAACAAGGAATGAACCTAGCCTATGTGTCGAGCCAGAGGTCACCCCTACAATATATGTCATAAAGGACGAGTTCCAGTCCTTTGCCACCTTTGTGTTGTGCTCCTTGGAAGACCTAAAACTCAACATGGCTCGTGTAGAGCCATCAACCAATGCACCTGCTCTAGATGAAGTTCGATCATCCATAGCAGTATTGAGAGCTGAGTCCATGACAAAAGCTTCTCTACTCAAACAACTCTATGAATTAACAGCGATCAATGGAGAAACCCTACAAAGGGTTCTTGCTCAAATCCAGAGGGATGCTGCCTCCATGTCCAACTCTCAAGATCATATAGTGTTCATCCCTCTGAGCCTCCCAACCGATTACATCAACAAGACTCAAATGCAGGTTCTGGGTGATCGTCTAATATAGAAGGTGTCTGATTTCATCTCAGACTTCAACAACACAGCAAAGCTAGCGGTCGTAGATATGCGTCATTCCCTTGTTGTGTTATAGTTCTGATAAGACATTGAGATCAACAAAGACACACAAGTAGCAACAGTTATCATCGAACTACTTGACGCCAGGGTCCAAGCTATGGCTTCCACAGATGTGCAGAAGCCTAAGCGCAAGCCTTTCAAGAAACCCTCTGCAGGTTTAAAAAGGCATCCAAAAAGAGAAGGCTTGATGATAATGAAGATCCAGATCAGTCTGGTCCTCAGAATCATCGACAGAGGGAGAAACAGCCATCTGTATCCCATACTGCTACTTTCTTGCTGCCCCTCTACATCCACTCAATAACAACAAGCCCCTGCACCATCAAGACAAACATCCAGGGGTATGCATGAAGAAGAGGAGGCAACCAGAGAAAAGACGATGCCAGCTGCACTAAACATAGCTGAAAAGGCAGTGTAGATGGCTGATGAAGAGGACACGATTAAACTACTTTCCATCTATGCCTCTTCATCTTCATCAAGCCTCTCATCATCCACGGATGGAGACCACTCAACCCGCTAGGATGGATGAAGTGGAGGTAGTAGTGGTGAATGTAATGGAGCCGGAGAGAAAGTAACACAGAACTGTTGGTCTCTGTTAGGGTCTACAAAATGTGTATAATAGTTTGTAGAAGGGGGGATGTATACAAACATAGTAAAGTTTTCAAATTTAAAATATATATAAATAAAGAACGGTCAATACAAATTTTACAAGATTGTTTGCGGAAAAATAAGGTAAAGATAACCTATCTAAACAATTTAAGTTTCACACTAATTCTTAGCAAAAAGAAATGATTTGTTGTTTAAAACTTAGAAGAAACTAAGTTCTTTCTAGATAAGAACTATTTAGAATACCTAAAAGGAATTTTAACTTGCTTTTGAAAATAAGCGAAACGTGTTCTTTAGATGTGTGTTCATTCACGTATGAACGTAAGTTAGGGTTCAAGATATATCTCTGCATGGAGATAGAACACATCTATTTATACTCATTGCATTAAATGGACATTTAATGCAATGTAGTCGGGTTTGAATACGTGTCATGCCTTTAGAGAAAGACTTGTTCTTTGCTACAGTGAATAGTACAAAAGCCTATTCATGAGCAGACATCCTTTCATGGATTTGGTGGATAGTCGAGTCAACTAATCGGCTATGTACCATACTATGGGTTTGTTCTTTGTGTGTATAAGGACAAGACAAAAACAATCATGCTCAACAAGCTTCTTTTGATCGATGAATGCTGGAATAACCTGAAGGTCTCTTTAGCATTCGCTAAGGCTTGGGCAATCTTMACACATGTATAAACAAGGTTATAATCACTAAATATTGCTTCAGATCATGAACTCGCCAGTCTCTAATCTTCAGTTTCAGTCTTCAACTTTCGCTGAAGGTTCTTTGGTGTGAGTTTGGTCTTCTTGAAGTATCGTTGTCGCTGATGGATTTACATTACATGTTCTCAGCGATCACTAAATAGACTCAGTGATGATCGCTGGAACTAAAGGACAGAAACATAAGTACTTTGTACAAGATAAAAGGTATTATCATCAAATCACTGAGAGAGAGGATCAACAATCTCCCCCTATTTGATGATAATAAGGCAACATAAAGAAAGTTGTCTTATCAAATAATAGTAAGAAAAAGTTACATATAAATTACATGTCCCTTTTAACTATTTTGGGATCTTCTTCAGTGAGTCAGTCTTTACTTAAAAAAATTTCTTAAGTTTAAGTCTAAGAAAAAATTAAAAGAAGGGAAACTGAAACTGAAAGCATATTCACTAACTTATAGATTCTCAGTGAATGTAAGATTAACACTAGAACTCATAGACTTGTGTCCCTATTACTCTTTACAGGGAACTTTTTCAGTGATGCCCAAAAATACTTATATTAATTTCAAATGAGATATTACAAGTCTTTTGTACATGTCTAATACTTGCATGATATAAGAATAATCATTGAAAGTAGACATAGAATATAGTTCATACAATGACAGAATGAAGTACAAAAGAAATAACTAATCTAAGTTGTTTAGATTAATGTAACCAGGTACATTTTTTCCGAGCCCCTTTTGACGTCGAAATTCCTTTCTGATCCTAATGTCCATCGTTTCACCATATATGTCATCGTTCAGCCAATAACAGATGTATGCAAGATGCTTCATTGAGCAGAGATACGACTCAGACATTCTTTGGAAGTTGACTTCGCCATCATAGTTAAGGAAAAAAAATCCTAACTCAGGACTTCATATGCATAGTATTGGGTATATAGGAACCCTTTGCTGGCAATGAGAGATTCAGCATAGAGATGTCTGGCTTTTTTGAAGCCTTCAGGACTTCAGCTAAGGAGAACTTTGTTTCATGTTCATTCCTCAGGGATGGTCCATCATTAGGGCTTGAAGGTCTTGTTCTTCTTCATCCTTTCTTCAACGTAGGCATTTCGGGGACTGCGACATATCTGGATACCTTTTTGATCAACTCATTGATAAGGTCTTCGATAATTTTTTTATGTCTGGACTTTGAGCTCTAAATGGCTTGTAGGATCTCCAGCCATTCGCTATAGCCATATTCGCTAAGGTAGGAGGGATAATTGGTTACGGCCTCAAGATTGTCCCCGGTGATGAGCATGAAGAGCAGCATCCCACCGTCTTTTGATCGTCCGCTGATGCTGACACTCTTGATCGGGTGAGAGGTGATCCTCTTATTGATACTTGTTTCGCTCCTGCGCTTGTTCTGTTCGGCCAGCTTTAGGTTCTTCTCACGTTCAGCTTCTATAATAGATAAAAGCTTAGCCTAGGCCTGGACAGCGGTCACCTTTTTTTTGGACTTTCTCTTAGGAAGAACTTTTGTAGTTAGAGACTTGGCCAGCTTTATATTATCCTCAGTCTGCTTCTTTTGGATTTGAAGTTCTTTTTTAGCTCTTAAGGCCTCGAGTCTTTCTATTTCTATTAGGAAGTCAAACTCACCACAACTAGAGATACAAAGAGGAAATTTTACTCTAGTTTGGTCAAGTGACTCCCTGAGCTGAGTCATCTGCTAGTCGGTAGGAGTGTTGGGCGTTGGGTTCTCAAGGACCCATTTCTCTAGCCGACCGCATGTAGTAGAGGTTATATCGAGTTGGTACAAAGAAGTGATGATCACTTAGGATGAGGAATCTTCGTATAAGGGTTGAGGAGATTTGAATAGTACTTTTAAATTCCCTTCTTCAGCGACGCCTTTGCCTTTCGACTTAGGGCCCTAGTTTGCTTCAGGTGCAGGCTCTTCTTCCTTTTGCTCCCTCTAGGATGCGGAATCTATGAAGGAAAATCCTTTTGTGGCACTGGTGGGACGCTGGTATTGAATGGTGAAGTCATCTTCATCATCATCATCATCTTCCACATCTCCAGCATAGGTGATGGGAAGGTCATCATCACGAGCATTTGCTTGGATGGCATTAACTTCCTCACCTATATCAGCTTCACTGGAGGTTGGGATATCGTAGACAACCTTAGTTTCAGCTTCAGCTCTAGAAGCTTCAGCTTCAGCGTCATCAGTTGCTGGAGCAGGAAGTTCATCAGGGGCGGCATCAACAGATGGTCCAGCAGTGTTAGACCTCATCACCCCCTCTCTGGCAATGGCTTGTGAGCATAAGCCAGAGAGTTGGTCGACGTTGTGAGTTGTAGTACCTTCATCTCCTCTAGCCGTCTCAGAGGGCTGGATAGGCTGACAGTTGCTTCACGCGCTTTGTTTAGCTGGTTGTGGTCATCAGCAGAGAAAGAAATAGTAGGCACTAGGACTGGTCGATTAAGGGCGGCCAGAACTTGTTGCAGCAGCTCCGCTTGCTGAAGAGAGTGAGCCAATGCGTCATCATCCCTACTTGTGAGAGCAGCGATGGCCTCAACATTCGCTCGTATAGCTTCTTGAAGAATGGAGAGTTGTCCCTTTACATCTGGGACTTCAGCCTTAACGGCTGAGTAGAACGCATCAACTTCACATCCATCGCCATGTCATATTCCTCGCCATCCATGGCCTGGGCTACAGACGGATTTGAGGGGTCTTCAGCGTTATCTAAAGGATTGACGCTGGTTTGCTCCATGGTGCACTCATGAGGATGAGCACCAATATGTTGAAGAACCTCGAGTGTTGCTACCTCAGGTCTAGTGGTAGGTGTCTCATCATTAGGGAGGACTGGCACTGATGATTCATGGACACGTGTTGAGACCAATGATGGAGGGGAGGAGAAGATGACTGAGACTGATAGTGGGTGTTCAGCAGTGGCGGCGCTGATGTTCACACCTTCAGTGATTTTGGTCACTGTGGCGGTTGGGAGAGGTTCCACTGGTACGATAGTGATCTCATATATCACTAAAGAGCTGGGAAGGCTGACTAAAAGTGTCTCGGGGTTAAGGCTTCTTTCAATAGCTGAGACGTTTTGAGAGGTCACAGTCAGAGATGAGGTATTCCCCTTTTTGGCCTTCTTGGCCCTCGAAGGAGAACCAATAGTGGGTTGAGATGGGCGTTTGGAAGAAGTGGTTGTGGTGGGTGGGTTAGACTTGGGGGGATTTCCCTTGTCTTGGCCACTTGAGGAGGAGAAGGAGGGAATGAAGAGAATTGCACCACTGAATATAGTGCAACATCTCCATCCCTAAGCTTGTGATCCAGAATCCTGGATCCAAGCCTGTAGACAAGAAGGTTACCTTTCTTCGAGTACCTGTCACCAAAGATCTTAGCAAAGACCATGGAAAGGAACCTGGTGTAGGGCTCCACTTTCTCCGTCTGACACTTGTTCAGCTTCGACGCCAGGTTGTCGAAGATGACGGCAACATGGTTGATTGGTCAGCGTTGGATCACTGAGACGCCCATAGTGAGGGCAATTTAGGAAGCATGATCCTGGACCCCAGTCTTTCCACCCATACTCTGGATGTAGTGGGAGAAGAGGTATTGCTAGACCGCTGACATGCGGTTCTTCTCGATATTTGAGAGATATTTGGGGGGCTCGCTGGAGTCCTTTTTCATTTTTCATTGGTAGCCAATGTCATCCATGCTAGCAATGATCTCAGCAGTGGAGGGTTCACTGGCAAATGGACCCTTGGGGAATCAAAATGCGTGTCTTAGAGTTGTCACACCGAAGCTAATTGTCATCCTGTTGAAGGTGAAAAAGATTTTCTCCACCTGGTGACTGTTCTTATCCTCCTCTTGCACCACCTCAGCAATCATCCAGAACTGCTGAAGGGCCTTCTTAACCATGACAGGTTCATGGTTGAGAGCATAGGCGATTGGGGACATGCGGAGGAAGGCAACATCATCCTCGTAGATGGTTTTGTTGGTGGGAATGTCCAACAAGGCAATGTGGTTATTGGCCTTGAAGGAGATGTCTTCCACAACAAAGTTCACATTCTTGGTAGCCATTTTCTGTTTTTGGTAAGCAAATAAGAACGAGAAAAATAGACCATATTAGTTGTGCAGGATTTATTGTGATCTTTTTAAGTTTTAGAACAATAAAACTTCTTTTGAAAAATGCACAAATGAGATATTAGGGTTTTTCATGTACATTTGTGTCTTGAAACAAGATTATAACCATGAATAAGAATGTGTTAACAATCTATTTGTGTTTTAAGAGAACAAGGTTCTTAAAATCTCAAACATTAGTTTCATTAGAAGGAAGAGAACAATTCAAAATGTAAATAAATTTATCAACCTTAGAGTTCTTTGAAGAAGGTTGAAGGTTTTGAGTGTTCTTGACAGTTCTTGCTTGCAAAGTCGTTTTAGTAGAGGTTCATCAAAGATTTTTGTTAGCGTGAAGAAAATATGAGGGAAGAGATCCCATATTTATAGGTAGAAGGAAAGAGAGAAAATAGGAGAGAGGAAAAATATGACGGTTGAGGAAAGACCATGATGAGAAATATGGCACGTTCTCATTCATGATTGGATGGAAGATAAAGTAGGTCGTGTGTGTCAGACCATTTTGTGCGTCTCAGAACGATTCGTATTGGTAGCAGAGAATGTCGTCATTAAGATGGTTCATTAACTATTTCTTTCAAAACGAAAGGGTTTTAAGAAATTTGAAGAGTCACATTCAGTGATATGGTAAACACAAAATAAAAACCTTTTAAAACATTTTGATCCCTAAAGAATCTTCAGTGATGGTTTTGTATTAAGAATTGAAAATAACTTAGAAGAATATATTTTCATAAAGACTTCAGTGTCAGTGATAAAAGAATCACAGAAACTGACATTTAAAATCATTTGAATCACTGAAGGTAGAAATGTTCAGTGATCATTTTGATTTTAAGAAAGGATAAGTATATAAGAGATACACTTAGTTATAATTGTTCAGCAATAGAGAGAATCACTGAATAAAAATCTTTTAGAACATTTTAATCACTTAAGAAGAAAAGCTTCAGTAATAGTTTTACGTTTTAAGAAAAAGAACAAGTATACATACCTTAGAAAGAATAGATATATTTACTCAAGAGTTCAGTGATAGAGATAGAGCATTGAATCATTTCACTTATTGATTGATGCGTATAGCTGAAAATATTATTCTTCAGCATTTAGCATCCCCAGTTCGCTGATCAAGATGATGAATCTTGTCTCATCGAGAGGCTTGGTGTAAAGGTCAGCGAGCAGGTAATCAGTTGGGACAAAGTGAAGTTCAATATCACCCTTCATAACATGATCTCTGATAAAATGATAGCTGATCTCTATATGTTTGGTCTTGGAGTGAAGTACAGGGTTGCTTGCGATTGCAATATCACTAGTGTTATCGCAATAGATAGGAATCTTCGAGAACTGAATATCGTAGTCGTTCAGCTGGTTTTTCATCCAAAGGACTTGGGCACAACAACTTCCAGCGGCTACATATTCAGCTTCAGCGGTTGATGTGGACACTGAGTTTTGGTTCTTACTTGTCCAGCTCAGCAACTTTCCACCTAGAAGCTGACAGCCTCCAGTGGTGCTTTTTCTATCGATCTTGCAACCTGCAAAATCACTATCCGAATAACCTATTAGGTTAAAACCTATACCCTTAGGGTATCAGAGACCCAAGTTAAGAGTTCCTTTTAGGTATCTGAAGATGCGTTTTACAGCGATCAGATGGGATTCCTTATGTTTAGATTGCTATCATGCACATAAGCAAGTAGACTGGTCGACTGGCTATGAGATACAGTAGGGAGCCGATCATTCCTCTATAGACAGTTACATTTACAGGCGTTCCATTTGGATCCTTGTTGAGAGACAGTGGAGGAGCCATAAGAGTCATCATAGATGAGCTATTAGATAAATTAAACTTTTTTAGCATGTCACGAACATACTTACTATCATTGATAAAGATACCTTTATCTGATTGCTTGATCTGAAGACCTAAAAAAAGGTTAGTTCTCCCATCATGCTCATCTAATATTCTTTCTTCATGCGATCAGCTAATCGAAAACACAAAGAGGAATTAGTGGAACCAAATATAATATCATCGACATAAATTTGGACAAGAATGATATGACTTTTAACTATCCAAAGAAATAGGGTCTAGTCAATCTTTCCACGTACAAATTTCTCAGAGATGATAAACAAGGAAAGGGTATAATACCAGGCATGAGGAGCCGGTTTTAACCCATAAAGAGCTTTATTCAAACGATATACGTGGTTTGGATACTTAGGGTCAAGAAACCCTGGAGGTTGTTCAACATAAACTTCCTCTTGATGTTTTCCATTAAGGAAAGCGCTCTTTACATCCATTTGGTAGACTTTGAATTCTCTATGGGCAGCAAAGGCTAGAAAGAGTCGAATTGCTTCGAGTCTAGCCACTGGTGCGAAGGTTTCATCATAGTTGATAACTTCTTCTTGTCTATAACTCTAAGAAACAAGTCGAGCCTTGTTATGAGTTACCATACTTTCTTCATCTAACTTGTTGCGATAGACCCATTTTGTGCCTATCACTGTCTTGTTAGATGGACGTGGGACAAGGTACCAGACTTTGTTCCTATCAAACTCAGTGAGCTCCTCTTGCATGGCAATGACCGAACTAGGGTCTGAGATAGCATCATTGATCTTTATGGGTTCAACTAAAGAGAGAAAGTTGACAAAGAGGCAGATATTACCTAGACCACCACGAGTCTGAATACAAGCACCTGAATCACCAAGAATTTGATGAATTAGATGGTATTTAGTTCATCGCTGAGTTGGTAGAGGGATTATCATCTGAGTAGAGAAGTTCAGGAACAGTGGATGAGGCATCAACTGTAGTGTCTTCAGCAATTGGAATAATTGCTAAAGGAGCCTCAAATTTAGCGACTAAAATAGGTTCAGATGCTGAAGGCATTCCATTTACTGATTAATCAGTGTTTGGAGTAGAAGGAGGAACACAGCTATGGGCACAACAACGATCTCTGAAGAAGCCACGTTGGTGTGACTAGCTTCTTAGGCATCAGGGTTAAAAGCAACGCTGAAGGAAGCTTCAGATTGTCCATAATGAGAGAACGTCCAGTTCTCTAATTCATTTTCATGATTTAATATGGGTTTTGAATTAGATGATTGAGATTCATCAAATGTGACATGAATAGTTTCTTCTATTATCTGTCGGCGTTTGTTGAATACTCTAAAAGCGTTGGACACTGAAGAATATCCATGAAAGATTCCTTCATCAGCTTTTGGAACGAACTTTCCTAGGTGATCACGGTTGTTGAGAATATAACACATGCAACCAAAGATGTGTAGAAAGCCAATAGAGGGTTTTTGCCATGGAACCGTTCATAGGATGTCTTCTTGAATCTTTTAACAATCAGCGATCGATTTTGAGTGTAACAAGCGGCGTTGACAGCTTCAGCCCAGAAATTGGTAAGGAGATGGGACTCGTTGCGCATTGATCGAGCAGCGTCAATGATCGTTTGAATTCTTCTTTCAGCGACCCCATTTTGCTGAGGAGTCTCACTGAAGAAAAGTTGTGAGAAATTCCCTTGTCCTCAAAGAATTTATCCACATTACTATTTTTGTATTCAGTACCATGGTCACTTCTAATAGACCATACTTTGATGTTGTTAAGTACTTATATTTTCTTGATGAACGAAACGATATCTTCAGGTGCTTCATTTTTGGATCTGAGAGAGAAGACCCAAGTGTACCTGGAATACTCATCAACAATGACGAGTGTACACTTCTTTCCAGCAATAGATTGCACATTTACAGGACCAAAAAGATCCATGTGCAATAGCTGAAGAGGCGATGTCACTGAAGAAATTTGCTTTGATTTGAAGACAGCTATTGGTTTTTTTTCTTTTTCATACACTTAGCAAAGAGATTCCTTTGCAAAGGAGTGTTGAGGAAGACCATTCAGAAGATCATTTCTAGACAACTCACTGAGTGTCTTGAAGTTCAGGTGAGAAAACTGTTTGTATCACAGCCAGTTCATGTCTGACGAAGCTATAGAGAAGAAACAACTATTCTCAATGAGAGAAGGATCCGTGTGGATGATGTAGACGTTCTCTAGACAAGAACCGGTCAAGGAAACCTTATCATCTTTGTCATAAATGTAGCATGAATTCTTGGAGAACTTCACCGGTCGAGGTTGTGCTTCAGTCCTTCAATGTATGCAACACGCCTGAATGTGTTTGTGCCATTGGTTAATATACCAAAACCTCTGGTATATCCTTTTCCATTACCTTCTAAGGTCAAGGAAGGTCCTCTTTCTTCCTTGTAGTCAATGAGTAGGGATTTGTCCCCCGTCATGTGCCTTGAGCATCCACTATCGAGATACCATATGCCTTTGACTTCTTGTACAAGGGAACAATTTAAAAATGCTTTTGGTATCCATCTATTTAGGTCCAGCAACGTTAGAGGCTTCATCTACTGAAACTGAAGAATCAGCGTCAGTAGATGGCTTCACTGAACCTGGAGAGGTTTTAGTAGAAATGGGAACAACCTCTGACGCTAGAGAGATAGAGTCAGTGGGTGTCTTCATTCTGCCTGAAGAAGTGGCTTTAGTGGTAGGAACTACAACCATGGTCGCTTTAACAGCCTTAGTGGTTGATTTCTCTTTGGTTGATTTCTTAGCCTTAGCTACTTTCTTGCCCCTGGCTGGGGGACCAACCTTGGCAGCAGAAGGATACTTACTTGCAATGTGTGTAGTTTCACCACAGTGCTTACAATTCCTATAGCTGAAGGTAGCTTTAAGGCCAGGAAGTACTAGATTTGAAGAGGGATTAGCTCCAAGGATTCCTTTCTCATTAGTTCTAGGAGGAACTTTAGAGGATTTGGAGTCCTTAGAGGAAGAGTTCACTTTGAGCTGAGACTTAGATTTCTGAGAGGGTTCAAATTTCTTAGTCCCTGAAAAGGAAGAAGTTTTACAAGTTGAAGGAATAGATTTAGATCTATTTGACTTGTTAGTCTTCTTGGGAAGAGATGCTATTACAATGGATTTACCCTTGTCTTTGCGACCTGAACTCGAAGGAGTTCCATCAAGATGACTCTCAGTGAAAGAAGACTGAGAGGAAGAAGTGTCAGGAATAGAAGAGATAAATGTGTCAAACTTGAGCATGGACCTGTCAGTCACACTGTCTTCCTGATCAAAGGAAAATCCTAGACCAGTCTTTATCTTGCTAGGGATTTGAGCGTTAATGATCTCTGAGGCCTTCAAAGAGTCTTTGCACCATCCTTCTATGGTAGCCTTCTTAGCCTTGAGTTCAACAATTTCTTGCTCACGCTCAGCTATAGCCTGTTCGCGTTCGACAGTGATGGTTTCGTTCACAATGACCTGATCCTTAAGATTTTCTTCAACCTTAGTCAGCTCTTTGATATTTGAATGACAAATCTTCAACTGTTCTTGAAAATCAAGATTAAGCATTTATGCTTTAGACTTTCCATTCAAGGCATTGTAATGTTTCACCGTCAACGTGTCTAATGCATATAGGCTAGAAAAAGAAAAAGATAAGGGTTCATTCAGAAGACATACATGATTAGGTGAGGATGATGAGGGATCATGAGAGGTTGATGTCTCTAAACTTTTTCTTTGACATCTTTGGCCATCAAGCAGAGATAGGTCGTATATTTCTCATCAAATGATGATTCATCAGATGAATCAGCCCAGTCGTGCGCTTCAGCGACAAGACCTTTGGCCTTTCACTGGAAGTTGTTCATCTTCTTGTACTTCTCCTTTAATTTCAGGTATTTATCATCTTTAGATCTGAAAGAGGATGGGGTTTTAGAAGATGGCGTCACAACCTTCTTAGACCTGCATTCACCAGCAATGTGACCCTTGCGGTGACAGTTGTAGCAGATCACTGAAGGCTTGTCTATGTTATCAGACTTTCTCTTTTCCTTGATGGTTAGCGCAAGAGATCTACGGAAGTTACTTTTCTTGGAGAATCTCCAAAAAGATTTAGTTAATAGCGCTAGTGATTCATCAAAATCTGCAATATTAGATTATGATAAATCCTCAGAGTTAGAGAGCCATTGTCATGAAAGTGTGTTTGTGTTTTGTAAACCCATTAGAAAGCAGTAAGATTATCTAAAGAAAAGATAATATAATGTAGAAAAACAACTAAACAACAAGAATAGAAAATACACTGCTTTGATACCACTTGTTTATGGTCTACAAGATGTGTATAACAATTTGTAAAAGGGGGGGATGAATACAAACACAGTAAACTTTTCAAATTTAAAATATTAATTGATAAAGAAGGATCAATACATATTTTGCAAGATTGTTTGAGGAAAGATAAGGTAAAGATAACCTATCTAAACAATCTAAGTTACACACTAATTCTTAGCAAAGAGAAATGATTTGTTGTTTATGACTTAAAAGATAGTAATTTCTTTCTGGGTAAGAACTATTTAGAATACTTAAAAAGGATTATAACTTGTTTTAGAAGATAAGCAAAATGTTTCATCAAGACGGTTGTGACTTCGGTCTGTCTTCGCTTGTAACTAATCCATAAATTTTGATGAGAAAAATAAGGGTGGCATATCAAGGACAGGTGTACCATGGGATAAGAATGGCATATCAAGGAGAGGTGTACCTTCGGTTATAAGGGTGGCATATCAAGGAGAGGTGTACCTTTGGATATAAGGGTGGCATTTGTATGTGTGATTATTATAGCTCTTCCTATTATGTCTCTTAAGATTGCAATAGTTTTGAGTTCTTATTTCTTTGTGATTTGGGGACTCAGGGATGTTGCTCTTATTAGAAATAATAGTAATGATGTTATAGAGAAGAGGAAAATTTGGCTTATGGCCAATGTCTTTTGAAAAATTATGCTTTTGGAACAAAGTCTTTGATTAATTAGGAACCAGAGGGGCTCTGGTTGTTCTTTAAAACACCAGAGGGCTTTGGTTGGTCCTCACAATAGAACCATAGGGTTCTGGATGATGGTTTGATATTGATACAAGTCCTTTTACAAAGCTTTTACAGAAGCTCTGTATCTTTTAGATAGGAGCTCTATGTCAAAGTCATGTTTTAAAAGATGTTCATAAGATTTTATACTTTTTAACTTAGAAACTTTTCATATAAAGTATGGCAAACCAGAGGGGCTCTGGTTGGTCTACGCGTTGAACTAGAAGGCCTTTGGTTGGTAATGACTTTTGAGCCAGAAGCTCTAGTTAGTAGAACCAGAGGCTCTGGACATACTTGACCCTTTTTATCTTACACTTACATACTTGGGAAAAACTATTTTATCTATTCTTTGTGATCAACTTAGTATATTTATAAAGATTAACTTGAGAGGTGCTCTGGTTGGTATAACCAAAAGCTCTGGTGGAGGAACCAGAGGAGCTCTGGTCCGGGTATCCTATAAAAATATTTTCTAAGTCTGGTTATTGGAACCAGAGGACAGATGGACTAAACATATTATGGATTTATGTTCCATTATGTGAAATAATTGATTTAAATAATGTTTTGATGATTTCACCCTGCGATAAGATGGAAAAAAAGGGATCTCACTTGACCTTCAAGTCTAACCCTCATTTTATGTTTCAAATATGTATTGCAGGAACAACAGAGTATAATGATAGTAAAGGAAAAGGAAAAATATGATTTGTTTCCCTATATGCATAGCTTTGTGAAGATCAATCAGTTGATTTTTTTTGGAAGTTAAATGTTATGTAGTACAACAACATGTATTTGGAATTTTTGGGTTATGAATTTTGTAATATAGTTTCTTGTACTTTGGACCTTTGTGGGATTAAACATTTATATCTTTGAATGAATTATATGCTATGTGCAATATGAGTTATGTGGTGTTACAGAAGTAGTATCAGAGCCTGAGTTTAAGGGAATTAGGTACATAGCATGATGCCTAGACTTAAAATGTTTCATTGCATGTTAGGGGTTCCAGACATAGTTAGCACCTTTGTAAATAAATACCATAAGTTAAGAGATCAGTATGTAAGGTATATTCCGATTACATCTGGCCAATGTAATTTTGAATCTACAGGTATATAACTGAACTTGGACACTTTATTATATTTGGGAATGTGAAAATATGTTTATTGACCTTGAAATTTACAGATGAGAAGTAGGTCTCGAAGGTCTGAAAGGATCACCCACCCTAATCCTAATGATGAAGAGGATTCCCCTGTTCTTGCTCCCATTGGTACATTAGAGGGAAGAGGAAGAGGCAGAAGCAGAGGCAGAGGCAGAGGGAAAAATAGAGGCAGAAATAGCCAAACAGAAACCCATGCAGACCATGGAGAATCCAATGCAGAGAATGTTAATCAAGAACAGATGCCTCAGCTTGAATACGTGACCAGAGACATGTTGCAAAGAGGAAAATTCATATCATATGCATCCTGACAACTAAAGGATCATGAAAAGCAATATCCGACTCATGATATGGAGTTGGCAGCGGTGGTATTTGCATTGAAAATATGGAGACATTATCTCATGGGAACTAAATGCCAGATCTACACCGATCACAAGAGCTTACAACATTTGTCCAATCAGAAAGAATCAAATATGTGACAGCATCGATGGATTGAGCCATTAATGATTACGATTGTGAAATTCTCTATAACCCGGGAAAAGCCAACGTGGTAGCCGACGCTTTAAGCAGAAAAGGAAGAAGTGAAACTATCAAAGCCGTGGCAATGAGAATAAACTTAACTCCCGATCTTCATCAAGAGATTTTGAAATACCAGAAAGAGGTTGTTAAAAAAGAGTATATGAAGTCAGAAAGATTAGGTAAAATGATTACCACCCTGGAACCAAATGATGAGGGAATTTTGTGCTTCCAAGGTCGGATATGGGTACCATGCTATGGGAATATGTGGGAAACCATTCTGAAAGAAAGTCATAAGTCCCTCTACTCAATTCATCCAGGTACCAATAAAACGTACAAAGATTTGAAACCTTTCTATTGGTGGCCAGGCTTAAAGAAGGACACAGCAAAATATGTGGAGCGACGCTTAACCTGTCTACAAGTTAAGATCGAGCATCATAGACCCTACGGAAATCTGCAATCTTTAGAGATTCTAGTTTGGAAATGGGATCAAATTACAATGGACTTTGTAATGAAATTACCCCGAACCCAAAAAGATTATGATGCAATATGGGTAATAGTGGATCGCCTATCTAAGTCTGCGCATTTCCTAACAATAAGATAAACCTATTCTTTAGAAAGGTTGGTTCAAATCTGCCTCAAGAAAATCATAACCAGACATGATGTTCCATTATCCATCATTTCTAACAGAGACAGTCATTTCACTTCAGAGTTCTAGGAAAGTTTACAAAGAGCTTTCGGGTCTCAAATGCGATTACCTACAGCTTATCACCCACAAACGAACGGGCAAAGTGAAAGAACCATCCAGACTCTCGAGGACATGTTGAGAACCTGTGTAATTGACTTCAGGGGATCATGGGAGGATCACTTGCCATTGATAGAATTTGCTTATAATAATAGTTATCACTCCAGCATCTATGCGTCACCGTATGAGGTATTGTATGGATGAAAATTCTGAACGCCGTTATGTTGGAATGAGGTAGGTGAGAGATAACTGACAGGTCCCGAAATTGTACATGTAATTTCCAAAAAGATTGAACAAATTTGTACAAGAATTAAGACAGCCCAGGACCGTCAGAAAAGCTACATCGATAAGCGACGAAAACGATTGAATTCTACGTGGGTGATTTTGTGTTGTTAAAAGTGTCACCGTGGAAGGGTGTAATGAGGTTTGGGAAGAAAGGTAAACTTAGTCCAAGGTTTATTGAACCATTCAAGATTTTCAAATGGGTTGGGCCAGTAGCTTATCAGTTAGAATTACTGGAAGATCTCAGCCTAATTCACAACACTTTTCATGTGTCAAATCTGCATAAGTGTTTGGACGATCCAAGTTTAGCAATACCGCTTAATTGGACAGTAAACTGAACTTTGTTGGAACACCAGACGTTGTGACTGACAAAAAAATCAGGGTACTGAGAAACAAAGAAATCAATATGGTAAAGATACACTGGCGTTATCACAAGGGTTCAGAAGCTACATGGGAATTAGAATCTGAAATGAGAACCCGATACCCTTGGCTATTTGGTGAAATTAATTCCGGGACGAAATTCTTTTGAGAGGGAGATACTGTGATAACCTGAATTTCAGAAAACATTGGTTGAGGTAAGGTGATGGTTCCATCAACAACCTTAACTTCATTACTTTTAGCTCTAGGAGTGTCAGCTTCAGTTTCAGTTGTAGGGATTGCAGCAGCAGCCACATCTAAATCTTTCTCCCCCCTTTGTCATCAGCATGACTAGAGAATAGGTTATCAAGATTTTGTTTTATGATGTCTATTCGCTGCTCAAGCTCACACAACGATCTCTCTTCAAGAAGACCGACATCGAGAGTCTGATCCAGCATGAGGCAATCCATCGCTGTGAAGGATGGCATAGGAGCTGGTACTGGATGTTGGAGGAGCTCCAATATCTACTGCAACAACTCACCATGCCTGGCAAGCTGAGCATTTGCTTCATCGACTTTGCTGGTTAGAGTAGAGATAGCCTTAGCGTTGGTGCGTACAACAACTTGCACCGTGAGAAAGCTATTCCTTGACCTCATGAGCATCATCTTTGACAGCTGATAGGTCAATAGAAACTTCATTCCTGAGAGGCATGCTTTTATGGACTTCATCCATTTTTACGAAGGCAGTCTCTACGGCAGGGAGTAACGGCTTCACGTCATCAACCATAATATATTCTTCTTCCATGGATGGCATTCCTTCGTTGTAAGGACCTGGAAAAGATGTTTTAGCATAAGATAGCTCGAGATTAGAAGAAATGAAGGGTAGGATGGAGGATTACCTGAGGGTTCATCACCACCATCTGAAGGATTGATGTTGGTTCTCTCCAGGTTGTCTTCGATAGGATATGCATCCAATAACTGAGGTTTTTCGAGAGGAACAACCTCAGGTCCTATGGTAGGTGCTTCATCATCAGTGAGGATAATCACTGATGAGTCATCAGCACGTGTCGAGACCAAAGAAGGAGGTGAAGAGAAGATGGCTGAGACTGGTGGAAGTGAGTGTTCAACAGTGGCTATGCTGATATTCACACCTTCAGTAATTTGGGTCACTGAGGCGGTTGGGATCGGAGCCTTAGGTATGACAATGATTTCAAAAATCACTGAAGAGATTGATGGATGTTGAACCCAGATACTCTTAATTGGTAGAAGCACAGTTTATAAAATATAAGAATTAAACTCAAACACTGTAACTTGACTGATTAAACGAGATATTCAAGACGAAAGTAAGAACAGTGAATAAACTTGAATATGCCGAATGCTTTTATTGATAGAAAGATGAGCAATGAAAGCACAAAACGTAATCACACTGAAAATGCGTATAGTGTAAGTTGGTTCCCTTCAGGTCCTTTAAACTTGAGGTGGAAGCCTCCTTATATACGCCTAGGTCTAACAAACTATGCTATAAAATAGGCTTGATACTCTGAGCTGACTGGTCTGCATCCTTATCTTTAACTTCCCTTGAAAGGTGGAGCAGACTTGGTCAAGCCGCCTTAAATCTGTTAGACGCTTGCGAGAATGTATGAGCTAACACGCGCGCGTTCCGTGGAGAAGATAGCCAGAAGCTCTGCATGAACATACAGAAGCTCTGCATGTACTATGCAGAGGCTCTGCATGTACTATGCAGAGGCTCTGCATGTACTATGGAGAGGCTCTGGGTCCTGGAGTTGTAGCTTGAAGTCAAGCGCTTATGCTTTTTGGTGCATAAGTCTTGAGTGTCCACGGGAATAGAGCACGGGCTCTGTATGAATTGAACCTTCACTCTTGAGTAAGAGCTCTGGTTCTTGATCTTCTGCATGAGAGCTCTTAGTCCACACCGCTTCAAATAGACTAAGTCCTATTCGACTAGAGTAAGAGACTTCTTACTTAGAATTTCACAAGATGGGGTCTAACAATGGAGATAAAGCTGAAGGTTCCTCGGGGTTAAGGCTAGTTCCAATAGCTGAAACCTTTTGAGAGGTAGCAGCCATAGATGTGGTTATCCCCTTTTTAGCTTTCTTGACCGACGATGGAGAACCAAGAGTGGTTTGAAAGGAGGTTCTTTTGGAATAAAGGGAGGTGGTGGTTTGGATAGACTTTGGGGGGTTTTTCTTAGTCTTGACCACCTGAGCAATGGAAGAATGACATACAAGCACAGTTGGAGAAAATGAAGAAGAATGTTCAGGCATAATTGCAGAGATTGCAATGTCTTCATTCCTTAACTTATGATCCAAGATTCTGGATCCAAGCTTGTAAATAGGTAGGTTGCCTTCTTTGGAGTAATTTTTGCCAAATATTTTGGCAAACACCATGGATACGAACCTGGTGTAAGGTACTACCTTCTCCCTCTAGCGCTTGTTCAACATCAGCACCCGATTTTCAAAGATCACACCAGCAAAGTTTATTAGGCGTTGGCGAATGATAGAGACGCCAATGTTCAACGCAACTCTGAAGGCTTGATCTCGGCCACCACTCTTGCCTCCCATACATTGGATGAAATGGGAAAACAATAACTACTAAACCGCAAACATGCGGTTATTCTCAATCTTTGAAAGCGAATCTAGGAGATCACTGGATTTCTTCTTTGTTGGCCAGGCATAGCCAATATCATCTAAGCAAGAGATGATATCGTCAGTAGAATGTCACTGGCATAAGGACCCTTTGGAAGACGTACGGTGGTCCTTAGCGTGGCAACGCCAAAACTGACAGTCATTCTGTTGAAGGTGAAGGAGATTTTCTACACCTATTGACCAGTCTTGTCAGTGTCATGAACAACTTCAGTAGTGAGCCAGAACTGCTGAAGGTCTTCCTTCACCATGATTGGTTAATGGGAGATAGCGTAGGAGATAGGAGAATTCCGGAGAAAAGTAGCAGCTTCCTCGTAGTAGGACTTGTTCGTCGGCATGTCTGACAAAGCCACATGATTATTTTGCTTGAAAGACACATCATCGATCGAAAATTTCACATTCTTGGCAGACATTTTCTGTTATAAGTAAGAAATAAGAAATAACAGATATGTTAGTAATCCAAGATATAGATGTGAGCTATTAAGTTTTGAAATAATAAAACCTCTTTTGAAAAACCCACAAACAAAATATTAGGGTTTTTCAAGAAGAATAAATGTATTGAAACCTTAGATTATAACCAAGTAGGAGAATATGTTAATAATCTTTATGTTGGTCGTTTAAGAGAACAAGATCTTAAGTAACCAAGCAATAGTTTCTTAGAAGAAGAAGAACAGATCAATAATGAGATGAGAAGTATCATATTTATAGGTAAGGGGAAAGAGAAATAGAATTAGGAGAGAGGAAAATATGACGTTTAAAGTTGTGCAATGATGAAAAAATAGCACGTTCTCATCCACGATTGGATGGAATTATGAGGGGTCGCGTGTGTCAGAACGGTATGCGCGTCTAAAAAATTCGCATCGTTTAAATAAAAACATTCGTCATAAAACGTTTCATTTTCCATTTCTTTTAAAACAAAAAAGTTTTAAGAAATTTAAAGCCCCTTTCTTAAGAATATGAAAGGTTTTTGAAAGCGTTCAGTGATAAGAAGAATCGATGAATGAAAAAAAAATCTTTTAGAACATTTGATCACTGAAAGAGAAAAGCTTATGTGATCGTTTTGTTTTATGAAAGGAAATATCATAGAGAGATATATTTCCATAAAAGGTTCAGTGATAGAAGGAACACTGAAACTATCTTTTAAAATCTTTGAATCACTGAATAAGGAAAGGTTCAGTGATCATTTTGATTTTAAGTTAAGATAAATATATTATAGAAAGATATACTTACTTAAAAAGTTTAGCAATAGAAAGAATCGCTGAAACAATCTTTTAAAACGTTTTGACCACTGAAGAAGAAAAAGCTTCAACGATAGTTTTAAGTTTAAAGAAAAGGAATAAATATACATACCTAGAGAGAGAAGATACATTTACTCAAGAGTTAAGTGATAGAATATGAACACTGAATCATTTCACTTACTGAGTAATGCGTATAGCTAAAAGAAATTAATCCTCAGCGTTTAGCATTCCAAGTTTGCTGATCAAGATGTTAAATCTTGTCTCATCAAGAGGCTTTGTGAAAAGGTCAGCGAGTTGGTAGTCAGTGGGAATAAAGTGAAGTTCAACATTACCATTCAGAACATGATGTCTGATAAAATGATATCGGATCTCAATATGTTTGGTCTTGGAGTGAAAAACAGGGTTGTTTACAATCGCAAAAGCACTAGTGCTATCACATTAGATAGGAATTTTCTAAAACTGAAGATCATAATCGTTGAGCTAGTTTTTCATCCAAAGGACTTGAGCACAGCAATTTCCAGTGGCAACATATGCAGCTTCGGCAGTTGATGTGGACATAGAATTTTGCTTTTTACTCGTCCAACTCACCAACTTTCCACCTAGAAGTTGACAGGTGCTTTTCCTATCAAGTTTTCAACCTACAAAATCATTACCGAATAACCTATTAGGTCAAAACCTAAACCCCTAGGGTACCAGAGACCCTAGTTAGGAGCTCTCTTCAGGTATCGGAATATGCGTTTTACAGCAATCAAATGGAATTTCTTAAGTTCAGATTGATATCGTGCACAAAGACACGTAGAATACATGATATATGGTCAACTAGCTGTGAGATACAACATGGAGCCGATCATTCCTCTACAAACAGTTACATTTACAGTCTTTCCATTTGGATCCTTGTTAAGAGAGAGAGAGGAGGAGCCATTGGAGTTTTCATAGATGAGCTGTTAGATAGATCAAACTTTTTTAGCATATCACGGACATACTTACTTTGGCTGATAAAGATACCTTTATCGGATTACTTGATCTTGATACCTAGAAAATAGGTTAGTTCTCCCGTTATACTCATCTGATATTCTTTCTTCATGCGATCAACGAACCGAAAACATAAAGAGGGATTAGTGGAACCAAAAATAATATCATCGTAATAAATTTGGACTAGAATTATACGACCTTTAACTTACATAACGGACAAATTTGTCAATAATGATAAATGAGGCGAGGGTATCATACCAGGCACGGGGAGCCTATTTTAACCCGTAAAGAGCTTTATCCAAACAATAAACATGGTTTGGATACTTAGGGTCAAGAAACCAAGGAGGTTGTTCAACATAAACTTCCTCTTGGAGTTTTCCATTTAGGAAATAACTCTTTACATCCATTTGGTAGACTTTGAAGTCTCTATGGCTAGCAAAGGCTAGGAAGATTCGAATAGCTTCGAGTCTAGCCACTGGTGTGAAGGTTTCGTTATAATTGATTCCTTCTTCTTGTCTATAACAATGAGCAACAAAACGAACCTTGTTACGGGTTACCACAACTTGTTCATCTAACTTATTGCAATAAACCATTTGGTTCCTATCATAGTTTTGTCAGACGGACGTGGGATAAGGTACCAAACTTTGTTCCTATCAAACTCAATGAGCTCGTCTTGAATGGCAATGACCCAGCTTGGATCTGAGATAGCATCATTGATTTTCTTGGGTTCAACTAATGAAAATAAGTTGACCAAAGGACAAATATTACCTAGACCACGTCAAGTCTGAATACTTGCACTTGGATCATCAAGAATTTGATGAATAGGATGGTCTTTTGTCCATCGCTGTGTTGGTAGAGGATTATCATCTGAGCATTGATGTCCAAGATCAGAAGATGAGGCTTCAGCTGCAGATTCATCAGCAATGGGTAGAATTGCTAAAGGAGCCTCAGATTCGGTGACTGATAGAGGTTTAGATGCCGAAGGAATTTCATTCGATGATTGGTCAGTGTTTGATGTAGAGGGAGGAATGCAATGGGCACTGCAACGATCTCTAAAGAAGATTTGCTTTGGTTATTAGTTGCAACTGGAATGATAAGTGGATCATCAGCTTCTAGAGTATCAACGTTGGATTGATTGCTGAAGGAAGCTTCAGGTTGTCCAACATGAGAGAACATCTAGTTTTCTAATTCCTCGTCATCATTAATGATGGGTTTAGAATTAGCTGATTGAGATTCATCAAATGTGACAAGAATAGTTTCTTCTATTGTCTCTCGGTGTTTGTTGAATACTCTGAAAGCTTTGGATACTGAAGTATATCCAAGAAAGATTCCTTCATAGGCTTTGGGATCGAACTTTTCAAGCTGATCGTAGTTGTTGAGAATAAAACACGTGCAACCAAAGATATGAAGAAAGCTAAAAGAGGGCTTTCTGCTATGGAAGAGTTTGTAAGATGTCTTCTTGAACATCTTAACGATCAGCGACCGGTTTTGAGTGAAACAAGCAGTATTGACAGCTTCAGCCCAGAATTGAGTGGGAAGATAAGATTCGCTGAGCATTGATCGAGCCTCAATGATTATTTGATTTCTTCTTTTAGCAACCCCGTTTTGTTGAGGAGTTCTCACATAAGACAAGTTATGAGAGATTCCTTTGTCCTCAAAGAAGTTATCCATAGTACTGTTTTTGAATTCAGTTCCGTGGTCACTTCTGTGTGTCCCAAACAATCACCAAATCAGATAATCTTGAAGAACAATATGAACAATTAGAGAGAGAATTGTAACCCAAATGCTTTGTATTGAATTCTTGTAATGATTACACTAATGACAAGCTTAAAACTAATTATAGGGCTAATTACTCTATTTATACTAGAAAGCATTGAAGCTACACTAATACAAAATTAGGAGAAACAAGCTTGAATACAACAATCAAAGAACATCTTTGAACCCAACATTCTCCCCCTTTGGATTCAAGCACGAGAAATAGTAAATCTTGATCTATGAAAGCCCAAGTTAGTCTCGATTCTTCTCAATGCATTTTGATACTGCAAATTTTCATCCAAAAGATCTAAAGCATTGATCAGCAGAAACCTCTCGCTAGGACTCATTCTTTCATGCTCTGTTGCTTTGTCATTGTCAGTTTTTAATCTTCTCAAGAGCTCTTCGCACAACCTTGATTGTTTTGTCAGGGTACTTTTTTAGCTCACTGAATCTCATAAACCTTTTAGCTCTGTCAGCTCCATCATATATCATACCAAACTCCAGATCTTCAAAAATTTTAAAGAGAGGATAGCCTTCAATGTCATCAATGTAGATCTCTTTGAGATACGGTTCTCTGATCCGCGCCCTATCAAATCCTGGAACATTTGCACGAATTGCAAACGACACATAATTTTTAATGAATATGTTAGTAGGATCAAATACTGTTCTAGTAGTATCAGAAGCGCCTAGAGATATTGTGGTAGGAGATTCAAAAGTAACTTGATGTTCAGCCTGAAATGGAAAGATAAGATCATCTTCATGAATGTCAGTTTCAAATTCAAAATAGATGTCCTCTGAATCATCAATATTATCAATGTTTGCGCCATAGTCTTGAACTCCACCCAGTTCTCTTGAATAAACTTCATTGAATCCAACATTAGTAGAAAGATCCAACAACATCCTTGTTTCTACTATGGGGACCGCCGGCTTTTCAACCATTGGCTCAATCACAGGATCTGTTACTACAGATGTCACTTGCTCAACTGTTTCTTAGCCTGATGTCCATTCACTAATACCAGCTAGAACCGTACTTTCTTCTGTAACATTTTCAGGCTCTGACTCCCTAGCAACACCTTCAACACCCATTGACGACTCGGCCAACCTTTGTCTTTTTCTCTCCCCCTCATGGCGTTCAGGATCA
Source organism: Cynara cardunculus var. scolymus (assembly GCF_001531365.2). Lineage (NCBI taxonomy): Eukaryota > Viridiplantae > Streptophyta > Magnoliopsida > Asterales > Asteraceae > Cynara > Cynara cardunculus. The sequence continues at coordinate 15,098,453 of NC_037530.1, forward strand.
TCCTGATCATCATGTCTTCAATTTAAAATGGTGGCCTGAGCTCGGCAAGTGCTCTCTAAAGTTGATACCCGTTCAGATAGGGCATCGATGGAATTTTTCATATGAGTGAGTGCTTCAATGTTAGAAGCAATTATAGTACTAATCTTTGAAAAATTAGTAGCTACAACACTCTGAAAAGCTAGAAACTTGAGGCCTTGACTGTTGGATCCTCCTCCACTTGTTGTCTCAAAAGCCCTACAAGATCTGCGTCTACCACATCAGGATTTTGACATGAAGTTTTCATCGCAGTCGACACCTTCTTGCTGATTGTATCCTTTAGCGACAAGCCTATTTCTGACAACAACTCCATCTTCATCTTTCTTATTCTTCAAAACCCACTTTGTACCTATAATCATCTTATTTCGGGGACGCGGAACCAATCTCCAGACCTTTAACGCTTTGAACTGATTCAGCTCTTCTTGCATCGCAATTATCCAGTTCGGATCTATTAAGCCTTCAGACACCTTAGATGGTTCAATATTTCTTAAAAAGTGGAGTAGAGACAGTCATTTTTAGAAGCAAACCGAGTATGAATAGAAACGGTTGGATCACCAACAATATGAGTTATTGGATGATCTCTGGTCCACTTGGTGCTATGAGGTAGGGGAATATATGAACTTTGATCAGAATTTTGATCAGTATAGGTATTGGGGGAATTTTCCACAACAAGTTTAGGTAAAGGTTCATTATTTGGAACTAAGGTAGGCTGAATATATGACTGAGGTAAGGTATTTTCATCTTGAACAACCGAAACTTCTAGGAAATTAACATTCGAGCTCTCTTCACACTGAACTGGACAATTAGGAATTTCCATTTCAATCTCTTCATCAATATCTTCTAACTCTTCTTCAGTTACAATTACTGGAACATCAACAGATGGACTAGATAACTGTTGTTTAGTTTGAACATCCCTGGACAAAACATTAGAATTATTAGGTTTGTTTTCAAAGTAATCATTGTAAAAAATTTCAAATAATGAATCTAGATCAGAAAGTTTAGAATCAGAAGACTCATTAATATATGCATTCCGCAAAATATTAATTATCAGTCCGGGTCCTGAACCGTTTTGTTCAAAAGCCACATCAATCACTTCATCAAATGATACGTTAACGCTCTCATTAACAATTTTTGTTCTTTTGTTGTAGACCCTGTATGCAGCAGATGTTTTTGAGTATCCTATGAATATAGCTTCATCAGCCTTCGCATCGAACTTACCTCTGTCCTTTCTATCATTAAGAATGAAACACCTACAACCAAATACCTGGAAGAATTTGATATTAGGTATTCTTTTATTTATGACCTCATATAGAGTTTTACCAAACCTTTTATGAATGAGAGATCGGTTATGGGTAAAACATGCAATCAACTGCTTCAACCCAAAGAAATAATAGACGTTTGAAAAAGTTAAAAGTGTACATGCCGCTTCCACTAGAGTTCTGTTTTTGCGCTCAACGACACCATTTTGTTGAGGTGTTCGAGCTACTGAGAAGGTATGTGAGGTACCATGAGAATCTAAGAATGAGCTGAGAGTCTTGTTCTTGAATTCAGTTTCGTTATCAGTTATGAATTTCTGAACTGACAACTATAGATTTTCTTGAACATTCTTCAAGAGAGAAATAATGGTCTCAGCTGCTTCGTCTTTTGACCTCAGAAAGTGAACTCATGTATATCTAGAATAATCGTCAACAACGACTAGCACATAATTCTTCCCATTAATACTTTGTACTCTCATAGGACCACAGAGATTCATATGAAGTAAAAGAAGAAGACGGTCGATGTTGAACTTTATTTTAGACTTGTGTGAAGCTTTCTTCAGTTTACTCAATTCACATGCGCCGCAAACATGATCTTTATAAAATTTTAGCTCTGGAATTCCTTTTACCAAGTTGTCACAAACCAACTTGTTCAAATTCTTGAAATTCATATGTGAAAGACGCCGATGCCACAACAAGTTTTGTCGCATGGAGGCCTTGGATATCAAGCAGACTTCAGTATCTACTTGTGTATTGGATAGGTCAGTTGTGTGGAGGTTTGATTTTCTAATTCCAACAAGTAGCTTCTTACCATCAGTAGTGCGGACACTGCACTAGTTAGCTTTGAAACAAACTTCTAAATTTTTATCGCAAAATTGACCTATACTAAAAAGATTATGTCCAAGTCCTTCGACATACGACACTTTCTTAATCATCAAGTTCCCAGAAATTACGTCACCGTATCCAAGGATAGGCGCGTATTGATCGTTTCCAAATCTTACCGTTCCTCCAAAAGATTCAACAAAATTAGCTAACGGCTCTTTTCTACCAGTGATGTGCTTAGAACATCCGGAGTCTAAAAACCACACATGCCGGTTTACCTGCACAGTGAAGCAATTGCATTTAGGTACCCACACATGCCGGTACCTGCACAGTGAACCACACATGCCGGCTTACAGTTTTATTCAATGCAGAATTATTCAACAAAGAATCAGCAAAACATTTCTTCTTTTTGTAGATCTGATGATATATCTGAGCCTTTCACTTTCCAAGACCTTCTTAAACTTCAATGGATTATCTTAAACATGAGAAATCAAATCATTAGTTTTATATGAATGATGAATCTTTTGTTTCAAAATCTTTTCAGTAGGCTTCTTATGTTCCTTCGAACTTCTTTTAGTTTTGTTCTTTCTATAATACAAATTCTCATAAACAGGTTTTTTGTTAAATCTCTTTTTAAAAACTGAGGCCCTTTTAGCATCCACAGTCATTTCATTTTTTAAAATAGAATCCTCGTGACAGGGTAGTTCTTTTGAGAAATCAAACTGAGAAATTTGTTCATCTAAACAGGTATCTGAATTCCAGATATCATAAAAGTTTATTTCTTCATTTGAAAACTTTTAAATTTTCTGACTCAGAAGCGTCACTCGAAGATTTTGAACATGAAAAATATTCAGACTCAACTTGTTCCAATTTGGCTTTAGAATTTTCTAAATTTTCAATTTTATTTAGAAATTCTTTCTTGTTTTTAGTTATTAAAAGAAAGTATTTTTCTTCATTTAAAATCTTCTCCAACTGAACCACTTGTTTTTCCAAAATCGATGGTGGTGTATAAAATTTTGGTTCAGCGGGTTTAGATTCAAGATCTGCTTTTGAAGAACTATGAAAATAATCAGTTGAAAGTGCAGGAACTTGTGTTTTATAACTTTCATTTAATTCTGAGTAGTCAAAGGGAACTTGTATTTTGTCCATTCTTCTTTTGTTTAAATTTTTTTGTTCTTCAACTTTATCAAAAGATTTTGTAAATTTGATTTGAAACTCGGGACCACAATCAAGATATTCAAATTTGTAAAGAGTTGGAGTAAAATATAAAGCTTTTTCCAAGCAATTTGGATTTTCATACCCTAACCATTCCCGAGGATTAAAAAATCTTGTTTCGGATGGCTTATTTAGAAAAATTATTTGGTCAGTTTGCCCTCTCTTATATAACTTTTCTTCTTGAACCTTCAGATTTTCATTTAAAACTTTGATTTGTAAATTAAGCTTACTGATTTGAACAATTAAATATTCGTTCACCAATTCTTAAGACTTATATTTTTCCTTAGAATCAGATAATTCAGTTTTTAAGATGTCTGATTTTTCGTAAAAGGATTTTAATGCAGACAATAAAGAATGCGTCCAATCAAAATTTTCAGTACTTTCATCAAAAAGTTTAATATAATTTTCTTTTTGCGTTTTTAGATCTTTTTAAAGATTACTAACATGCTCTTTTTCATATTTTAATTTTTGCTCAAAGTCTTGAAGTTTGAGCATCATCTTGTGCATATGTTGCATGCAGGACTTTTCCAGTACCTCATCGTTTGAATCAACATTCTCCTCCTTACAATCATCAGAATAAGCTATTTTAGCCATCAGACATATATGAGCCACAACTTCTGACTTCTCATCATCATCAGTAAGATTGAGCCAGTGATCATCTTCATCAATTAATGCCTTTCCTACATCTTTTTGTTTTGATAGGAGAAATTTATTCTTGTAGTAGTAGGTATTTTTCGATACCGGCTTTCTACAATTGACAGCAAAATTCCCCAACTTGCCACAGTTGTAGCATTTAGTCTTTTCATCGGCCACTCCTTTCACACACTTTTTCTTTTCTTCTGGCTTATTCTCATACCTCTTTTCTTCATACTTTTTCTTCTCTCCGAATTTATCCTTAAAATCATATTTAGATCCAGAAGAAAATCTTTGATTGTTTTAATGCGGTTTCTTGTAGAATATCTTCTGAAATGCTTTTGTCAGCATAACCATGGCTTGTTTGATCTCCATCATTTCAGAGTCAGAATCAGAGATGTCACTGGTTCCACTTGACGATTCACTTGTCTAGATGAGTTCTTTCACTTGCTTTCCAGACTTGTTCTTATTCTTCTTTTAGTCACAAAGGCCAAAAGAATCACTAATTTCCTTTTCTTTTTTCTTCTTCAGATCTCTCACTTCCAAAACACCTTCCTCGTTTTGTTTCAGAGTTTCATAAACCTTATGTATGTCAATATCAGACAAAGATATATTGTATCTGATATTGTTTGTATAAGGTTTCCACTCTGGTTGTAGATTACTGAGGAACTTAATATTTGTTAGGCCCCAACTTGTGAAAGTGTAAGTAAGAAGTCTCTTACTCTAGTCAATAGGACATAGTCTATAGAAGCAGTCTGGACTAAGAGCTCTCATGAAGAAGAGATCGAGAACCAGAGCTCTTACTCAAAGAATGAAGGTTCCTACATACAGAGAGCGCACTCAATCTCCATGGACGATCAAGCCTTATGCGCCAAAAAGCATAAGCGCTTGATGCAAAGTTACAACTCCAGACACAGAGCCTCTACATAGTACATGCAGAGCCTCTGCATATGCAGAACCTCTGCATAGTACATGCAGAGCTTCTGGTCTCCTTATTCCCTGGAACGCACATGTAGTCTAGACATTCTCGCAAGCGTCAAACATAATCAAGGTAGCTTGACTTGGTCTGCTCCACTTTTCAGGGGAAGTCATAGATAAGGACGCGGACTTGGCAACTCAGAGATTCAAGCCATAATTATAGCATAGTTGTTTGACTTAGGCGTATATAAGGAGGCTTCCTCTTCATGTTCAAAATACCTGAGAGTGCCAACTTATACTATAGCTTATTTATTGTGAGAATAAGTTTAGATTGAAAGTTCTTGTTTTCATCTAATAAAAGCATTTGACATATTCAAGTCTTTCATTGTTCTTATTTATTTTGAATATTTAGTTTGATCAAACTCAGTTCACTGTTAGTACTTCAATCTTATTTTTATCAAACTGTGTTTTTCTGAGAATGAAGAGTATCTAGGTTCCAACAAATGGTATCGGAGCCTGCTAATCAAACTCATTGATTAGTCCATCGATATCCATCTAGATACTACTCTTAGTTTTTGATTATTCGTTTTAACAGGAATTTCATTCTTATTTTTGATCCATTTAAGACGTCTGCTTTTACGTATTCTGGAAATCAATTCCACGTCGCTTATCACTTTCTCGTTAATCTTCTTTTCAAAGTTTTAAACAAAATATCTAGTCAAACGTGGAACTCGATGTATAGTGTTGAATCCTTGACCAAACCTCCTACTCTCATTAGGGAAGAATATCCCTAATGGTATGATCAATTTTTACGAGGGTCTTGACCTCGAACTTTATGAATCAATTTTAAAAGGCCCTTATATTTCCACTACAATTATTCCTCATATTCCTGCTGCTGGCGATACGGTTGAAGCACCTGCCAGGAGAGTTCCAAAGCTTCGTCATGATTGGAACGATGAGAACAAACGCAGTGTGGAGGTGGATCAGAAAGCCAAAAGGCTTTTGATCACGGCACTTCCAAATGAGATTTTTCAATCTCTTGACGCCTGCGATTCTGCCAAGGATCTATGGGATCAATTAATAAAGATGAAGATAAACCGTCGTGCTCAATGCTTAAACAAGTACAATAGTTTCCAAGCGCTTCCCGATGAGTGTTTAGAACAGACTTATCATAGGTTCAACACACTGATCAATAAGTGTTGCAAATGTGATGTGATTAGAACCCATGAGGAGAACAACATGCTCTTCTTGAAGAGGTTGAATGCAGAATGGAGAAACTTGACCATGTCTCTCCAGCAAAATCAAGATCTGGAGCAATGGACACTTCATGACGTGTATGGGACTCTGCAAGCTCAAGAGCAAGAAGTACAGAAGGCAAAGGTCGCTATGGGTGGACTCTGGCTTTTGTCTCTGACTCAAAAGAGACAGGATCTAGTTAGCCACACAAAAAACGTAGATCCAAGGAGGAAAGGCGAAAATGGAAGAAGGCTCTTATTATGGAGAGCGATGAAGAAGACAGAGCATCTAGCTCTGAACACGAAGACATCAGTGCTTTTGCACATTCCTTGGCTTTCATTACCAAGGAATTCCAAAGGAAATTCGGGAAGAAGGTATTTGACAAGAGAGGAAGAACAGGCGATCATAACAGAAGCAGAGCTTTCGAAGGAAGGAACTCTCCCTCTGTATCAAACAAGGAGGAAGAACAGCCGAAACAGAAGAAGCAAGGTGTCAGATGCTTTTGATGCGGAAAGATGGGGCACTACTCTAAAGAATGCAGAGGCCCTATGGTGAAAAACGAGTTGTACTACAAAAATAAGTACAAGTACAATCGATCCCAAAGGAGTCTCATGTCTGAACAGGAGAACTGGGTCTCTGACTCTTCATCCGAAGAAGAAGAAGACCAAGCCCATTTATGTGGAATGGCTGTTGAGAACAGAGAAGAGTCTGGATCTGACTCCGACTCCGACTCCTACTTATGTTCCATCTCTAGTTATTCTCATTCTGACCTGGAAGAAAGCATCTCTGCTTTAACAAATGATTTCGTTAACCTACAGCAAAAGCTCTCTATTAAGTAAATCTAAAAGGAAATCTTTGGAAAAATAAAAATTATTCTTTAAACGTGAGACAGAGCAGCTAACTGTAGAAAAATAAGAATTGTCAGTGGAAAACGAAAAACTTTTGCTAACAAAACAATCCACTAATACAAGTCTTAAATCAGAATGCACAAAACTAAAAGCGGCTATACAGAAGAAAGAAAAGAGCTTTTAGAAAAGGAACGTGACAGACTAAACTCTGAGGCCCTCAAAAACTATTTTCAAAAGGAAAGGGAATTTTTACACCAGAGCTTACAAAGAAAAGAGCTCTTGATCAAGAAATATCAAGATGCTCAGTTAGGTGTATGAAAAAGTTAATTCTCGACAGGATAGAGCAGGGATAAGTTATACAGACCTATACCTCACCTGGAAGAAGAAAACTACTCTTGAATCTATGTTTAGGTTAGGAGAAAAGCAATAACCATATTTTCCAATTTTGCATACAGCTTCACCTTTCAAAAGATGTAAGCTTGAAAGTGGGGCCAAGACTCAAAGGTTAAAATTCAAAAATATCTCTTATTCTTCAAAATGTATGTAACAAGTTGATCTAAAAAGCATACAGAAGACAGATGAGATCTTTTGTTTTGGCTCTACTAATCTTGAACATCCTACGATTAATGGTGAGGTTGCTAAACCAGAACCAGATGAAATCAAGAGTTCATCCACATAAAGTTTTCTTAAAACTCTAGATCCAAAACTATTGGATGACTTCACAGAAATGGTGAGACAGGTTTTCGGGAAAGATTTGCTTGAGGCCTCGAATTATTCTTCTAAAGGTCATATAGATTCATCTGAGAGTAATTCCTTGGATACTTTTGAAAGTTCTTCAACAAAAGAGATGGATGAAGGCTCTAGCTCATGCATAAATCTCAAGTTCGATATTCACACAAGGATTTTCTTGACTCTGACTCTGAGTCAAAGGTGGACTCGATTAAGGAGCAAGTTGAGACAGAGATTGTTGCAAAAGAACCAGAGGTTGCAAAACTTCCAAATGAGAGAAAGATTCTCCTAGGTTCTGGCCTTGTTAGCATGACAACAAGAGCTAAATTCTCTCCAAACTTTGAATACAGGGCAAAGAATACAAAGTAAGTCTCCTCTGCATCGAAGAGCTCTAAATCAAATTCTAAGCCAATTAAGTTCACTCCGGAATAGAAGGGAAAATCCGCTGCTAACTCTAAATTTATTTTAGAGAGGCCTCTGATGGCCAAAGGAGTAGGAAGGGATAAGCATAAAACTGAGAAGACGCATTCTAAGAAGTCAAAACAACCAGATCTAGATAGGAAGTTTGTTAGAACTACCAATGCTAGGAATGATTGTAATAATATGTTCTTTAAATCAAATAAATCATTTTGTCATAAAAAATGTGTTCATACTTGTGAATGTTTCTCTCTTCTGCATAAGTTGAAGCAGAATTTCTTTGATCCTAATTGTATTCTCTCTGGGTCATCAAGGATAAATTCCAAGAAGACCCAGAAGAGAAAGAAAGCTCTTAAAGCCAAGTCTGACAAACCAGTGCCCAAGTCTGGTAACTCATGTGCTGAGACGAAACCTCTCATTGAAGCTAAAAAGCGATCTTCTACTTCTAATCATCGAGGACCCATTATGAAATGGGTACCTAAATTTCTATAATTTGTTTTTGTAGAAGCCGCATGTGGATATTTGGTATCTCGACTCTGGATGCTTGAGACACATGACCAACAATAAGAGGCTACTCTCTTCATATAGAGAGAAAGTTGGAGGTAGAGTAACGTTTAGGGATAATATGCAAGGAGAGATAAAGGGATATGGAGATCTTCTACAAGGTAAGGTTTCTGTCTCTAAGGTTACTTATGTCTTTGGGCTTAAACATAAACTTCTAAGCATAAGTCAACTATGTGATTCTGGCTACAATGTCAAGTTCCAAAATGAAGTTTGCTCCATCATGTCAGAAACAGGTCAGGAGTTGCTAAGAGCCAAACGAAAAGGTAATCTATATCTTACGAACTTCTCACCAAGAGATAATTTAGAGATTCTTTGTCTTGTATCTCGTAAGTGTAAAGAATCCTAGCTCTGGCATCACAAGCTATCTCATTTAAATTTCCAAAATATAGAGAAGCTTGTGAAGAATAATCTGGTTGACGAACTTCCTACCATAAAGTTCAAAAAGGACCATCTCAGCTCTGCGTGTGAAATGGGAAAGCTCAAAAGAGCATCCCACAAAACAAAAACAGATGTATCCTGTGTCAGATCTCTGCATATGCTTCATGTGGATCTCTGTGGTCCAATCTCTATGCAGAGCCTATCTGGTAAGAAGTATATCCTTGTCTTAATTGATGAATATTCACGATATACTTGGATTGAGTTTGTAAGGCAGAAATCAGATGTCCCAGAGCTACTGACTAAGCTGATGACCAAAATTCAAGTTCTTCTACAAAAAAAAATTCAAAAGCTAAGAAGTGACAATGGAACAGAGTTTAAGAACGCAAAAATTGATGTGTACTTAGACAAAGAGGGCATAACTCAGAACTTCTCTGCAGCAAGAACACCACAGCAAAATGGTATACTAGAAAGGAAGAATCGCACATTGGTTGAAGTAGCAAAAACAATGCTAGGAAGCTCTGGTCTTCCAACCCACTTTTGGCAGAAGCCATCTCAACCACTTGCTTTATCCAAAATAAAGCAACGGTGGTAAAGAGGCATATGAAGACGTCTTACAAATTAATCAACCAAAGAAAGCCTAATGTTAAATTTTTACATGTCTTTGGTTGTAGATGCTTCATTCTAAATGACCGTCATCAACTTGGCAAGTTTGATAAGAAGGCTGATGAAGGTAAGTTCCTTGGTTACTCTACAAAAGCCAAGGCATATAGAGTCTTCAATCAACGAACCAAGACTGTCATGGAAAACATCAACGTCTCGTTCGACGATAAAGAGCATGTAACATCAGAGTACCTCAGCTCTGGACTCGAACTCAACAAGTCGACTTCCAATTCTCAAATGAAATAAAGGGAATTGGAATGCAAGCTCTTATTTGAAGACTTCTATGGCGATGAGAACATCTCTGTACATGCACCCAAAGATGAGTCTGACCGTGTAAGTGAAGAACCACAAACTACAAGTACATCTGTCTCTGGTCCTTCACACACCTCTGCTTCCTCTAGTAATCATGTGAATCCATGACCAGAGCAAACAAGCTCTGCATCAGAGCCCAGTTCTGGAGAGCCAGAGCACAATACCTCTGGTTCTGAACCTGGTTCCTCTATACGACCATCCAAGGGGGAGCAAGCAGAACCTTCTTTGTCATCAATGAGCCAAATGCCTAATATGCTTATGGATCATGATCAAATGACTCCGACCTCTGTATCTGTCCTAACAACAAGATGGACAAAAGATCATTCTCTTCACCAGATCATTGGTGAACCTTCAAGTGGTGTTAAGACAAGGGTTGCCACGGCTAATGAATGTTTATTCGTAAACTTTCTAAGCATGGTAGAGCCTAAGAAAGTCCATGAAGCCCTATAAGACCCAAGTTGGGTTGATGCCATGCAAGAAGAGCTCCAACAATTTGAAAGGAATAAGGTATGGACTCTTGTGCCTTTACCTAAGGATAAAATTGCTATTGGGTGTAAATGGGTTTTCAGGAACAAGAAGGATGAGGATGGGATCATTGTGAGGAATAAAGCCAGGCATATAGCAAAAGGTTATTGCCAAGAAGAAGGCATAGACTATGACAAGACCTTTGCGCTAGTAGCAAGGCTATAAGCTATACGCTTGTTATTAGCCTTCTCTTCACATAAGGGATTCTGAGTCTATCAAATGGACGTCAAGTCAGCCTTTTTGAATGGTAAGCTGAAGGAGGAAGTCTACGTTTAATAACCTCCGGGGTTTGAAAGCTCCACATATCTAGGTATGAACGTCTGGTATGAACGTCTTTCATCTTTTCTCCTATCGAATGGTTTTGAAAAAGGTAAAATCGATTATACTTTGTTCTTTAAAAGATATAAAGGTGAGATGCTTCTAGTACAGATTTATGTGGATGACATTATGTTTGGTTCAACAAACCAGAGGCACTGTGATAAGTTCTCTGCGTTGATGAAGAGCGAGTTTGAAATGAGCATGATGGGAGAATTAACATTCTCCCTCCGCTTGCAAGTAAAACAGAGGGAGGACGGTATTTTTAATAGCCAAGCTAAGTATGTCTCTGACATATTAAAGAAATATCAACTCCATAACTCTTCCATAATGAGAACACCAATCGCAATGGGAACTAAGCTTGACACAGATCCATCTAGAAAACTGGTGGATGTTAAGACTTACCATGGAATGATTGGATCACTGTTGTACCTCACGGCTAGTAGACCTGACATCATGTTTGCTACGTGTATTTGTGCTAGATATCAAGCAAATCCTAAGAAATCTCACTTATCTGCTGTGAAAAGAATCTTCAGATACCTTAAAAGAACTCAATTTTTGGGTCTCTGGTATCCGAAGTATTCTGGATTTGATCTTATTGCATATACAGATTCTGATCATGCAGGACGCAAACTTGATCGAAAGAGCACATCAGGGAGTTGCCAATTACTAGGAGACAAGCTCATAAGCTGGACTTCAAAGAAATAGAATTGTGTATCTACCTCTACTGCTAAAGCAGAGTATGTAGCCACAGCCAGTTGCTGTTCCCAAGTAATTTGGATGAAAACTCAACTGAAAGACTATGGCATTGAGTTTGATAAGATTCCAATTCTGTGTGACACGGAAAGTGTCATCGCAATCACAGCCAATCTTGTGCAACATTCTAAACAAAGCACATCGACGTACGCTACCATTTCATCAAAGACCATGTAGAGAAAGGTACAATTGAAACGTTTTTCATTAGTACATATCTACAACTTGTTGACATATTTACAAAGGCTCTTCATGAAAAGAGATTTAACTTTTTGGTTAGCAAGTTGGGTTTGCTCAATCTTTCTAACTAAGACAGAGCCTCTGTATGTACCATACAGAGCTCTGCATCCCTTATGAGCATACTTTTGTTTTTGTTTCAAGTCTTGATCCATGAGATAAACCCTCTTCATAGTACATGCAGAGCCTCTTGCTCAAGTCTAAGTTGTTTTGTTATACAGAGCCTCTGTATTGTACATACAGAACCTCTGTACCTTGTTCGTCATGTTTGTGCATTACTTATCAAATATGATCCAAGCATAGTTCAAGGGGGAGCGTTAGATCATGCATCATACAGAGCCTCTGTATGTACTGTACAGAGCCTCTGTATGTACTGTACAGAGCCTCTGTATGTACTATACAGAGCCTCTGTGTCAAAACTTTTATGATTATAGGACAAAGCCTCTGTATGTACTATACAGAGCTTCTGCCTCTAAACATATCAAGTCTACTAGACAGAGGACATGTATAGTCCAACCATGAGCCTCTGTATGAGATCCTAAGGTATGGTATCTTTCATTCAAACACTACTCTGGGTTTTTTTTTTTAATTATTTCAACTAATTGAAATACAGTAACTCTGTATTTAAATACAGAGCTTATGTCTCATGGTTGGTTCGTTCAAACCAGAGTATAAATACTTGTTCAAATTCTTCTTAAAGATTTAAAATATAGTATTATTGAGAGGAAGGCATACAGTTCTTATTTGTTAAATATTTTAATTAGCTGTCATTTAACAAAGTGTCACCGCCTGTTATTTTAATTTCTCAAATCCGGGAGGGTGCCCTTTGCAGCTGGCAGGCCACGTGGCAACTCCCCACAGGTGGTGCGAAAATCGCTTCTGTAACACCTCTGTCCCGCGTAGTCAAAGACGGGAGATGCCACAAGTGGTTTAAAAAAATATGTTATATAAAACAGAGCAGCTAATAAAATTTACCAAAAGATAATTACATAACCACAAGACGGAGATAAAGTGTCTCCGAATACGGTCCCAAATTACCATTATATGTACATTAGTCATCAAAAGTTAACAAAAGTATGACTTAATGGGTTATCTTCAATATTGCCATCTCCGTAGCTCTCATCCCAAAATCCATGCTAATTCATGTACCTGCCGAGGACAAGAAAATCTCGGCTGAGCTTAATGCTCAGCGAACGGATAATACCAACTAAACAATGAATATGAGACAACAAGTTCAAAAGCAATTTATAAAGCCAAGTGATAACTCAAAAAAAGTCAAAATGCCCCAAAAGCATATCAAGGGGCCGAAGACCAAATCGCATCACGAGGACACGTTGTTCCCAAGGGATGATCAGTCCATTCAGGCATAAGTGAGGAAAGGGGTGTGAGCACAACACAGCAATCCTCTCTATGGATTTAACCACGACCACAATTTATTATCCAATAACGGTTCCTATGATCGATCCATATGCCCTGTATTCGACCGTTACATAATCAAGTCCACCTTTAAGGACTATAAAATGAGGACGCCATGATCGTTTTAGTCACCATGGAAACATGTCAATACTGGTGCTCCAGTTATTGAGTCTATAGTAAAATGTTTCACAAATGAAGCAATCAAACAAGTCAAGTTATCAAAATGATCCATGTTTCGAATAAGAATATAAGTCATAGTTCAAAAGGAAACAAAGTTCAATAACATTTGATAAGCATAAAGGAAATTCAGAACAAATTATTCGAAATTTATCACAGATTATCCGGATTTTGCGTAAATGGCAATCCTTGTGTCAAGTGAGATATGAAATCCATATCTTAACCGAATTTGACAATTAACATACGATCAAACACAAATTCACGATCAATTTTGATTTTCCCGCGTGCCTAACGAATGCATAAATGGGTTACTATTTACAAAACATAAAACCGTAACATAATTATTCTAATAAAATTACTTATGTCTTAATGTACTTAAACAACGTAGGATTCAAGAAGGACAGCCGGATACGAATTGAAAACTCAAACGTAAAACTTAGCCTTATTCTCTTTCGATCCAACCGTTTTCGTCCCTCTAATTTCTAAGCATTTTTACCTTACTTAGAGACCAATCCAGATTATATTGCCTAGATGAAAGTTGTAGATTGGTGTCATACGAGTCTATTGCTTTTGAAATCATCTCATTTGGATCATCCGTCCATTTTATATGAATTTTACAAAACTGCAAATTAATCCTGAATATAGTGTAAACAGCCCCAAAAACACACTGTTTCGAGCCACTTAGAATCATAATTGGATTTTCAACCCTCTATAAAAGTTGTAGTATGCTGTAAGATCTTTCTAACTGCAAAATACGAGCTTATTCTGACTTATGGTTTATGAGTTATACACTGCCAAAGTACAGGATTTGCATTGTTGGTAAAATTCGATTCCGTAATTTTCGACTAACTTTTATGATCCAACTTTCATGATTCGTTACATTTACATGCTATAAACATACTTCAACATACTAAACAGTAAAACAAGTCCAATGGTCACTAACCTAATCTCAATCATGCATTTTTACTCTTTTCGGCATTTAACCACACAATTGGTGTACGGTTAAACATATACCCACAATCTAACCATATTGAAACTATAATATACCTTTTTCATTTCTACATCAATTTAACCAGTCCTAGCATTCTAAGCATCAATTATATCATAATTTTGACAACATCAATCCATAAACTTAGATATAAACACAATTTATAAACCGGTCTTAATAACCCTAACAGAAACACCTTAATAAAATTGAATGAAATTTATACCTTTAAGAAGGGTTCCGAGAGTGGATTCCAAATATATATTTGTTACTTCAATTTTCTTAGTAATTTGACGTGAAATTTAAAGAGAAAACAAAAGGTTTAAAGAGAGAGAAATTAGAGAATGAGAAGAAAAGGTTGAGACGGTGAAACCGTCTCTCCATACGTATGTATATATGTATTTTTTTTATTTCTATTTTTATCTATTTAATTATATATACATATATAGGGGCTGGTTCAAATAGTAACCAACCATATGGTACAAACTATGTGAACCGATCTTGATCGTTCATTTTATCATCAAACGGTTATTATTAAATGAGATTAAATAAACAATAATTTAATTAATGTATTAATTGATATGTGTATGAACAATTGTTCAAATGGTAAATTGGTCAAACGGTCATTATTAAATGAGTATTAAAAAATAAWCAATTAATCATTAAATTAATTGGGCTGCTTATGAACAATTGTTCACAGGGTATTTTAATAATAAATCCTCACGCATCGTGAACTCGATATTCTCCTGCCGATTTGTAACCTACGATCGATTATGAACATATTCACAACTCATGTTCACATGTCGGCCCTATGCTCGTGTGAACAACATATGTGTCTTGCAATGCAAACACTATGTTCATATATGTTCACATATCAGCCCTATGTTCGTGTGAACAACATCTGTGTCGTACAATGTAAACACTATGTTCATATGGTGTGATGTTTTTCAATGTCATACCATATGACATCGTSACGGGTTCRTGTRAACAACGATTGTGTCTTTCAATGAAAACAAGTTGTTCATATGGTGAACATATATGAACATAGACTGCAAGAGATGCACAGATATGAACATTTTCAAAATCAA